>NC_141878.1:413560506-414193898 GCF_056163025.1 Triticum urartu | reverse complement strand
GGTGGCTCCATCCCGGTAGAGGTGGGCCTGGGTTCCCGATGGCCCCTAATTGTTACTTTGTGGCGGAGCGACAGGGCAGGTTGAGACCACCTAGGAGAGAGGTGGGCCTGGCCCTGGTCGGCGTTCGCAGATACTTAACACGTTTAACGAGATCTTGGTATTTGATCTGAGTCTGGCTACTGGCCTATACGCATTAACCATCTATGCGGGGACAGTTATGGGCACTCGACGTCGTGGTATCAGCCGAAGCCTTCGTGACGTCAGCGACTGAGTGGCGCGCACCGGATTGGACCGTAAGCCTGCTCTTGTATTAAGGGGGCTAGTTCTGCTTCCGGCCGCGTTCGCAACATGCAGGTGAGCAAAGGGCGATGGGCCCAGACCCCTGCGCCATAGGATTTAGACCGGCGTGCTGACCTCTCTGTTGTGCCTAGGTAGGGCTGCGACATGTTGATCTTCCGAGGCCGGGCATGACCCAGAAAAGTGTGTCCGGCCAAATGGGATCGAGCGTGTTGGGTTATGTGGTGCACCCCTGCAGGGAAGTTAATCTATTCGAATAGCCGTGATCTTCGGTAACATGACGACTTGGAGTTGTACCTTGACCTTATGACAACTAGAACCAGATACTTAATAAAACACACCCTTCCAAGTGCCAGATACAACCGGTGATCGCTCTCTCACAGGGCGACGAGGGGAGGATCATCGGTTTGGATTATGCTATATGATGCTACTTGGAGGTCTTCAGTCTACTCTCTTCTACATGCTGCAAGACGGAGGCTGCCAGAAGCGTAGTCTTCGAAAGGACTAGCTATCCCCCCTTATCCCGGCTTTCTGCAGTTCAGTCCACATATAATAGCCTTATTCTAGTTGATACCAATGCATACTTATGTAGTGTAGCTCCTTGCTTGCGAGTACTTTGGATGAGTACTCACGGTTGCTTTCTTTCTCTTTTCCCCCTATCCCTTCTACCTGGTTGTCGCAACCAGATGTTGGAGCCCAGGATCCAGACGCCATCGTCGACGATGACTCCTACTACACCGGAGGTGCCTACTACTACGTGCTGCCCGCTGACGACGACCAGGAGTAGTTAGGAGGATCCCAGGCAGGAGGCCTGCGCCTCCTTCGATCTGTATCCCAGTTTGTGCTAGCCTTAAGGAAAACTTGTTTATCTTATGTCTGTACTCAGATATTGTTGCTTCCGCTGACTCGTCTATGATCGAGCTCTTGTATTCGATCCTCCGAGGCCCCTGGCTTGTAAGATGATGCTTGTATGACTTATTTTATTTGTAGAGTTGTGTTGTGATATCTTCCCGTGAGTCCTTGATCTTGATCGTACACATTTGCGTGCATGATTAGTGTACGGTCAAATAGGGGGCGTCACAAGTTGGTATCAGAGCCGACTACCTGTAGGAATCCCCCTTCCAACTCGTTGGCCGAAGTCGAGTCTAGACTTTACAAAGCTTTTACTAACATGGCTGTGTGGCCCATGGGCCTACGTCGCCATTGGGTGGTATTAGGATCTTTTACTCCTTATCTATACTCTGGGACTCTGATCTCTCTTCTATTCGGGTTAAATGAATTTTGCTAAATCTAACATTAGGATCTCGTTATCACTTTCACCCGGAGAGCCCCTTATTACTGATGATCGTCTGCTGCACGTGAAGATACTCTCCGCTGTTAACCTGAGAACTTGTGTTCATCGCGTTTGCAATTCCTCTTCCACCGTAAACCCTTATGGATAACTACTTGCAGTTGTTATTCTTACCTTCATCCCAGTTGGTCTTGTTATTACAAGATACCCTGAAAAACTCGTCGTTGTTTCGATAATCCTTTGAGCTTACTGCCTTGCTGTTCTTTGTCACCTGAATACCCCTACGGTTAATTCTCGCACTTATCGAGTATCCGCTCATCCCCTAGTTGTTCATGTGTTACACAAAAGTCTTCAAAATACTATTTGAACTTCCGAAAATCCTGAGTCGCCTATTGCACTTGAAATTCTTACTTGCTTGCATTATGGTTAATCCCATAAGTCTATAATCTTATTGGCATCTCTTGTCATTATCATTTTGAGTCCGTTGATTCAATTTGTTGCGAATGCTCGCAATCCTCAATCAGATCCTAGAATTCATCCTTTCGGCTCAGACGTCATTTTAAACGTGAGCTGGTTCTCGCCAATCAAATTGTCGTCGATTGTGCCCCTAAGTATATTGAATTTATCCATCCTTGATCAGAGCGTCTGCTTCTGATCCTTCGCTTTGTAAATCATAATTCCTTTGCAATTGAGCTCTAAGTTACTCAGTTGTTTCTATAATCCAATGTCTTTGCATTGATTCTTCCTCTGGTTGTGAGCCGATACTCACATCAGATCCTTTATGGACCATCGGAACCTTGTTGGATTTTATCTGACAATGTCCTTCATATTCAATCACTTTGGAAGTTCTTTCCTTGATACATAATGCCTTTGGTAAATCATATTCCTTGATTTGGCCAACCTTGCTCTGCTTTCGAGCTGGTGATATTTACTATTGAAGCTTGTGGGATATGTTTCCATGATCCCCCGATGGGTTGAACCTATGCCTTCCATAATATGTGTGAACTCGAAAGTTTTCATGAGTCATACTCTTCTGGTATTTTGCCAGATAAAATTTCAACACTGCAACTTCATCAAACGTGAGAAGTGAATGAAAGGTTATGCATTGAGGAAGTGGGAGTCGACCTTGAACTTTGCGTTCATGCCCATGGACATGATGCAAATCTTATCATGGAAGCTTCTCGCAGAATAGTTACCCCCTTGTTATAAGTGCTTGTATCTGTGGTTTGATCATGTACAAATGTGATTCTGACCATATTGTTCCCCTTTGATTCAATTTCTCAGACAAGTTAAAACCACTTGTCCTCTGTAGAGCAATACCCAATCCAACCTCTATTTTGATTTGTCGTCGAGTATTACCCCCTGGTATCTCGAGATTATCACAGAACTGCATAACCTCTTATGAGTTCTTTATCAAGTACTACATCCTCACTGATTCCAATTTTTCACGGGCTCCGAGTTATTAAACACTCGAAGACACCGATAACTGAACCGAGTCCGCACTACGGTTCAACACCTTTTCAGTAATCTTCTTTAAGTACGAGTTTGTACCCGATCATGTCATTCCTAGCCTGCTCTGCTATACCTATTCGTGTTCATTTTAACTGTGCTACCTGGTCCTTCTCCTCGAAGCACAATTTTTGACGATGAGCTAAGCTTACGTCGATCTTTCCTCATCATATCATTTCGCTTTGGACAGCAAGCTTGCTTTGGAGTTTGTGACATACCCTCGGTTCCATTAACCTTTCGCTTGATCATTCCTTTGACTTGAGGACATCGCCGATCTATTACATCTTCGTGGAGCCTCTTGACAAAATTTGTCGTGATCATCATCAACATCTTGACTCCTTCCTAGATATCAATTGAATTCATGATGAGAAATACCATCCTTGCCCTCGATGATTTGTGTTGTCATCGACCACTTTAATGCCTCCCCTCCAACACAAACTTGTTTGTGTTCTGTGTTGTACCTTGAGTTCCTTGCTATCCAACCTTTGTTCTTAATTACCTTGGAGTATTACCATCTCTTTTGTCAAGAATGTGGTGAGAATTTCACCACCTCTTATGGATTCTTGATTTAATAATACTTCTCGCCATCTCCGCTCATTCCTTGGACCCCGTATTGTTTTTTTAACCGGAATACCGACAATTGAGCTATGACGTGTGAATTCAAAACTTCTAGCAACCCTATTGCTTTGGAGTGAATGGGCGATAGTTTCATTCTAAGTCTTCCGATAATTGAATCACCATTCTAACATTGGTCGTGGAACCCAGCCCATATTTCGGGTGCACCTTTCAACCAATGTTTAATTATGTATGTTTTCCTCGAGCATACCTCACTATATCATTTGATCTGACAAAGGTTATCTCCTTGTTCAGATAATCGTGGAAATCCATTTTTTTAAATCCCAATGGAATGTCGCTGAGTCCATCGGCCACCTCCTCACCCTCTCCTTGATTTAATGATGAACTCTTGTTTTGGAACTCTCTTCCATAGTTCGTTCCCCGAGAATCCTACGATGTCACCTCGTTACTTTGTGTCGCACCTTTTCTTCTCAGGCATCCTGAGCCTGAGGTATACAAACACCAATCAGATCTAAATCTCGGTCAGATATGATGGTTGGAACATATTTCCAAGAGTTATAACAATGGTCTTTATGTGACCCGGTAAGGTGGTGTTGTGCCTAGCACACCTGGCCGGAGGCCCTATTGTTATAGATTCCTTTTCAGCAAGGTTATCCATTCTTCCATGAGGAAATTGTAATACTTATTCTATTAGTTGTTTCCGATGGATCCTTTGTATCCAAAGTCTGACCTTTGCTTGAAGACCATTTCAATGCTATCTAAAGCATGTCTGTGGTACTCCGATTTTCAACAAGAACATTTGAAGCCCAATGCTAAATGTATCCTGCTCAATTATCCAAACACCGTTGCCTGGGTAATGTCATGAAATCTCTCTCCCATTACCTAAATGGTATTCTACGTTATATCCTGTCACAGATATCATACTCTGTTTGTCCTTGGGAAGGAAATACCCCTAAAATATGTGTTTAAACATGTTTTCCTTTCCATTGTTCTGTTTAACCTGGTAATCACCTTTCCTTTCCATTGGTTTGCTTAACCCTTCTTGTAATCTATATTTTATAAGCAGTAGTATTCTTCTGCTTATGTAAAACACCTTGGTGTACAACCGTGTCAGTAAGACTCTGTTGCTTTTGTTGATAGCATTCCGGTAGCCACCGATGGACGAGAATTTTGCCTAATGGTCCGCCTCGTTCAACGAGCAGGAAAATGGTTCTCTTCGTCCCTCGACCTTGGTATCGACATTGTTGCCAACATAACTGATAGGCTACCCTCTGACATGTCTTGTTAGCATGACCGTGCAAGATTTCACTGCTCCTGTTTAAAAAAAAACACACCTGGTGGGCCCATAACCCACAGTTCCACAGGATCGAAACCTGACTCTCCTGTACACCACGTGTTCCCATGGCTATTCCTTGTGCTTAGCCTCGTATGTAATTCACGGGCCACCGTCCCAAGTGATCTATTCTGGTATCAGACGTAATACTCAATTTCGTTGTTCTGGACCCATTTTGCATGTGGTTTCAGACATCGAAAGATTGCCTATCCGATTGAAACTTCTCATGGTACCTTCTTACTTTGCTCTCGATAACTTCTTAAGTTTCAATACGAGTGATACTTATGCTTCTCCCCTTGAGTTAATCGTCCGATGATCAATTATGTTAGAATCCGTCCTTATAGAGTTTTTCCCCTCTTATCTTTTCGTAAGTCCGGTGAAGATCCTGAAGGAAGGACGGCAACTTCATCATGATGCATTGATGTAGAGAAATGAAGACATCACCAAAAGGGATCAACTACTTCGAGAAGAGCAACCAAGACCGAGAAGATCCGTTAGAATACCGTAACCAGAACTTTCCCCCTTACTCCCCTCCTAAATCTCGGGACGAGATTTCTTGTAGTGGAGGAGAATTGTGACGCCCGGATAATTAAGCTACAGTGATCCCACGCTAATGGTGCCACGTCACCATGGTTACTGTTGCTAATCTCGATTTAGTTCGAAACCGATTCGAATTCAATTTCAAAATCTAACAAACAATAAAAGTTTTCAAATATTAAAACTAAAATGTTTAGTGTGAGTGAAATAATGCACAGGTAATTATGGTGTAGAAATCAAACTTTTATAAAATGTTTGAATACTTAAACATGAACAAAACAGTAGCTAAAACAATTATTTGCATGCCTTTGGTATTTTGTAAAATGCTAAACTATTTTATTTCAGGGTAAAAGTTTTTTTTGTGACATTGGATTGTGTTGAAACACTAATTTAGGAATTTGTTTTGTGATTTATAAAAAACGAATAGCAGAATAAAATAAAAACAAAAAAGAAGTAAATAGAAAACAGAACAAACAAAAAAGGGAAAAGAACGCCCCCCCGCTGGGCCTCGGCCCAGCTGGCCACTGGGCAAGCCAGGCCGGCCCAGCCGGCGCCCCCATAACCCCCGAAACCCTAGCATGGACCGCACTACCCCCACTCCTCCCGTTCGATCCCATCCTCCCTCCTCGCGCCGCCAGGAGGAAACACAAAGAGGAGCGAGAACCCCCGCAGTCCCCCGCACGCGCCCTTGCCTCGGGCCACGTCGCCGGCGCCCGACGCCCTCCCTCCCCTATGGCCGCGCTCCCCGCCCGCGTTGGCCGCACTGGCTCGCTGGCAACCGCCCATCGCCACCTCTCCATGTCCAAGAGCTCTCCAGGGATCATCTTCATCGACCGCAACCACCGGACCTAGCCGGGATGCCGCACCGTCGTCGCCTTCTTCGTTTCTCCCCCGACTGGATCCGCCATGGCTGACCGGCGATCTGCATCGCCCTGACCCGCTCCGGCTCCACCGAGTCCCCCACGAGCTTCAATGTGAGCTCCCACCTGCTTCCCCTCTCTCCCGCGTGAATCAACCATAGAGGCATCGTCCCCTGCGAGCCCCAAAGCTGTCGTCCGCCATGGCCGATGAATGCATCGCTGCCGTGCTCCCCGCTGCGTTCCGTTGGTGTGCGCAAGCTCTAGGAGCTATATAGATGTCGCCTGACCCTTTTCCTACCTCATTCTCCTCTTGTTTCACCGGATCCGTCGAGCTCTTGTTTAGCTGCAGCTAGACCTCGTCGCCGGCGTCCATCCCGGCACCTCCAGCACCAACCACTAGCCCTACTCGATGCGCGCCAACATGCTCGTCCTACTGATGTTCGTGGGTGACCAAATGGTCGCCAGAACGCAACTCCGGTGGGCCTCCGCCGTGTACTGTGGCTGCCGGCGGCTAAACACCGATGCGCTAGCATGGCACCATTAACTCAGCTCCAAATGGCGCCCTGTGTCCCTGACCAACGGGACCCACACCTAATTAATCATGGGCATAATTAACAGACTAGTTAAAGTAATCCTGATAGCCACTGACGGGCCATGCTACTGCAACGATTAGGTTTAATTCTAATAAAATTTGTTAGCAATTTGAACCACTGACCACTAGGCCCCACCCTGACTAATTAAGTTAATTAGTTTAAATAAACTCTTTTAATATTGCCACTGCCTATGACATATGGGCCCCACGCCCCCATTTAAAAAAAAGAGAGTTAGAAAATTAATTAGAAAATATTAATTAATTAATTAGATAATTAATTAACTTAATTAAATCTGTTAAATTAATATAATGGCTTAATTAAACTAATAAACCTACTTAGTTAGTCTAAGACAATGACGAATGGGGCCCACACGTCAGTTGACCAGTCAACACCTCTGTTGACTGCTGACGTCGTGCTGACGTCATGATGACATCAGCAAACCCTGTTCGGGATAATGTTGAATTAAAATATTTAAATTAATCCTAAAATGATTTAAATCTTTTAAAATTAATATAAAATAAGCCGTAACTCAGAACGACGAGACGATTCCGGATACGCAACCCGTTCGTCCGCCACACCCCCCTAACCTATCGAACTCGCAACTTTCCCCTTCCGGCTCCTCTTCCCGGAAACGCGAAACACCGGGGATAATTTCCCGGATGTTTCCCCCCTTCACCGGTATCACCTCATACCGCGTTAGGGCACCTCTAGCACCGATACTTGTCATGTCATGCATCGCTATGCATCTGCTTGCTTAAATATTTATTGTTTCTTCCCCCTCTTCTCTCGCTAGACACCGAGACCGACGCCGCTGCTACCCAGTACGACTACGGAGTTGACGACCCCTCTCTCTTGACAGAGCAACCAGGCAAGCCCCCCCTTTGATCACCAGATATCGCCTATTCTTATCTCTACTGCTTGCATTAGAGTAGTGTAGCATGTTACTGCTTTCCGTTAATCCTATTCTGATGCATAGCCTGTCCTTGCTACTACTGTTGTTACCTTTACCTGCTATCCTAATGCTTAGTATAGGATGCTAGTGTTCCATCAGTGGCCCTACACTCTTGTCCGTCTGCCATGCTATCTACTAGGCCGTGATCACTTCGGGAAGTGATCATGGGCATATACTATACACTTTATACATGTTCCATTACTTGTGATACTGTTCGGAGATGGGGGCTGAAGGGGCAGGTGGCTCCATCCCGGTAGAGGTGGGCCTGGGTTCCCAACGGCCCCGACTGTTACTTAGTGGCGGAGCGACAGGGCAGGTTGAGACCACCTAGGAGAGAGGTGGGCCTGGCCCTGGTCGGCGTTTGCAGATACTTAACACGTTTAACAACATCTTGGTATTTGATCTGAGTCTGGCTACTGGCCTATACGCACTAAACATCTACACGGGGACAGTTATGGGCACTCGACGTCGTGGTATCAGCCGAAGCCTTCGTGATGTCAGCGACGGAGTGGCGCGCGCCGGATTGGACCGTAAGCCTGCTCTTGTATTAAGGGGGCTAGTTCTGCTTCCGGCCGCGTTTGCAACGTGCAGGTGAGCAAAGGGCGATGAGCCCAGACCCCTGCGCCATAGGATTTAGACCGGCGTGCTGACCTCTCTGTTGTGCCTAGGTAGGGCTGCGACGTGTTGATCTTCCGAGGCCGGGCATGACCTAGAAAAGTGTGTCCGGCCAAATGGGATCGAGCGTGTTGGGTTATGTGGTGCACCCCTGCAGGGAAGTTAATCTATTCGAATAGCCGTGATCTTTGGTAACAGGACGACTTGGAGTTGTACCTTAACCTTATGACAACTAGAACCGGATACTTAATAAAACACACCCTTCCAAGTGCCAGATACAACCGGTGATTGCTCTCTCACAGGGCGACGAGGGGAGGATCATCGGTTAGGATTATGCTATATGATGCTACTTGGAGGTCTTCAGTCTACTCTCTTCTACATGCTGCAAGACGGAGGCTGCCAGAAGCGTAGTCTTCGAAAGGACTAGCTATCCCCCCTTATCCCGGCTTTCTGCAGTTCAGTCCACATATAATAGCCTTATTCCAGTTGATACCAATGCATACTTATGTAGTGTAGCTCCTTGCTTGCGAGTACTTTGGATGAGTACTCACGGTTGCTTTCTTTCTCTTTTCCCCCTATCCCTTCTACCTGGTTGTCGCAACCAGATGTTGGAGCCCAGGATCCAGACGCCATCGTCGACGACGACTCCTACTACACCGGAGGTGCCTACTACTACGTGCTGCCCGCTGACGACGACCAGGAGTAGTTAGGAGGATCCCAGGCAGGAGGCCTGCGCATCCTTCGATCTGTATCCCAGTTTGTGCTAGCCTTCTTAAGGCAAACTTGTTTATCTTATGTCTGTACTCAGATATTGTTGCTTCCGCTGACTCGTCTATGATCGAGCTCTTGTATTCGAGACTTCGAGGCCCCTGGCTTGTAAGATGATGCTTGTATGACTTATTTTATTTGTAGAGTTGTGTTGTGATATCTTCTCGTGAGTCCTTGATCTTGATCGTACACATTTGCGTGCATGATTAGTGTACGGTCAAATCGGGGGCGTCACAGGAACTCTCAATGAAAGCACCAATGTTGGTGTCAAAACCGGCGGATCTCGGGTAGGGGGTCCCGAACTGTGCGTCTAGGCTGGATGGTAACAGGAGGCAAGGGACATGAAGTTTTACCCAGGTTCGGGCCCTCTCGATGGAGGTAAAACCCTACGTCCTTCTTGATTAATATTGATGATATGGGTAGTACAAGAGTAGATCTACCACGAGATCGAGGAGGCTAAACCCTAGAAGCTAGCCTATGGTATGATTGTTGATGTGTATGTTGTCCTACGGACTAAAACCCTCCGGTTTATATAGACACCGGGTAGGGTTAGGGTTACACAAAGTCGGTTACAATGGTAGGAGATCTTCATATCCGTATCTCCAAGCTTGCCTTCCACGCCAAGGAAAGTCCCTTCCGGACACGGGACAGAGTCTTCAATCTTGTATCTTCATAGTCCAGGAGTCCGGCTGAAGGTATAGTCCGGCTATCCGAACACCCCCTAATCTAGGACTCCCTCAGGCTGCATCTTCATTCGAGGAAACGGTGATGATGATGCTCTTTCGGTGGTGCAGGTGAAGATGGTGGTGTGGGAATGGAGGTGGCGCGAAAGACGAGGGGAACATCGGGGCAACTCCTTGGAGGTGGAGGACGGGGTGGCTGAACCGGCGAGACGATGAGATCAACGACGGATCCTCATCTAGTATGGTGGATGAGGGACGTCGAGGTGTTGCTGTCGACGACATCATCGGGGAAGAGGCTCCGACTGGGTGGCAGACGGAGCAGGGTGTGGGTTTTCATCACAAGTTTTCACGGCCTCGGTGTACGAATGGGTGGGCGGATGGGATGGTAGTGGGGAACCATGGCTTAGAGACGCGCTTGTCCGAAATGTGGGATAAGTTACGAAAGTACCCCCACCGATTTGAGGTGGTTCTTTCGGTTCAGGGGTACCACGGGCATTTCACGTGTCAGGATTTCACAGGAGGTGGGAGTTTTGGCGCGCTTTGTAATTTCGGAATAGCAAGGTGCGGGTTGAGATGGAGGGAGTTATCGCAGCACAACGAGACAAAGATATATCTTAAATATTTCGGGCTAACAAGGCGCAGGTTGAAATTTCCGGACAAGCCTAGCGTGTACTGTACCAAATCAATGCGCACTACAAATGTCATTCAAAACTTTGAATTCATGTTATGTTCAATTAAAATATTTCGCTACGTGTATAATGCATGCAACCTACTACTCAAATGAACGTTTTAGTGCATTCCAAATGTATATACTACCGCTTCAATATGAACTAAATTTGAATTCGTTTCTCTATTTGAATAAGATCTAAAGTAATGATTGTTGTGAAGTCAAAGCATTTGAATTCGTTTCTCTGTTTTAATAAGATCTACAATCATCATTATTGTCAAGTTAAACCATCGTTTGTGTATTATCTTCACAGCACACCACATGATTAGTCTCGAGTTACATATGAACTATGTGTACTATATGAACTCGAACTAGATTTTTTGAATCCACTTTATTTTGATTTCAAGTCACATTACATTTCTAGCTCTAGCTAGATCTTCATAATCTAAATCATGTCTCATAATAATGTGTTTATCACATTATGTATGGTGCCCCACCCCCTACGCTTACAAGTATTTAGATGTGAGTTGCAAACACCACACATTACCACAAATTCAAATAAAATGAGAGAATGTTCGATATATAGTATTGTTTAGATTGTTCAATATTTAGTTGTAAGCTACAAACGCCACACATTATCACAAATTCAAATAAAATGTGAGATTGTTTGATGTATAGTATGGTTTAGATTGTTCGACATTTAGTTGTGAGTTGCAAACGCCATGCATTATCACATTATGGTATAACATGTGCACAGCACGTGTATCACCGCTATATTCATGCATGCAATGTTTAAAACACTATGATCTCCTATTCAAATATATGAATCCGATTTCATATCAAATTATGATCTTTATTAGTCTCTTACACCCACACAATCCTCTAACCTTTGTAGCTACCACTAACTTTCGCTCGTGCATGCACACGCCCTCCTCGCCCTCCCCCTCCCTCGGCATTCTATACACCGGGCACATTCATTTTTTTCTTTAGGTCGTTCTCCCAGAGTCTCCACAACTCCTTTCCGACACACACCGATCGATAAACCTCTCCATCGATGCCTGCCTACAACATACACACACACCTTCAATCTCCTCCTTTATGTGTCCTTGCCTCGTGTCTCTCATATGGTCAGACACACGTGTAAACTCTCGCCCCTCTTTTCATCGATCTCACAACCGCACACTCCTCCCCGTATCTAGCTAGTAGTTGGGCCTCTCACAACACCTCCTAGCTCCATTCTCTCTGTCTATCCGTCTCGTTGGGCCTTATTTGCCTCTAACAAATGGACGTACACCGACCGATCTCTCGCTATACATATAGCTAGCTAGGTCCTTATAACTTGTTTTTACCCACATGTCAATCGATCTACCTCATTAGTTGTGTCCCTCCCTTCATCCGACAAACAACAATTGATCTACCGATCTA
Organism: Triticum urartu; assembly: GCF_056163025.1. Classification (NCBI taxonomy): domain Eukaryota; kingdom Viridiplantae; phylum Streptophyta; class Magnoliopsida; order Poales; family Poaceae; genus Triticum; species Triticum urartu. The sequence continues at coordinate 414,181,792 of NC_141878.1, read as the reverse complement.
GTTAGGTTTTCTTACCAAACACATGGTTCCCCTTCATCATCCATGGATGCGTCCCGACAGATCTATCCCGCATATGCACACACAGAAACACATGCCCACTCTTATTGATAACATTGTAGTTCCACCCTCAGTTTGTCTAGTAGGCCTCTCCCACCATCTTCGAGAAGCAACTCCATCACCCATCCAACACTCTACCCCTCTCCCTCCCTCTCTCTCTCCTCTCTGTCTCTGTCCCATCATATTTCCCGTCCTTTAGTTATGTATGGATGTCGACCGATCTCCCTCAAGACATAGCTGGGTCTCTCCTTCTCAACACATATATGAGTCGTTCTACCTCTATAGTTAGGCCTCTGCCTACCCCTACCCCCACCCCCTCCCCCCACACACACCGATACATCGAGCGCTCTAGTCATGTCTCCCTGCCAGACACAAACTTGACATGTGCCCTCTAACGTTCCGTTAGGCCAGTCGCCCTATATCTTTGACTTGCACACACACACACAATTTCGATGGCTCTCTTCATCGATCTCGCACCCACCCACTTGATCCTCTCTTCGACTCTATCGATAGCTATGACCCCTCCCTCTCTTCTCGTTGATTGCTCGACCCTCTATGTATGATATGGATAGGCCTCCATTTCACACACATTGCATGAAAATTTTTGTTTCAGATGTCATCGACACATATTCCCATAAATAATTCACGAAATCAACCCCCACCCCACCCCAAAACAAAAAACACTCACGAACGTGGTTTGTATCTCTCTCACACACCCACGTAGGTGGGGGACGTGCACGAAGAGAAGAGGTGCATGCACGGCGCACGTACTCCCGTCTCTTTCCCAACCACACCCGCGCGGGTACACTGTGGAGCTCATTTCTGTACGAAAATGGCAGCCCACATGGTAATTTGGCACGTGTACTGGTTGTCCACTTGGTGGAGGGAGGATCATCTACCATGGGTGAACAAACAAATTGCGACTTGACGTGTTATGTTAAAAAAAGAGGCAAACCATGTGGGGCCTACCTTAGAGGCAAGGCTCTATACACTGGAGTACTTTTGATGTGTCCCGTCAACTCGCAGAACGAGGAGAAGCTTGCTTAGTACGCCGTCTCCCCCGTTCCTAAATATAAGTCTTTGTAGAGATTTCACCATGAACCACATGCGGATGTATGTAGATGCATTTTAAGTGTAGATTCATTCATTTTGTTTTGTATGTAGTGGAATCTCTACAAAGACTTATCTACTAGTAATAGGTAGCCCCCACTACTAGGAATTCTCTATCCTCTCCTTAAGCCACATCATCAAAATTGATGTAGCCATTAGATGAAGTAAATCAGTCCATAATAGCCGTCTGATCTAGACGTTGAGAGGCTCCACACTAAACCACATGCAAGCATGCAGAAATACCGTGGCACATGCATGTGAGTGGGTTTTAAATCACATCAACATGTGTGCATGCAAGCATGCACCGGTAGCATGTATGTAAGTGAGATTTTAAGTCCCATTAACATGTCAAAAAGAAAAATATAATCCCATTATGTAGTAGGAGTTGGCTGATCTTTTTTACTTACGTGGGATGATCTAAATGATGATGGGAGTTTATTTAGTTTGGCTACCACATTTGTCATGCGGTTATAGAGTTTTTTAGTTCTATGAAATCGATAATTTTGCGCAAAGAGATATACCGCTTTTCCGCGGCAACGCGCGGGGACTCATCTAGTAATATTTAGGAACGGAGCGAGTACTATGTAAAGAGTTAGGTGTCGCACGGTGATAGTGTGAGGTGGGCCATGTAATCACTGAGCCTATGTGTTTTCACTGCTCTTGCATGCCTCCGCTGTAAGAATGGAGAAAATTGTAATCTAGTAGTAGTACCTCCTTTCGCTGAAAGCGTGGGACATCCAGCAGTCTTACCACCTAAGTAATAAAGACCAATGAGCCGTCAAATCACATAGACCCAACAGTAACCATCACTCTTGCACCAGTGAGAGGTCGCGTCCGCTCTGCCCGGGCATGAATGCGACACCGATTCTTTGGAGCGGCGCTGACCGTTTCGGGCGGGAAGCGCGCGAGGGCGATGGAGGGGCTTTGGGTGGGCCAGGCTGGTCAGGAGCGGGCGTGGTAGCTATCCGCATGTCCCTACCGGACACGCCCGGAAACGAGAGGATGCACCGACTCTCGCGGCTAAAATCATACACTACACAACATCTCTCTATAGGAGTAGGTCGATCTGTTGCTCTCTCTAACACACAAACACACACACGCACCTTGGTCCCGTTGCACCTTCTAACTTGAGGTCTCAGGTTCGATAACTACAGTTGAGCATAATTTGTGCCAGGAGGATTCTTTGACCGGTCAAAATGTTTTCTAGGATTTGCATGCTTCACACTCTCTCTCTCCAGTATATATATACACGCTGGAGCCTCAGCGCTTGTAGTTGCTCTCTTCACACTCTCTCGCCCTCTCCCTCCATTTCGAATTACTTGTCGCATCTATGGATGTATCTAGATGTATTTTAGTTCTAGATACATCCATTTCTTCGACGAGTAATTTGGAACGGAGGGAGTTGTTGCTCTATTCGCACTCTCTCGCCCTCTCCAGATCTAAACAAGACTTCGTTGGCCTCTCTCTCCCCTCACTGCTGCTCAAAGAGCCGGCAGGACCCGTCCGCCGGGAAGGCAAGGAGGCTTAACGTTGTCGCCGTCGGCGAGGGACTACCGGTGCAACTGTTCACTTTCCACCCAGCGGCGACGCGGGAGGGCCTCCGACCCCTTCTTCTTCGCCGCCGTCCCATCGCCCACCGAACCATGCCCCAAGAACCTTAAGGTATAATTTACTTACTCCACATGTATTGCTCTAGCTGCATGTATACCATGAATCTAGGACGTGGTTCAAAGAGGAAAGGAGTGGGGGAAAGTAGTGGGAAAAGTTGTATATGGCATGAATCTAGGACGTGGCTCAAAGAGGAAATGAAGGGGGAAAGTTGTATAGCATGAATCTAGGAGATGGTTCAAAGAGGAAAGGAATGGGGGAAAGTACTGGGGAAAGCTGTATCGCATAAATCTAGGACGTGGTTCGAAGAGGAAAGGAAGGGGTGAAAGTACTAGTTCAAAAAGGAAAGGAAGGGACAAGGCTGTAGAGTTTGAGCAAGACTAGATTTACTACGCTCACATAGGGAAAGGTATCTAAAGATAACAAAACTGGGACCAACACAAATATGCTCCTTGGTTGTTTGTTCTTTGTTGCATCAGACTGTGCATGACCACAGTACATCGGTAGATGCACATGGTGCTGGTGCGTCCACTGTCCCGTGCAACTCATTAGCTGTTGTTAATCTAAGGCCCTATTTGGTTAAAAACTACCTAGTCCCTACCTGCTTGGTTCCAGGGACTAAACATGGACTAGAGGTTATTAAATGACATGCTAAAAGACCATGTTACCCCTAGTAATGAACTAATAGAGACAAGGTGCGATGCGTGGTAGGGGCAACTGTTGGAAAAAGTCCGAAAAAGACTCCCTCGGGGTCTTCTTTCTTTAGTTCCAAATGCCCACTTTTAGTCCCTAAAAGTCCCTCCTGTTTGGTTTAGATGGGACTGACACGGAGTTTTTTTAGTCCCTACACCAAAATGTCCCTGTAAACAAACACCCTCTAATAATGCCACTGGAAAATTGATGCAATGCCACAGTTAAAAGCAAATTACATGTTTAACGAAATTTATTGTTAATATAATCTCTATGTTAATATTAATCAATGCCACCGTTTGAGAAATGCTACTGTCTTGCTTTCTTTCCCATTTAGATAAGGTAGATGCTTCTTTTTGTTGGCTTCTGTGTCATCCACCGTTGTTGACCACTAATTGTTTCCTTTGCACCTCTATGTAAACATGGTTATCTACTTCACCTCGTTGCCATTATGACCTTTTGTTGCACTCCACAAAACACTTTTGTTTTAAGAGTGTTTTGTGCAGTTCAACCAAAATGTCACACCGACAACGTTGCTTGATTGCTTGATCTTAGTGGAACTGCACAAGAGGAGATCTTACTTCCTATCCGTTAAGGCGAATTTGGTTCAGATCTTCTTCTTGTGAGTTGTTTGAATTCCGCATCATGAGAGGTCAGTACTAGCCTTCTTTCACATGATTCTGCAGTGTGCTTTCATATGTTGTGCTACTTGTACAATAATGTTGCTTGATTTTAGTGAACTGCACAAATGGAGACAAGACTTCCAATCTGTATGTGCACCGTAATATCCCATTGAGGTAAGATAAGGATATTTCACAACTGCTGGCCTGTATTTTGCCACTTTCATCAGAAAATTAAGTTTAGTACTATACTTGTGCTCCCTAATTGACATGCCAAATCTTACATTGAAGGTGAAGCTTGTCTGTTATTGAACCAAGTGATGAAGGGGAAGAACAAGCGGAAGAAAAACAAAAATCAACTCCCGGTGCTGTAATGAAGCACTGGAACTGTGATGACACAAGTAATGATATAGTTTTGCATCTTAATTTATTGCTATGGCTGGAACAAGCAATTGTTTTGCCACTGATTTGGTGCCACTCTTAATGTAATATGTAATTATCTCAACTTGTGCAAACATGGATCTTCTTTGAAGATACCATATATTTTAGTGGAACTGCACAACAAGATGTTGGAAACATTAAACTAATCGAGGAGTATATAGTAAGCATGGCCACCACCGTAGATAGCAATAGATGGTTCCGGAGAAGTGCTTCATCTGTGCTGTTTTAAATATTTCCTTTCCTTTTTTTCGAGCAAACAGGGATGCTAGCATTTAGTAGTCCTCTTGTCTTTGCACAACAGAATCATCTTCCTTTGAAGAAGAATATGGAGTACGTGAAGTGACTAGTTTCGATTATGCCAGGATGAAGAAGCCCTGTCTATCTTCTCATCAGAAGGAGCAGTTGAAGGATGGTTACATTACTCCCCACAAGACCAAACTAACTTCAGCTCAGAAGGACTGACAAATCTCCATCTTTTTTCTGTGATGCGTGAGTACAATGTTGTTCTAGGATTCTTTCTGGTGAGTTCCATTTTTCTAAAAGTGTGCTCTACATGGACCATGTATGTGCCTGTTGAAACTGTCAATTCATAGTACAGTTTGCTTTATACTAATCACTTTTTTGTATTTGTGCAAACATGGGTGCTCAGCTTGATTTCAATGGGAACTGTACAAAATGTTCATGAATACATCGAATCATTCATTTCCACCACAAGAAAGGAGGTGCCGATAAGTTCAAGGCATTGCAACATATAAGGGCGAAACCATACAAGCTACGCGCGAATTTGGTTGATTTTGGTGGAACTGCACAAAAAGAATAGCTGGTTTATTTAGCACGAGGTGCCATGTCAATGTCTGAACTGATGGCAAACCCTGCCCATTCCACAATCATAGGCATTTGATATTTTGGAATGGGACAACCTTGTCAAATTTTGCTCATTGATTTTAGCAAGACATGCGTTTGATATTTTTGAATGGGACGCCCTTTGCTGTCAGCAGCGTCGATCAATTTTTTTCTTTATTCTTTAGTTGTGAAGTAAATATTGCCTCTGACATGTGAGTCGCTGAGATGCATAATCATCGATTGTTTTGAATGTTCTCTATGAATTGCCAGGCTTGTGTGTTTGATTGCAATGTACAGAAACGCTAAAAAGCTGCTCAAACTCTTTGTACTCCTTCTGTTCCTTTTTACTTTGCACATTGTGAAATTGCATACTTTTTTGTATAAGATTGGTCAAAGTAGAGATACTTTGACTGAAGACAAAACTTGTATGCAGACTAGAAAGGACCGGAGGGAGTACATGTGAAACTGCTGCAAACGAGGTGATCACCCTGGGAATAATGCTAGTACGTATTGTTTTGCATGTTCATCCAATGCCAGTGATACAGGAATTTGAACTAATCAAAATAAATTCATTCATACACGGTCAGATTTCATATAAACATGCTGGATTTCATTACATTTCATACGTTCTTCAACTAAAAAGGGGTGCGCTGGAGGTATAATTAATTAACCGAAGCTACCCACCTGTGTCCTGCTGAGCCGAACAAAAGCTTCAGTGACTTAACTGCAGGTGCAGTTGCGTAACTGACATGTGGCCTGTTGGGCCCATGTGTCAGTCAGCCAACCGCACCAGCAGTTAAGTAGAAGCAGCGTTCTTCTCCAGTGTAGCTCTCCGACTCCATGTCGCTGCCAAGAAGCTAACCGGCCGTCAATGGTCAATCCGCCTAGCTTGGCTTGAACCGGAGGGTAGAAGCGGTGGCCTTACTTGGACCCGAGCGGCGGCAACCTACCGTGTTCTACTCTTCCTCGTTTTCTATGTGGCGCGGCCTCGTTGGAAGCGGGGCGGGGCCTCAGCGGAGCCGGCAATGTCCTCTGCCTCGTTGTTGGCGGGGCGGGGCCTCGGCAGAGCCGGCGGTGTCCTCTGCCTCGTTTTTGGCAGGGCGGGGCCTCGGCGGAGCCGGCGGTGTCCTCTGCCTCATTGTTGGTGCCGCGGGGCCTCGGCAGAGTAGGGCCTCATCGACACCAGCGGAGCGGGGACTCGTCGGAGCCGGCATTGTCCTCTGCCTCGTCCTCGGTCTCGCCAAACAGCGCCTCGCCCGCTTCATCTCCCTCTTTGCTAGCCTCTTTGTAGGCGGCCACAGCCTCCGCACCTGCATGCGGTACCGCCAGCGCTCGAGGCGGCCCTTGCGGGCAGAGCGGTACGAGTCAAGCAGCGCCTCCTGCTCCGCCCGCTCCGCGGCGATCTGCTCCTCCGCCTACAGGTGCTCCTCGAGGAGATGGTGGTTGTAGGCGGCGGCTTGCGCCTCCTGGAACTGCTCCTCACGCATCTGCCTCACCCTGTCCATATATTGGGCACGGGCCTCGCCGATGGCCATGGTGCAATGCACCGGCGAGGATGGCGCGGAGGAGGGGGTTGGCGCCGGATCATCGACTACCATGTTCTCCATTGGGATGTCGTCCTCCTCCGGCTGCCTGCTGGCCAGCCGGTCGGCAGCAATGGCTGCCATCTCCTTGTGGTCCGTCGTCCGCCCATCCCAAAGAGCGCTGGAGTGCGAGGAAGCCATGGTGGGCAGTAGTGGTGTGGACCGGAGAAAGGGAACGGATGCGGATGACTGCAGTTATGGCCGGCGCAACAGTTTATATACCAATGGTGGTGGGCGAAGGGACGGACGTGTGGCGCCGGAGTAGCTGCCTCAGCAACTGCGTATCATTAATGTGGGCGGCAGATGGACGAACGGACGGCACTTGTGTCGTTTGAAGGCGGAGCAATCGCCTGCACCGGGAAGCGGGGAGGACGGCGCTGACTGTTTCGGGCGAAAAGTGCGCGCGGGCGAGGAGATGACTTTACTTGGAGAGGATGACAATGGGGACCCACCAGGTCCATAGCCTCACGTACGCAAGTGCCTCCTTATTATATATATATATAACTATAATTTATTTTGCTTCCTCCTGGTTTCCTGACATCACGGTCCCACACCATTGTCAACCTATGTAGTACTCCCTCCTTTCCGGTTTATAAGGCTTATCTCAAAATTTTAGTTTTTCCATTTTATAAGGCTCAATTTGGTTGTTCCCCATCACATGTTCAGACTTCAAGGTGCATTAAATCATTGCATGCAAGTATTAAGAGAAAACTGACCAATGCATGCACTTTATGCATGCATTCATTGCAATTAATGCATTCGTAAACATAATTTTTTGAGGAAAACAAGGGCATTAATTGGGTGCTTTTGCAAACTACAAAAAATATTCCACCACTCATCATCTACCTTGGTTGGTGAGATTTTTGAATTCAGCCTTATAAACCGGAAAGGAGGGAGTAGTCAATAAATGAGAGAATTGCACAAGAAGCGGCCGACAGCTGGGACCAAGCAGCTTGAGCAGTATTTGTGTTTTTGAGGTGTGAGCACTGCAGAGTTTTTCGATGTTTAGCCCAGATGTTAATTTTTCTCCTCTGAACAGCAACGAAAACATCGCTGCAGGTATTAACTGGGCGGGCTGTGGCCCGTCTAGCCCAGGCTAGATATCCAGCCCAGATATTAATGTTTTTCAAGTTGAAAATGGCTAGCCCAGCTATACTTTTTGTAGGAATACCCAGACAAGGTCAAGTTGTTATTCTCCGCCCCGCTGGGCTGCAAATCTTTCCTAGGAGGGATGCATTAGGCTTAACAAGAAAATGGGCTTTAGGAAATAATAAATGGGATGTAATTATAAAAACTGGGCAGTAACTTTAAAAAATGCACCAAACACGTGATTACTTTATAAAATATTATTTTTGGATATTGAAAATTTTAATTTCATTAATTGTTGCGAGTGCAATGTTTCATTGGATTTTTATGTAATATAAATTTACATTGAAATTGTATTTAATCTGAATAGAAATTTCGGGATATAAATATTTCTGATCCCATCAAAATGTGGGAAATTTTATTGAATTCTATTTTGAATGGTTGGTTGAAATGGGCTGTACTTTTAACAAACTGTAAATGGGCTGTTGTAAATTCCATTATAATTCAAAAATGGGCTACACATTCTTACAAATATCAAATGGGCTATAAGTTCTCTGCCACACACTTCTGGCCTTACTAAGTTGACACGTCCCCTAAAAAAACAGAGTTGACGCGTTATAGTCAACACACGGTTCTAGTAGCAGTGGCCGTTGCATGTCCATCCAACGGATGCCGTGCTTCTTCTTCAATCTCAGATATTCTAGCTTCACCCGCCCAAAAAATGATTCCTCCCCCTGACATCTGGGGCGCACCGTTTCGGAAGCTAACCTGTGGGCCTACTAAGTTGATGTACCAAGGGCTTTGTCAACTTAGTCAATATAAACGATTCTAGCTGCAGTGACCGTACGATGTCCATCCAACGGTCGTCATGCTTCTTCAACCTCTGGTCTTCTTTTGCTCTAGCCACCCAAAGCAGCGCCGGTCGTGGCGCCTGCTCCTGCCTCCCGTGGCCGGCTGTGCTGCCGCGGAGGCCTCACCGCCCCCTACTACTCCCACCGCTGGCCATGCCATCCCTCCACTCACCCACACCCCCTGTTATTCTGCGGCGACGGCAGCGCAGCCGAACCAGTGAACCCTCGTACTCCTCTCCACATGTGCATCCACTGCCATGTCTTCCCGGCTCTGCGTCGTCCCCTTCCTAGGCCTCGCCGTCGTCCACCGCCCCGGTGCTCTCGGCGCGGTGTGGTCAACATGGTCAAGGAACGACTTCTATCGGACATGGACTGTACGTGGAGAGGCTGACAGCTGGGTCCACGGCAACCGCAAGAAAGTGGCTCCTTATTACGCGCAAAATAATTATTTCTCCACCTGACAGTGGGGACCCACTGGACGGGCCACTGTATTTCGCGAAAAAATGATTCGTGTAAGTGCATCTAGTGCTACCCCTAGTTGGTTTTGGAGTATTGACGACAAACCTAGTTGAGGGACTAATGTGTTTGTGAGAATTGCAGGATAACACAGGTAGAAGTCCCTCATTGATTCGGTTTTCCTACCAGAGATGACCCCTAAAAATGTATGAAGACATTGAAGTCAAAGGTGGTATATGAAGATATTCACATTGAAGATTATGACAAGAGAAGACACCACATGAAGCCTATGGAGCTCGAAGACTTAGATCTTTTGTAGTTCTTTTTCTTTTGTGTTGAGTCATAGGAACCACCATACTGTTAAGTGGGATCCAAGAGAACCAGTCAGAATGACTGAAGTGATGCCTAACCTAAAACCTATGTCTTCGAGTGAAGACTATGAGAGCGAATCTTGTCCAGAGTCGGACAAGTTAGCTTTGCTTGTAGCCCAAGTAAAGTTGCCGTGTGAGTTTGAAATCTGACCATTGGAACACGTGTCAGTTCCTTAGTGACCCAGGGTCATTTCGGACAAATCAGGTCGGGTTGCCAAGTGGCTATAAATAGCCCACCCCCTACAACCAGATTGAGAGTACGGCTTTTGTCGTTTGAGAGCAACCCACCTCGAAGCTTTTGAGAGAGAATTCCTTGTGAGGATAAAGCCCTAACCACCCAGAGCCAAAGAGAATTGGGCATCTCTTAAGTCTTCTTGTCTGTGTGATCTGAAGACTTATTACACTTGAGGACTGTGCATCCTCCAGCCGGTTAGGCGTCGCGTTCTGAGCATCCAAGAGACATTGTGGACTGCCGGTGAACGAAGTCTGTGAAGGTTTGGGAGTCTACCTTGAATACTTACTAGAGTGATTGGGCAAGGTCTGTGTGACCTTAGCTCAAGGGGAATACGGTGAGGACTGGGTGTCCTGAGCTGCGTGTTCAGGATTGGGTGTCCGGGACTGTGTGTCCTAAGGTTTAAATACCTAGCCGCCCTAACCAGACGTACAGTTGTCACAGCAACTGGAACTGGTCCAACAAATCATTGTCTTCAGCGTGTCACTGGTTTCATCTTCCCTTCGCTTTACTTACCGTTGCTCCTTGTGAAGTCATTGTATGTTTGCACTATCTTTTGTCTTCACTGAGTGACTGCATGTTCTGTTTGGCTTCATAATATCTTCCTACCTGATCCTTACTACATTGCTGCTATTAAGTCATTGTGCTTTCATTCTATTGAATACTTGACTAATGCTTGCCTAGTGTAGTCTACCTTCCGCTGCATGGTAATAGGTTTATTTCTATCGTTTGTCTTCATAACTTCCACATTTTGAAGACTTTCATAAAAATCGCCTATTCACCCCCCTCTAGTCGATATAACGCACTTTCAATTCGCCCCCTGACTGCTGGGACCCACGAGCTACATCTTCGCACGCAAGGAAGTGCGTCCGGAAAAATAATGATTCACCCCCTTGACAGCTGGGACCCACTAGCTACATCTTCGCACGCAAGGAAGTGCGTCCGAAAAAAAACGATTCGCCCCCCGACTGCTGGGACCCACCAGCTACACCTTCGCACGCAAGGAAGTGCGTCCGGGCAAAAAAAAACGATTCGCCCCCCTGACTGCTGGAACCCAGCAGCTACACCTTCGCACGCAAGGAAGTGTGTCCGGGCAAAACAAAAAACAAAACGATTCGCCCCCCTGACTGCTGGGACCCACCAGCTACATCTTCGCATGCAAGGAAGTGCCTGACAGTCGGAACCCACCTGGTCGAAGCATACGTAGCGTTGTCATTCTGGTTGCGAACGTGTACGTACATACTGGTCGATGTAGAGGCGCGCACGTAGCATGTACACGTACGTACAGCGGCCAGGGTGCAAGAAAGAAAATACGGCCACATATGTGTACATACGGGCGGGGTCTCGAACGCCTACTCGCGCATACGTACGGCCAGGGCTCGTGTACATGGCTGGGTCGGAACGGAGAAACAACGTCGTCGTCGTGTTCATGGGGAGGCAACGGAATGCGTCGTGTTCATGGGGAGGCAACGGAATGCATCATGTTCATGGGGAGGCAATGGAATGCGTCGTGTTCATCGGGAGGCAACGGAACGCGTGGGAGCCAACCGGCTGGGTCGAAACGGAATGCGTGGTCGTGTTCATCGGGAGGGCTTGGACGGAACAAGCGATGGAAACGAGGCCTGGCGTACCGCAGAACGGAGGAAACGGACCTCCTACAGTTGAAACGGGGGTCCTGTTGATCTGGAGGGGTGTGGCGTACCGCAAAACGGAGGAAACGGACCTCCTACGGTCGAAACGGGGGTCCTGTTGATCGGGAGGGGTGTGGCGTACTGCAAAACGGACGAAACAGACCTCCTACAGTCGAAACGGGGGTCCTGTTCATCGGGAGGGGTGTGGCGTACCGCAAAACGGGACTCCACGGGATACTGTTCATCTCCACCGTCGACCTCCTCCAGCCTCCACGGGCTACCGTTGACCTCCTCCAGCCTCCACGGGCTACCGTTGACCTCCTCCAGCCTCTACGGGCTCCTGTTCATCCAGCCTCCACCGCGCGCTACTCCACCGGCTACTGTTCAACCACCCCTCCACCGTCTACTGTTCATCTAGCCCTCCACACCACGGGGTCCTGTTCAACCACCCCTCCACGGGCACCCCTCCACCGTCTACTGTTCATCCAGCCCTCCACCACACCACGGGGTCCTGTTCATCTAGAGGCAACGCCACCGCTCACTGTTGATCCAACCCCTCCCGCAACACTCACTGTTCATCCAATCGATCGGCTTCAGTTAGCAGCAGTAGCAAAGGAATCGCTCGATCGGGTTCAGTTAACAGCCATCGATCGATCGCTCGGGTTCAGTAACACGTAGCCTGCAGTGCAATCGCTCGGGTTCAGTTAGAGCCCAACACCTCGCTCGGGTTCAGTTAGAGCCAATGCCTCGCACACACGCGCGTACGTGTATGAGAGAAACGCGCATCGCTCGACCCCGACCTCCCACCGTAACTGGGAACTCCCCGAAATTTTCCTCGCCCTTGCTTCTACCACGGTTTTTTCCGTCATGGACGGCCCAAAGAATGTCATGCAGCTGCGTCTCCGGCCCGCCCAGGACGAAAATCCCATTTTCTGTCATGATTTTTTGTCATAGAAGTACGAGCCCACCACATCTATTATGATACCGGGTTTTGTCACAATTATCGTCATAGAAGTGTCATATGTATGACAATTTTTTTTCTTTCGGCCCAAAATGTCACGGTTGTGTCTTTTTTTGTAGTGATATGGAGAAGGAAATCCTCAATCCACACCGCGGGATCTATTGTTCCGTCGTATGATTCGATATTCACGGGTTTAAACCCTTCTGGGAATTCATGCTCCATTACTTCGTCAGTGAAGCAGAGTGGGTGTGCGGCACCTCTATATTGGGCCACGTTGCAACGTACCTTAGATGGAGTCCGTCTGCGGTTTTCGGCCTGGTCATGACTAGACTTGTCACGTAAGAATAGGTAGCCACCATCGCGCATCGAGGCACGTCCTCGCGATCCGTAGATCGATCTAGTATGTTCTGCTCTACTGTCCAGGTCTTGCCGAGGGTCGTATGTATGATCCCGAGCTGTTTTATCTCTGTTTTTCTTTGGGTTGAGGCAGGCTGCTATTCGGCTTGAGCTGCCGCTTTATCTCGACCGCATGGTGGTCGGTTAACCGCATTGTCCCGACTGCGTGGTACATGTTCCGGCGCCTCCTCATCGAATTGAGGTAGCAATCTGCGCTTCGGGTAACCCTTGGTTGTGCACTTGAGGCCGTATTATTCGGCTATTAGGATGTCTATCCATCTATCGTTGAGCAGGTCTTGGTCAGCTTGGAGCTGCTGCTTCTTCTTTTTCAGGATCCTTGCAGTGGCCAATAACTGGCGTTTAAAGGGCTCCTGCTCAAGAGGTTCCTCAGGCACGATGAAATCCTCGTCGCCAAGGCTCTCCTCATCCTCGAAGAGTGGAAGATAATTACTGTCCTCTGAGTCCTCATGTATGCCTGTTCATCGGGGCTGTCGTGCCCGTCTTCCCGTTTGTCCTGTTCGGACGTTGCCTCAACAGGGTCTTCGTTGTCTCCGGCATCGTCCGGGGTGTTGTTTTCTCCAATGCTGGCATTGCTGTCTATTGCATGACGTGACTTAGAGCGGCGCCGCTGACGCCGGCGTCCAGGCTGTGTCTCAGGAGGTTTATCCTCGACCAGATCATCTTTATCATCGTCATTAGTTTCTTTAGGTGTATCCACCATGTATACATCATAGGAAGAAGTGACCGTCCAACGTCCGGTAAACGGCGGGTTTTGGCCCTGCTCCTCATCAGCATCGTCGTCTATACCGTCGAGATCTTCGAAGCCGTAATCGAGCATGTCGGTTAAGTCCTCGACAGTGGCTATGTAGTGGGTGGCGGGTGGGAAGCAAAGTTCTCCATCATCAGCCCCTAGTTTGAACCGGATATAATTCAGCTGTAAGTCCTACGCCAAGGACAGGTTCCTTAATGAGTTTAGCATGTCGCCCAAGGGCGAGTGCTGGAAGATGTCTGCGGCGCTGAATTTGAAGATCGATAAACGATGAAGTTTAGCATCCGCGGGTTCACATGGTTCGGAACTTATGGCCGGAGATGAGTCCGGAGTTCCGGTGGCATAGGTGTCGTGTGAGATTAAGTCTATGCGCGGCTCCAACACTGGGGAATCTGTGGCCTCCGTGGCGGGGTTGATCTTCCCGTCCTTGGATGGCGCTATCTGCTCCGGATCTAAGGCTAGAGCGGTTATAGGAGCTATCTCCTGGATGCGGTCTGATGACAGATTTAGGTCATGTCCATCGGGGTGATCGGGAGTGGTTGTCGTGGTCTCGAATCCGGCAAAGATCTAGTCTCCATGGATGTCCGCAACGTAGTTCAAGCTCCCAAATTTGACATGATGTCCAGGGGTGTAGCTATCGATCTGCTCCAGATGGCCAAATGAGTTGGCCCGCAGTGCGAAGCCGCCGAACACGAAAATCTATCCGGGGAGGAAGGTTTCTCCTTGGACAGCGTCATTGTTGACGATTGATGGGGCCATCGAACCTTTTGAGGACGGCACAGTGGAACTCTCAATGAAAGCACCTACGTCGGTGTCAAAACCGGTGGATCTCGGGTAGGGGGTCCCGAACTGTGCGTCTGAGGTCGATGGTAACAGGAGACAGGGGACACGATGTTTACCCAGGTTCGGGCCCTCTCTATGGAGGTAATACCCTACATCCTGCTTGATTGATATTGATGAATATGAGTATTACAAGAGTTGATCTACCACGAGATCGTAATGGCTAAACCCTAGAGGTCTAGCTTGTATGGCTATGGTAATGAATACCCCTCTCTCCGGACTAAGTCCTCTGGTTTATATAAACACTAGGAGGATCTAGGGTTACATAAGGCCAGTTACGAAGAAAGGTATCTACATGTTTGGTCGCCAAGCTTGACCTCCACGCCAAGGAGAGTCCCATCCGGACACGGGTGTAGTCTTCGGTCTTCGTATCTTCACAGCCCATCAGTCTGACCCATACTTAACATGCCGGATGCCCGATGACCCCTTAGTCCAGGACTGCCTTACCCATGCATTCCACAGAACATCCAGATGATTGAGGGGAGGCCTTATTTGCAAATATGGTGAGGGGTGTGGGTATCTTTTTTCAGAATTTCCATAGTTTACTTACAATCCATCAAATATAAATCGGGCAGCCTATATTGCAGGATGGCAGGCACACCATCATCAAGAACTTTGTTTTTTATAAGAGTAGAGATAAAATATATTATATGTAGTATAACATGTTCATAACCACACATGTGTATCACCGTTATATATATTCACGCATGCGTCGGTTTAAAACACTCTGATAAATTCTTCAAATATCCGAATTCACTTTTTATAATGAATTATGATCTTTATTCGTCTTTTACACCCACACAATCCTCTTATCTTTGTAGCTAGCACTAACTTTCTCTCGTGCATGCACACGCCCCCATCCCTCTCACCCTCCCTCAGCATTCTCTAACTCCATTGTGTAAATTCGTCTTTTCACTCTAGGTCATTCACCCACGGTGTGTGTAGGCCCCCAGCTCCTTCTTTACGGCACACCTCGATCGATATGCCTCTCTAGCCAGGTGTGCCTACCACAAACACAAGCTTTCCCTCTTCTCTTCTCTCCGTCCATGCCTCACTCCCACCCCTCTCTTCATTGATCTCGTACCCGCACACTCCTTCCCCCTCGATATAGTATGCCTCTCGCACCACCTCCTAGATGCATCCATCCCTCTCTCTCTATCCTTCTCCCCGGGCCTTATTTGCTTCTAACACAAACATGCATGTATACCGATCGATCACCCTACATATACCTAGGTCGACTTTAACTATTTTTCCCCCACCCATCAATCAACGTACCTCACAAGTTATGTCTCTCCTTTCTCTGACAAAGGACGATTGATCTTCCTATGTAGTTACATCTTCTTACCACAGCCATATCGTCCCCCCTCATCATTCGTGCATGTCTCCTGACCCATCTCTCACACGCACGTGCAGAGACAGGCAGCCATCCCCTCTCTTATTGATATTGCAGGCGTGCCCTCCGTTTGTCTAGCAAGCCTCTCCCACCATTTGTTAGAAGCAACTCCACCACCCACCCCTTCAACACTCTAGCTCTGTCTCTCTCCCAACCTTATTCCTCTCCTACACATATGATGGATGTCGATTGATCTCCCTCAATACATAAGGTAGGCTTCTCTCCTCCTCCACACATATACCAGCCATTGTACCTCTATAGTTAATTAGGTCTCCCCCACCCCCACCACACAACGATAGTCGAGCGCTGTAGGTAGGTATCCATGCCACAGAGACACACTACACCTGTCCCCTCTCACATTCCAGTAGGCCAGCCACCCTATATCTTTGACGTGGGCACACACAAATTCGATGGCACTCTTTATCGATCGTGCGCGCGCGCACACACACATCATCCCTCTCTTCGATTCTATGGATACCACAAGCCGATGATACCTCCACTCTCTTCTCGTGGATCGCCCCCTCTATATATATGATATATCCAGGACTCTATTTCACACACACTGCATATGTTTCATTTTTTGATTGAAATATCATCCACATATATTGCTTGTCTATTTCTCACCCCCAAAAAACACTCACGAACCCACACACTATATCTCTCTACGTTTGTATCTCTCTCACACAACCCCACATAGGTGGCATACGTACACGAAGAGAATAGGTGCACGTACTCATGCTTTGTGCCCAGCCACACCCGCGTGGGTACACGGTGGAGCTCATTTCTGTACGAAATGGCAGCCACGTGCTAATTTGAATGCATGTAGCGGTTGTTTACCTGCGGAGGCCATGTACCACGCGTGCACGAAACAGAGTTCAACTTGATGCGTTGGCGCGCTATTTTTAAATAAAGTTATATCGCTCAATGGCACGTACAGAGAATATAAAATGATTTTTATGGAGAAAAAGGTAGTCCACTCCACTATATACAATGGAGCCCGCCTGCCTGGGTTTGTCTCTCTTTAGAGTATCTCACACAAGGCAGCGGCGGCCTCTCTCTCTCACCGTTGGTCACTGATCCGGGTGCATCCCGTCCGCCGGCGGAAAGGGAGGATGTGCATCGTTTCTCCGTTTGACGGCGCTGAGGCAGCACATCCTGATCTGCGGTACCCGCCGTTCTCTCTGACCAAGCTCCGGCGCGGTAGGGCCTACGCCACCTGCTCGCTGCCGCTGTATGGGCAGATCCCGCCCGCCGCCGCTCACCTAGTTACATCCCGACGACCCCCAGGTATCCCCTCCGGCCTTGCTCCACTACTCGTCTTCCCATGTCGTTGCATGTGGATCTTCCATAGTTCTTTGCCCAAAACGTAGCTCGTCTGACATACTTTCCATATTGCAATCTCGTCCTCACACCGTTTTAGACAAACACAAACGTGTTGTTATCTTCCCTTAGGACAAGGAATATGCTTCTTTTTGTCGTCGTATGTGTCATCAACTGTTATTGGCCAGTAATTGTTTCCTTCCAACTCCTTTTTGCAAACAAGACTATCCATTTCACCTCGTTGCTATTGCGACCTTTTGGTGAACTACACAAATCACTTTTTTTCTTAAGAGTGTTTTGTGGAGTTGTACTAAAATGTCACACAGGCAATGTCTCTACATTTCAGTGCAACTACACAAAGGGAGATTGGTTTTCTCTATCCTCCTCATCCAACCCCGATCCTAATCATCTCCAACTATTTGCTTAATCTTCTCCAACTAGTTAGTCTTAAGAGAGACTGCAAAGGTGACCGGCTTCTATTTGTGTGTTTATTATTTCATCAGCAGTCCTCTATTATTGTAATCACACTTAATATCTTTGGAACGGGGACTGCACAAAATGATCGGAATGTTGCATGCTCCAAACAACTACCTTTTTTCCCAACATGCCTTGTTGATTTAGACAGAGCTGGGGGACGTTGCTGCCAATGAAAGGATGGATCAATTTTAATTTAACACCTTCTCACAACTTTGTCTTTAGTTGTGATGTAAATATTAGCTCTGATATGCTAATCATTGAGATGCATTAGCAAGGGAATTAGTTTTTTATTGTTTCCAAAAGAGCATGGATGGCAAGACGCACGAAACAAAAGCTGAAAGCTCAGAGCATTGTACAATTTCATGTCGCTAGAAAATTATTTGTATAGTACGTCAATTATGTAAACAAATGCTGGAAGCTTGATAGCATTGCCAGAAGCCTCTTCATCATCCGGGTCCATGTGCCATGCACAAAATTATACTTCCCCAGTTCCTAAATATTTATATTTTTACAAATTTCAAATGGACATATTTTAGAGTGTAGATTCACTCATTTTGCTTCGTATATAGTCACTCGTCGAAATCTCTAGAAAGACAAATACTCCGGAGTATATTTAAGAACAGAGGGAGTAGTGCACAACCGCATGGGAGACTCAGCCCGGTCGTTGCGCCGCACTAATAGTGAGTAATGAGCAGTCAAATCATAAGCCCCACCTTTCCCACTGTAAGTTGCTCGGAAGAAGCAACCATCAATACACACTTCTTTGAATCCTCTCATACTACTCCATCTGTCACTGTTTATAGAGCGCGCTTCAAAAAGAACAATCTCTGGGACCAAGGCGACTAGCGATCGGCCTGAAAAATAGCATTGGTAGTTATAGCACAGCGTCTATTACTAGAGGAAATAATGCGTACACACATGCAGTGCTTCCACCCCTGGTACACACACGCATGCACTTACTCCACTCCGTAGTACATCAAGAGAAAATTGTGGACTTGATTGCGGTTACCACACCCTAATTAATTGAGCATTAAACCAAACACATATAAAGTCTCTCTGGTGGTGGAAATGCATGGAGAGAAATGCATTAGAATGAAGCACGCCCTATAAACTGTGATGGAGGGAGGAGTAGTATGAAGGTGCAATACCAAGTACGTGTATGGCCAGTCGGTCAACGCACTTCCTCTTGACATATCATTGACATGTGGGACCGGAGTGTGAGCAAACCGATCTCAATTGATGGCAAAATGGCCAACCCGCCATTTCTTGAGAGAGACGAGGAGCGAGAACACACAGACGGGCTCGCATGGAGGCCAAGATATATTCGAGCATAGTTGATCGATATCATCATTACATGTTCGATGTTTTTTAATACTACTATTGGGCCGCCGTTTTCCGCCCTTCTCCCGAATAAATGTGTACTTTATCAGAGATTGGAATAAAATAAGAGTACAAATGCTCCACCATGCGGTACTAGTAGTAGTACTACTCATACTACTAAACCTTGCACTTGACTCTTCGCCTCTTCTGAAGTCGAACAATGATGGTACTCTGCATGTTGGGTACTATAGTGTATACCTCTGGCAATCTAACACCGAATGAACTGTTGCATGTCCACTGCCTGGGTTAGGGTAGGTTGCATTTGTCAAAAGTGTAAGCGAGCTTCACCTTGTCTTGCAAGCTTCTCCTCGTTCTGCGAGTTGATGGGACACACCAAAAAGTAGTGATAGTCCATAATCCCCCCTTTCTGGTTAATATGGATTAATCTTTTTTGCGGGTAAATGAGAGAGCTTTATTCATATATAAGCATTCTTAGGACGATCAGCCAAGAGACTGGTCACTAGGAAGCTAGGTACCCCACAAAAAAGAAGAAGGAAGCGAGGTGTTTCATCAAGCCACCTCTCGGCCACATTCAAAGTGCAGCAAGCACGGTTCGCACAAAGATGCGCCGCAAGGTTTGCTGACCTTTTACATGCTGAATAACAAAAAAGAGAAAATATTACTGAGCGCTCCTATTTGTAATAGGATATGAGCCGAAATTAAGCGAGAATTGTGGAGAGTGTTCCATGCAATCAACTTACATTATCACGTGCGAGAACCCTCGAAGAGAACCAAATGTGTTGAAGATTGCTTTATCACATTTTAAAATAAAATAAGAGTGCAGACGCTCCTTGTCGGTGTCGAAACCGGCAGATCTCAGGTAGGGGGTCCCGAACTGTGTGTCTAAGGCGGATGGTAATAGGAGACAGGGGACACAATGTTTACCCAGGTTCGGGCCCTCTCGATGGAGGTAATACCCTACTTCCTGCTTGATTGATCTTGATGATATGAGTATTACAAGAGTTGATCTACCACGAGATCGTAGAGGATAAACCCTAGAGGCTAGCCTATGATTCTGATTGTTGTTGTCCTACGGACTAAACCCTCCGGTTTATATAGACACCGGAGGGGGCTAGGGTTACTCAGAGTCGGTGACAAGGGAGGAGATCTACATATCCGAATTGCCAAGATTGCCTTCCACGCAAAGGAGAGTCCCACCCGGACACGGGACGAAATCCTCAATCTTGTATCTTCACAATCCAACAGTACGGCCGAAGGATATAGTCCGGCTGTCCGAGGACCCCCTAATCCAGGACTCCCTCAGTTGCCCCTGAACCAGGCTTCAATGACGATGTGTCCGGCGCGCAGATTGTATTCGGCATTGCAAGGCGGGTTCCTTCTCCAAATACTCCATAGAAGATTTCAAACACAAGGATAGTGTCCGGCTCTGCAAAGAAAATTCCACATACCACCGTAGAGAGTATAATATTTCCACAAATCTAACCTGCTGACAACTTTTCATAACATGACATCACACCATGGCTCGGTCATTATTCAAACCGTTTTTCTCAACCAGCTACTGCACATATTGCGAGGCAGTTTTCTTGGCACGTCTTGTCGAAGTAGAGATCATGTCCCCTTATCACGGGATTCTCATCAATACGGGTGTGGGTAACCCAACCGCGTCATCAATCATGACGCTTGGGGAATAAGCGAGTTTACCAGGCAGGTGGGGGAGGCGCATAGTTTCTTCCGCCCTTATAAAGGGACAAGGACTCCTCCTTTTCACCCATGCCTTCTTCTTCCCTGCCCATCCATTCTCGCGCACTCGAGCTCCAGCGCCCAAGTTTGCATTTCCTCCGCAAAACCACTCCAAACATGTTCAGAGCGGGAGGCAAGTGGATGGTCTCCTCTGTTACGGAGGAGAACATTACGAAGCTTCGGGAAGCCGGATACCTGGCTGCAGATATCGCGCACCGGCTCCTAGATGCGGGGCAGATCGTCCCTACCCCCGAACCCTACGAAAGGGTTGTATTCCTTACCCATTTCGTCCACGGCCTGGGATTTTCCCTCCACCCATTTGTTCGCGGGCTCATGTTCTGCTACGGGCTGGACTTCCACGATCTGGCCCCCAATTTCATCCTCAACATCTCGGCGTTTATCGTCGTGTGTGAGGCCTTCCTCCGCATCAAGCCCCACTTCGGCCTGTGGCTAAAGACCTTCAACGTTAAACCAAAGGTGGTGGTCGGCCAGCAAGCGTAGTGCGGAGGCGCCATGGTGGGAAAAATGCCCAACGTCACCTGGCCCGAAGGCTCCTACGTGGAGACATTGAAGGGGTGGTAATCGGCGTGGTTCTACATCACCGAGCCGCGTGACACCAACTGGGCGGCGGCCCCCGAATTTCGATCCGGCATCGCCACGCGGCTCACCTCCTGGAAAGAGAAGGGCCTATCCTAGGGTTCATCGATGGAGCTGACCGGACTCCAGAACTATGTTAAAAACATGATAAGCAAGAGAATCAAGCTTGTCAACGTGGTCCAGGTCATGCTCTTCCGTCGGAACCTCCCGTGTCAAAGACGGGCATTCAATATGTGGGAGTTCGACCCAGCTAAGCACCAGACGCTGTGAGAGCTCTTCGACACGACACAGCTGGACATCTGGAGGGTGCTGTTCAAGTCCGCTGAGGTACCTCCTCCCCTCACCGAGGATCGTGGACTCAGCGCAAAGCGCCCTGCCAATCCGGTAAGCTTCCTATATCTCATAAGTCGTTTCTTTCCCCAGTATAATCATGTGGGGGATCTAAGCCTCCACACCATTTAACAGGAATGGGTCGCGACAGCGGAGCGGATAGATTGTCCGGCCCCACTGCCCGAGGATCCAGCAAGTGCTCTCTTAACGGAGATGCTGGTTCCTGCGCCCTATGAGGTGCCGGTGAAGAAGGCCAAGAAGAAGGCCACGGGGACCAGGAAAGGTCTCCGGCACAAGGTCGTATCAGACTCATTGTCCGATAACACCGAGGCGCCCTCCTCCCACGAAAACGAGGAGGAGGAAGAGGAAAGTTCTCCCCCCCATGTGACGTCCGGATAATTAAGCTACAATAACCCTCTGCTAATGATGCCATGTCACCACGATTACTGTTGTCAATCTCACGATGATTTAAATCTCGTTCGAATTCAAATTTAATTTCGAGTCAAATAAATAAAGTTTTCAAATGTCAAAATAAAAATGTGGGTTAGGTTGCAAATATTCCCTAACTATTTTTCATGAATTATCGGACATATTTTGGATTAATAAAATGTCCCTAACCTATTTAAAACACGGTTAGCAACAATTAAATTTAATGTTTCAATTTAAATAAATATCCAACCTTTTCAAAATAAATTGTGACTTTGTGTGATGCTTTAAAATATTTCCTAGTAATTATGTGCTAAGTGTCACATTTGACAAGGTTAGTTTGATAGCTAAAATAAAAAGAAAACCATAGAGAAAATAGAAAACAGAAAATAGTAAATGGAGAAAGAACCTAACTACTGTGCACTTTGGCCCATCATACACAGTACTGGCCCAGCCCACCGGGGGGGTTTTCTTCCTCCTCCCTCCGTGGCAGCACGCCCGTGCCCGCACACACGATGCACCGCAGGATGGGCGACACGACGGTGTCCCCCCTGTAGCACCCGACGACCTACAAGACCTCCCTCATCGCCCTGTGAACCCTAGATCGGCATTTTCCTCCTCACAACCTCGCTCTCTTTGAATTGTTCGACGACTGACGCCGCCATCGCCATGGCCGCTCCCGTTCGCGCGGCCATCGCCCTCCCTGCCGATTGAGGCCTCGCCAGGCGCATCTCCTGCCTCGCTCACCGGTTTGAGCCCCCTTGGTTACATCCCCGGATCGAGCCTTCTTCCTCACCACGGTCAGCGGAGCTCCGCCGCTCGATCCACAGCCATCTTAGCATCCCCGGCCTCGCCGTCTTCTCCAGAAGGATCACTGTGAGCATACACATCTTTCCCCTCCCCTAGTTCTCTCAATTTTGTACTCTAGTTAGCACCGCTACCATGGCCGGAGTTCTGCTCCCGCACCCGCTAGCCGCTCCTATTGTCTGCGCCGGCGCCCGAAGCCTCGCTCCCCCACGCGCGCTCGCCGTTCCCTGCCTCGCGCCCTGGCTACGACCTGCGCGCGCCAGGCTGCGCGTGCCTACGCCCCGCCCCTACCCTGACCGCCGCACTCCGCCCCGCGCCCGTACGCGCTCGCGCCCGCTGTCGTTACTCTGTTGCTCTGCCTGTACTTCTTCTACTGCCACCGTCGCTCATGCACTGCTGCTGCGCTGCCGCCATTGCTGCTTTGCTCTGCTGCTACGTAGCCAGCCGCCGCGCCCTGGGCAGCCCCAACTACGCCCCCGACTCGCCTCCTGCCCTTGGCCTCGCGTGGCCGTGCCTGCCTACGCGTGGCCGCACCCGTCGTCTCCTGCGGCCGGCCACCACCGCCGCTGCCTGCCGCCCGAGTACCGCCGGCACCAGTGCCTCTGTGCGTGCGTGCACAGCCACGGTCAGAGTCGGCTGTGTCACCGCCACATGGGGCCGGCCCTAATTAGTTTAGGGGCTAATCCCCCCTTTTTAAAAAAGGAAACAAAACCCCCTTGAGTATGACTAGTGGGCCCCGCCCTATAAAAGAATAAAAAAAGGGATTAAAAAAATAATTATTTAATTAACTAATTAATTAAGTAATTAGTTAGTAGTTTAATTAAGTTAACTTAATTGACTAACAAGTTAGATTAATTAGTCCATGACACTGGGCCCTACTGCCAGCTTTGACTAGTCAACAGTCAACACTTTGACTGTTGACTGCTGAGTCAGCACCCCTCTAGTCCACATGTCATGGACTCTGGCTAGAGTAGTAATAGGTGACAAAAGTATTTTGTTTTTATTTCGAATTGTAATAATTCTATAAATTCAATAAAACTTTGACAAATCATAGAAAATAAACCGTAGCTCGGATGGAAAAACTTTGTACATGAAAGTTGCTCAGAACGACAAGACGAACCCGGATACGCAGCCCGTTCGTCCGCCAAGCATCCCTAGCATAGTTAACATGCAACTTCCCCCCTCCGGTTCCTCTATCCAGAAACGCAAAACACCGGGGATATTTTCCCGGATGTTTCCCCCCTTCATCGGTACCACCTCATACCGCGTTAGGGCACACCTAGCATCATGCCTTGCTTTGTCATGCATCGTTACGCATCTGTTTGCATTGTATTCATTGTTTCTTCCCCCTCTTCTCTTGCTAGACACCGAGACCGACGCCGCTGCTACCCAGTACGACTACGGTGTTGACGACCCCTCTCTCTTGCTAGAGCAACCAGGCAAGCCCCCCTTTGATCACCAGATATCGCCTACTCTTCTCTACTGCTTGCATTAGAGTAGTGTAGCATGTTACTGCTTTCCATTAATCCTATCCTGATGCATAGCCTATCCTTGCTACTACTGTTATTACCTTTACCTGCAATCCTAATGCTTAGTATAGATGCTATCATCAGTGGCCCTACACTCTTGTCCATCCGCCATGCTATACTACTGGGCCGTGATCACTTCGGGAGGTGATCACGGGCATATACTATATACTTTACACTGTTACATTACCGGTGATACTGTTTGGAGATGGGGGATGAAGGGGTAGGTGGCTCCATCCAGGTAGTGGTGGGCCTGAGTTCCCGACGGCCCCCGACTGTTACTTTGAGGCGGAGCGACAGGGCAGGTTGATACCACCTAGGAGAGAGGTGGGCCTGGCCCTGGTCGGCGTTCGCGGATACTTAACACGCTTAACGAGATCTTGGTATTTGATCTGAGTCTGGCTACTGGCCTATATGCACTAACCATCTACGTGGGGACAGTTATGGGCACTCGACGTCATGGTATCAGCCGAAGCCTTCGTGACGTCAGCGACTGAGCGGCGCGCACCGGGTTGGACTGGAACACCTACTCTTGTATAAGGGAGGCTAGGTATGCTCACCGGCCGCATACGCAACGTGCAGGTGTGCAATGGGCGATGGGCCCAGACCCCTGCGCCATAGGATTTAGACCGGCGTGCTGACCTCTCTGTTGTGCCTAGGTAGGGCTGCGACGTGTTGATCTTCCAAGGCCGGGCATGACCCAGAAAAGTGTGTTCGGACAAAGGGGATCGAGCATGTTGGGAAATGTGGTGCACCCCTGCAGGGAAGTTTATCTATTCGAATAGCCGTGATCTTCGGTAACAGGACGACTTGGAGTTGTACCTTGACCTTATGACAACTAGAACCGGATACTTAATGAAACACACCTTTCCAAGTGCCAGATACAACTAGTGATCGCTCTCTCATAGGGCGACGAAGGGAGGATCGTCGGTTAGGATTATTGCTATGCGATGTTACTTGGTGAACTTACCATCTGCTCTCTCCTACATGCTGCAAGATGGAGGTTACCAGAAGCGTAGTCTTCGAAAGGACTAGCTATGCCCCTCTTATTCCGGCATCCTGCAGTTCAGTCCACATATGATACCCTTATTCCATTTGATACCAATGCATACATATGTACTGTAGCTCCTTGCTTGCGAGTACTTTGGATGAGTACTCACGGTTGCTTTGTTCCCCCTTTTCCCCCTTCCTATACCCGATTGCTGTGACCAGACGATGGAGCCCAAGAGCCAGACGCCACCGTCGATGACGACTCCTACTACACTGGGGGGTGCCTACTATTACGTGCAGCCCGCTGATGACGACCAGTAGTAGTTTAGGAGGATCCCAGGCAGGAGGCCTGCGCCTCTTTCAATCTGTATCCCAGTTTGTACTAGCCTTCTTAAGGCAACTTGTTTAACTTATGTCTGTACTCAGATATTGTTGCTTCCGCTGACTCGTCTATGATCGAGTTCTTGTATTCGAGCCTTCGAGGCCCCTGGCTTGTAATATGATGCTTGTATGACTTATTTTTATTTGTAGAGTTGTGTTGTGATATCTTCCCGTGAGTCCCTGATCTTGATCATACACGTTTGCGTGTATGATTAGTGTACGGTCAAATCAGGGGCGTCACACCCCAGCCGGGGGAGACAAGAGAAGGAAGGCCGCCCCGTCAGGGGAAGCCGAAGGGTACAAGAAGGGAAGGACTCTCCTTCCGGACTGCTCCACAGCGGCCACTTTTAGCGACGAGGAGTGGTTACCTAGAGACAAGCCCCTGGCGAATTCGTAAGTATCCGGATACCGTAATAATTCTTGGTATGTTTTATTTTATTACTTCTTATCATGCCGAACATGATTATGCAGCCCCTCCAAAGCCCGTATCGACGTATCCTATTTGGATGAGTCTTTGGGCCCGTCGAAGATGAACAGCGATTCTCTCCCGACCGCCTCCTCCCCCCGCCCTACGGACGACGCCGAGGTGCTGTCTCAAAGGGTACCGAACCAAGGGGAGACAATTCCAGAAGGGCCCCAAGGCGACATTCTGGATGCTGGGCGCACGAGGGGCAAGACTCCCATGGGCTCTAATGTCGGGGGCAGCAAGTCTGTGCCGATGGCCTCTGTCCATCCAGGGGCATCGGACAATTTGCTGGAAGCGCTTCGCGGCGCTTCCATTGACGAAGAGCACCGCAATATCATGAGTGCGGTGGTCAAGAAGATTCAGTCCACCAAAAGCGGACTGACTGAAGCCTGTGCCAGCCTCCTAACAGGCTTTGAGGTAAGTAAACAAATTATGAGAAAATGTTACAGCATAGACAGTAGCCCCTGATGCTCTGTTTGGTGTTCGGAAGAAAGGACGAATAGAGGATGAAATAATAATCACAGGAGTCTAATCAGAATATTTCTATGTGAATAAGCAGGCTTCACTGCTGGCCGCTGCCGCTCACACGCGGAGGTCTCTGCACTGAAGCGGGACCTTGAGTGGTCCAAGGAAGAGCTCAGCCTTACCAAGAGGCAGCTCGAAGAGAACAAAGGTAAATGATACCTCGTCTGTTTATTGAGAAAAAAGGAAACTAGTTATTAGATCACAGGATTGTCATGAATTTTGCTAGGGGCCACGACCGAAGTGGCGACCCTGAAGAAGGCGTGTCCGAGGCCGAAGGCAAAGTGGTCGAGGAGCGCGCCGAGCACAAGAAGCAAGAGGCCCGAGTCGGCGAGGTTCAGCAAGAGCTCCAGGAGTTTGTCAAGAAGTATGAGTCCTTGGAGTGTGTCTCTAGGACACAAGAGTCTGAGCTTGCGAAGGCCCTCGAGAACTCACAAAATGCCAAGGCCAAAGCCCAAAAGGCCCTCCAGGAAATTGAGGCGGTCAGGAAGATAGCGGCGGGTAAGGCATTCATTATGCAAAGCAAGCATGTGAAGGAACTTTCCTTTTACTTACCCGAATTCGGAGCTCTCCAGGAGCGTTCGCAGATCTACCCAGCAGTGTGTCGGATGCCGCGGAGTTCTACCGGGCCGAGGAAGGGAGCTCGACGAAGAGGTTGTTCTGTTCTTAGTATACTGGGACCGAACATCCAATTCCCTTGAGCGACCAGTTGAAGCAACTGGTTGAGCTTCACAAGGCGTCTGAACTGGCCATGAAGGGCCTCATAGTCCGGATGTGGCCTGGCGAGCCCCTGCCTGGCAGCTATTTTGGCCTGGTAAGGCGGCTTGTGAACGCCTGCCCAAGGTTTGAAGTCATAAAGCGGTCCATCTGCATTGAGGGTGCGCGCATGGCTTATGCCCGGGCAAAAGTGCACTGGGCGAAGATGGACGCCGAAAAGCTGGTGAAGGAGGGGCCACCGGAGCACAAGGAGCATCGCCAACCCGAAAAGTATTATGACAGTGTCCTGAAGGGTGCTCGCCTTGTGGCAGAGGAATGTGCTAAGGATGTAATATTTGAATGAATGTACTCATGTGATTCTATAATGTGAAACAAGTTCATGTGCGCTATGTAACACGTGTTGATTTAAAATATTACCTTCTGTGCAGCCATTTATAAAATTTGAGAGTTGGCCAGTCGTCGGCTTCTGCCCCCATGTAACTAGTACTGAGGTGTTCGGGATAAACCTGATCACGCTTTATCCCAGCTTTGGGTCCTTCGAAGGAGGTGTTTAGCACAACGAACTAGGCAATCAGATTATAGAGCTTTATCACTCTCACTTAGCCATAGAAGTCTACAATTTTAAATTTTGGTGAAGCCCCTAGTATTCAGAAGGCCGAACTTGGGGTGCTATGTACGCCTAAATCGGACAAGGCCGACTCCTCGCCCGAAGCGGAAAAAATCTTTAAGGATTTGAGACCTCTCGAACAGCGACGAACTCTCGCCGCATCATGACAGTCAGTTTTCGGCTTTCTCTACTGAGGTGCTCATCTGGAAGAACCGGGACACAATCACAGTAGTTCTCCCAGTGCTACCTTAGCCGATATAGCGGAACGTAAGGTACCAAAACATGGGAGCCGGGCAAACCCAACAATTGACCCAAGACATGATTGGAGCTGATGCATATAATGCTATAAGTTCGGGGTGCCACACTATTGAAAGTGTTTGGACTTTTCATGCCGTGTTATGGGGTATGCTGAAGCCCCGGCGCACTGGTCGTATCAGAATGTACGGGTGCGACTTGTCATAAGTAAGCAGAAAGGAAAAAAGATAAAGGAATGCAATAATGAGCTGATGCTGTACATGGTTATTTAAATGATACGTCAAAGCGTATGCATACATGTAGTTTAATAAGTAAAAAATAGGACTATTTGACATGTCCTATCCAAGGTCAAGCTGCGTGTGGGTATGCAAAACAGGTATATCGATCGTTATCAGAGACCACCTGAGGATTCCCTTGTACGTCAAAGCTTCTTGCTTCCTTGGTGTTTCCTTCCCGTGACGGGTCCGATAATCAGATGATCGGAGAGGGCCTTCAGAGAATAGGGGCCTGAAAGGAAGGAAATGTTAAAGGTATACGGGCCTTGAAGTAGTTGATCCGCATTGTGGGTCGTGCGATGGTCGTGCCTCCGCCTATGCCCATGGTATCTTCAGTGCGTAATTATGTACGCGCGACGCAAATTTCGCCGCTTGACTGGGACTAGGACGAAGGCCGAATTGCTAGGCGAGCTCTAAACGTGCCTGGCGATCCTCTTGCAGGGTACTCCGGACTCGCTTGAAGGTGTCCGGGGTCTTTTTCGCCGAATTGGCGGTTTGCCTCATAAGGCTGCTTTTGGCTTCTGCTGCGAGGGCCGCAGTGTGCTCCTCCGTGCGGAGCAAGCGTTATGTGTTTCCATTAACTGTTATAACCCCGCGAGGTCCTGGCATTTTGAGCTTGAGGTATGCATATGCGGTACCACATTGAATCTAGCAAATGCAGTTCGTTCGAGCAGTGCATGATAGCCACTGCGGAAGGGGACGATATCGAAGATTAACTCCTCGCTTTGGAAGTTGTCAGGAGATCCGAAGACTACTTCCAGTGTTATTGAGCCCGTGCAACAGGCCTCTACACCTGGGATGACAACTTTAAAGGTGGTTTTGGTGGGTTTGATCCTCGAGGGGTCTATACCCATTTTGCGCACTGTATCCTGATAAAGCAAGTTCAGGTTGCTGCCACCGTCCATAAGAACTCGAGTGAGGTGAAATCCGTCAATGATGGGGTCAAGGACCAATGCGGCAGAACCGCCATGACGGATACTGGTGGGGTGGTCCCTATGATCAAAGGTGATCGGATAAGAAGACCATGGGTTGAACTTTGGGGCGACAGGCTCCATCGCGTAGAAGTCCCTCAGTGCACGCTTCCGTTCCCGCTTGGGAATATGGGTTGTGTATATCATGTTTACCGTTTTCACTTGGGGAGGAAATTTCTTTTGTCCTCCTTTGTTCGGCGGCCGGGGCTCCTCCTCATCGTCACTATGCAGCCCCTTTTCCTTGTTTTTGGCATTCAACTTCCCGGCCTATTTGAACACCCAGTATTCTCTATTGGTGTGGTTGGCTGGTTTATCGGGGGTGCCGTGAATTTGACATGAACGATCGAGTATGCGGTCCAAGCTGGACGGGCCCGGATTGCTTCTTTTGAACGCCTTTTTCCGTTGATGGATTTAGAGCCACTGAATCCGGCATTAACTGTCGTGTCTTCGGCGTTGTCGCCGTTGTTACGGTGTTTGTGTCTGTTGCAACGTGGCCTGCCGTTGCTATCTTTGCCATCTGAATTGCGAGGGTTTCTTGATGTGTTGTTGCTGCGAGCCAGTCAGCTATCCTCGCCCGCACAAAAGCGGGTCATGAGTGTCGTGAGGGCTGCCATGGGCTTCGGCTTTTATTGGCCAAGGTGTCGGGCGAGCCAGTCGTCGCGGATGTTATGCTTAAATGCCACTAAGGCCTCGTCATCCGGACAGTCGATGATTTGGTTCTTTTTAGTTAGGAACTGAGTCCAGAATTTCCTGGCTGATTCCCCTGGCTGTTGGGTTATGTGACTCAAGTCATCGGCATCCGGTAGTCGCACATAAGTGCCCTAGAAGTTGTCAAGGAATGCGTCCTCCAAGTTCTCCCAACTGCCAATGGAGTTTGCCGTCAGGCTATTGAGCCAATGCCGAGCAGGTCCTTTGAGTTTTAATGGGAGGTACTTGATGGCATGTAGATCGTCACCGCGGGCCATGTGGATGTGGATGAGGAAATCTTCGCTCCATACCGCAGGGTCTGTTGTGCCATCATATGATTCAATATTCACGGGTTTAAAACCTTCTTGGAATTCATGATCCATTACTTCATTAGTGAAGCATAGGGGGTGTGCGGCGCCTCTGTGCCGGGCTATATCACGGCGCAGTTCATATGAGTCTTGTCTGCTATATTCGGCCCAGCCGGATTTGCTTTTAGTATATCTGGCGTGATGGTCGTCGTCATGTGTTGGGGCGCGCCCCTGTGATCCGTAGATCGATCTTGTATGTCCTGC
Organism: Triticum urartu; assembly: GCF_056163025.1. Lineage (NCBI taxonomy): Eukaryota > Viridiplantae > Streptophyta > Magnoliopsida > Poales > Poaceae > Triticum > Triticum urartu. The sequence goes on along the minus strand of NC_141878.1, from coordinate 414,150,847 downwards.
TTTGTTTTCCAATATGTCTCGCAGGTCCTGTGTGTTGCCCCGAGACTTTGTGTTTTTGTTTGACTGGCGACGGGGTGCGGGCTGGACTTCGGGCTGATACACCGCTTTGTCTCGGCCACGAGGTGGCCGGTCAACCGCATCATACACTGGAAGTGTAGGCTTTAATGCTTCCTCCTCGAGTTGAGGTAGCAACCTGTGCTTTTGGTAACTTTTGGTTGGGCGCTCGAGTTCGTATTCCTCGGCTGCCAGCACCTCGGTCCATTTATTCGCTAGCAGATGTTGATCAGCTTGAAGCTGTTGTTGCTTTTTCTTCTGGATTTTTGCTGTGACTATAAGCCGGCGCTTGAAGCGCTCCTGCTCGACGGGATCCTCAGGCATGATAAATTCTTCGTCGCGGAGGCTCACCTCGTCATCGGAGTGGGGCATGTAATTGTCATCCTCTGATTCTCTGTCTACTGCCCGCTCCTTAGGGTTAGCTTGCCCATCCTCCCACTCGAAGCCTGGCTGGAGGGGATTGTCTTCGTCTTCGGCACTGTCCGCAGAGTTATTGTCTCTTGTGTCGGTATCGCTGCTTTTGCTATGGCGGGGCTTAGAGCGGCGCCGATGACGCCGGTGCTTAAATTGCTTCTCGGGGGGATTATCCTTCATTGCCTTATTGCCATCGCTTTCTTTGGGGGTGTCCACCATGTATATATCATATGATGAGGTGGATGTCCAGCGCCCTGTGGGCGGTGGTTCTTGTTCTTCTCCTGCATCGTCGTCCATACCGTCGATGTCTTCAGAGCCGAAATCAAGCATGTCAGTTAAGTCGTCGACAGTGGCTATTAAGTGGGTGGCGGGTGGAGAATGAATTTCTTCGTCGTCCACTTCCCACTCAAGCCGGACATTGTTCGGCCAAGGGTCTCCTGACAAGGAGAGAGACCTCAATGAATTTAGCACGTCGCCCAAGGGCGAGTGCTGAAAGATATCCGCGGAGGTAAAATCCATGATCGGTGCCCAATCCGATTTGATAGGCACGGACGCAGGCGGTTCGGAGCCTGTGGCTGGGGATGAATCCAAGGGTCCGGCAGCACAGGTCTCATAGGAGGTGAAGTCAGTATTCAGCTCTATCGCCGCTGGGTGTGCGGCCTCCGTGGCCGGGTCCATCCACCCGTCCTCAGACGGCACGATCTGCTCCGGATTGAGGGTCGGAGTTGCCACAGGTGTGGTCTCCCGAACATCATCCGGTGGCAGAGCTAAGTCATGCTCGTCATGACTGTGCGGCGCACCTGACATGGGCTCGAATCCGTCGAAGATCAAGTCTCCGCAAACGTCGGTAGTCTAGTTCAAGCTTCCAAACCTGACCTGATGGCCAGCGGCGTAGCTCTCAATCTGCTCCAGATGGCCAAGCGAGTTGTCCCGTAGTACGAAGCCGCCGAATACAAAGATCTGTCCGGGGAGAAAAACCTCACCCAGGATCGCATCGTTGCCAATGATCGAAAGAGCCATCAAACCTTATGGTGACGACATAGTGGAACTCTTAATGAAAGCACCAATGTCAGTGTCGAAACCGGCGGATCTCGGGTAGGGGGTCCCGAACTGTGCGTCTAAGGCGGATGGTAACAGGAGACAGGGGACACAATGTTTACCCAGGTTCGGGCCCTCTCGATGGAGGTAATACCCTACTATCTGCTTGATTGATCTTGATGGTATGAGTATTACAAGAGTTGATCTACCACGAGATCGTAGAGGCTAAACCCTAGAGGCTAGCCTATGATTCTGATTGTTGTTGTCCTTTAGACTAAACCCTCTGGTTTATATAGACACCGGAGGGGGTTAGGGTTACACAGAGTCGGTTACAAGGGAGAAGATCTACCTATACGAATTGCCAAGCTTGCCTTCCACGCAAAGGAGAGTCCCACCCGGACACCGGACGAAGTCTTCAATCTTGTATCTTCATAATCCAACAGTTCGGCCGAAGGATATAGTCCAGCTGTCCGAGGACCCCCTAATCCAGGACTCCCTCACTCCTCCATTTGTTTCCTAGTAGTAGTACATACCTCTATAGTAGTAGTACCAGTACTAGTAAACTTTGCACTTGGCTGTTCACCTCTTCGGGAAGTCGAACAATAATAGTACTAGTATAGTGTATGGTTCTGGCAATCTGACACCGAATTAACTGTTGCACGTCCGCCGCCTGAGGGAGGGAGAGCTTGCATTAGTAAAAAGTTTCTCCTTGTCCCGCGAGCCACTGCGCGCAAGCTTCTCCCGTCCTGTAAGCTTCTCCTCGTTCGGCAAGTTGACGGGACACATGAAAGTAATGCTAGTCCATACTGCCTCCTTTCTGGTTAATATGGCTTAATTTCAAACGAGATAAATACATTGTCTGTCACTGTATATTTGTAAAAATACAATCAGTGCACTTCGTAATACGCTCATTGTGCTCAATATATACATTTTCTGGTGTCTATACGGTCACTAGCTCACCCTGGCTGAGTATGTGTGTGCATGCACGTGTAGGTTGAGCACTTGAGCGTGACCGTGTGTGTTCCGTCGTGTGCTCAGACATGCATGCATTAGGGCGCCGCGCGCATTTTTGCGTCCATGTGTACATGTGACTGTTGCATGCATGCACGAGGTTGTAGTCCCTCACATTCACATGTTCATAAGTCAATGCTTTGTCAAAACATTGCATGCAAGGTTTAATCATTTGTTGTTCACGCATGCATTCCCGATATTAATACGTTGGTAAAGACAATTTCTTGAGGAAAACGAGCCCATGAATTGAGTACAAAGGGGACCAATAAGCAAGGACGGAGGGAGTACCAGTAGTGAACGGGAAGGAGGGAGTAGGTACTAGTAGTACTGCATAACAACATGCAGTAACAAAATTCCTCTATGCGCATCCTGTCTACGTGTCATGCAAGAAAATAGAGATAAGTACAAGTGAGACTCAAGAACGGTCATACACATAGGGGGAGTACGTGTAGGGGCCACTAAGGAGCAGTCAAATCACACAGTAAGTTAGTCGGAAGAAGCAACCATCATTTCACTCTTCAATGACACGTACACAATATAAAATGGTTGATATGGAGAGAAAAAGAAAACCACTATATATACACTAGCAGGAGCCTAAGCTACAAGCCTGCTTGCTTGGGTTACTCTCTTCACAAGCATAGAATGACGGTGGCCACACCGCTAGTCACATATCCGGTCTGATCCCGCCGCTTGGGGAAGGGAACGCTGTTCTGCGTAGACGCGGTCGACATCGGCGAGGGAGAAAACCCACAATCGGTGCGTCCCCATCGGGGGTCCCCGTGGTATGGGCTGATGCCGCACCCCAATTGCCCTTCTAGCTACAGCCCAACGTCCCAGGTACATCTTCCTTTTGAAGCCGGCTTGCTCCACTGCCGCAAGTCCCCACATAGCTTCATCTCCATGTCGATCTTTCTCTACTTCTATGGGCTTCTATTTGTGATGAATTTATGTCTCATGAACTAGTGCTAGTCCTATTATTCTAATCACACTTCTTCAATATCTTTGCCATAAGGGATGCTCAGCTCGATTTTAGTGGAACTACACAAAAGCATCGTATGATCCGAGGGTGCCAGCCGTCTTTCATTCGACAGGTTCTACCTAGCCAGGAAATTAAATCCTGTTTAGGGTTTAGGGTTTAAGTTGTAGTGACCCCATCAGTAGTCTTTTGTACACTCTCTCACAAGTTTTGTCTATTTTTGTGAAGTAAATATTGGCTATGATCTGTGAATCATTGAGATGCATCAGCATGCCTGTTAGTTTTCCTTCGTATTTGATGGAATGTTGCAATGGGGAAACCTTGGAGTAGGAATGAAAATGGAGTGGAAAGTTTCCGTTTTTGTGGAGAAAAAATGGAAACGGAGAGAAATCAACATTTCGTTTCATTGGATCGCGCCATCGAGCAAAACCAACATTTAAATCACGTCTATCGCGTCCGTGTCTCACCCTCCTCCATGGCTCCACCCCACACGGTCGCTCGGCATGCCACTCACTGCAAACCGAGTATACGATAACTTTCCCGCCTGCTTGTCGATGGATCGCGCCATGGAGTACTAGCACTACTGGAAGAGAATGGAAACTTGGGGGAGGACAACTAGCTGTAGCATGGACTCCCAAGAACTTTTTACATGCATGTTGTGGATGGCTATTGTGACCTTTGAACGCGAAGCAGTCACGTGCACTGGGAAGCGGTGCGGGCGACACTCTCTTGGCCGGTGCGCCGCTTCAATGTCGGCGCTAGTGAGAGGTCGTGTCCGCTCTGGCTGGGCATGAATGCGGCACTGACCGTTTCGGGCGGGAAGCACGCGCGGGGGATGAAGAGGGTTCAGGTTGGTCAGGAGCGGGCGTGGCAGCGGTCCGGACGCCCGCAAACAAGAGATGTTGTATGTTAATATTGCTGCGTATATAATTAACAACGTAAATAATGTGCCAGTCAGAAAAATATGATTGGAGATGGAATTTTACGTAAACACGGATATGCATGTGTATGTCTATGTGTGTGTGCGCAATGACTCTCGTGACCTGGAAGTGGGGGCGTGTTTTTGATCGAGTTTTCTTTCTTGGTATGTTAAAAAATTGTCCGCCAGTTTTCGTTTCTTTTTTCCAGGAACGCGCGTATTCTATTTAAAACCATTGCTATGGAGATATTTTTTTACTCCATTGTATATAAAGCCTCTTGTTTGATAGGGTTTCTCACGTCTCGCTCTCTCATCCTCTCCATATCAAAACAAGATGACAGTGTCCACTCTATCTCTCTCCTCACCGGTGGTCATATATCCGGCCGAATCCCGTCCGCTGCGGGAGGTGAGGAGGTGCAACGTTGACATTGTCGCCGTCGACGATGGAGGAAGCCGATGCGCACCTTTCTCTCGGAGCTGGAGTTGGCGCGGAAGAAGGTCCTCTGCGCCCTTGTTTGCTGCCGTCGTGTGGGCAGATCCCGCTTGCCCGCCTAAGCGACATCTCGCCCACCTGAGGTATAACTTCTTGTATTGGTCCAACTCCCCAGGTCGCTGCATGCGGGTTTTCTTCTATGCGACTACTCCCTAGCTCCCCATGTACAGTAGCTAGGGTTCGTCGGCCGGTCCAACATCACCTACTATTATAGAGGAAATACCACTCAAAAAGTTGTCCTGGTTTATGCCTCGGTGGAGGTATAGATGTTGTTTCGACAAAAAGTACACGGTGGTTGTGTGGTCATTGTCCATATGCTCCTATTGTTGCTGCTAATCTAATACTATCACTGGTTAAATAAAGAAATGTTTTTTTCTCGGGTATCCTGGTTTAGTTCCCATCAAGATAATCATGATGCTTCTGTTTGTTGGTGTACTTGTCATTAATTCTTATTGACAATTGAGATGTCGCTATTAATCTTGTACCACTGCCAAAACAAAGTAACAACACTATATCCTTTTTTTTATATTTTTGCAAACAACGATGTGTATCTCCATACCCGGGCATGTCTTCCTCAATTTTAGTGGAACTACATAAAATTGGATGGCCATTGTTGTTCCGCCTCATTGTCCTCTAACACGTGGTTCTTCCTTCCTCGAGCTTGATTACTGAGAACAAACAGACCACAGTGAGGATTTGTCGAACTTCATAGGTGCCTCACCCAAACTTGATGCCAAATGGATGATGCATCACCACGATGACCTATCGATGCTCATGGTTGCGCCTCATGGTTGCATCGGCTGGTGAAGCTGATCGATTTTCAATGAAAAACAAGCTGTCTTCCATCAGTGCTCTTTGCTTGCTACCCATAAAGATGATATCCTTCATCAGTTCACCTTGGTTGCGTTGGAGACGTAGTCGTCTTTCACGTTGGTGCAATTTTATCACACAATTGGCTATGAACCAAATGTTTCCTCGAAGAAGGATCGACGTTGGTACTAAGAGCATAAGTTTTGTATTGATTTCTAAGCCTTCTCACAACTTTGTCTTCAGCTCCCCTATAATTTTATTTGTCCAACTATTAACTTTGATAAAAAAATGGTGTGGACAAAAAACCCAGATGGACATAGTAGCCCTCCATTTTTATTTACTCCGCATATTACATTTGACTGAAGTCAAACTTTGTAAAGTTTGACCAAGTTTAGGCCGAACACAACAAACCATAATTATTGAGAGAGGGCAAACTATACATACTCTCAAACCTTTCCAATAATTGAAATTAAAATTCTTTATTTGTACACACTCTCACACGTTTCGATAATTTGGCGCATGTGTGGTTGTTCACTTAAGGGAGGGTAGTGTACCGCACGTGAAGGAGATGAAGTGCGACCAGGACACGTGGATCGTTAGTTCATCGGAAGTAGTAGTTTTCTTCACTGGTATGTTAAATAAAGAGTGTCGTTTCATACTTACACAATTTAAAACGATTGTTATGGAGAGAATAAGAAAACCACTACACTGTATATTAGTGGTATACACGAGAACTATATGGACGCAACTTCATTAACTTAGTGCACCTGCCTTTGGGTGTATAATAGGTGGGCCCAAAATGTGGTTGGCCCACCGGTCATACAGCCAAAGGCAGGTGCAGTTAAGGCACCGGAGCGCAGTCCGTACTACAGTTGTAGCGACCCGACCTCAGACGGTCAAGTCTCTGTGCTTTAGTGTCATCCCTGGATCGGTAATGCTGACACACATAGTACTTGAAGGATTTATAACAGAGTAGCAATCGCACACTTATTACATCGAATGTCTCAAGAGAAAACTTATTACAATAAATATGGCTTAAGGCCATCTAATATGATAACAGCAGAAGGCTTGTAAGATAAAGTGAGTCCATCAACTCCAACGGCATAACTGAGTGCATGACAACGGCCTAACGAACCTTACTCCTCGTCTAAAAAGTATGCAACATGATACGTTGCAGCCCGAAAATGGGTCAGCACATGGAATATGTTGGCCATGTAACACAGTAGAGTAATGAACAAATAAATGCTATCACTACATGCATATATGGCTGGTGGAGGCTGTATGGTTAATATGTTTTGCGAAAAGCCAATTTTTCCCTACAACAAAGGAATATATTTTTATTTAACTATCATGGTAGTTGAACAACATGAGAAGGTTCCTCCAACTCAATCCCAATTAAAATTAATTATCATCCCAACAAAATTAATTTAGAGTGATGAGATCCATATGATAATCCATGAACCAGATACTCAAGATGTCCATAACCGGGGACATGGCTAACCATGATTAGTTTGTACACTCTGCAGAGGTTTGCACACTTTTCCGCACAAGACTCGATCTCCTCCGTTGGATTTCTCGCACTACATGGTGTTTGAGAAACGGATGACCGAGACACAGTCTTTCAGAAGCACTAACTCTTTACTCTGGGTGGATAGTTACACCTACTTTCCCCTACATCTGCTATCCCACCACTGAAAGAGGTCATGCAACATACTCAACTATGCTAGAGCCCATAATAGCTTGTGGCTGCACACGGAAGTTTCTAGCATGAATAATCTTATGATCCCTTTGAGCCTGGGTGGCGGGCCATAGGATGATCACACGGGTACTCCAGGATATCCTAGGACACCACTGTATTCTCCAGGTTCCCACAAGAAATCCACCCAGATGTGTATTAAAGTTGCCACCTTAAGTTGAACCATTAATTAACAACTCACATCTGTCATGGATATACTCAAACCCAATCGACGTCTACAAGCATAACATGGCAATATAAGCGTAACGTAGAAGTAGCTCCCAAGGGTTTGATAATAACCAGGTAATAGGTTCTACCTCATCATCTACTTCCCAATACCCACATGTTAAGAGATCCTACTCATGCAATGTATGAGGGTTGAAACTAATGCATAAAAACTGGGTGATAAAGGGGTATGATCAAAGTGTTACTTCCCTTGCTGACGATCCGCAAAACTAGTGACTCGTAGTAGCACGCTTCACACTCCGGGTGTTCTATCGCAAACAAAGAATAGCATACATAAGCAATCAAGCAAAGATGCACGGGTAAAACTAAAATAAAAAGATCTAACCAGAAAGTTCAACTGAAGAACTCCGGTTTGCAAAAAGAATCAAATCAAATGGAGCAACGAAACTCAAACCACGAAAGAAACAAGATCTGATTACTAATCTGAACTAAAGTCAAATTTTACAGTATCAAAATTTTGTCCAAGTTGCTTAAACAGAAAGAGGACTTCGAGACGAAGATCTAGGCGCTTGTTTCACCTGATTTGGGTAAACGAGCGAAAAGTTATACTAGATTGAAGATTAGGGCAGAAATCGCAATCGAAAATAATCGCAAAAAACCCTGGAAAAAGGAAAACTGACGAACAGGCTAACGAACGAATGTTCGTTGTCTGCGGCTAACGGATGAACGGCGTTCGTTAAAACGAACGTACGGATGAACGTCCGCTAACTAAATAAACCGACGGAAAACCGAACGAACCGATCTATTAAAAAAACTAGATCTAGGGTTTCTAAAAAAACGGACGGTTAATCGAAAAAAAATGACAACAGCGGCGGCGGCGTTGGCTACCTCCGGCGAGGCGGCGGGGCATCAGGCTTGTGGCGGGGGGGGGGGGGCGTCGACGAGCTGCGGGGCGACGACGGCTTGCGGCGGCGGGGCGCGCAGGCGGCGGTGGTGTTGGGTGGCGGGGGTGGTGGGTGGCGGGGTAGGGCGGCGGCAGGGGGGGGGGGGGGAGGGGGGTTAAGAGGGCGGGTCGGGGTCGAGGCCGACTTGGAGGAGGGGGCGGCGTGGCGCAGGCGGACTCCGGCGAGTCCTTCTCGCGCACGGGAGGGAGGCGGCGGCGCTGGCTGGGCCAGCTTGGCCTCAGCCCGGTCCGGTCTGACGAGATTTTTTTACAAGAATTCGCCCGAAAAATCGTAGAAAATAAAATAAAAATCTAAAAATACCGAAACAAATTTCCACCATCTAAATAAAATATTTAGATCAAGATGAACATTTTCTTGGCCCTAAAATGCAATTTTTAAAAAATGCATATTTTTCTAATTCAAATAAAATCGCAAATAAAATTATTTATTTGATTTTAATATTTTTCCTCCAATTTCTCATTTATTTTGGAGAAGTCAAATTATCTCCTCTCATATATTTTAATAAGAAATATTTTCGAAGAGAAATTTTTTTAAAACCAAAATGATCCCTGTTTCAATATTTGATAAAATTCAAATATGAAAAATGTGAAATACCCAACTCTCTCCGTGGGTCCTTGAGTTGCTTAGAATTTTGAGGATCGCAAAACGAAAATGCAATAAACTATGATATGCATGAATGATCTATGTATAACATTCCAAATTGAAAATTTGGGATGTTACAAACCTACCCCCCTTAAGATGAATCTCGCCCTCGAGATTCATGTTGGCTAGAAAATAGGTGTGGGTGGTCTTTGCGTAGATCATCCTCTCTTTCCCAGTTGGCTTCATCCTCGATATGGTGGCTCCATTGAACTATGCAAAACTTAATAACTTTGCTGCGATTAACTCGGCTGGCAAACTCGAGAATCTTGACAGGTTTCTCCTCATATGTCAAATCACTGTCCAACTGAATTGCTTCCAGGGGCACTGTATCTCTTAGAGGAATATCGACCATCTCTGCATGACACTTCTTCAACTGGGAAACGTGAAACACATCATGTACTCCTGACAGTCCTTCGAGTAACTCCAACTTGTAAGCAACCTCTCCCATGCGTTCCAAAACTCGGTATGGTCCTACAAATATCGGGGCTAACTTTCCCTTAACTCCAAAACGCTTAACTCCTCGCAGAGGTGACACTCGCAGATATGCTCTGTCTCTGATTTCACAGACTACCTCCTTGTGTTTCGAGTCTGCATAACTCTTCTGTCTGGACTGAGCTACCTTCAGTCTATCTCGAATTAGCTTAACCTTCTCTTCGGACTCCTTAATCAAATCCGGTCCAAACAACTAGCGGTCTCCCACTTCATCCCACATCAACGGTGTTTGGCATCTTCTTCCATACAGGGCTTCAAACGGTGCCATCTTCAAACTGGCCTGGTAGCTGTTGTTGTACGAGAACTCCGCGTAGGGCAAATTATCATCCCAACTAGATCCATAGTCTAGCGCATAAGCTCTCAACATGTCCTCCAGAATCTGATTGACTCTCTCGGTCTATCCATCTGTCTGTGGGTGAAAAGTTGTACTGAACTCCAGCCTGGTTCCCAAAGTCTGGTGCAGTTGGTGCCAAAACTTTGAAGTAAACCGTGTTCCCCTATCTGATACGATGGTCCTCGGAACTCCATGTAGACATACGATCCTGGTCATGTATATCCTGGCCAACTTCGCACTTGTATAAGTGGTTTTCACTGGGATAAAGTGAGCTACTTTGGTCAAGCGATCCACTACTACCCAGATAGAATCATATCCCGATCGGGTCCTGGGTAATTCGGTGATAAAATCCATGCCAGGGTTATCCCACTTCCATTCGGGTACCGGCATAGGCTGCAATAATCCTGCTGGTTTCTGATGTTCTGCCTTCACTCTCTGACATACATGACATACGGCTACATACTCGGCAATATCCTTCTTCACTCAAGTCCACCAGAAACGCTCCTTCAAATCCAAATACATCTTGGTGTTTCCGGGGTGTATTGAGTATGGTGAGTCATGAGCTTCCTGTAATATCAACTTCCTGATCTCTGGATTGTTGGGCACAAATATACGGTCCTCAAACCACAGGGTGTCATGCTCATCCTCACGAAAACCTTTGGCTTTGCCTTCACTCATCTTCTCCTTTATCTCGGCAATTTCTTTGTCATCCTTATGGGCTTCTCGAATATTTCCCAACAATGTCGACTGATCTTCCATGGTTGTAACAAAACCTCTAGGAACAATCTCTAAACGTAGCTCCCTGAAATCTTCTCCTAACTCCCTTGGCAAACCTCTTGTTACTAAGGTGTTGGCATAACTCTTCCGGCTCAAAGCGTCTGCTACAACATTGGCCTTCCCTGGATGATAATGCAGTCTCATATCATAATCCTTTATAAGCTCCAACCATCTCCTTTGCCTAAGGTTCAACTCCTTCTGTGTGAAAATGTACTTCAAACTCTTATGATCCGTCTACACATCACAATGGTTCCCAATAAGAAAATGTCTCTATGTCTTGAGTGCATGCACTACTGCTGCTAACTCCAAGTCATGCGTGGCATAATTCAACTCATGCAGTCGAAGTTGTCGTGAGGCATACGAAACAACTCTTCTGTCTTGCATAAGTACTCCTCCAAGTCCTAAGCGAGAGGCGTCACAATACACTTGGAAATCCTTGCGTATATCCGGCAGAATCAAAACTGGGGTTGTAGTCAAACGTTTCTTCAACTCCTGGAAACTCCTTAGGTTCCTCGTCTTCTCCTCCTGGCGTGGGGTCTCCCATGAAAACTCCTAGCTTCCTTGTCATGTTGTCATTCCTCTCCACAAGTATCATCATTTCCTCCTCATATCCACCGCGTGTAGACTTGAGTTCTTCGTCCAGCTACGTGATCCTGGTCATTACCTTCTTCAGGTCTATCATGCTTGTGCACATCTGGTTCTCCTGGCGACGAATGTGATGGTTTAATTCCTGGATGAAAGCTGCAATGGACATGTCCTTCCTGGTGCTGATCATCTCCCATTGCTCATCTTGGTGCCCACATATCTGGTAGATAGTGTCTTTAAGCTCCTTGTGGTAAATTTGCCGATGCGTCCTATAGCAATGTGGGCTGCCATACTCTTGCCTAGACTCCAGGTTGGTGCATCAAAGGAAAACTCTATGGGTTTAGTGACTGGCGTGAATGTCCTTCCTGGAAATTGAACTTGAATCATCCAATGCTCCTCTTCTGGTAATGTGGCGGTGTACGTCCCGGTGAAGCTTGGTATTCCAATGTTCAGGTACGTAGTGACTTTCTTCAAGTGTCGTACAAAAGGTGTGTCTTCACCCGGTTGTGCAAACTTGTTCCTCGAGTCCGCCATCCTAAAGAGTAGAAAATGGAGAGGAGTCAGAAATGAGTAGAGAAGAGTGGCCCATGGCTTTTCTTAGTGGTCGTGTCCTACATTCATTGTGTGCTCTGATACCATCTTGTAGCGACCCGACCTCAGACGGTTAAGTCTCTGTGCTTCAGTGTCATCCCTGGATCAGTAATGCTAACACACACAGTACTTAAAGGATTTATAACAGAGTAGCAATCACACACTTATTACATCGAATGTCTCAAGAGAGAACTTATTACAATAAATATGGCTTAAGGCCATCTAATACGATAACAGCGGAAGGCTTGGAAGATAAAGTGAGTCCATCAACTCCAACGACATAGCTGAGTGCATGACAACGGCCTAACGAACCTTACTCCTCGCCTGAAAATCTGCAACATGATAGATTGCAGCCCGAAAACGGGTCAACACATGGAATATGATGGCCATGTAACACAGTAGAGTAATGAACAAATAAATGCTATCACTACATGCATATATGGCTGGTGGAGGCTGCATGGTTAATATGTTTTGCGAAAAGCCAAATTTTCCCTACAACAAAGGAATATATTTTTATTTAGCTATCATGGTAGTTGAACAACATTGAGAAGGTTCCTCCAACTCAATCCCAATTAAAACTAATTATCAAGCCAACAAAATTAATTTAGAGTGATGAGATCCATATGATAATCCAAGAACCAGATACTCAAGATGTCCATAACCGGGGACACGACTAACCATGATTAGTTTGTACACTCTGCAGATGTTTGCACACTTTTCCCAACAAGACTCGATTTCCTACATTGGATTTCTCGCACTACATGGTGTTTGAGAAACAGATGACCGAGACACAGTCTTTCAGAAGCACCAACTCTTTACTCTGGGTGGACAGTTACACCTACTTTCCCCTACATCTGCTATCCCACCACTGAAAGAGGTCATGCAACATACTAAACTATGCTAGAGCCCATAATAGCTTGTGGCTGCACACGGAAGTTTCTAGCATGAATAACCTTATGATCCCTTTGAGCCGGGGTGGCGGACCGTAGGATGATCACACGGGTACTCCAGGATATCCTAGGGCAACACTGAATTCTCCAGGTGCCCACAAGCAATCCACCCAGATGTGTATTAAAGTTGCCACCTTAAGTTGAACCATTAATTAACAACTGACATCTGTCATGGATACACTCAAACCCAATCCACGTCTACGAGCATAGCATGGCAATATAAGCGTAACGTAGAAGTAAATCCCAAGGGTTTGATAATAAATAGGTAATAGGTTCCACCTCATCATCTACTTCCCAATACCCACATGTTAAGAGATCCTACTCATGCAACGTGTGAGGGTTGAAACTAATGCATAAAAACTGGGTGATAAAGGGGTATGATCAAAGTGTTACTTGCCTTGCTGACGATCTGCAAAACCTAGTGACTCGTAGTAGCACGCTTCGCACTCCGGGTGTTCTATCGCAAACAAACAATAGCATACATAAGCAATCAAGCAAAGATGCACGTGTAAAACTCAAATAAGAAGATCCAACCGTAAATTTCAACTGAAGAACTCTAGTTTGCAAAAAGAATCAAATCAAACGGAGCAACGAAACTCAAACCATGAAGGAAACAAGATCCGATTACTAATCTGAACTAAAGTCAAATTTTACAGTACCAAAATCTTGTTCAGGTTGGTTAAACAGAAAGAGGACTCCGAGACGAAGATCTAGGCGCTTGTTTCACCTGATTTGGATAAACGAGCGAAAATTTATGCTAGATCGAAAATTAGGGCAGAAATTGCAATCGAAAATAATTGCGAAAAAACCCTGGAAAAAGAAAAACCGACGAACAGGCTAACGAAAGAATGTTCGTTGTCTACGGCTAACGGATGAACGGCATTCGTTAAAATGAACGTACGGACGAACGTCTGCTAAATAAATAAACCGACGGAAAATCGAACGAACCGATCTATTAAAAAACTTGATCTAGGGTTTCTAAAAAAACCGAACGGTTAACCGAAAAAAATGACAACAGTGGCGGCGGCGGTGGTGTTGGGTGGCGGGGGTGGTGGGTGGCGGGGTAGGGCGGCGGGGTATTTAAGAGGGGGGGTCCGGGTCGAGGCCGACTTGGAGGAGGGGGCGGCGTGGTGGTTTGGTGCAGTCGGACTCCGACGAGTCTGTCTCGCGCACGGGTGGGAGGCGGCGGCACTGGCTGGGCCAGCTGGGCCTCGGCCCAGTCCGGTCCGGCGGGATTTTTTTTACCAGAATTCGCCCGAAAAAATTCTAGAAAATAAAATAAAAATCTAGAAGTACCAAAGAAAATTTTCACCGTCTAAATAAAATATTTAGAACAAGATGAACATTTTCTTGGCCCTAAATGCAATTTTTAAAAATGCATATTTTTTCTAATTCAAATAAAATCGCAAATAAAATTATTTATTTGATTTTAATATTTTTCCTCCAATATCTCATTTATTTTGGAGAAGTCATACTCCCTCCGTTCCTTGATATAAGGTGTATAGTTTTTGAGAAAAACAACCAAAAGATAAGGTGTATTGCGTTGCACCACTCATTTGGATATTTTTTTAGGGATTTGATTACATTTCCTTATATCAAGCAATATCCTCTATTTTCTCATGTCAATTAGTCAGGTGAAATCTCGCCCAAAACTTGTGAAATTTTCCCTCCATGTGCGTTCTTTAATTTCCGTGCCAAAAACTATACACCCTATATTTAGGAATGGAGGGAGTGTTATCTTCTCTCATATATGTTAATAAGAAATATTTTAACCAAAATGATCCCTGTTTCAATATTTGATAAAATTCAAATATGAAAAATGTGAAATCCCCAACTCTCTCCATGGGTCCTTGAGTTGCTTAGAATTTCGAGGATCGCAAAATGAAAATGCAATAAAATATGATATGCATGAATGATCTATGTATAACATTCCAAATTGAAAATTTGGGATGTTACAACAGTATATATGTAGTACTATATAAGTTAGAGCCTCAGCGCTTGTTCGCTGGGGTTTGCACTCTCCACACTCTCGCCGCACTACATATATATACACGCTGGAGGCTCAGCGTTCCTTTGCTAGGGTTTGTTATATTCACAGTCTCTCGCCCTCTTCACCAGATCTAAACAAGACTGCGTTGGCCTCTATCCCTCTCTCCCTTCTCATAGCTGGTGAAGGAGGCATTCGGATCCCGTCGCACGGGAAAGGGGAGGAGGTGCAACGTTCACTCTATCGCCTTCGGCGAGGGAGGCAATCCACTACCGGCTGCGCTGTTCTCTTTCACCCAGCGCCTGTGCGGGAGGTCCCCCGACCCCTTCTTCCTCGCCGTTGTACGTAGTGTGGGTAGATCCGGCCTCTCGCCTCCCGCCTTGCCACATCTCGATGACCCTAAGGTATACGTTTCTTTGAAACCGTCATTGCTCTAGCTACACGCGGATCTTTTTGATTCTGTAGTCGAATCTAGGTCTTGGTTCAAAGAGGAAAAAGGGTGCGGTGGGGGTGGAGAATGAATCTAGGACGTGGTTCAATGAGGAAAGGAGGGAGGGAAAGTAGTATAGACTGGCTATCCAGCCGCTTTGTTGGTCAAAAAGGGAAAAAGGGGATAACCCAGTACACACATCTGTAAGGAACCAATCTCTTTGTTGAAAAAGGAAAGAAACCAGGGGGTAGGGTAGTTTGTGCAGGACTAGATTTGCTGCCCTTACATAGGAAAAAGTTCAAAGAGAACAAATATGGGACCAACGCGGATATGCTGCCTGGCTACATACTCTGCATCACCCATTTATACGTGTGGACGCACATGGTGCTGGCATGTCCCATGTCCCATGTCCCATACAACTATTTTGCTGTTGTTAATCTAAGAATTCCGCTGGAAAATTGAAGCAATGCCACTTCTAAAAGTAAATTACATTTTTAACGAATGTTGTTTTAAGAGAATGTCTCTGTTAATATGGATCAATGCAACCGTTTTAGGAATGCTACTGTCCTACTTTGTTTTCCATCAAGATAAGTTAGATGCTTCTTTTTGTCGCCGTTTGTTTCATCCTCCTTTATTGGCCAGTAATTGTTTCCTTTTTTGCCTCTATTAAAACAGGGATATCTATTCAATTTGTTGCTATAGCGAACTTAAATGTCACACCGGCAACTTTGCTTGATTTCAATGCAACTGCACAAAATGAGATTGGATTTCCTATTCGTGTTGGTAGATTCGTAGATCTTGGTTGTCTCATGAAAGGTCAGTACAGGCCTTCATCCACATGATTGTGCAGTGTGCTTTGAGATGCTGTGCTACTTTTATTGGTACTGTTTAAATAATGTTGAATTGAAGCTATTGTATTGCTGTCTTTTCCCATTAAGTAGTGAACAAAAATGGGACCAACCCAGACATGATGCTTGTTGCCTTGTTTCAACAAACTCTGCATCACCCCCTTTATAAGTAGATGGAAGCACATGTTGTTGTTGCGCCTACTCTCCCCTAGAATTGTTTATGCTTTTTGTTGATCTAATTCCGCTGGTAAAATTAAGCAATGCCACTCTCAGAATTAACTACCGAATCTTAGTTCAAAACTGCAACACTTGTTAGGGATTGGCGGGATTACCATTTTTGTGGCTGCCTATTTCATCCTCCTTTATTGGCCAGTAATTGATTCATTTTTGGCCTATGTTAAAACAAGGATATCTATTCTACTCGTTGCTATTGCGAAATTTTGCTTCGCTACGTGAAACACTTATGTTTTAAGAGTGTTTTGTGCAGTTCAAGTTGAATGTCACACCGGCGACTTTGCTTAATTTTGGTGGAACTGCACAAAAGGAGATCGGATTTTCATATATGTGTTGGGATTTCTTTCAAGTCCTCTTCGCGAGTTGTTTCAAATCTTGGTCAAGAAAGGTCAACACCGAATTTCATCCACATGATGCTACAGTGTGCTCTGAGATGTTGTGCTACTTGTATTGGTACTGTTTTGGATAAATGTTGAACTGAAGCTATTGAACTGTTGTCTTTTACCATTAAGTGAG
Source organism: Triticum urartu (assembly GCF_056163025.1). Classification (NCBI taxonomy): domain Eukaryota; kingdom Viridiplantae; phylum Streptophyta; class Magnoliopsida; order Poales; family Poaceae; genus Triticum; species Triticum urartu. The sequence goes on along the minus strand of NC_141878.1, from coordinate 414,133,860 downwards.
CAAAAATTGTTCCAACCCAGACATGATGCTTGTTTCTTTGTTACAACAAAACTCTGCATCACCCCATTTATAAGTAGATGGAAGCACATGCTGTTGTTGCACCCACTCTCCCCTGGAACTATTTATGCCTTTTGTTAATCTAATGCCGCTGGTAAAATTATGAAATGCCACTCTCAGAATTAACTAATGAATCTTAGTTCAAAACTGCGACAGTTGTTAGAGATTGGCGGGATTACCATTTTTGTGGCCGCATGTTTCATCCTCCATTATTGGCCAGTGTCGGTGTCAAAACCGGCGGATCTCGGGTAGGGGGTCCCGAACTGTGTGTCTAGGCCGGATGGTAACAGGAGACAGGGAACACTTTGTTTTACCCAGGTTCGGGCCCTCTCGATGGAGGTAATACCCTACTCCTGCTTGATTAATATTGATGATATGGGTAGTACAAGAGTAGATCTACAACAAGATCAAGGAGGCTAAACCCTAGAAGCTAGCCTATGGTATGATTGTTGTGTATGGAGTTGATTGCCTACGGACTACAACCCTCCGGTTTATATAGACATCGGATAGGGTTAGGGTTACACAGAGTCGGTTACAATGGTAGGAGATCTTGAATATCCGCATCGCCTAGCTTGCCTTCCACGCCAAGGAAAGTCCCATCCGGACACGGGACGAAGTCTTCAATCTTGTATCTTCATAGTCCAGGAGTCCGGCTGAAGGTATAGTCCGGCTACCCGAACACCCCCTAATCCAGGACTCCCTCAGTAGCCCCTGAACCAGGCTTCAATGACGACGAGTCCGGCGTGCAAATTGTCTTCGGCATTGCAAGGTGGGTTCCTCCTCCAAGTCCTTCATAGAAGATTTGTAAACACCAAGAGTAGTGTCCAGTTCTGCAAAATAAGTTTCCACATATTGCCATAGAGAGAATAATATTGACACAAATCAAATCTGCTGACGTATTCCGCAGTGCGCTATCACACCACGGCCAAGTCCTTTACTCGAATCGTTTTTACTTTTCCACCTCAGCATGTTTTGCGAGGCGGTTTCCTTGGCATGCCTTGTCAAAGCAGAGATCGTGTGCCCCCCTTTACGGGATTTCATCAATACGGACGTGGGTAACCCAATCATCCCCGTCAGCATGTTTTCTCGATTAAAGGCGAGTCCCAAAGGAAGTGAGAGCGTAGGTTGCCCGGTGAGAGCGTAGTGTTCATGTGTCACTTCCTTCGGGGGTTAGGCTTCCCAATGGATCCCTTCGTGAGGGGGCTGCTGTTTTATTACGGGCTGGAATTTCATGACTTAGCTCCGGAGTCCATCCTCCACATTTCCTCATCCATCGTTGTGTGCGAATCGTTCCTCCGTGTTACTCCTCACTTTGGTTTATGGCTCAAGACTTTTGGAGTGGAGCCAAAGATGATGGAGGGACGGCACGCAGAGTGCGGAGGCGCTGTCATAAGCAAGAATGCCGATGCTCCATGGCCCAAGGGCTCCTTTCGAGAGGAGCTCAGCTTGTGGCAACGAGAATGGTTCTATATCACCGCTCCCAAGAGCGCCAAGTGGGCGGCGCCTCCTGCCTTTCGCTCGGGTCCCCCATCACGGCTAGCGTCATGGGTCAACAAAGGATTAGATTGGGGTTTGCCCAAAGACGTGCCCCTGTTACAGGGCCGAATCAAGGATCTCTTGGAAGGAGACCTCAGCTTGGTCAAGGTGACGCAGGTCATGCTGATTCGCCAAATAATGCCCGGCAAACGTCGCCCCCTTCGCCTGTGGGGGTTTAATGCAGAGGGACCGCGAGCTCTCCAGAATTTGATGGGCGCAACGCCCGTGGAGATGTACAGACTGTTCTTCGGATCACAAGAGACATGTCCGGATTTAACCGAGGACGCAGGCCTAAGCTGCAATCGCCCGGATACTCAAGTAAGCAACCTTGTGCCCGGACCTTCTATCCGTATAATTGTCATAAACTTGCCCCTAAAAGAGTCGTACTTTTAAACAGGAGTGGATAGCGAAGGAAAAGCTGATCAGGTGTCCGGCTCCCCTTCCTGAAACCAGGCCGGATCCCGTGCTGGTCAGGATGCTGGAGATAATGCCTTTGGAGGGGGAGGACAAGGAAGCGATGGCCTCCTCGAAGGAGGCTGCTCCGAAGGGAGGAACCGATAATTCCTCTCCTAAGGGGAAGAAGAGAGATGCCTCTGACGACCCGGAAACCATGGGCTCGAAATGGGGGAGAAAATCCTCGTAAGAGGGTCCGGCGCTGGGGAGTTCCTCGGCCGGACTACGCCCTCAAGGGGATCGGCCCTCCAGCGAACCGTAAGTGGAGAAAAGATTTTCCTTTTGAGGGATGAGAGAAATCCTTGATTTATATCTAAGAAGATTAACTGAAATTTTTACCTTGTAGCTCGGACCTCAGCCCTTCTCAGCAGAGCTCGTCTTCGGGGGATCTTCTTCCGGAGATGATGGAGAGCGGGATGCCTCCCCCTGCCATACCGCCTAGCGAAGCGGGCGACCCTGAGGTGTCGTCGCGGAGGGTTTCTCTGAATCCGGCAGGGGCGGAAGATAGCTATGCGGCTCCCCGAGGCTCTCCGCGTCCGGCCTTCAAAAAAGGCCATAGGACGAGTCCGGCACCGTCTGGTGCTCGGCCGGAGGAGCTAAAGATTTTGCTGGGGCGAGCTTCTATCTCAGAGGAGCACCGTGCATTGATGGGCACGGTGATTGAATGGATTTCATCCGCAGAAAGCAGATTGCATGAGGCCGTCAGAAGTTTACTGACGGGTTTTGAGGTACGTTAGATAATGTACACTTTTGTCAGTTGCGCATAAGTAAGATGCGCCCTGTGTAGATAGTAGCCCCTGAGACTCTGCGCGTTGTCAAGAAGTGACGGCACGCGGAGGATCATAATCCCAGGTCTAAGATGTCGCCTTTTAATATAGGTGGCGAGGTGTTCGGAATCAAGCCGAACTGATGATGTGGCCGAACTAAAGCGGCAACTAGACGTGGCAGATGCCGACATCGCACTTGTCAACAAGCGGCTTGATGAGGCTCAAGGTATGTAATTCTTCGGGCGGCATCCAGTAAGAGGAGCTTTATGCTAGTGTCTTACAATGTGTGTGCTTGACGCAGATGGTATGGCCGCCATGGAGAATCTTAGGGCAGAACTTGCCCGAGCTAAGGAGCAAGCCAGAAAAAGTGATGCGGCTACCGAGAAGGCCCTTGAAGAGCTGAAAGCCGAATAGGCTGCTCATTGCCGAAGCAAAGAAGAAATGGCCGAAATGGCCGAGAAGTTAAAGAGCGCTGCAGACCATTGCAAACTTCTTGAGAAAGAAGATCGGGTGAGACAGACGGACTTAGAGAAGGCCGTTGCCGATGCCAAGGATGCTCGCTCTGCGATGAGAGCTGCGAAGGAGGAGCTGCGTCAGGCCGAATAGATTGCGGCTAGAAAGCCCTTTATGCTGCGGAGGAAGTTTTGTGATCCAAAGTTTGCTCCGTTGGACCTGATGTGGAGTGTGGAGGACACCTATCTGGATTTGGCAGCAAGTGCTGCTGATGCGACCGAACACTTTCGAGATCTAGAAGATCGCAAAGTGGAAAAGCTTTTCTGGTCACAGTTCCACAATCCAGAGCGTCCACTGGTAGTGGACGATCGCCTGGCCCAATGGGCTGAACTGAATAGATTGTCCGGACTCGCCATGAAGTACGTCATGGGTCATCTGTGGCCCGGGAGACCGGAGCCGAAGAGTTATTTCAGCTTGGTGCAGCAATTCATTGACGCGGTGCCGCGTGTAAATGCAATGAAGTGGTCAGCATGCATAGAGGGCGCTAGGATGGCTCTTGCCCGTGTTAAGACATATTGGGCAGAGATGGAGACCACCATTGTTGCATCCCGAGATTCTGACAAAAGCCGAGTACCCTCCGAGCACTATTTTCACGAAGTTCTTGAAGGCGCTCGTATAATAGAGACGAAGTGCCCGAAAGATGCTATGTTATGATAGCATATGTACTTATAAAGTAATATTTTGATAAATTTTAGTGGCCTTTTTTATACTTGTGCCTCCAAGTATTGTTAACACCTTCTATGCGGCCGTTTTAAGATATATATATATATATATATAGAATCTGAAAGATGGCAGTCGTTGGCTTCAGCCCCCACGCACATAGTGCGGGGGTGCTCGCAGAAGACGCATTTTCACACTTAACCCAATGTCTTGGTCCTACAAAGGAGGTGATAGTCAGCAGGCCAGGCAACCGAACTATAATGCTTTAACACTTTCACTTAGCCATAGGAGTTTGAAAATGAGACTCTTTAGGTAGCTCTTTGGTGGCAACTGCGCTCGTCCGAATTTGGGGCGCGTATGTGCCTGACCGGGAAGTGGCCCTTCGTTAAAGCGGAGGAATCCGATAGATTCCGATCGGTCATCGAGTGGCTGACCAGTCTCACGCTACATCATGACAGTCGGTTTTCGGCTTTCTCTACTGAGGTGCTCGCCCTGGCCGAACCGGGGGCACAATCGCAGTAGTTCTCCTGGTGCTACCTTAGCCGATAGAGCGGAACGTAAGGTAGCCGAACTCAGGAGCCGGGCAACCCAACATTTGACCAAAGACATGATTCGGAGCTGATGCATATAATGCCAAAACTCACGACGCCGAACACTCCCTAAGGTGTTCGGACTTTATGAGTGCGGGCCAAACAACACTCTTTATTAAAAAAGCCCCTAGTGTCCAGGTACGTGCAAAAATTCTGACGTGGCCATATGCCAAGACGCCAGCCTCCTCCTTGGTTATATTAGAAAGAAAAAACCAGGGGATGTGTAGCAACAAGAGATAGTAAAAAAGGTTTACGCAGGGTCTTAATCTAAAAAGAATCCTTTAAGACGGGTCCCTACTGCACGTCTGCGCCTGTGTCTCCGTTGTGCCGTATCCTGGACGGGCGCCGCACGACGTTCATCTGTAAAAGAGAGGAACTGAGTTGAAAACGGGTCGTGCCGAAAAAGTTTAAAATAAGTAAAGTATAAAGTAAGATATATAAGTTTGAGCTTTATTGTCTCTTATTGTATATGTGTGGAGCCCCTAGTGCGGGGGTATATGGCTTCTAGTCCTGCATCAATGATGGTTTTGCACCGAACTCGTCTATCCATGTTCGTGGTCTTAAATGACCTATTTTGAAGTTTTTTGGCCGGTGAGGCCATTTTGCTATGGGGCTGTCAAAGCGGCCGCACAGTCCTCCGCTTGGGGAGGCGCACTTTAGTGCTTCCCCTTCAAAGAGATGATGCCTCGTGGACCGGGCATCTTAAGCGTAAGAGATGCGTAATGCGGTATTGCGTTAAAGCGAGTGAAAGCTTCGCGTCCCAGTAGTGCTTGATAGCGACTTGAGAACGGGACGATGTGGAAGGTCAGCTTTTCGCGGTGGAGGTTATCGGCAGAGCCGAATGTGACTGTGAGCCGGAGACAACCCGTACAATGGGTGTCCGGACTAGGTATTACCCCTTGAAAGGAGGTTTTGCTGCGGCGGATTCTTGCTGGGTTTATCCCCATGTGCTGGATTGTATCCTGATATATCAGGTTTAGTCCACTGCCGTCGTCCATAAGGACATTTGAAAACTTGAGTCCGCCAATTATTGGATCGAGTATCAAGGCAGTCCAGCCTACATTCTTAATATTCCTAGAATAATCTAGCTAATCGAAGATGGTCGGTTTTGACAACCAGTGGCAGGACCCTTTGGGCCGTGTGGTGCGTACCTTTACCGGCGCCGCACGTTTTGTTATGTGAAGTGAGCTCACTATTTTTACTTCTTGTGGGAAGTTCTTTTGTTTCCTGGTGCTCTGCTTTTGGGGTTCGTCCTCGTCTTCGCTTGGTGTGTCGAGCCCCTTGTGTTCGGCATTGAGTCTGCCGGATTGTTTGAAAACCCAACAGTCCCTGTGGGTATGGTTAGCAGGCTTCCCGGGAGTACTGTGTATCTGACATATCCTGTCCAGGATTTTATTTAGGTTGGATGGATCGTCCCTGTTATCCTGGGGGGCGATTTTTCCTGATTTTGTCGTGAGCCTTTGAATCCGGCATTGACTGCCGTGCTCTTCGGACTTTTGTCCTTAGTCCAGCGACGGTCCTTATTGCGTCGCGGTTTTCCGTTTCCATCCCTGGTTTCGGATGTACTTGGGTTGCTGGGGCTGCACCTTGCCAACCAGCTGTCCTCCCCTGCACAAAAGCGGGTCATGAGGCTTGTTAGTGTGGCCATTGTTCTTGGTTTTTCTTGGCCGAGGTGTCTGGCGAGCCATTCGTCTCGGACATTATGCCTGAAAGCTACTAAGGCTTCGGCGTCCAGACAGTCGACTATCTGATTCTTTTTAGTGAGGAATCTATTCCAGAACTGCCGAGCTGATTCTGCGGGTTGTTGAGTTATGTGACTAAGATCGTCTGCGTCCGGAGGACGGACATAGGTCCCTTGAAAGTTTGCTCGGAAAGCATCCTCGAGCTCCTCCCAGCTTCCAATTGTGTTTTCTGGAAGGCTTTTAAGCCAATGCCGGGCTGGCCCTTTAAGCTTAAGGGGTAGATATTTTATGGCGTGGAGATCATCTCCTCTAGCCATGTGTATGTGGAGGATATAATCCTCGATCCAGACTCCAGGGTCTGTTGTTCCATCATATGCCTCTATGTTTAAGGGTTTGAATCCCTCTGGGAATTCATAGTCCAGGACCTCATCGGTGAAACATAGGGGGTGTGCGGCGCCCCTGTATTTGGGTATGCCGGATTCTGATGATGGCTTCATAGCGTTGCTTGTTAGAGCTTGCTTTCTTGGCCCATAAATGGACCTGACTGGGCCATGATGCGAATCCTTAAGTGGGTCGCATGCCGATTTGTGTGTGGCGCCGCTTGCCACTTTATGGGGTCGTCTATCCGACCGTGTGGCTTTTTCATTTTTTGAATGCGAGGGCTCTAGGGCATCTTCGTCGAATTCAGGCAGTAGCTTTCTTTTCGGATAGCTTTTAGTGTGGCGACTGTCGCCGTACTTATCTGTTGTATTGGTTACTTTGCTCCATCTAATCCGGAGTGCATCTTCCGCTGTTTTTAGCTTCCGCTTCTGCTTTTTAGGCTGCGTGCAGTTGCAACGAGCCTCTCGTGGAGATTCTTCTGCTCCATAGGTTTATTCGGCGTGAGGTTGTCTGGAATGCCGTTTTCGCCGGAGGCGGGATGTTCGGTTTCTCTATCCGTGTTTCCCTGTTCGGACGGTTGCTCTAGGGCCTTCTCGTCGTCTGCCGGCTCGTCCTGCTCTATGGCTGGGTTTTTGTCGAGGCGGGGCTTGTGTCGGTGTTTACGCCGACGCTTTGATTGCTTTTCGGGGGGTCGATTTCCCGTCCCATCCCCTTTTTCCTCGTTGTCGCTTCCTTTAGGGGTATCCACCATGTACACATCATGGGATGAGGTGGCTGTCCAATGCCCTATGGGCGTTGGTTCGTCGGTATCTCCTGCATCGTCATCCATGCTGTCGATGTCTCCGGAGTTGCAGTTGAGCACGTCGTTTAAATTGTCGACAGTGGCTACCAAGTGGGTGGTGGGTGGGCTTTGAATTTATTCATCGTCCGTATCCCATCCTCGCTGACCGTAATCCGGCCAGGGCTCTCCTGATAAAGAGAGAGACTTTAGAGAATTCAGGATGTCACCGAGGGGCGAGTACTGAAAGATGTCCGCGGCGGTGAACTCCATTATTGGCGCCCAATCGGGTTTGATCGGCAGGGATGCGAGGGGTTCGGAGTTCGGAGAGGAATCCGGCTCCTTGGAGTCATGGGCCGTGCAGAGTGCGGGGCTGGCGTTTGGCTCGATCACCTTTGAGGTTACAGCCCCCGAGGTGACGTCCAACCGCTCACCCTCAATTGGCGCAGCTGGCTCCGAATTAGGGGTCAGAGCCGGTGCGTTTGCGGCCTCTAGGGTACTATTCGGCGGCAGAGCTAGATCATGCCCCACGAGACAGTGCGGCGCGCTTGGCTGTGGCTCGAATCCGTCGAAGATCAAATCTCCGCGGATGTCTGTCGTGTAGTTTGGGCTTCCAAACCTGACTTGATGGACAGGGGCGTAGCTTTCGATCTGCTCCAGGTGGCCAAGTGAATTGGCCCGCAGTGCGAATCCGCCGAAGACGAAGATCTGTCCGGGGAGAAAAATCTCACCCTGGACCGCATCGTTGTTGATGATGGAAGGAGCCATCGGGCCTAAAGGCGACGACACAGAGGAACTCTCAATGAAAGCACCAATGTCGGTGTCAAAACCGGCGGATCTCGGGTAGGGGGTCCCGAACTGTGTGTCTAGGCCGGATAGTAACAGGAGACAGGGAACACTTTGTTTTACCCAGGTTCGGGCCCTCTCGATGGAGGTAATACCCTACTCCTGCTTGATTAATATTGATGATATGGGTAGTATAAGAGTAGATCTACCACGAGATCAAGGAGGCTAAACCCTAGAAGCTAGCCTATGGTATGATTGTTGTGTATGGAGTTGATTGCCTACGGACTACAACCCTCCGGTTTATATAGACACCGGATAGGGTTAGGGTTACACAGAGTCGGTTACAATGGTAGGAGATCTTGAATATCCGCATCACCAAGCTTGCCTTCCACGCCAAGTAAAGTCCCATCCGGACACGGGACGAAGTCTTCAATCTTGTATCTTCATAGTCCAGGAGTCCGGCTGAAGGTATAGTCCGGCTACCCGAACACCCCCTAATCCAGGACTCCCTCAGCCAGTAATTGATTCCTTTTTTGCCTCTGTTAAAATAGGGATATCTATTCAACTTGTTGCTATTGCGACATTTTGCTTCGCTTAATTTTTGTGGAACTGCACAAAAGGCTCGTTGCTATTACAAATGGTACTATCCGGCTTTGTAGTTCTTTCTACATGTTTAACCAAGGTATTGCTAAGATAATGTCTTTGTTAAAATGAATCAGTCGCATTGTTTTAGGAATGGTACTTTTCTGCTTTGTCATTCTTTATACATGTTGAAACAAGGAATTGTTAAGATAATGTCTCAGCTAATATGAATGAATCACACTGATTGAGAATTGCTACTCTCCTGCTTTGTTTCCCATTAAGATAAGGTAGATCTGTAGATGTTTTTCTTCTAGGAGTACAAGTCATCAACCATTATTTCTCAGTAATTGTTTCCCATATACCTATTGTTGCTTACATGGATATCAAAATTAAAGCTCGGTTTTATTCCGACTTCGATTTTAGTTGAACTGCACAAAAGGAGTCAATGTGTCTAAGGCAAACTGCTGCATTAGTGGGTCCAGTTGGTCTTACCACTTTGCGCTACATTATAGAAGGAATGATTGAGAAGCTTTACAGAGTATTAGTAGACGCTGGTGACATGACTAGTCTGTAGAGAGCATAGGCAACTCTACAACACGTGGAGTGAACTGGGCAAAAAGTGCCCAAACAAGTACAAGAAGCCAGGACATGACTCCAAGTCTGTCAATGTCATTCTAAACAACAATGATGGGGCATCTGGGTATGGTAATCTGTTTACCATACTTTCAGTTTGTTAGTCCACCGATTGGTGGGTTGGAACTGGGGCCAATATTCATGTGTGTGTTGATGTGTCTTTGTTTTATTGCAGTATATAAATACGAAATCCACAGGGATGCTTAGCTTGATTTTAGTGGAACTGCACAAAATGTTCAGATGGTTCGTGTCCTCCATAATACTTCATCATGCACAATACATCGAATGGTTCTCTAATCATTCATTGTCACCTTGAGCCACCGGACTATTAGATGACAAACTGATGACAAACCCTGCCTGTTCCACAATCATAGGCATTGCATATTTTGAATGGGAAAAGCTTGTCAAAGTTTAATCATTGATGTTAGCAAGAAGACATTAGTTTAATATATTGGAATTGGAAAACCTTGTCAAATTTTGCTCATTGATGTTAGCCAGAAGACATGCATTTGATATTTTTGAGTGGGACGCCCTTTGCTGTGAGCAACGTCAATCGTTTTTCCCATTCTTGTCTTCAGTTTTGAAGTAAATATTTACTCTGCTGAGATGCATAGTCACATGAATGTTGACTTATGTAAGGTATTTTAAGAGTTTGTTCTGAATGTTGTCTATGTAATGCCAGGCCTTGTGAGTTTGATTTCAAAGTTGAGCTTGGAATGCTGTGGCATGCGGCATCACAAGATTTTCACCATGCCTCCCGAGAATAATGCTTCATATTTTTTTGCATTTTGAGCTAATGCCTGTGATTTGCATGTTAAGAAGATCATCCTCTTCTGTTGTCTCTGTGCTTAAGAAGTTCATTGTCATATGTTTCATTCATAGCCTATACGACAACTCGGGTAGGTTAGAGGTGAAACCATATGATCTTGCGACCAACTCATCATCTTAGACCATGTTTGGATCGTCGTTTTCCAACCAAAACTGCTTGTAAATAAAAGCAGATGGTCTCGGGCGAAGCACTTGGTTGGTCGATTTCGACTAGTAAAATATACACTAGTCTCTCAAATTACACGCGTAACACGCCAGTTTTGGTTACAGACCTCGGCCCTCGGTTTCATTACGCCTGTATTTTACGCGTTATTTCCAATGAAGTAAATTACACTTGTATCTTAATACATGTGTGAAATAAATAGAGCTCCCAAGCGCGGCCTTACCGCTTCATTCCGTTTCGGTCTCTCGAAGGTGCTCATAGATGTCGTATGATCCCGACTTCCCGAATGAGGAGCGGGCGTTGTATTAGACCATCCGTAGGGCCCATGAGGCCCTCTCCATCGTCCTTCGAGTTGTTGTGCTCGCCGTGGCACCGAGCATTGTCAACATGGTCAATGAACATGAGGATTCAGGAGATGACTTTATTTTGACTGGATGACAGTAGGGACCCACTAGGGCCATAGCCGTACGTATGCAAGTTCCTCCTTATTATATACAACTATATTTTTTTTGCTTCCTCCTGGTTTCCTGACATCATGGTCCCACACCATTGTCAACCTATATAGTCAATAAACAAGAGAATTGCACAAGGAGCGGCCGACAGTTGGGACCCAACAGCTCGAGCAATATTTGTTTTTTTAGGTGTAAGCAGAGTTTTTCTTGAGCGATGTTTTTGTTGTTGTTCAGAGGAGCAGGGTATCAACTGGGCGGGCTGTGGCCCGTCTAGCCTAGGCTATTATTTTATGTCAACCAAATATCCATCCTAGATATTATTTTTTCAAGGTGGAAATGGCTAGCCCAACCATACTTTTTTGTGGAATACCCAACCCAGGTCAACTTGTTATTCTCCGCCCCGCTGGGCTGTAAATATTTACTATTGGGCCTAACAAGAAAAAAGGGCTTTAAGAAATAATAAATGAGATGTAATTATAAAAACTGGGCTGTAAATATACAAAAACACACCAAGCTGGTAATTAGTTTTAAAAATATTATTGTTTGAATTTGGAAATTTTCATTTCACTACTTATTGCACGCGCAGTAATCTGACTCAAAATTTCGGGATAATTTTTTTCAGATCCCATCAAAATGTGGGATTTTTGGTTGAATTCCATTTTGAGAGGTTGGTTTAAATTATTAATCGTTGTCCTGGATAGAAAATTGGCTATAATTTTGACAAACGATAAATGGGTTGTAGTAAATTCCATTAGAATTAAAAAATGGGCTATACACTATTACAAATCGCAAATGGGCTATATGTTCTCTGCCACAGATGTGATGCTCACTTGTGGGCCTACTATTTTTTGAGAATTATAGTCAGTGACACATACGGAAGGCTTGTGGGCCTACTAAGGTATACGGAAGGCTTTGTAAACTTATAGTCAAGACACGATTCTAGCAGTAGTGGCCGTTGGATGTCCAATGAGTGTAGTGCTTCTTCAATCTCGGATATTCTTGCTTCAGCTGCCCAAACCACCGCCTGCTATCGCCTCCCATGGACGGATGTGCTACCGCGTAGGCTTCACCGGCCCACTCTTGTCCCAAATGCCATCCAGGCCATTCCTCTACTCACCAACACCTCTTATTCTCCACTGTTGTGTCTTCGCCGGCTCCGGGTTGTTCCCTTCGTAATACTCGCCATCGTTCACTGCTTTGGTTGTCTCGGCGCGGCGTGGTCAAGTTTATCAACAAATGACAACCATCAGGGACAGAGATCCAGTGCCTTGCCCACAGCAAGGCACCGTGTAACTGGCGGTTAGCCAGCCGTTGGATCAGGGGGAGGGGGTGGCTCAGATGACGCATGTACGTGGATTGGCTGACAGTAGGGACGCACATGGCCCATGGCCGCACGCAGCAAGTGCCCCCGTATTATGTGAAAACAAATAATTTCTCCCCCTAACAGGTTTGACCCACCAGCTACATCTTCGCACGCAAGGAAGTGCTTCCTTTATTACACAGAAATAAAAAGTTTCCTCTCCATGACAGCTGGGGCCCACCAGCTTTATTATGATCCTTTTTGTGAAAATATAGATTGTACCGAATATCCTAAATTGTTTTCTTTTTATTCTAACTCAAAAAAGAAAAAAAGAAAAAAAACCAGAAAACATATTCACACGAAAGGAAGTGCCACCTTATTACGCGAAAAAAAATTGATTCCCCCTGCTAGCTGGGACCCACCAGATTTGTAGGCTGACTTGTGGGCCTACTAAGTTAATGCGTACGCAGGGCTTTGTCAACTTAGTCAATAAACGATTCTAGCTGCATTGACCGTTCGATGTTAATGCAACGGCCAAGCTGCGTCTTCAACCTCTCGTCTTGTTGCTCCAGCCGCCCAAACCTGCGCCCGCGGTACTGCCTGCTCCAGCCTCCCGTGGTCGGTTGTGCTGCCGTGCAGGCCTCACCGCCCGACCATACTACTACTGGCCATGCCTTCCCTCTACTCGCCCACACCCCCAGTTATTCTCCGGAGACGGCAGCCTTGAACCGCAGCCGAAGCAGTCAACCCTCGTACTCCCCTTTGCGTGGGCATCCACTGTTGCGTATTCCACGGCTTTGGGTCGTTCCCTTCCTAGGTTGCGCCATCGTCCACCACCTTGGTGCTCTCGGGCGCTACGGCTTCGTCAACGCGGTCAACAAACGACAGCCATCAGAAGAGGACTGTAAGTGGAGAGGCTGACAGCTGGGTCCATGGCCGCACGCAAGGAAGTGCCTCCTTATTACGCGCAAAATAATGATTCCTCCACCTGACACCTCGGACCTACCGGAAGGGCCTCTGTATTTTGCGAAAAAACGTTCGCCCTGACAACTTGGACCCACCGGCTTTATCTTCGCACGGAAGGAACTGCCTTCTTACCCCCTGACAGCTGGGACCCACCAGGTTGAATCGAAGGTAGCATTATCTGTCCGGACGCAAACATGTACGTACATAGTGGTCAATCGGTGTCTTTGCAGCGACATACCATGGCCAAGTAAGGAGCGACACGTGTTGAAGTAGAGGTGCCGGCGTAGCATGTCAAGCAGCCCCGTCTATATCGTGTACATGTACGTACGGCCACGCCGCAACATAGTAAATACGGCTACGTACGTACATACAGGCGGGGTCTCTAACGCGTACAATGACTAATCATGTTCATCAGAAGCGAACCGGCTGGGTCAGAACGGAGAAACTGTGTCGTGTTCATGGGGAGGCAACAGAATGCGGCATGTTCATCGGGAGGCAACATAATACGTCGTGTTCATCGGGAGCCAACCGGCTTGGACGGAACAACCGATCGAAACGAGGCCCGGCGTACCGCAGAACAGAGGAAACGGCCTTGTGTTCGACCGGCCACGATGGAAACGAGATCCTGTTCATCGTTAGGGGTCTGGCGTATCGCAAAACGGAGGAAACGGGCTTCTCTTGGATCTCCTACGGTCGAAACGGGGTCCTCTTGATCGGGAGGGGTGTGGCGGACCGCAATACGGAGGAAACGGACTTGTGTTGGAGTGCTACGGTCGAAATGGGGGTCCTGTTCATCGGGAGGGGTGTGGCGTACCGCAAAATGGGGATCCACGGGATACTGTTCATCTCCACCGTGGACTACCTCCACGGGCTACTGTTCATCCAGCCTCCACCGCTCCTCCACTGGCTACTGTTCAACCAGCCCTCTCCACGGGGGACTGTTCAACCACCCCTCCACGGGCTACTGTTCATCCAGCCCTCCACCGACTACTGTTTAACCAGCCCTCCACAGGGTCCCGTTCATCCACCCCCAACCGGCTCAATCAGGGTCCTGTTCATCCAGCGCAACGACCTCTACTACCACGGGGTCCTGTTCATCCAAATCCCCACCAGGAACTATTCATCCACCCCCAATAATGCTCACTATTCATCCAGAGGCAGCATCAATCGGCTTCAGTTAGCAGCAGTAGCGAAGGAATCACTCGGGTTCAGTTAACAGTGAGGGATTGATCGCTCGGGTTCAGTAACGTAGCTAGTGCAATTGCTCGGGTTCAGTTAGAGCCCAATGCCTCGCTCGGGTATAGTTAGAGCGTAACGCCTCGCACGCACACGCGTACGTGTATGAGAGAAACGTGCATCTCTTGGCCCCCGACCACCCACCGTAACTGGGAACTCCCCGATATTTTCCTTGCCCTCACTTCTACCACGGTTTTTTCTGTCATGGATGGCCTAAAGAATGTCATGCAGTTGCATCTCTGGCCCGCCCAGGATGAAAAGCCCATTTTCTATCATGATTTTTTTCATAGAAGTAGGAGCCCACCACATCTATGATGATACCGGGTTTTGTCACAGTTATCTTCATAGAAGTGTCATAAGCATGAAAAAAAATTCGTTCGGCCCAAAATGTCACGGATGTGTCTTTTTTTTGTAGTGATGATTATGATGGAAGTTGCATGGCAATATATCTTGGAATGGCTATGGAAATGCCAAAATAGGTAGCTATGCTGGCTGTTTTGAGGAAGATATAGGGAGGCTTATGTGTGATAGAGCGTATCATATCGCGGGGTTTGGATGCACCGGCAAAGTTTGTACCAACTCTCGAGGTGAGAAAGGGCAATGCACGGTACCGAAGAGGCTAGCAATGATGGAAGGGTGAGAGTGCGTATAATCGCTCGTACATACTTATTGTGAAAGTCTATTAGCTATCGAAACAAAGTACTACACGCATGCTCCTAGGGGGATAGATTGGTAGGAAAAGACCATCGCTCGTCCCCGACCGCCACTCATAAGGAAGACAATCAAAAATAAATCATGCTCCAACTTTGTCACATAACAGTTCACCATACGTGCATGCTACGGGAATCACAAAATTTAACACAAGTATTTCTACCAATCCACAATTACTCACTAGCATGACTCTAATATCACCAACTTTATATCGCAAAACTATTGCAAGGAATCAAACATATCATATTCAGTGACCTACAAGTTTTATGTAGGATTTTATGACTAACCATGTGAATGACCAATTCCTGTCAACTCTCTAAATAGATATAAGTGAAGAAAGAGAGTTTAATCCTTTCTACAAAAGATATGCCCATGCTCTAACAAATATAAGTGAAGCAAAAGATCATTCTACGAATGGTGGTTTTCTATGTGAATAGAAATAGGCAATTCAAACTTCAAATGATATAAGCGAAGCACATGAAGCATTCTATAAAGCCATACTCAAAAGATATAAGTGAAATGCATGAAGCATTCGATAAATCAACCAAGGACTATCTCATACCAGCATGGTGCATTAATACAAGAAAAATAAAAAGCACAAGATCCTCCAAGATTTACGCATATCATGAGACGAATAAAAATATAGCTCCAAGTAAAATTACCGATGATCGTTAGAATAAAGAGGGGATGCCTTCCGGGGCATCCCCAAGCTTAGTTTCTTGGGAGTCCTTGAATATTACCTTGGGGTGCCTCGGGCATCCCCAAGCTTAGGCTCTTGCCACTCCTTATTCCTTCGTCCATCATCATCTCACCACATACTTGAAAACTTCAATCACACAAAACTTAACAAAACCCTCGTGAGATCCGTTAGTATGATAAAACAAATCACCACTTTAAGTACCGTTGCAAACCCATTCATATTTTATTTTTTCATTGTAGCTAATGTATTATAACTTCTCTATGGCTTATACCACCAATAAAATTCATAGTTTCATCAAAAGTAGCAAAACAATGCATCAAAAACAGAATATGTCTTAAACAAGATAGTCTGTAGCAATCTGAACATCTACCATACTTCTGTTACTCCAAAAGTTCTGACAAATTAGGACAAAATAAAACAATTTTATAGAAGTACTCTGTAAAATGTTTCAGGAACATTCAACGTTCTAGTAAGAAGTGAAAATTCACGCACTACAACCAAAGTTTCTGTTTTTGTAATGCACACACCAAACAATCAATCTAATCATCCTAAAGGCAAATCTTGGCACATTATTTTTATAATACAATGGATTTGTACAAGGGGATAATTATTTTGTTGAAAAGTTTCTGTAATTCAAGATTTGCGAAGTTTCCATGGGCATGAACAAAGTTTAAGGAGCTCCCTCACTTCAACGGTGCTCGTCTTTCATACTTTCACCTTTCTTTTTGAAAAGTTTTAGGTTCCCAACTTTATTTTTTGTTTTTAAACCTTGTTAAAGCACTCTACAGAAATAAATTACTCTCTAAAACTTTCGGGTTGTCTCCCTGGCAGCGCTTTCTTTAAAGCCATTAAGCTAGGCATAAAGTGCCCAAGTAATGGATCCACCCGGATGCCAGGGTATATCAAAGCCAATTTTAATTAACAATGATTTGTAATTTAGTAGTGAGCACAAATTAACTTATATCATGCAACATCGAAGTCTAAATATCTTCCTATGCATCGGCATGTCATAAAAGAACAATTCATGCACACAAAGTAAAGGCCAATACATAGCATAAACAGTTTCTTGCAATTTTATTGTATTGGAAACGTAGAGAGGCGGGGATGTAGTTCCTATCTCATAATAATTGCAAGTAGGAGCAGCAAGCACATGCATATTATATCAATCAAAATCATCATGTGTAGTAGTAAAACACAATCAATCAATATAATCCTTAATAAGCGCAAACTTATCCAATATAATGTAGGGAGAATTCAAAAAGATAATAGGACTATCATGTGTGGGTGTAATAGCAACAATTTCTTTCAAAACATAAGGAACTATAGAAAGTTCATCTCCATAAGCATCATTCATATTGGTATCCTGGCCACAAGCATAGCAAGCATCTATTTCATCAAAAAGGGATGTTTTAAACAAATCAAAGGGATCATAGCAATTATCATAGCATTCATCTTTCGATAAGCACGAAGGGGAATTAAATAATGTATGAGTTGAAGAGTTACTCTCATTAGAAGGTGGGCACAGGTAGCTAATCCGCTCTTCCTCCTTTTGTTCTTCGCTCTCCTCGTCATCCTTTTCATCCAATGAGATCACAATGTCATCAATTTCTTCTTCCATAGATTCCTGCAAAATATTAGTCTCTTCTTGGACAGCGGAGACTTTCTCAATAAACGCATCAATATTGGAATTATATTCATAATTCTCATAGCAATATTTAACTATAGCATAATTTTCAGGTCTGTAAACAGCAACATCAAGATTTTCACACTTTTCAAACAAAGATTCAATTTCATAAGCACCCTTAAAAGCAACAAATTCTTCTATTCGTTCCACATCATAGTAATCATATATACCATTAGCATAAGAAGCTAAGGTTTCATTATCGTTAAATTTGCATGAAAAGGGAAGGTGTGGAGCCTTCATCCTAGAGGAAAAGTATAATCATATCTCAGGGATACTTGCCAAGCATAGCAATGCAAACATATGAATTTGATCCCATAAGAGTTTCCCTTTTTGAGTCAAGTGATAATCCCTAAAGTATTCCCGTTGATCCAACATGTCTCCCATCATATAATTGAATGGGGTTTTCTCAGGATTATTAAAGTAGTGCCTAATATCTTTCACATAATGAGCATCGAGGGTTTTAAGAGGTTTCCCATCTCCATGAGTAGCAAGTACACCTAATTTTTTTGGTATTTCGTGTTCCATATCCATAACTAAAGATATAAAAACAACTTAGAACAGCAAATAAAATCTACTTAGTGATAAAGCAAACAAGCACACACGAGAATATTCACCCCACGCTATTGCTCCCCGGCAATGGCGCCAGAAAAAGGTCTTGATAACCCACAAGTATAGGGGATCAGTTGTAGCCTCTTTCGATAAGTAAGAGTGTCGAACCCAACGAGGAGCTAAAGTTAGAACAAATATTCCCTCAAGTTCTATCGACCACCGATACAACTCTATGCACGCTTAACGTTCGCTTTACCTAGAACAAGTGTGAAACTAGATGTACTTTGTAGGTGTGAAGGGATAGGTTTGCAAGATAATAAAGAACACGTAAATAAAAACTAGGGGTTGTTTAGATAAAGAAACAACTGAGCTAGTTTTAGTAGAGAGCTTCACAAGAAAGTTATTTGTCCCTAGGCAATCGATAACTAGACCGCTAATCATTATTACAATTTTATATGTGGGAGAGACATAAGCTAACATACTTTCTCTCCTTGGATCATATGCACTTATGATTGGAACTCTAACAAACATATGTAACTACCACTATTCAAGATATCTTCCGATATTCCGATAAATCGGCTGATTTATCGCTTGCCGTTGTCTGACCGATAAGATAAATCGGTCGATAAATCAACCGATATGGCGATAAATTGGCCGATATGCTGATAAATTGGCCGATTTACCTTTTATCATGGGTCGACCAATAAGTTCCCGATAAGCGATATCCCCAACATTGGTAACTACTAAAGATCATTAAGGTAAAACCCAACCATAGCATTAAAGTATCAAGTCCTATTTACTCCCATACGCAAACAACCTACTTACTCAGGTTTGTGATTATATCACTCATGCCACCCACCATAAGCAAATCATGAACATATTTCAAACCCTACAACAGGGATATCCTCACGCTTGCGCGACACAGAGAGCACCATAGGAAAACACCAATAATAAAACATGCAACTCAAACCAATCATGATCATCAATCAACCCATAGGACAAAACAGATCTACTCAAACATCATAGGATAGCCAAACATCATTGGGAAATAATATATAGCGTTGAGCACCATGTTTAAGCAGAGATTACAGCAGGGAGAAGGTGTGTTACACCACTGCATAGAGGGGGAGAGAGTTGGTGATGACGGTGGCGAAGTTGTTGGTGTCGATCACCGTCACGATGATGCCCCGACGGCGTTCTGGCGCCACCGAGAGAGAGGGGGAGAGAGCCCCCCTTCTTCTTCTTCTTCCTTAACCTCTCCCCTAGATGGGAGAAGGGTTCCCCTCTAGTCCATCGCCTCCATGGTGGTGGAGGGGCGGGAGCCCCTACAAGATATAAGTGAAGCAAGAAGCATTCTATAAATCAACCAAGGACTATCTCATACCAGCTTGGTGCATTATTAAAATAAAAATAAAAAGCACACGACACTCCAAGATTTACGCATATCATGTGATGAATAAAAATATAGCTCCATGTAAAATTACTGATGATCGTTAGAAGAAAGAGGATGCCTTCTGGGCATCCCCAAGCTTAGTTGCTTGGGAGTCCTTGAATATTACCTTGGGGTGCCTCAGGCATCCCCAAGCCTAGGCTCTAGCCACTCCTTATTCCTTCATCCATCGTGATCTCACCCAACACTTGAAAACTTCAATCACACAAAACTTAACAAAACCCTCGTGAGATCCGTTAGTATAATAAAACAAATCACCACTTTAAGTACTGTTGCAAACCCATTCATTTCTTATTTTTGCATTGTAGCTATTGTATTATAACTTCTCTATGGCTTATACCACCGATAAAATTGATTCATCAAAACTAGCAAAACAATGCATCAAAACAGAATATGTCTTAAACAGGGCAGTCTGTAGCAATCTGAACATCTACCATACTTCTGTAACTCCAAAAATTCTGAAAAATTAGGAAAAATAAATAAATTGTATATGAGTACTATGCGGAAAGTTTCACAAGCATTCGACGTTCCAGGAAAAAAATGAAAATTCACGCACTACAGCCTAAGTTTCTGTTTTTGCACTGCACACACCAAACAATCAATCTAATCATCATAAAGGCAAATCTTGGCACAATATTTTTATAATACAATGGATTTGTACAAGGGGATAATTATTTTATTGAAAGTTTTCCGTAATTCAAGATTTGCAAAGTTTCCATGGGCATGAAGAAAGTTCAAGGAGCTACCCCACTTCAACGGCGCTCGTCTTTCTTACTTTCACTTTTCTTTTTGAAAAGTTTTAGGTTCCCCATTTTATTTTTTGTTTTTAAACTTTTTAAAAGCACTCAACAGAAATAAATGACTCTCTAAAACTTCTGGGTTGTCTCCCTAGCAGCGCTTTCTTTGAAGCCATTAAGCCAGGCATAAAGTGCTCAAGTAATGGATCCACCCGGATCCCAAGGTATATCAAAGCCAATTTTAATTAACTATGATCTGTAATTTAGTAGTGAGAACAAAGTAACTTATATCATGCAACATCGAAGTCTAACTCTCTTCCTATGCATCACATGTCATAAAAGAACAATTCATGCACACAAAGTAAAGGCCAATACATATCATAAACAGGTTTTTGCAATTTTATTGTATTGGAAACATAGAGAGGCGGAGATGTAGTTCCTCTCTCATAATAATTGCAAGTAGGAGCAACAAGCACATGCATATTATATCAATCAAAATCATCATGTGTAGTAGTAAAACACAACCCATCAATATAATCCTTAATAAGCGCAAACTTCTCCGATATAGTGTAGGGAGAATTCAAGAAGATAATAGGACTATCATGCGTGGGTGCAATAACAACAATTTCTTTCATAACATAAGGAACTATAGCAATTTCATCTCCATAAGCATCACTCATATTGGCATCATGGCCACAAGCATAGCAAGCATCAATTTCATCAAAAAGGGATGTTTCAAACAAATCAAAGGGATCATAGCAATTATCATAGCATTCATCTTTCGATAAGGACGAAGGGAAATTAAACAATATATGAGTTGAAGAGTTACTCTCATTAGAAGGTGGGCACGAGTAGCTAATCCGCTCTTCCTCCTTTTGTTCTTCGCTCTCCTCGTCATCTTTTTCATCTAATGATCTCATAATGTCATCAATTTCTTCTTCCATTGATTCCTGTAAAATATTATTCTCTTCTTGGACAGCAAAGACTTTCTCAATAAACGCATCAATATTGGAATTATATTCATAATTCTCACAACAATATTTAATTATAGCATAATTTTTAGGTCTGTAAACAGCATCATCAAGATTTTCACACTTTTCAAACAAAGATTCAATTACATGAGCATGCTTAAAAGCAACAAATTCTTCTATTCGTTCCACATCATAGTAATCATATCTACCATTAGCATAAGAAGCTAGGGTTTCATTATCGTTAAATTTGCATGAAAAGGGAAGGTGTGGATCCTTCATCCTACAAGAACAAGTATAATCATATTTCAAGGATATTTGTCGAGCATACCAATGCAACATATGAATTTGATCCCATAAGAGTTTCCCTTTTTGAGTCAAGCGATAATCCCTAAAGTATTCACGTTGATCCAACGTGTCTCCCATCATATAATTGAATGGGTTTTCTCAGGATTATTAAAGTAGTGCCTAATATCTTGCACATAATGGGCATCGAGGGTTTTAGGAGGTTCCCCATCTCCATGAGTAGCAAGTACACCTAATTTTTTTTGGTATTTTATGTTCCATATCCATAAATAAAGATATAAAACAACTTAGAGCATCAAATAAAATCTACTTAGTGATAAAGCAAACAAGCACACATGAGAATATTCACCCCACGCTATTGCTCCCTGGCAACGGTGCCAGAAAAAGTTCTTAATAACCCACAAGTATAGGGGATCAGTTGTAGCCTCTTTCGATAAGTAAGAGTGTCAAACCCAACGAAGAGCTAAAGTTAGAACAAATATTCCGTCAAGTTCTATCGACCACCAATACAACTCTACGCACGCTTAACGTTCGCTTTACCTAGAACAAGTATGAAACTAGATGTACTTTGTAGGTGTGAAAGGATAGGTTTTCAAGATAATAAAGAACACGTAAATAAAACTAGGGGTTGTTTACATAAAGAAACAACTAAGTTAGTTTTAGTAGAGAGCTTCACAAGAAAGTTATTTGTCCCTAGGCAATCGATAACTAGACCGGTAATCATTATTGCAATTTTATACGAGGGAGAGGCATAAGCTAACATACTTTCTCTCCTTGGATCATATGCACTTATGATTGTAACTCTAGAAAACATTCGTAAAACTAAAGATCATTAAGGTAAGACCCAACCATAGCATTAAAGTATCATGTCCTCTTTACTCCCATACGCAAACAACCTACTTACTCGAGTATTTTCTTCTGTCACTCACGTCACCCACCATAAGAAAATCATGAACATATTGCAAACCCTGCAGCGGGGATCCCTCATGCTTGCGCGACATGGAGAGCACCATACGACAACACCAATAATAAAGCATGCAACTCAAACCAATCATGATCATCAATCAACCCATAGGACAAAATGGATCTACTAAAACATCATAGGATAGCCATACATCATCGGGAAATAATATATAGCATTGAGCACCGTGTTTAAGTAGAGATTACAGCGGGGAGAAGGGGTGTTACACCACTGCATAGAGGGGGAGAGAGTTGGTGATGATGGCGGCGAAGTTGTTGGTGTAGATCGCCGTCACGATGATGCCCCGACGGCGTTCTGGCGCCACCAGGAGAGAGGGGGAGAGAGCCCCCCTCCTTGTTCTTCTTCCTTGACCTCCCCTCTAGATGGGGGAAGGGTTTCCCCTCTGGTCCATGGCCTCCATGGCGGCGGAGGGGCGGGAGCCCCTACGAGATTGGATCTCTCTCTCTCTCTCTCTCTCTCTCTCTCTCTCTCTTTGTTTCCTTCTTTTCTGTGCTTGCAGATTCTGGCCTTTCATCGTTTCTTAAATTCTCGGAGATCCGTAACTCCGATTGGGCTGAAATTTTAACACGTTTTATCTAGATATTAGCTTTCTTGCGCCAGAAGAAGGGCACCGACCGCCTTATGGGGTGAACACAAGGGCCTAGGGCGCACCCCTCAGCCTTGTGGGCCCCTCAGGCATCGTCTTGCGTTGGTTCCACTTCCCAAAATTCACATATATTCCAAAAAAATCTCTGTAAGTTTTTATCTCGTTTGGACTCCATTTGATATGGATTTTCTGCGAAACAGAAAACATGCAACAAACTGGAACTGACACTGGGCAATGGATCAATATGTTAGTCCAAGAAATAATATAAAAAGTTGCCAAAAGTATATGAAATTTGTAGAATATTGGCATGAAACAATCAAAAATCATAGATACGACGGAGACGTATCAAACGCCTCTGATCTTTGGGGAATATTTGAGAATATATAGAAGTGGAATTATGGTTAGAGGACCTCCGAGGGGCCCACAAGCCCTTAGGGCGCCCCCCTGGTCGCGCCCTAGAGGCTTGTGGCCTCCTAGGGACTCTTCTAGCCCTCTCTCCAAGTCACGTAGGTGTCTTCTGGTCCAAGAAAAATCATCGTAAAGTTTTATTCTGTTTGGAATCCATTTGATATTCCTTTTCTGTAAAAGTTAAAAACAAGGAAAAACAAAAACTGGCACTAGGCTCTAGGTTAATAGGTTAGTCCCAGAAATAATATAAAATAGCATATTAATGGATATAAAACATCCAAGGCAGATAATATCATAACATGGAACTATCAAAAATTATAGATATGTTGGAGACATATCACCACCTCACTATCATCCATACAATCCAACAAAGGAGTAGTGGTAATGGTGGTTTTGATGTTGGGGGTTACCTTGTTGATACCTTTGGCCATGAGACACTTGGCGAAGAAGTTCTCATTTGGGGCGCCGAAGAGAGACACCTTGGTCAGGGAAGAGGTAGCAATGGCCACAGTTGTCGTTGCCATTCCTCCACCACTTGTATCTTCATCTTCATCATCGGAGATGTACTCTTCTTGTTCCACGAAGCGCTTTTGAGGTATCTTCTTGATGAAGTTGTTCTTGTTTGGGAAGGACTTGGCCTTGTCTTTGTGAATGAGTTTGTCACCATTGCCCCCCTCTTCTCATAAGGACAATCCACCACAAAGTGAATCACATTGCCACAATTGTAGGAAGTCCTCACTCTTTGCTTGTTCTTTGGACCACTTGAGTTGTTCTTGGAGAAGTTAGGCCCTGAGCTTCTCTTGTTGCCCCAAAATTGCCTTGAAGCAAGAGCCATGTGCTCAGGGTAAGCATATTTGGTGTCTTCAGGGAAACACTCTTCTTCTTCCTCCTCTTCTTCGTTCGGGATAGCCTTGGCCTTCAAGGCAAGGTTGGGAGAGGCTTTCTTTAACCGTACACGAGCTAGTGCATTGTCGGCGGTCTTGTTCATGATGTTCATGGCTATAATCTCATCCAACACTTCACTTGAAGACAAGGTGTGGAAATCCGGCCTTTCACGAATCACGGAGGACATGGCCTTGTTGACTAGCATGATGGCCTTGAGAAATTTGCGCTTGATCCAGTTGTCATTTGTATCCTTGCTCTCATGATCTTGGAGAGCGACCACAATAGTTTTCAACCTTCGGTAGAGATCATGAGAGTCCTCATCTTCATTCATCATGAACTCATCGGCCTCATCAAGAACCACCTCAAGGTTGGACCGTTGAATGCTTGAGCTCACCTTGTACAAAGATATGATGTGTTCCCAACAATCCTTTGCATGGGAGAAAGGACACAAGTGAGATAGATCTTCAGGAGGCACCGCGGATTGAAGGATGAACAATGCGGAGTGATTGTATTAATTGTATGCTTCTTCTCTTGGAGTAAGATTTTTTGGATCATGCGGGTAGAAACCTTGCTCGATGATTCTCCAAAGTTTTGTTGGGCTGTGATTCAAATGAGACTTGATACGGAAAAGCCAATTAGTGAAATCACCCTTCACAACCTTAGTAGGAGGACCAATGTTGTTAATATACGGTGTAGGGACCGGTCCCCCATGGAGCGGGGGAGGGGGAACGAGGCAAAGGTTCCCATCCCATTCTTGTTTTGAGGGGTGAAGGTTTGAGTACCTTTACCCGCTTCCTTGTCGGAATTGGCCTCTGACTCCGATGCGGTGGGATTAACCACAAGCAACGGATCAGGAGTAGTTTTCAACCCCTCAAGTAATTGTTTAAGCATGGACTTGACCTCATCCATCATAGATGTCTTAAGTGAGGCCATAGCTTCATTTAGGTCATATTGGGTGGTCGAGTTCATCTCCACAACCTCAGGCACTTCCTCCTCTCTGTCAACCATACTCTTCGGGTGGTGAAACCCTTAAGAAAGAGACGAGGCTCTGATACAAATTGAAAGGATCGATATGGTTCACTAAAGGGGTGAATAGGAAACTACCATTTTTTATCTTTTCTTAACAAATTGGAGTGAGCAACAAATGGGTTGACTACATATGCAACTAGGTGAAAAACCTATATGATGCTAACAAGCAAGAAAGCAAGAAAGCAACCGAGGGATACAACACAAGTAAAATCTTGCACAAAGTAAAGGTAAGAGATACCCACAAGTGTAGCTGGAGGAGATGTGGATGTGTTACAGAAGTTCCTTCCCTTTGAGAGGAAGTATGTCTCCGTTGGAGCTGTGTGGAGGCACAATGCTCCCCAAGAAGCCACTAGGGCCACTGTATTCTCCTCATGCCCTCACACAATGCGAGATGTCGTGATTCCACTAGTGGTGCACTTGAAGGCAGCAACCAGACCTTTAGAAACAAGGTTGGGGCTCTCTCCACAATACAACACCATGAAGCTTCACAACAATGGAATGCGGCTCTGAGGTGACCTCAACTATCTAGGGTTCTCAAACACCCGAGAGTAACAAGATCCTCAAGGGATTAGTGGGGGGAATCAAATTCTCTAGGTGGAAGTGTAGATCTAGGCCTTCTCAACCAACCCCTAAAGAATCAACAAGTTTGATTGGCTAGGGAGAGAGATCTGGCAACAATGAGCTTGTGAGCAACAATGGAGCTTGGGGGAGGAAGAGGTCAGTCAACTTGGGGAAGATGACTCCCTTGTATAGTGGGGGATTAAATCCAACCGTTATACACTCATAGCCCGTGCACAAGCGGTAGTACCGCTCAAGCGAGCGGTACTTTCGCTGACATGGAAGATTTCAGCTACTATGTTCAAACGAGCAAGTCAAGGAGGCGGTAGTGCCACCTGAGCTATACTACCGCTCCCATCAGCGGTACTACCTTATGGTGTTGAACAACACCCATAACCCGTGGTAGTAGAGGAAGGTAGGGAGGTAGTGCCTCCCTAGGCGGTACTACCGTGCTCCACTGCCGCTCTACTTTCGCCCGTGTAACAGAGACTTCCAGAAGGCACAACACATACGATACTCCGTCTAGAAGGAGATCGCGGTAGTTCCGCCGAAGCATTAGTTCTGCTTGTCTGGTCCGAGACTAGTAAATCTACGACAATTGAGTGGTAGTCAGAGCCGCAGTACCGCTGGAGTGGTAATACCGCGCTGAACTGCCGCTCTACTACCACGCATTTACAGAACACACAGAACAGGCGGAAGTGAGGGAAGTGCTATTCTGCGGTAGTACCGCTGGAGTGGTACTACCGCTGAGCTGAGAGGCACTACTACCGCTTATGTTGTTCTAAAAATCTCAAGCATAGGGTTGGACAAGCTCAATTGACGAGAAAGATCGAGGGTGCAAAGAGATAGTGTACGTGTTGATTCCACCCAAACCTTTCTGAAGCGGACCCCCTCTTAATAGTAAAGTGTTCCTATGACTCAAGTCCACCAAAAAAGAAACGCAAGAAAAACACTGTCTTCATAAATATCCACATGGGTTCAAATCGTCTTATGCCATAAGGTAGATTATCTAAAATGCTCAATGCACACGATTAGTCCGCAAAAGCATTGTCATCAATCACCAAAACCACTAAGGTAGAAATATGCCCTAACACATAACCTATTGGAGTTGCAGTTTTACATCTCCGTTTTGCATCATTTGTTGGAGTTGGGCCTTTTTTGAAGACGCCAAAAGCACTATTTGGATATGTAACTGTTTTACATCTCCAAATTTGCATCTTTTATTGGAGTTTCTCTAAGGAAATTTATTTTCAATCGTGACATAACTTCAAATAGGGCAGAGTGTCAACGGGACAAACCTGGGTCCTGCAAAAGGATTTGATGCAAAGAAAACCAAATGGTCGCACATACAACTATGGGTACTATCTTGTAGATGGGATCTACTCGAGGTGGAGTACTTTTGTCAAGCCAATTGCAAAACCCCATGGTAAGAAAGAACTCATCTTTCACAGTGCACAAGTGGCTGCTAGGAAAGATGTTGAGAGGGCTTTTGGAATTTTGCAATCCCAATTTGCTGTTGTGTGAGGACCATCTAGATTTTGGTATCAAAAAACCCTTTGGTATATCATGACTGCTTGAGTGATCATGCATAACATGATCATTGAGAATGAGCATGGACAACGTTTAGATAACACGTTCTATCACTTGATGGACATACACGTTATGCCGATGAGAAGAGAGTAGAGAATCAAACACTTCATGAAGGTGTGCAATGAAATTAGATACTATGATGTGCACGATCAACTTGATTTGTTGGAGGAGTATTGAAAATATCATGGCGAAAAAGCCGCCTAGTTTCATTTATTTGTTTGTTGTATTGTGCAAAAACTATGTTGTATGTATGCTGCATTTGATCTTGTGGATTTGATGAATTATGTAATAATTTGATATTGGGGACATGTGAAATTTTTAAGTTGATTTTCAGATGTTTTATTTAAACATGCTCGGTTGTACAACAACTGCACTGCAGCTACAACGACCGCATGGCTGGCTGGCGGTTTTGCATCTCCAGTTTACATCACCTATTGGAGTTGCTATTTTACATCTATGTTTTGCATCATCGGTTGGAGTTAGGCCTTTTTTGAAGACGCAAAAAGCACTTTTTGGAGATGTAACTGTTTTACATCTCCAAATTTGCATCTTCTATTGGAGATGCTCTAAGGAAATTTATTTTCAATCGTGACATAACTTCAAACAGGGGCAGAGCATCGGCGGGACAATCCCGGGTCCTGCAAAAGGATTTGATGCAAAGAAAAGTAAATGGCCGCACACACAACTATGGGTACTATCTTATGGATGGGATCTACCCGAGGTCTTTTGTCAAGCCAATTGCAAAATCCCAATGTAAGAAAGAACTCATCTTTCACAATGCACAAGCGGTGACTAGGAAAGATGTTGAGAGGTCTTTTGTGATTTTGCAATCCCAATTTGCTATTGTGCGAGGATCATCTTTCTATTTCTTGAGCTTGCATTGATTTTTCCCTTGGAGAGGAAAGGGTGATGCAGCAAATTAGAGATAAGTATTTCCCTCAGTTAAGAACCAATGTATCAATTGTCGGATGTGGGGCTGCGGCTAACCCTTAAGGTTCGAACACTAGGGTGTGCGCGAAGTCTTTCCCTCCTACCGATCTACGCTCTAGCTCGCTAAGATCTTGCGGACAAACTCGACGAACTCGCAACACAGAAAGACACGAGATTTATACTGGTTCGGGCCACCGTTGTGGTGTAATAACCTACTCTAGTGTGGTGGTGGTGGATTGCCTCTTGGGCTGATGATGAATAGTACAAGGGAAGAACAACCTCCTGAGGTTGAGGTGTTCTTGAGATTTCGGACTTGTGTCTATCTCTGGGTCTCTCTTCGAGCTCAGATCCCCTCCATCCACTGTGGTGGCTAGTCCTATTTATAGAGGCCCTGGTCCTCTTTCCAAATATCGAGCGAGAAGGGAGCAAACAATGGCGGGCTAATTTGAAGGGGGACAGCTAGTACGAGCCATGCTGACAAAAGTAGTCTTCGCCTGCACAAAGCTCTGGTGGTGACGCTGTCTTGGGCTCCATGATGACCTCCGTCTTGAAGTCCATGGTCTTGGTCTTGTTGCACCGAAATGGCAACCTTTGCCTGAGGCCTCGGTACTCCGCGGCTGCGCTTGCCTCCTTTCACCAAAGAGGAAACAAGGACGCTGCGCGCGCTGGCACCCGCCTGGTGCCCGCCTAGTGTCGATCGTCATGGCTCACGTCACGAGAGCCTCATGAGGTTCGCCTTGCCTTGATATCTTTGCTCCTCGTGAGCCTGCCTGACCAGGCCGCTCCATAGGAGGTCTTGCATCGTCCGCCTCGTGAGGCTTGGACCCTCGCGAGTGTCTTGGATGCTTTGTTGATGAAGATGGGCCGTACGGCCTGCTGGCTCAGCCACGCCGTGGGCCGCAGGCAGGCAAGTCTGGGGACCCCCGTTCCTAGAACGCCGACAGTAGCCCCTGGGCCCAAGGTGCGCGCGGGCTTGGCTTCGCGGCGAAGCCAAGGGTCAAGTTCGGAGCACCACGGGCCCTAGAATCCTGCGGCCTCGGTTGACGCGTGGTGGTTGATTGGACGTGGGCGTCTCCGCTTCCCCACGCTGCCTCGACGACTGCACAACTTGGCAAGTCCCTGCGACATGTAAGGAAAACCATCATTACCTGTGATCGTGGGAGACGCCGGTTGGCCTTCTCTTGCTATAAATGGGGAGGGGGCGGAGCCCCCATTGCCCATCTCTTCCTCGCTTGCTCGCTTCTTCCTCCTTGCTCTACTGCTTGCTCCAATGGCGCCCATCAGAAGGTTCTCCACCGAAGAAAAGGGGAAAGCCCCCCGGGATGTCTCGGAGCCACTCCCACCGAAGAAGAGGTCGATCCATCACCGTGACAAAGCGGCAACGCAGGTGGTGGCGAGGCCTTTGTGCGAGCGGCCTCCGCCGGGGTACTGATGTCTACTACACAACTTTGTTCTTGTAGACGTTGTTGGGCCTCCAAGTGCAGAGGTTTGTAGGACAGTAGCAAATTTCCCTCAAGTGGATGACCTAAGGTTTATCAATCCGTAGGAGGCGTAGGATGAAGATGGTCTCTCTCAAGCAACCCTGTAACCAAATAACAAAGAGTCTCTTGTGTCCCCAACACACCCAATACAATGGTAAATTGTATAGGTGCACTAGTTCGGCGAAGATATGGTGATACAAGTGGTATATGGGTAGTAGATAATAGTTTTTGTAATCTGAAAATATAAAAACAGCAAGGTAATTAATGATAAAAGTGAGCGTAAACGGTATTGCAATGTGTCGAAACAAGGCCTAGGGTTCATACTTTCACTAGTGCAAGTTCCCTCAATAATAATAACATAATTGGATCACATAACTATCCCTCAACATGCAACAAAGAGTCACTCCAAAGTCACTAATAGTGGAGAACAAACGAAGAGATTATGGTAGGGTACGAAACCACCTCAAAGTTATTATTTCCAATCAATCCGCTGGGCTATTCCTATAAGTGTCACAAACAGCCCTAGAGTTCGTACTAGAATAACACCTTAAGACACAAATCAACCAAAACCCTAATGTCACCTAGATACTCCAATGTCACCTCAAGTATCCGTGGGTATGATTATACGATATGCATCACACAATCTCATATTCATCTATTCAACCAACACAAAGGACCTCAAAGAGTGCCCTAAAGTTCTACCAGAGAACCATGACGAAAACGTGTGCCAACCCCTATGCATAGGTTCATGGGCGGAACCTGCAAGTTGATCACCAAAACATGCATCAAGTGAATCATGTGGTATCCCATTGTCACCACAGATATGCACGGCAAGACATACATCAAGTGTTCTCAAATCTTTAAAGACTCAATCCGATAAGATAACTTCAAAGGGGAACCTCAATTCATTACAAGAGAGTAGAGGGGGGAGAAAACATCATAGGATCCAACTATAATAGCAAAGATCGCGATACATCAAGATCGTATCACCTCAAGAACACGAGAGAGAGAGAGAGATCAAACACATAGCTACTGGTACATACCCTCAGCCCCGAGGGAGAACTACCCCCTCCTCGTCATGGAGAGCACCGGGATGATGAAGATGGCCACCGGAGAGGGATTCCCCCTCCGGCAGTGTGCCGCAACGGGTCTAGATTGGCTATCGGTGTCTACGGAGGCTTCTGGCGGCGGAACTCCCGATCTATTGTGCTCTGTGATGTCTTTAGGGTATATGGAGATATATATAGGCGGAAGAAGTACGTCAGGGGGCCACGAGGGGCCCACGAGGGTGGAGGGGGCGCCCTAGGGGGGTGGGCGCGCCCCCTACCTCGTGGCCTCCTTGAAGCTTCCCTTACGTGCACTTCAAGTCTTCTGGGCTTCTTTCCTTCCAAAAATGAGTTCCGTGAAGTTTCAGGTCAATTGGACTCCGTTTGATTTTCCTTTTCCTTGAAACCCTAAAACAAGGTAAAAACAAAAACTGGCATTGGGCTCTGGGTTAATAGGTTAGTCCCAAAAATGATATAAAAGTGTATAATAAATCCCATAAACATCCAAAACAGTAGATAATATAGCATGGAGCAATCAAAAATTATAGATACATTGGAGACGTATCAGCATCCCCAAGCTTAATTCCTGCTCGTCCTTGAGTCGGTAAATGATAAAAAACAGAATTTTTGATGTGGAATGCTACCTGACATATTTATCTAAGTAATTATCTTCATTTTGGCAAGAATATTCAGATCCATAAGATTCAAGACAAAAGTTTAATATTGATATAATAATACTTCAAGCATACTAACCAAGCAATTATGTCTCTTTGAAATAACATGGCCAAAGAAAGTTATCCCTACAAAATCATATAGTCTGGCTATGCTCCATCTTCACCACACAAAATATTTAAATCATGCACAACCCCGATGACAAGCCAAGCAATTGTTTCATACTTTTGACATTCTCAAAAAAATCAATCTTCACGCAATACATGAGCGTGAGCCATGGACATAGCACTATAGGTGGAATAGAATGGTGGTTGTGGAGGAGACAAAAAGGAGAAGATAGTCTCACATCAACTAGGCTTATCAATGGGCTATGAAGATGCCCATCAATAGATATCAATGTGAGTGAGTAGGGATTGCCATGCAACGGATGCACTAGAGCTATAAGTGTATGAAAGCTCAACAAAAGAAACTAGTGGGTGTGCATCCAACTTGCTTGCTCACGAAGACCTAGGGCATTTTGAGGAAGCCCATCACTGGAATATACAAGCCAAGTTCTATAATGAAAGATTCCCACTAGTATATGAAAGTGACAACATAGGAGACTCTCTATCATGAAGATCATGGTGCTACTTTGAAGCACAAGTATGGTAAAAGGATAGTAACATTGTCCCTTCTCTCTTTTTCTCTCATTTTTTTCATTTTTTTTATTGTTTTTATTTGGGCCTTTTCTCTTTTTTTATGGCCTCTTTTCTCTTTTTTTTATTTGGGCTTCTTTGGCCTCTTTTATTTTTTTTATTTTCGTTCGGAGTCTCATCCCGACTTGTGGGGGAATCATAGTCTCCATCATCCTTTCGTCACTGGGACAATGCTCTAATAATGATGATCATCACACTTTTATTTACTTACAACTCAAGAATTACAACTCGATACTTAGAACAAGATATGACTCTATATGAATGCCTCCGGCGGTGTACCGGGATGTGCAATGATTCATGACTGACATGTATGAAAGAATTATGAATGGTGGCTTTGCCACAAATAAGATGTCAACTACATGATCATGCAAAGCAATATGACAATGATGGAGCGTGTCATAATAAACGGAACGGTGGAAAGTTGCATGGAAACATATCTCGGAATGGCTATGGAAACGCCATGATAGGTAGGTATGGTGTCTGTTTTGAGGAAGGTATATGGTGGGTTTATGATACCGGCGAAAGTTGCACGGTACTAGAGAGGCTAGCAATGGTGGAAGGGTGAGAGTGCGTATAATCCATGGACTCAACATTAGTGATAAAGAACTCACATACTTATTGCAAAAATCTATTAGTTATCGAAACAAAGTACTATGTGCATGCTCCTAGGGTGATAGATTGGTAGGAAAAGACCATCGCTCGTCCCCGACCGCCACTCATAAGGAAAGCAATCAATAAATAAATCATGCTCTGACTTCATCACATAACGGTTGACCATACGTGCATGCTGCGGGAATCACAAACTTGAACACAAGTATTTCTCAAATTCACAACTACTCAACTAGCATGACTCTAATATCAACATCTCCATATCTCAAAACAATTATCAAGTATCAAACTTCTCTTAGTATTCAATGCACTCTATATGAAAGTTTTTATTATATCCCTCTTGGATGCCCATCATATTAGGACTAGTTTCATAACCAAAGCAAATTACCATGCTGTTTAGGACTCTCAAAATAATATAAGTGAAGCATGAGAGATCACATATTTCTTCAAAATAAAACTACCACCATGCTCTAAAAGATATAAGTGAAGTACTAGAGCAAACAACAAACTACTCTGAAAGATATAAGTGAGGATCAATGAGTAGTTGAATAATTGTGCAACTATATGAAGACTCTCTAACATTTAATAATTTAAGATCTTGATACTTTATTCAAACAGCAAGCAAAACAAAATAAAATGATATATGAGAATAGCAAACATCATGTGAAGAAGCAAAAACTTAGGATCAACCGAATCTAACCGATAGTTGTTTAAGAAGAAAGGTGGGATGCCAACCGGGGCATCCCCAAGCTTAGACGCTTGAGACATCTTGAAATATTATCTTGGGATGCCTTGGGCATCCCCAAGCTTGAGCTTTTGTGTCTCCTTAATTCCTCTCATATCACGGTCTCCCTAAATCTCAAAAGCTTCATCCACACAAAACTCAACAAGGACTCGTGAGATAAATTAGTATAAACCATTGCAAAAACCTTATCATAATCTACTGTAGAAAATCACTAAAATTATTATTCAACATTTCATACTAAATGCCTCTGCATATTTAATAGTCCTATCCTCAAATAGAATCATTAACGAAGCAAACATATGCAAACAACGCAAACATAACAGCAATCTGCCTAAACAGGACAGTCTGTAAAGAATGCAGCAACATCCACACTTACCTAGCTCCAAAAATTATGAAAGAAAATTCACACTGTAGTAAATTTATCAGAGCTTAATATGCAAAAGTTTTCAACATTTTATGACATTCTGACTTTTCTAGGGAATTATTGCAACAACGGTAAACTTTCTGTTTTCAAACAGCAACATGTGGACTTCTAAAATAGGCATAGTAAAGGCTATCAATGCCACTTTTATTGAAATAAAAGATGCAAAACATTTTTATAAATAACAGCAAGAAAATCTTAACAAAATAAATTGACGCTCCAAGCAAAACACATATCATGTGGTAAATAAAAATATAGCTCCAAGTAAAGTTACCGATGAACGAAGACGAAAGAGGGGATGCCTTTCGGGGCATCCCCAAGCTTAGGCTCTTGGTTGTCCTTGAATATTACCTTGGGGTGCCTTGGGCATCCCCAAGATTAGGATCTTGCCATTCCTTATTCCATAGTCCATTGAATCCTTACCCAAAACTTGAAAACTTCACAACACAAAGCTTAATAGAAAACTCGTAAGCTCTGTTAGTATAAGAAAATAAATCACCACATCAAGGTACTGTAATCAACTCATTCTTTATTTATATTGGTGTTAAACCTACTGTATTCCAACTTCTCTATGGTTTATAAACTATTTTGCTAGCCATAGATTCATCAAAATAAGTAAACAACACATGAAAAACAGAATCTGTCAAAAACAGAACAGTCTGTAGTAATCTGAATCAAACGTATACTTCTGGAACTCATAAAATTTTCAAATAAATTGCTGGAAGTGAGGAATTTATCTATTAATCATCTGCAAAAAGAATTAACTAAATAGCACTCTCCAATAAAAATGGCAGCAATTCTCGTGAGCGCTAAAGTTTCTGTTTTTTACAGCAAGATTAAAAAGACTTTCCCCATGTCTTCCCAATGGTTCTACTTGGCACAAACACTAATTAAAAGCATAAAACCACATATAAACAGAGGCTAGATGAATTATTTATTACTAAACAGGAACAAAAATCAAGGAACAAAAATAAAATTGGGTTGCCTCCCAACAAGCGCTAGCATTTAACGCCCCTAGCTAGGCATGATGATTTCAATGATGCTCACATAAAGGATAAGAGTTGAAACATAATGAGAGCATCATGAAGAATATGACTAGTACATTTAAGCCTAAACCACCTCTATGCATAGGGATTCTGTGAGCAAACAACTTATGGGAACAAGAATCAACTTGCATAGGAAAGGAAAACATGCATAACTTCAAAATTTTAAGCACATAGAGAGGAAACTTGATATTATTGCAATTCCTACAAGCATATGTTCCTCCCTCATAATAATTTTCAGTAGCATAATGAATGAATTCAACAATATAATCAGCACCTAAAGCATTCTTTTCATGATCTACAAGCATAGAAATTTTATTACTCTCCACATAAGCAAAATTCTTCTCATTCAGAATAGTGGGAGTATCATAAGAAACTCGAATACTATAAATTGTTTCCACATTAAAAGAGTAATGTTCAGAAAAGGGGTAACCATAATCATGACAATTTTTATAAATATAATCACTACTTCTTATAGCATAAGTATCATCACAATAATCATCATAAGTAGGAGGCATGCTATCATCATTATAAATTTGCATATCAAAACTTGGGAGACTAAAAATATCATCTTCATTAAATGTAGCACCCCAAGCTTAGGACAAACATTAATTGCAGCAAATATATTCTCAAAAACATCAGCTTCATCAAACATAGAATCCCCAAGCTTGGGCCTTTTCATATCATAAGCATAATCACTCTCATAATTAATAGTATGGATAGCACCAATAGTATAGCAATTATCATATTCTTCCAAGCAAGTGCCAAAAAGATTTTCAAGATCATAAGAAGTATCATTATCTTCCACAATTATATTTTCATGAGGCACAATAGTAATAGGAGTAGCATTATTTGGGAGAGATATCTTCTTACCTCTCTTCCTTTTTCTTTTCTTTTTCTTCACCACATCATGTGTGGGTTCAATCCTCTTTATGGAGCTCCTTATTAATGAGATTGGTTGAATAGGAGGATCCTCCTCGTTACCTGATTCATCATAAGAAATAATAGGAGGATATTGGGAAATCTCTTCCCTTTCATTAGTATTCTCTTCATCTTCTATTTCTTTTCTTTTCTTTATGTAGTTGGCAATATAAGGATTTTCAATACAATTCACCGCACAATACATACAAATTTCCTCTAGATCAAATCCAAGAAGTTTATAACGGGCAAATTATGGAAGATAATTAGTTATACGTTTCATTTCTTTGTAACTCATAAGCAAACTAAGTTCATTATGATGTGCAAGGGAAATCAAGTCATCACAAATTTTGGACATGATACGATCATGAAACAATTTGCATTGGGTATTGAAATGATCATGTTCATTACAAAGCTCACAAGTATGGCCAATACAATTTAAATTTTCAGCACATTCATCTAACCTTTCTTGCAACAATTTAGTTTCTAAGTACTTATGCCTCTTGCAATATCTATCTTCCCTATTTGGTGTGTACTTACAAACCCAATGTACTCCACAAAAATTGACATGTTTATAGGAGACATTTTCATCATAACTAGTGCAATCATCATTAGTATCATGGATATTAAAAGAATTCGTACTAACAACATTGCAATCATGCTCATCATTCAAATATTTAGTGCCAAAATTTTTATAGATTTCTTCTTCTAGCACTTGAGCACAATTATCCTTTCCATCATACTCACGAAAGATATTAAAAAGGTGAAGCGTATGAGAGAAACTCAATTCCATTTTTTTGTAGTTTTCTTTTATAAACTAAACTAGTGATAAAACAAGAAACTAAAAGACTCGATTGCAAGATCTAAAGATATACCTTCAAGCACTCACCTCCCCGGCAACGGCGCCAGAAAAGAGCTTGATGTCTACTACACAACCTTCTTCTTGTAGACGTTGTTGGGCCTCCAAGTGCAGAGGTTTGTAGGACAGTAGCAAATTTCCCTCAAGTGGATGACCTAAGGATTATCAATCCGTAGGAGGCGTAGGATGAAGATGGTCTCTCTCAAGCAACCCTGCAACCAAATAACAAAGAGTCTCTTGTGTCCCCAACACACCCAATACAATGGTAAATTGTATAGGTGCACTAGTTCGGCGAAGAGATGGTGATACAAGTGGTATATGGATAGTAGATAATAGTTTTTGTAATCCGAAAATATAAAAACAGCAAGGTAACTAATGATAAAGGTGAGCGTAAACGGTATTGCAATGCGTCGAAACAAGGCCTAGGGTTCATACTTTTCACTAGTGCAAG
The DNA here is from genome assembly GCF_056163025.1 of Triticum urartu. Taxonomy (NCBI): domain Eukaryota; kingdom Viridiplantae; phylum Streptophyta; class Magnoliopsida; order Poales; family Poaceae; genus Triticum; species Triticum urartu. The sequence goes on along the minus strand of NC_141878.1, from coordinate 414,096,484 downwards.
TTACCTCAACAATAATAACATAATTGGATCACATAACTATCCCTCAACATGCAACAAAGAGTCACTACAAAGTCACTAATAGCGGAGAACAAACGAAGAGATTATGGTAGGGTACGAAACCACCTTAAAGTTATTCTTACCAATCAATCCGTTGGGCTATTCCTATAAGTGTCACAAACAGCCCTAGAGTTCATACTAGAATAACACCTTAAGACACAAATCAACCAAAACCCTAATGTCACCTAGATACTCCAATGTCACCTCAAGTATCCGTGGGTATGATTATACGATATGCATCACACAATCTCAGATTCATCTATTCAACCAACACAAAGGACCTCAAAGAGTGCCCTAAAGTTCTATCAGAGAATCACGACGAAAACGTATGCCAACCCCTATGAATAGGTTCATGGGCGGAACCCGCAAGTTGATCACCAAAACATACATCAAGTGAATCACGTGGTATCCCATTGTCACCACAAATACACACGGCAAGACATACATCAAGTGTTCTCAAATCTTTAAAGACTCAATCCGATAAGATAACTTCAAAGGGGAACCTCAATTCATTACAAGAGAGTACAGGGGGGAGAAAACATCATCGGATCCAACTATAATAGCAAAGCTCGCGATACATCAAGATCGTATCACCTCAAGAACACGAGAGAGAGAGAGAGAGAGAGATCAAACACATAGCTACTGGTACATACCCTCAGCCCCGAGGGAGAACTACTCCCTCCTCGTCATGGAGAGCACCGGGATGATGAAGATGGACACCGGAGAGGGATTCCCCCTCCGGCAGGGTGCCGCAATGGGTCTAGATTGGCTTTCGGTGGCTACGGAGGCTTGTGGCGGCAGAACTCCCGATCTATTATGCTCTCTGATGTCTTTAGGGTATATTGAGATATATAGGCGGAAGAAGTACGTCAGGGGGGACATGAGGGCCCCACGAGGGTGGAGGGCGCGCCCTAGGGGGTGGGCGTGCCCCCTACCTCGTGGCCTCCTCGAAGCTTCCCTTATGTGCACTTCAAGTCTTCTGGGCTTCTTTCCTTCCAAAAATGAGTTCTGTGAAGTTTCAGGTCAATTGGACTCCGTTTGATTTTCCTTTTCTTCGAAACCCTAAAACAAGGTAAAAATAGAAACTGGCACTGGGCTCTGGGTTAATAGGTTAGTCCCAAAAATAATATAAAAGTGTATAATAAAGCCCATAAACATCCAAAACAGTAGATAATATAGCATGGAGCAATAAAAATTTATAGATACGTTGGAGACGTATCAGGTACCCGCTACCCCTGTATGCCCAAGCCAAGGGCTCGGGAGGACGAAGTGACGAGAAGCGCCACCCACGCTGCATCCGGGGTCACCGCGCCACGACGACGCGTGCCGTCCACGCCGCGGACTCCTCGCGCGAGTTGGTGTTGTGGGCGCCGACGCCTCCGAGCTCCTGGATCCGCTTCCCACGGTTCTTCTCCAACGTGATGCCGCCGAGGGAGCCTCTCGAACTCTGGCTCCAGCATGCCGATTGCAGCACTCCGGTGATCAGAGCGAAGATCAAAGTGGTCCCCACTAGCAAGATCTTCATGACTTGCGGCTGGGGCGAGGTCGCATGGGTCCGTCGTGTGAGGGGCGCCCTCGCGATCCACTTAGAGTACGACGACACCCCCATGCTTTTCTTCAAGGTCTTCGACGCCGAGGGCCACCGCCTGGAGTGCTGCTCCGGAGAAGAACACGAGGCTGGTGCGCACTCCGCTCGCGTCCACTTCAGCAACAGCAGCCCTTGGGAGTACAGCAGTTCTCCTGAGCTCTACGAGACTCCGGAGACGAGCGACGACAGCTACGTCCCCCGAGCTCCCGCTGTGCTCGGCGCAGGGCTGCGGCGTCCGGCCACCGCTGCCGCTGATCTGGATGGGGTTGACGCTGGCCTCCCGTGGCCCACTGTTGATGATGGCGTCCGCCACAGGAGGATGTAGATAGGATCCCCCTTAGCATCAGCTTTTGTTTCCTGCGAAGAATCATGAATCACCCCGTGGGGGCATGTAAGGATCTGTAATGCCTTTGTACCTATCTTCCTTATTATGAAGATTTGATGAACACGTGTCCCGTTAAGGCTCGGTTTCCCCTTTCTTTCCTCGCGATAGCTTGTTGCTCTACGCTGAAAGGTCCCGATCCCAAGGCGGCTATAGCCGTCGTTGGTATGCCAGGTCGCGATGTCATGGTCAAGGCTAGGAGGGGCGCGGCCCGAGGTCCAGTAAGAGCCCCTGAGGCACGATGCTCAGGAGGTCCCCCTTAGCGCCCAAGCGGCCATGGTAAGGAAAGAAACACTGGTAGAAAAAGGGCCTATAGTCCCGGTTCGTAAGGGCCTTTAGTCCCGGTTCCAGAACCGGGACTAAAGTGTCGGTACTAATACCTCCCCCCTTTAGTCCCGGTTCAATCCAGAACCGGGACTAAAGGCCCTCCACGTGGGCAGTGCGCAGAGCCCAGTCAGGAGACCCTTTGGTCCCAGTTGGTGGCACCAACCGGGACCAATAGGCATCCACGTGTCAGCACTTCTGTGGCTGGGGTTTTTGTTTTTTTTAAAGGGGGGGGGGTTGGGAGTTTTGGGGGGTTAATTTAGGTGTTTCATATATTGTGTTAGCTACCTATAATTAATAGAGAGAAGTGTCCTCTGTTATGTCCGTGCTTGGTCGACGCTACGTACTATACATACGTATAGAGAGGACTAGACACGCTAGCTAGCTAGTAAGCAAACGAAGGAAACAGAAGATCGTCATGAAGATATATGCATACAGAGAGAAGTGATATCGACCACCTCTCCTTCTCCGAGAGATTGGTCGAACAACAAGTTCTCGTATATCTATCTGACACTACCGGCTACATATATACAATAATTATCTCTTACAAATATAATCATACGGACTCAGGGTCCACATAGAATTCTCCGTCTTTAGGGATCACGTGGTCAAGAAAGAATGCCGCCAATTCCTCTTGAATTGCTCGCATGCGAGCTGGTGCTAGGAGTTCATCCTGCTTCCGAAACATCTAATTTGAAGAAGGGGGTCAATACATATATATATATATATAAATGAATGAAACTCAATACAAATGATGGTAATAAAATAAAATTGTGAATGTTGTTATTTACGTACTTCATATTGTTCGTTAGAGTACCCTCCCCGCTCACAGGTCGTGTGGCGGATGGACTAGTATCCACAGAAATCATTCCCTTGTTCCTGCCACAACGACTTTACAAGAAATAGAGGTCAATCAAACTGATAAGCAAGAATGCTAAATGGTATTGATGAAACTAGCGCTTGAATCACTAGGAGATGCGCGGAACATGCTACTATAGTACTTACTTTCGGGTGTCTAAATTCCAGCTCCTTCGGCAGTCCCGGAACTGTTTTGGTGAATTTTCTCCAAACCGTGCCGGACAAAGAAAACAATTACTTGATATCAGGAAATGAACAAAGTTGCTGATATGGTGGATAATGATCGATTTAACTTACTTCTTGAGGATTTCAGTCATGTCCGCATACTCATGGGGATCTTTTCGTTTAGAGTCCAAGACGGTTACTACTCCCTGCTCAAGCTTAATCTCTAGGAGAATATAGTGGAAACTGCACACACATGCATAACTCATGAATTACATTACTATAACCTTGACTAATATATAAGGGAAACCAAATACGCACAAGACAGTAACACTCACCTGAAGTTGTAAGGAAAGAGTATTATATCTTTGTTTTGATTTATTACGAACGATCGTAGCAAGTTGGCCTCGGTAGCTGCGGCATGAAGTTTAACCTGAGTTGCATCTATGAGATATGTGTTAATGAACCCAATATCACCGACTTGTCTTTTCTTCAATTCGGCGATCTTCAATCTGCATAATATAGTGAGGATGATTATAAATACATGCAATGAAAGAGCTAAGCTATATAGAGAAACTTAATGACAGAAGTAGTACTACTTACAGACAGTAGTAGGCGACCGTTGTTTTATCGAGGGCCAATTGATTGAAAAACTGATAGAACTCCTCAAATGGAACAGGAAACAGATCAATTCCAACGAGGTCATGCTCCTTTTTAACTTTCACATACAAAGTACTCCTCCCCCAGAGTCTCTACAGATTTTCAAGTACCAATCATGCAATCTTCGCATCATCGTTGATAGAGATCTTTCATCTTTGACGAGAGGCTTCCCGTACTCGTATCTTTGTATATGCACGTCTATGGGTTCATAATGTACTTTGTCGGGTAGGTAATCTGCAAGATTGCTATAACCGGGCACCATCCTCGGATCATTAGCGACGTTGTGGCTAGGCACCTTGAGCGGGGGGCACGATTGCTTCGCTTGTTCGCTGAGCTGGGCAATTTGTTTCCTAGCTCGTCGTTCTTTCAGGCTTTGATCACTGACAGTACTTCCCGACCGCTCCGCTTCGGCAAATTCCTTTCCAATAATGCGGTCATAGTTTCCTTTCGGCGGATCAGACTTCGGTGGTTTTGTCAGGGCAGCCAGAGTGCGCTTCACTTTCACCCGATCTACCTTCTCCTCCGGAGGTGGATGTTTCTTTGCTTTCACCCCTTCAAAGAAGTTCCTCACTTCTTCTCGCGCGATCTCGGCGTTCTCCTCGAGGGTCCTCTCATATGGTAACTTCTCTGGAGTCTTCAGAGAAGGACCGAATCTGTATGTCCTCCCGCCTCTGGTTGTACTGCTAGACGCCGGCCGAGTAGACGGAGCGGTTGTCTTCTTTACTTGCTTAAGAGGTGGAGGAGAAGGACTACGACGCGCTGGAGCAGCTGGAGCAGCGGCAGGTCTCTTCCGCCCTTGCTGACGAGGCGGAGAAGGAGGAGGCTGGCTGCTCGGGCGCGTCGGCGCAGGCGGAGAAGGAGGCGGAGTGCCGCCACGCGCCGGAGAAGGAGCCGGCCGAGGGCCCTGATCGTCACTCGCCGGAGGAGGAGGCGGTGGAGGCGGAGTGCCCTGACTCGCCGGAGGAGGAGGAGGAGGCGGTGGCGTCCAGTTCGGAAGGTTGATGAGCTCCTTCCGCCATAGGCATGGAGTCTTCAGAGCAGACCCCAGTCGATTCTCCCCTTCACCGGTAGGGTGGTCAAGCTGGAGGTCCACAAATCCCTCCGTTATCTCATCCACCATCACCCTAGCATATCCTTCTGGAATCGGCCGGCAGTGAAAAGTTGCGCCGGGTTCAGTAGGATAAACAGAGCCAACAGCTGCCTTGACCTTCAAATTCATCCATTGCGTCATAAGGTGGCAATTTTGAGAGTCCGTTATAGCATCCACGGGATAGCTAGCAGGAGCCGTCAAGGCATGCTCCAGCTGAAGCAGCTCGGTGGAAGCCACGCTACTTCTGCGCTGAGATGGCGGGGTAGCTTTGGGGGAGGCTTCGGCAGTACGTTTGCTGCGATTTGCTTCTCGTTCCTCTATCACGTCTACCCTTGGTTGCAGCGCCTGTATTTGGGTCTGCTGCACTTTTTTCTCCTATCATGGGATTTGTAACCGCCTGTGTCCGGAAACCCAACCTTCCACGGAATGGAGCCTGGCGTGCCTCCTGTCCGTCCAGGGTGCTCAGGATTCCTGAGGGCCATTGTGAGCTCGTCATTCTCTCTGTCTGGAAAGAACGTCCCTTCCTGCGCTGCTTCGATATACTGCTTAAGCTTACTGACTGGTATGTCCATTTGATCGTTCGTCCAAATGCACTTCCCTGTTACAGGGTCCAGGGTTCCGCCAGCCCCGAAGAACCAAGTCCGGCAACGGTCTGGCCAGTTAATTGTCTCTGGTTTGATCCCTTTATGAACCAGATCATTCTCAGTCTTGGACCACTTAGGTCGGGCTACGAGGTAGCCACCTGACCCCGTGCGATGGTGAAGCTTCTTCTTCGCAGCATTTTGCTTGTTTGTCCCCGACATCTTCTTACTCTTTTCTGATGTCTTGTGGGCCACAAATGCGAGCCAGTGATCTCTGATCTTCTCATATCTGCCCTTGAATTCTGGTGTCTCATTATTTTCGACAAACTTATTCAGCTCTTTCTTCCACCTCCTGAATAGTTCTGCCATCCTCTTCACAGCAAAAGACTTGATTAATTTCTCTTTAACTGGGTTCTCTAGATTATCCTCAGGCGGTAGGGCGAAATTTGACTTCAGCTCAGTCCAAAGATCATTTTTCTGCATATCATTGACATAAGACACCTCAGGGTCTTCTGTAGCCGGCTTAAACCATTGCTGGATGCTTATCGGGATCTTGTCCCTAACCAGAACCCTGCACTGAGCAAAAAATGCGCTCTTTGTCCGGAGGGGTTCAATAGGTTGGCCGTCGGGCGCGATTGCTATGATCTCAAACTTTTCATCCGAGCTCAACTTTTTCTTCGGGCCTCGTCTCTTTACCGAAGTTGTGCTCGATCCGGAGGGCTAGAAAAAAGAACAAAGACTTAATTAATATGTGTACATACCAAAACAATGAATGCATCAATCAGCTAGTCAGCATAGGCTTAACTAATATATATACCTAGCCGGACTCGGTTCGGTCACCGGACCGTCATCACGGTCTCCTTCTTGCACCGACATTGGGTCACCGGAGCCGTCCTCATGTTCTTCTTCTTGCACCGGCATTAGGTCACCGTAGCCAGCTTGTTCACCCTCTCCTTCCAGACCATCGGTTTCATTGAGAAACAACGAGATGGCATCACTTCCTTCTGCGATTATGTCCCTCAACAACGCTTCTTTTGTTGCTTCGTCTAGGGCGGCGTCCATAGTTTCTACAAATATTTACAACATGGCAATTATTATTCAAACATGACAGATAGATATATTAGTGCCAAATGTAGAACTAGCTACCTAATCATAGTAAGCTATTGGGAGGGGGTATATATCGACAACGACGACACTACATCTATGTCCCTCGACGACCCTCGTTTTCGATAAAAAAAAGAGGAACAAGAAGAAAAAAAAGAGGAGAAGAAAGAATAGAGGAGAAGAACTCCTCTATTCTTTCTTCTCCTCTTTTTTTTCTTCTTCCTCTCATGTTCGAGAGGATCGCCGAGGGGTCGGGAGGTTGCCTAGTGTCAAAGGATTCAACAAAACCATGTCTTCATCATTAGGCGAAAGTAACATGTGCATGATGGCATGAAGCTCTTCAAAGTTGTTCTGGAACGGAGTCCCAGATAGGATAATTCGCTTTTTGGTACAAAGTTCAGAAAGAGCCTTCCGAATATCGCTATTTGGAAGGCCTTTGCTGAATTCGTACCAAAAGGCGGATTATTCTATCCGGGACTCCATTCCAGAACAAATTTGCAGAACTTTGTACCAACATGCCCTGGTTACTTTCGGCTAGTGATGAAGGCATGGATTTCTTCAATACTTTGACACTAGGAAACCTCTCTCGACCCCTCGGCGATCCTCGACCCCTCGAACCCTCGACGACCCTGGAACCCTCGACCCCTAGACGACCCTCTTCTTCCTCTCATGTTCGAGAGGATCGCCGAGGGGTCGGGAGGTTGCGTAGTGTCAAAGGATTCAACAAAACCATGTCTTCATCATTAGGCTAAAGTAACATGTGCATGATGGTACGAAGCTCTTCAAAGTTGTTCTGGAACGGAGTCTCAGATAGGATAATTCGCTTTTTGGTACAAAGTTTAGCAAGAGCCTTCCGAATATCGCTATTTGGAAGGCCTTTGCTGAATTCGTAACAAAAGGCGGATTATTCTATCCGGGACTCCATTCCAGAACAACTTTGCAGAACTTCGTACCAACATGCCCTGGTTACTTCCGGCTAATGATGAAGGCATGGATTTCTTCAATACTTTGACACTACGAAACCTCTCTCGACCCCTCGGCGATCCTCGACCCCTCGAACCCTCGACGACCCTGGAACCCTCGACCCCTAGACGACCCTCTTCTTCCTCTCATGTTCGAGAGGATCGTCGAGGTGTCGGGAGGTTGCCTAGTGTCAAAGGATTCAACAAAACCATGTTTTTATCATTAGGCGAAAGTAACATGTGCATGATGGTATGGAGGTCTTCAAAGTTGTTCTGGAACGGAGTCCCAGATAGGATAATTCGCTTTTTGGTACAAAGTTCAGAAGGAGCCTTCCGAATATCGCTATTTGGAAGGCCTTTGCTGAATTCGTACCAAAAGGCGGATTATTCTATCCGGGACTCCATTCCAGAACAAATATGCAGAACTTCGTACCAACATGCCCTAGTTACTTTCGGCTAATGATGAAGGCATGGATTTCTTCAATACTTTGACACTAGGAAACCTCTCTCGACCCCTCGGCGATCCTCGACCCCTAGAACCCTCAACGACCCTGGAACCCTCGACCCCTAGATGACCCTCTTCTTCCTCTCATGTTCGAGAGGATCGCCGAGGGGTCGGGAGGTTGCGTAGTGTCAAAGGATTCAACAAAACCATGTCTTCATCATTAGGCTAAAGTAACATGTGCATGATGGTACGAAGCTCTTCAAAGTTGTTCAGGAACGGAGTCCCAGATAGGATAATTCGCTTTTTGGTACAAAGTTTAGCAAGAGCCTTCCGAATATCGCTATTTGGAAGGCCTTTGCTGAATTCGTAACAAAAGGCGGATTATTCTATCCGGGACTCCATTCCAGAACAACTTTGCAGAACTTCGTACCAACATGCCCTGGTTACTTCCGGCTAATGATGAAGGCATGGATTTCTTCAATACTTTGACACTACGAAACCTCTCTCGACCCCTCGGCGATCCTCGACCCCTCGAACCCTCGACGACCCTGGAACCCTCGACCCCTAGACGACCCTCTTCTTCCGCTCATGTTCGAGAGGATCGCCGAGGGGTCGGGAGGTTGCCTACTGTCAAAGGATTCAAAAAAACCTTGTATTCATCATTATGCGAAAGTAACATGTGCATGATGGTCCGAAGCTCTTCAAAGTTGTTCTGGAACGGAGTCCCAGATAGGATAATTCGCTTTTTGGTACAAAGTTTAGCAAGAGCCTTCCGAATATCGCTATTTGGAAGGCCTTTGCTGAATTCGTAACAAAAGGAGGATTATTCTATCCGGGACTCTATTCCAGAACAACTTTGCAGAACTTCGTACCAACATGCCCTGGTTACTTCCGGCTAATGATGAAGGCATGGATTTCTTCAATACTTTGACACTACGAAACCTCTCTCGACCACTCGGCGATCCTCGACCCCTCGAACCCTCGACGACCCTGGAACCCTCGACCCCTAGATGACCCTCTTCTTCCTCTCATGTTCGATTGGATCGTCGAGGGGTCGGGAGGTTGCCTAGTGTCAAAGGATTCAACAAAACCATGTCTTCATCATTAGGCGAAAGTAACATGTGCATGATGGTATGAAGGTCTTCAAAGTTGTTCTGGAACGGAGTCCCAGATAGGATAATTCGCTTTTTGGTACAGAGTTCAGAAAGAGCCTTCCGAATATCGCTATTTGGAAGGCCTTTGCTGAATTCGTACCAAAAGGCGGATTATTCTATCCGGGACTCCATTCCAGAACAAATTTGCAGAACTTCGTACCAACATGCCCTGGTTACTTTCGGCTAATGATGAATGCATGGATTTCTTCAATACTTTGACACTAGGAAACCTCTCTCGACCCCTCGGCGATCCTCGACCCCTCGAACCCTCGACGACCCTGGAACCCTCGACCCCTAGACGACCCTCTTCTTCCTCTCATGTTCGAGAGGATCGCCGAGGGGTCGGGAGGTTGCGTATTGTCAAAGGATTCAACAAAACCATGTCTTCGTCATTAGGCTAAAGTAACATGTGCATGATGGTATGAAGCTCTTCAAAGTTGTTCTGGAACGGAGTCTCAGATAGGATAATTCGCTTTTTGGTACAAAGTTTAGCAAGAGCCTTCCGAATATCGCTATTTGGAAGGCCTTTGCTGAATTCGTAACAAAAGGCGGATTATTCTATCCGGCACTCCATTCCAGAACAACTTTGCAGAACTTCATACCAACATGCCCTGGTTACTTCCGGCTAATGATGAAGGCATGGATTTCTTCAATACTTTGACACTACGAAACCTCTCTCGACCCCTCGGCGATCCTCGACCCCTCGAACCCTCGACGACCCTGGAACCCTCGACCCCTAGACGACCCTCTTCTTCCTCTCATGTTCGAGAGGATCGCCGAGGGGTCGGGAGGTTGCCTACTGTCAAAGGATTCAACAAAACCATGTCTTCATCATTATGCGAAAGTAACATGTGCATGATGGTCCGAAGCTCTTCAAAGTTGTTCTGGAACGGAGTCCCAGATAGGATAATTCGCTTTTTGGTACAGAGTTCAGAAAGAGCCTTCCGAATATCGCTATTTGGAAGGCCTTTGCTGAATTCGTACCAAAAGGCGGATTATTCTATCCGGGACTCCATTCCAGAACAACTTTGCAGAACTTCGTACCAACATGCCCTGGTTACTTCCGGCTAATGATGAAGGCATGGATTTCTTCAATACTTTGACAATAGGAAACCTCTCTCGACCCCTCGGCGATCCTCGACCCCTCGAACCCTCGACCCCTCGAAGAGGAGAAATACATAAGAAGAAGAAAAAAGAAGAAAAAGAAGAGGAGAAGGACCTTTCTTCCTTCTCCTCTTCTTTTTCTTCTTTTTTCTTCTTCTTATTTATTTCTCCTCTTCTTTTCCTCTCCTCTTCTTCTTTCTTTCCTCTTCTTATTTTCTTCTTTCCTATCCTTCTTTTTCTAAAATTGTGATTTTTGCATATATAAAACTTTTCTAAAATTGTAACTTTCTATATAAAAATTTCCTATCGGGAGGGGGAGAAGATCGAAGAAAAAAAAGAAGAAAAAAAAGAGGAGAAGAAGAAAGGAATAGAGGAGAAGAAGAAAAAATAGAAAAAATTTCTATTTTTCTTCTTCTCCTCTATTCCTTTTTTCTTCTCCTCTTCCTTTTCTTCCTCTCCTCGTCTTCTCCTTCTTCTTCTCCTTCTTTCTCTACTTATTTTCCTTTTTCTTATTTTACTTTTTCCTCTCCACTAACATAAAATGAACTAACCTGAAATGCAACAAACATAAAATGCACTAAAGAGGCTCAACTAACCTAAAATCAGTGATAAAATGCACTAACCTAAAATCGATATCTACTAACAACTTAAAAAAATTAATACATATATGAAAAAATGCGTATATGAAAAACTTTTGCATATATACATCAACATATATATACACTAACCTAAAATGCACAAAAATGCTATCGAAGTGGGGGTATATCGACCCCCCTCATGTATCCACATACATACATCTATACATACATACATTTCTCATATATAAATACATACATTTCTCATATATAAGTTTTTCTTCTTCTTCCTTTCTTCCTTCTTCCTAGCTAGATATATAAATGTTTGCATATATAAAATACATATATACTTGCATATATGTATAAATTTTTGCATATATAAACAGAGCCTCGACGGCGGCGGCTCACAACGGGGCGGCCGGCGAGGGCGACAGCGGCGGCGGCGGCGATGGCGTCGGCGATGACCACGGCGTTGGCGGGGGTGGGGGGCGGGCGGCGGGCGGCGTCGGGGCAGCGCCTGGCGGCGACGGGGCAGGGGCGACGAGGACGGCGGGCTCGGGGCAGCGCGGGGCTCGAGCGACGGCGGGGGCGGCGCGGGTGACGACGGGGGCGGGCGACGGCGGGGGCGGCGCGGGCAATGGCGGGGGCGGCGCGGGCGACGACGGGCGGCGCGGGGCGCGGGCGACGAGGACGAGGAGCAGGGCGTCGGGGCAGAATGAGGAATTGAATGAAATTTTTGACAAGTGCTGTATATATAGCAAGAGCATTGGTCCCGGTTCATGGCACAAACCGGGACTAATGCCCCCCTTTAGTCCCGGTTGGTGCGACGAACCGGGACCAAAGGCCAATTTTCGGCAGCCGAAAGGGCGGGAAGCGAAGGCCATTAGTCCCGGTTGGTGGCACCAACCAGGACTAAAGGGGGGCAATGGTCATGGTTGGTGCCACGAACCGTGACCAATGCCCCCTTTAGTCCCGGTTGGTGCCACCAACCGGGACCAATGGCCTTGTGCTGCATCGCTAGCAGAAGTTTAGTCCCACATCGCTAGCTGAAGGGCGCCGGCACTTGTTTATAAGCGCTGCTGTGCCTCCCCATTCGAGCTCCTCTCTAATGCAGGCTTTCAGGCCTAAACTTGTTACTGCCTGTGGGCCTATTGGGCCTCTGCGGGCCTGAATCCTGGCCCATGTAGGGTTTCTAGTCGTATTCAGGCCGTGGAGGCCCAGTAGATGGCATTTTTTTGGTTTTTTCTTTTTTATTTCTACATTTTTTGGTTTTTTATTTTTTATTTCTACTTAAAACTAAATACTTACAGTTTTTTAGTGATTTCTTTTTGCTTTTAGGTCACAAAAATTATAAACTTTCTGTTAGTGCCATTAGTTTTAAATTTTGAATAGTTTAAATTTGATTTTTTAAAAATTTGTGTGAATCACTAGTTTATGAATAACTTTACTATAAAAATAGAATTTTTTTTCTATTTATTTTTTATTTCTACTTAAAACTAAATACTTATAGTTTTTTAGTGATTTCTTTTTGATTTTAGGTCACAAAAATTATACACTTTCTGTTAGTGCCATTAGTTTTAAAATTTTGAATAGTTTAAATTTGAATTTTTAAAAATTTGTGTGAATCACTAGTTTATGAATAACTTTACTATAAAAATAGAATTTTTTTTCTATTTATTTTTTATTTATACTTACAACTAAATACTTATAGTTTTTTAGTGATTTCTTTTTGATTTTAGGTCACAAAAATTATAAACTTTCTGTTAGTGCCATTAGTTTTAAAATTTTGAATAGTTTAAATTTGAATTTTATAAAATTTGTGTGAATCACTAGTTTATGAATAACTTTACTATAAAAATAGAATTTTTTCTTCTTTGCTATTTATTTTTTATTTATAATTACAATTAAATACTTATAGTTTAATTTTAGGTCACAAAAATTATATTCTTTTTGCTATTGAAGAATATTATAGTTTTATTTTAGTTGATCATAACATAATATTTTAATTGGTTGTTTTTATTTTCATAAAAGTTTTGTAGTTCATTCTGTTTGCTATTAATTCATTATTTGAGCTAAATGACTCTGAAATTGGAAAGCATTTCAAAATGAACTCTGAAAAGGTTGAAAGTTGGCATGGTATCATAATTTCACCCACATAGCATGTGCATGTATAAAACGGACAATGGTAGCATGTTCATCTGTTACAAATTTGGCATGGTATCATCATAATAGTTGCGAGAGAAATTCTTCACTTTTTCTTCGCTTGTGTCATTTGCTTATTGCGCTGTAACCATGGATAATCTTCATTGTTTATCAGGATGCTTGGGTCAGCCTTGACATTGAAGGGAGGAATTTCATGAAACTTTTCATAATCTTCAGACATGTCTGTCTTGCCGTCCACTCCCAGGATGTCCCTTTTTCCTGAAAGAACTATGTGGCGCTTTGGCTCATCGTATGATGTATTCGCTTCCTTATCTTTTCTTTTTCTCGGTTTGGTAGACATGTCCTTCACATAGATAACCTGTGCCACATCATTGGCTAGGACGAACAGTTCGTCAGTGTACCCAAGATTTTTCAGATCCACTGTTGTCATTCCGTACTGTGGGTCTACCTGTACCCCGCCGCCTAACAGATTGACCCATTTGCACTTAAACAAAGGGACCTTAAAATCAGGTCCGTAGTCAAGTTCCCATATGTCCACTATGTAACCATAATATGTGTCCTTTCCGCTCTCGGTTGCTGCATCAAAGCGGACACCGCTGTTTCAGATCCACTGTTGTCATTCTGTACTTTCTCTCGATTTTTCTCCACTGCGACCCATCAGCGGGTGCTCTCAACTTCCCATCTTTCTTTCGGTTCTCACTATACCATCGCATCAACTTGGCATGCTCTTCGTTTCTGAACAGACGTTTCAACCGTGGTATTATAGGAGCATACCACATCACCTTCACAGGAACCCTCTTCCTGAGTGGCTCGCCGTCAACATCACCAGGGTCATCTCGTCTGATCTTATACCGCAACGCACCGCATACTGGGCATGCGTTCAGATCCTTGTATGCACCGCGGTAGAGGATGCAGTCATTAGGGCATGCATGTATCTTCTCCACCTCCAATCCTAGAGGGCATACAACCTTCTTTGCTGCGTATGTACTGTCGGGCAATTCGTTATCCTTTGGAAGCTTCTTCTTCAATATTTTTAGTAGCTTCTCAAATCCTTTGTCAGCCACAGCATTCTCTGCCTTCCACTGCAGCAATTCCAGTACGGTACCGAGCTTTGTGTTGCCATCTTCGCAATTGGGGTATAACCCTTTTTTGTGATCCTCTAACATGCGATCGAACTTCAGCTTCTCCTTTTGACTAATGCATTGCGTCCTTGCATCGACAATGACCCGGCGGAGATCATCATCATCGGGCACATCGTCTGGTTCCTCTTGATCTTCAGCAGCTTCACCCGTGGCAGCATCATTGGGCACATCGTCTGGTTCCTCTTGATCTTCACCAGCTCCCCCCGTTGCAGCATCACCGTATTCAGGGGGCACATAGTTGTCATCGTACTCTTCTTCTTCGCCGTCTTCCATCATAACCCCTGTTTCTCCGTGCCTCGTCCAAACATTATAGTGTGGCATGAAACCCTTGTAAAGCAGGTGGGAGTGAAGGATTTTCCGGTTAGAGTAAGACCTCGTATTCCCACATTCAGTGCATGGACAACACATAAAACAATTCTGCTTGTTTGCCTCAGCCGCATCGAGAAACTCATGCACGCCCTTAATGTACTCGCGGGTGTGTCTGTCACCGTACATCCATTGCCGGTTCATCTGCATGCATTATATATAATTAAGTGTCCAAATTAATAGAAGTTCATCATCACATTAAAACCAAAGTGCATACATAGTTCTCATCTAACAACATATAGCTCTCCAGAGCATCTAATTAATTAAACCATAAATTGAAACTATGTAAAACATTTCAATGCGAAAACAAATGCGATCATAATCGCAACCAAGGTAACAATTGATCCAATGGCATAATGATACCAAGCCTCGTTATGAATGGCATATTTTCTAATCTTTCTAATCTTCAAGCGCGTTGCATCCATCTTGATCTTGTGATCATCGACGACATCCGCAACATGCAACTCCAATATCATCTTCTCCTCCTCAATTTTTTTTATTTTTTCCTTCAACAAATTGTTCTCTTCTTCACCTAAATTTAACCTCTCGACAATAGGGTCGGTTGGCATTTCCGATTCACATACATCCTAGATAAATAAAATCTATGTCACGTTGGTCGGCATAATTTTCATAAACAATAAATGAACCAATAGTTATAAAGATAATATACATACCAAATACGAATCATAGACAGGACGAGGGCCGACGGGGGCGGATACCAAAACCATCGCACTATATAAGATGCAATAATAAATGTAAGAAAATGATACAAGTATCTATCTAAACATACAAGTAAGAATATTTTTCCTTTCAGAAAGAAGATAAGAACAAGAGGCTCACCACGGTGGTGTCGGTGATGAGATCGGCGCGGGTGATCGACGGCGGTGAAGACGGGGACAGGGCGTGACGGACCGCTAAATCTAGACAAATCTCGAGGAAAATGGAGCTTGGAGGTCGATCTTCGAGAGGAGAAAGCTTAAGTAGTGTGGCTCGGGCATTCCATCGAACACCTCATGTGCATAGGAGGTGAGCTAGAGCACCACAAAGCCCTCTCCCCCTCGGCCAGAAAAAACAGAGCACTGTGCTCTGCTCTTGCGCGAGGGGGTATATATAGGCACCTCATTGGTCCCGGTTGATGACATGAACCGAGACTAAAGGGAAGCCTTTGGTCCCGGTTCAAGCCACCAACCGGGACCAATGGTGGTGGGCCAGGAGCAAGGCCCATTGGTCCCGGTTCGTCCCACCAACGGGGACCAAAAGGTCCAAACGAACCGGGACCAATGGCCCACGTGGCCCGGCCGGCCCCCTGGGCTCACGAACCGGGACCAATGCCCACATTGGTCCCGGTTCTAGACTGAACCGGGACTAATGGGCTGAGCCGGCCTGGACCATAGCCCTGTTTTCTACTAGTGAAAGGAAGATGACTTGGCTACAACTGGGTTGCGGCATGGTGTGAGCGGCTACTAGGCCCAAATGTTTAGCCAATCCGAGGGCGAGACTTATCTTGCTGACTTCGCGGTGATTCCTGATGTTGTGCTAGGGCTGCGCGCAAACTTACTCGACATAGCTAGGCCGGTCCGTACGAGTTTTCCTTCTCCCGAGCTCTTCTTAATGCTCTACGTCCTCAGGTCCCGGCCCTCGAGCGAGCTCAGCCGCCACTGGTATGCCAGGTTGCGATGCCGTGGTCAAGGCCAGGGGGTGAGGGCTGGAGAGCTAGTAAGAGCTGCTGAGTCGCAATGCTTAGGATCCCCCTTTTAACGCGCAAGCGAATCGCACAAGAGTAAAGGAGACTCGCGGTGCCGCCTGCTATCCTTCCCGCCGGGTCCCTGTAGATAGGCACAAGAAGAAACATGGTTTGCCATTACTGCCGCCTACCTGCCGCTAGTTGGTCTGGGTGAAGTGATGTAACATCCCAAATTTTCAATTTGGAATGTTATACATTAGGTCATCATGCATATCATATTTTATTTTGCCTTTGGTTTTGATCCTAGAAAATCCTAAGCAACTCAAGGACCCACGGAGAGAGTTGGGGATTTTGTTACTTACATATTTGAGCTTTCTCAAATTATGTAAACAGGATCATTTGATTTTATTTATTTTATCATCAATTATTTCTATTACAAAAATATGAGAGAGGGAATAAAATGAATTTCCCAAAGTATAGAAATATTGAGGATTTAATAAAAAATCAAATAAGATTTATTTCGAAGTTTTTCGGTATTTTTATTTGAATTTAGGAAAAACGCGTGTTTTTCAAAATTGTAGTTTGGGCCCAGATAAATGTTCACTTTATCGGGCTTGATTTTAGAAACCCGGCATAATTTATTTCGTGATTTTTGGAGTCCGTTTAGTATTTCTTTTTTTTGAGCGGAATTATTTAAAAAAAACGCGGAACCGACTTTGGGCCGTACTCGGCCAGGACACCGCTGGCCGGGGGCTTTATAAGCCGCCCGAGGCCCGAGCCGAGAGAGAGCCCAGCCACCGCTGAAACCCTAGCGCGCCCCAGCCGCCCTAGCCGCCGCCGCCCGCCGCCGCCGACTCGCCGGAGCAGTGCGCCGCCCGAGGTTCGCCGCCGCCCCGTTTTCCGTGGTGTTTAAAAAAAATTCTGTTCGTCGTTTTCTTTTTCATCGGATTTTCCGCGGTTATTTTCTGATCGCGATTTCTGATCCGATTTTCGTTTTAGTATAACTTTTCGCTCGTTTATCGGAATCAGGCGATTCAAGCACCTGGAGTTTCGTCTCGAAACCCTCTTTCCGAATAATGAACTTAAAAAAGTTTTTGCTACTGTAAAATTTGCCCTAGATCCAGATTACTAGAATGAAGTTGTTTTCTTTCGCCGTTTGATTACTTCTGCTTCGTTCGATTTGTTTCTTTTTGCAAACCAGGGTTCTTAAGTTGAACTTTCTGGTTAGATCTTCTATTTGAGTTTTACCTGTGCATTAGATGAGTACTGATTGTATGCTTGTTGTTTGTCTGCGATAGAATACCCGGAGTGCGCCGCCTGTTACTTCGAATCTCTAGGTTACTCGGATCATCAGCAAGGCAAGTAACACTTTGATCATACCTTTTTCTACAACCCAGTTTTATTGCATTAGATCAATCTTCACACACTGCATGATTAGGATCTAATTAAATTGTGGGATGGGTAGTAGATGAGGTAGTACCTATTACCTATTTATTATCAAACCTTTGGGAGTTACTTCTACGTTTGCTTATTATGCCATGCTATGCTAGTAGACGTGGATTGGGTGAGTGAAATCCATGACAGATGTGAGATTGTTAATTAAGGGTTTATCTAAGGTGGCAACCTAACACACATCTGGGTGGATTGAGGCACCTGGGGTTTCCAGGACTGGCCTGTTTTCTTTTGGACCGCCACCCAGGCTCAAAGGGATCATGAGATTATTCATACTAGAAACTTCCGTGTGCAGCCACAAGCCATTATGGGCTCTAGCATAGTTGACTAAGTTGTGCGAACTCTTACAGGGTAGACTAGCAGATGTAGGGGAAAGTAGGTGTACCGGTCTATCCGTCGTAAGGTGCTAGCGCTTCTGAAAGACTGTGTCTCGGTCATCCGTTTCTCAAACACCATGTAGTGCGAGAAATCCAACGGAGGAGATCGAGTCTTGTGGGGAAAAGTGTGCAAACCTCTGCAGAGTGTAACAAACTAATCATGATTAGCCGTGTCCCCGGTTATGGACATCTTGAGTATCTGGTACCTGGATTATCATGTGAATCTCGACATGTTACCCTAAATTAATATTGTTGGGTTTTAATGATGTTACTTAATTGGGATTGAGAATGCTGTCAACCCTTCTCAATGTTTAACAACCACCATGATAGTAATTAATTTTATTCCTTTGAAGTAGGGAAAAATTGGCTTTACGCAAAAACTGTAACAATAGAGCTTTCCACCAGCCAAATATAAATATAGTATAGTTGTTGCATTTCCATTACTCTCTATGTGTTACTTTGCCAGCATATTCCATGTGCTGACCCGTTTCGGGCTGCAACGTTAATGTTGCAGACTTTTCAGACGACGATTGAGGAGTTTTAGGTCGTGGTTCTATACTCAGTGATGCCGTTGGAGTTGATGGACTCACTTATCTTCCAAGCCTTCCGCTGTTATCGTTATTAGTTGGCCTTAAGCCATATTTATTGTAATAAGTTCTCTTTTGAGACACTCGATGTAATAAGTGTGTGATTGCTACTCTGCTATAAATCCTTCAAGTACTGTGTGGTGTCAGCATTACTGATCCAGGGATGACACCGGAGCACAGAGATCAGACTGTTTGAGGTCTGGTCGCTACACCGTTTGATTTCTTTTGATTCGTTCGATTTGTTTCTTTTTGCAAACCAGGGTTCTTAAGTTGAACTTTCTGGTTAGATCTTCTATTTGAGTTTTACCTGTGCATTAGATGAGTACTTATTGTATGGTTGTTGTTTGTCTGCGATAGAATACCCGGAGTGCGCCGCCTGTTACTTCGAATCTCTAGGTTACTCGGATCATCTGCAAGGCAAGTAACACTTTGATCATACCTTTTTCTACAACCCAGTTTTATTGCATTAGATCAATCTTCACACACTGCATGATTAGGATCTAATTAAATTGTGGGATGGGTAGTAGATGAGGTAGTACCTATTACCTATTTATTATCAAACCTTTGGGAGTTACTTCTACGTTTGCTTATTATGCCATGCTATGCTAGTAGACATGGATTGGGTGAGTGAAATCCATGACAGATGTGAGATTGTTAATTAAGGGTTTATCTAAGGTGGCAACCTAACACACATCTGGTTGGATTGAGGCACTTGGGGTTTCCAGGACTTGCCTATTTTCTTTTGGACCGCCACCCAAGCTCAAAGGGATCATGAGATTATTCATACTAGAAACTTCCGTGTGCAGCCACAAGCCATTATGGGCTCTGGCATAGTTGACTAAGTTGTGCGAACTCTTACATGGTAGACTAGCAGATGTAGGGGAAAGTAGGTGTACCGGTCTATCCGTCGTAAGGTGCTAGCGCTTCTGAAAGACTGTGTCTCGGTCATCCGTTTCTCAAACACCATGTAGTGCGAGAAATCCAACGGAGGCGATCGAGTCTTGTGGGGAAAAGTGCGCAAACCTCTGCAGAGTGTAACAAACTAATCATGATTAGCCGTGTCCCCGGTTATGGACATCTTGAGTATCTGGTACCTGGATTATCATGTGAATCTCGACATGTTACCCTAAATTAATATTGTTGGGTTTTAATGATGTTACTTAATTGGGATTGAGAATGCTGTCAACCCTTCTCAATGTTTAACAACCACCATGATAGTAATTAATTTTATTCCTTTGAAGTAGGGAAAAATTGGCTTTACGCAAAAACTATAACCATAGAGCTTTCCACCAGCCAAATATGCATATAGTATAGTTGTTGCATTTCCATTACTCTCTATGTGTTACTTTGCCAGCATATTCCATGTGCTGACCCGTTTCGGGCTGCAACGTTAATGTTGCAGACTTTTCAGACGACGATTGAGGAGTTTTAGGTCGTGGTTCGATACTCAGTGATGCCGTTGGAGTTGATGGACTTACTTATCTTCCAAGCCTTCCGCTGTTATCGTTATTAGTTGGCCTTAAGCCATATTTATTGTAATAAGTTCTCTTTTGAGACACTCGATGTAATAAGTGTGTGATTACTACTCTGCTATAAATCCTTCAAGTACTGTGTGGTGTCAGCATTACTGATCCAGGGATGACACCGGAGCACAGAGATCAGACTTATTGAGGTCTGGTCGCTACAAGTGAAGGCACTGAGGGCCTGGTGAGGTGGCGTGCACGGCGCGTGCCGCAAGCCAGAGCTCGACCACTCAGATTTGTCGGTCGTGGCAGGGACGGACCCATGCACCAGCGTCGTGCCTAAGTAGAGGCCCCGAGGGAGGTGATGATCGAGTAGGTGATGGCGGTTGGCAGGTTAAGCATGAAGAGCAGATCGACTTGGATAAATGCAATAAGATACATGCCAATGGGTCTGGCCCGAGCGGCGTGGGGATGATGCAACCCGAGGGGAGCCCCCAACAAGGTAAGCTAGAGACATAAGCAGAAGGGATACATGCCACAAGGACGGACCCACGCGGCCTGGGAATAATGCAGCCCGAGGGGCGCTCCCAACTTAAATGAACTTGGAAGATGTCACCTAGTTCTGTAGACGAAGTAGAGTTGGTGCAGCTGGAGCCACGCGTTGAAGGAACGGCTCCTCATGAGCCACCGGGACCTTGAGCCTCGGGAGGCTCTGGGGGCTCAGGAGGTTCCCTGAAGACCGTCGCCATCTCTTCCAGGACGGCGTGGTACCTGGCCTCCTGAGCTGCTAGTACACGCTGCAGGTTGCGTTGGTAAGCCGGCGCCATGCTCGGCAAGCCGAAGGGCATGCGAACGTAGCTGTGTGGTGGACCCTCAGAGCAGCCCCCACGTGATGGCCGGAAGCGTTCCTGAGATGCGGCCCTGTTGAGCCCTGGAATGTCGACGCAGGCGCGCAGCTCAGCACCCTCGCCTAGATGGTGAGGCACGCTCGGTGAGCGGTTGTCGCCGCACATGGCTCTCGCGTCTTGTAGCTCTTAGGTGGTCTTGGTGATGAACTCCTGGGTGGTGAGCACTCCTTTCCCCGTGCTCTCCCGAGGGAAGTGTGCCGTGAAGAATGCTTCCAAGTGGTTCCCAAGCGCCTCCCTCGTGAGGTTGGCAAGGTCTGAGGCTCTCCAGAAGAGAGACCACGAGTCCTGCCTAAGGAGGGCGCCGGGCGCGCTTTCCTATGTGGTGGAGGGAGGCGCCCCTGGAGCGGGCGCTGATCCTGATGAGGCTCCTAATGTGACGTCATCTTCTCGGGGTCTTGCGCGGTGCGACAACTTCTTCTTGGGGATGGTCTCCGGTGGGCCTTCACTTCTGCTATCAGGGTTGTCGATTGCTGCGGCTTGGAAGGCACGCTCAAGGGAGCACACCGCATCCCTTTCTTCACATGGGACCGTGATGATTCCCTCGCTTCCTGGCATCTTGAGAACATTGTAGCCGTGGTGAGTGACTGCCATGAACCTGGCCAGGGCTGGATACCCGAGGATGGCATTGTACGGCAGGCGGATGTGCGCGACGTCGAAGTCGATGAGCTCGGTGCGGTAGTTCTTGCGCTCCCCAAAGGTAACAGGCAGGCGAACTTGCCCTATCGGTGTGGTGGAACCATCAGTCACTCCTGAGAAAGGCTTGCTTGGCTGCAGCTGCTCGTAGGGCACTTGGAAGTTGTCGAACGTGTCGACGGATAGGATGTTGAGCCCTACGCCACCGTCGATGAGAGTCTTGGTGACTTGCACATTGCTGATGACTGGGGAGCACAGCATAGGGAGTGTGCCAGCGGTGGCTGCGCACTAGAGCTGGTCGGCCGAGTTGAAGGTGATGGCGCATTGGGACCACCTGAGCGGACGCGTGGCCTCAAGCTTGGGGAGCACCGCGTTCACCTCGCTAATGAACTATTTGAAGATGCGCTGAGAGGCTGGGGCCTGAGCACCGCCCAAGATGCAAGTGACCGCACGCGGCTCTTGGAAGCCCCCAGCCCCCTCGGCCTGGTGGTGGTCGTCGTTCCTTCTCGGTGGCGGCATCGGGGGATGACCGGTGTTGCCCTGGGGGCGATCCTCACAAGGTGGGTCCCTCCAGGCGCCCTCGCAAGGTTGGTCCTGCCAGCAGTCCTCATGAGGCCGGTCACGCCAATCCTGGCACGGGCCATGGTCGTCCCAGCGTCCGCCTCCGCGTCCTCCTCCGTGGCCGTAGCCCCGGTCGTTGCGCTCAGGGCGTCGACCGAAGCGTCGTTCCCGTATGGCTCTGAGCTCTTGACATGCGCTGGTGTTGTGGGTGTTCAGGTTGTGGAAGGCACAGAACGGATGGTCGTTCTTGGATGACTTGGGTTGGTCTCTGCCTCGCTTGGTGTCAGGCTCCGCTGCGAGCACCACTGCCTCTTTGCGCTTCACGTCCTTGGCCTTGGCCTTCTTCTCCTCCACTCCTGTAGCTGGCAGCTCAAGGAGAGAGAGGTGTCCCTCCTCAGCTCTTGCGCACTTGGTCGCCAGGTTGAACAGCTCCTGAGATGTGTAAAGCTCCTCGTGGATAGCCAGCTCTTCCTTCATCTTGACGTCTCGGACGCCATCTGAGAAAGCGGAGATGATGGCTTCGTCCGTGACCTTGGGGATCTTGAGGCGGGTGTTGTTGAAGCGCTGGTTGTACTTCTGGAGGGTCTCTCCTGGCTGTTGCTTGATGTGGCGTAGATCACCCGCGGCCGGTGGCGGTCGCGAGTGCCCTGGAAGTTGGCGATGAAGCGGTCGTGCATCTCGTCCCAGGAGGAGATCGAGCCGTGCTGCAGGTTCAGGAGCCAGGAGCAGGCTCCGTCCTTGAGAGCCATGGGAAACCAGTTCGCCATGACTTTTTCGTCGCCGTTGGCCGCTTCGATGCTCAACTCATAGAGCTGCAGGAACTCCGCAGGGTCGGCGGTGCCGTCGTATCGAGGAGGTAGATCTGGCTTGAACTTGCCTAGCCAGGCGATGCTAGGCAGCTCAGGGGTGAAGGTGCGGCAGCCGGCCGTGGTTGCCGGGGCCTTCTTCGGAGGTGGAGCTAGGTCTTGACAAGGCCCGCGCTGCGCCGCTGCAGGCGGTACAAGGTCTTGACGAGGTGGCGCGGGGAGCGTCGATGCAGCTTCTCGCGGCCGCGGGATTTCTTGGTAGCTTCTTTCTTCACACACGGGCGCCGGGCGCGGTTGATCATGCCGCGGAGGTGCGCGCCTTGGTGCCAAGGCACTGTCTTGGGGTTGAGGCGGTGGAGGCATGCCATGAGCCCCGTCGCCCATGACTGGTTGAGGGGGAGGCAGAGAGTGGGACGGCGTCGGAGAGCCCCCTGCGGCACGGACGAGCTCAGCGACGCAGTCGAGCCACTCCTCGCAGAGGTCGTCAATGGGGCGGTAATGCAGGAGCTCGCTCGCCGTGATGAGCGCGGTCCACGCCTCCATGGGAGCGCGGTGCGCGTGGGATGAAGAACCAGCAGGGGTGAGTGATGGAATAGCGGTGCGGCCGTCCTGCCGCACCGAAGGATGCTGCAAGGACGCCTGCTGCTCGTTCCTCACCGGGCCGGTGGCAGCGTTGGCGGCGGGGGACGGAGAACGACGAGGTGGCCCGCCGACGGGAGCCTTCTGACCGACGCGGGCGGCGAGGGCAGCCCAACGCTCAGTTCGAGCACGACGAGCGTCCGACATGGAGATGATGGAGTGACGGAGCGACAGACTGATGGAAAGGAAGCTACGGAGCACCCCTACCTGGCGCGCCAAATGTTGGATCTGGGGCTCCGGCTAACCCTTAAGGTTCGAACACTTGGGTGCGCGCGAAGTATTTCCCTCCTACCGATCTACGCTCCAGCGCGCTAAAATCTTGCGGACGAACTCGACGAACTCGCAACACAGAAAGACACGGGATTTATACTAGTTTGGGCCACCGTTGTGGTGTAATACCCTACTCCAGTGTGGTGGTGGATTGCCTCTTGGGCTGATGATGAACAGTACAAGGGAAGAACAGCCTCCTGAGGTTGAGGTGTTCTTGAGCTTTCGGACTTGTGTCTATCTCTGGGTCTCTCTCCGAGCTCAGATCCCCTCCATCCACTGTGGTGGCTAGTCCTATTTATAGAGGCCCTGGTCCTCTTCCCAAATATCGAGCGGGAAGGGAGCCAACAATGGCAGGCTAATTTGAAGGGGGACAGCTAGTACGAGCCATCCTGACAAAAGTAATCTTTGCCTGCACAAAGCTCTGGTGGTGACGCCGTCTTGGGCTCCACAATGACCTCCATCTTGCAATCCATGGTCTTGGTCTTGTTGCAGCGAAATGGCAACCTTTGCCTGAGGCCTCGGTACTCCGTGGCTGCGCTTGCCTCCTTTGCACCAAAGAGGAAACAAGGACGCTGCGCGCGCTGGCGCCCGCCTGGTGTCGATCGTCATGGCTCACCTCACGAGAGCTTCATGAGGTTCGCCTCGCCTTGATATCTCTGCTCCTCGTGAGCCTACCTGACCAGGCCGCTCCAGAGGAGATCTTGCGTCGTCTGCCTCGTGAGGCTTGGACCCTCGCGAGGGTCTTGGATGCTTTGTTGATGAAGATGGGCCGTACGGCCTGCTGGCTCAGCCACGCAGTGGGCCGCAGGCAGGCAAGTCTGGGGACGCTCCTTTCCCAGAACGCCGCCATCAATCCAGTAGGAGGCACAAGCAAGTCCCCAATATATGCACCTGCACAAACTAACAAACACTTGCACGCAATGCGAAAAAGGGGTTGTCAATGCCTTCACGATCACTTGCAAGAGTGAGATCTAATAGAGATAGATATATAATATAAGTAAAAGGCAAAATAAAGTAAATATATGTAAATTGCGGCAAGGTATTTCTGGGTTATTGGTTTTATAGATCTGAAAATATATGATGGAAAATAGACCCGGGGGCCATAGGTTTCACTAGAGGCTTCTCTCTTGAAGAAAGCATATGGTGGGTAAACAAATTACTGTTGATCAATTGATAGAAAAGCGCAAAGTTATGATGATATCTAAGTCAATGATCATGAATATAGGCATCACGTTTGTGACAAGTAGACCGACTCCTGTCTGCATCTACTACTATTACTCCACACATCGACCGCTATCCATCATGCATCTAGAGTATTAAGTTCATAAGAACGGAATGACGCCTTAAGCAAGATGACATGATGTAGAGGGACAGATCCAATCAATTTGGTAAAAAAAAATCTTGTCCTTAGTGGCAACAATACAATACGTGCCTCGCTACCCCTACTATCACTGGGTGAGGACACCGCTAGATTGAACCCATCAGGAAGCATCTCTCCCATAGTAAGAAAAACCAATCTAGTAGGCCAAACCAAATCGATAAATCAGAGAGAAATACAAAGCTATCTTAATCATGCATAAAAGAGTTCAGAAAAGACTCAAATAATATACATAGATAATCTGATGATAAATCCACAATTCATCAAATCTCCACAAATGCACAGCAAAAGAAGATTACATCGAATAGATCTCCAAGAACATCGAGTAGAACATTGTATTGAAGATCAAAGAGAGAGAAGAAGCCATATAGCTACTAGCTATGGACCCTTCGGTCAGTGATAAACTACTCACACATCATTAGAAGGGTAGCAAGGTTGGTGTGTAGGACCTCCGTGATCGAATCCCTAATGTCTACTACGCAACTTTATTCTTGTAGACTCGTGTTGGGTCTCCAAGCGCAGAGTTTTGTAGGGCAGTAGCAATTTCCCCTCAAGTGGATGACCTATGGTTTATCAATCCGTGGGTGGGGTAGGATGAAGATGGTCTCTCTCAAACAACCCTGCAATCAAATACAAGAAATCTCTTGTGTCCCCAACACACCCAATACAATGGCAAATTGTATAGGTGCACTAGTTCGGCGAAGAGATGGTGATAAAAGTGTAATATGGATGATAGAAATATATTTTTATAATCTGAATAAATAAAAAATAGCAATGTAGCAAATAGTAAATGTGCACGAAAACGATGTTGCAATGCTTGAAAATGAGGCCTAGGGTCCGTACTTTCGCTAGTGCAATCACTCAACAATGCTAATATAATTGGATCATATAACCATCCCTCAACGTGCAATGAAGAATCACTCCAAAGTTCCTATGCGGAGAACATAAGACGGAATTGTTTGTAGGGTATGAAACCACCTCAAAACTATCATTTCCGATCAATCTATCCTATAGTTCGTACTAAAATAACACGAAGCTATTCTTTCCAATTGATCTAACCAAGAGTTCGCACTAAACTAACACCAAAGCAAATTCAGATTCATAATAGTCCATCCAACACAAAGAACCTCAAAGAGTGCCCTAAGATTTCTACCGGAGAAAAAAAAGAAAAGAACGTGCATCAACCCCTATGCATAGATTACCCCAATGTCACCTCGGGAATCCGCGAGTTGAGTGCCAAAACATATATTAAGTGAATCAATACGATACCCCATTGTCACCACGAGTATTGAAATTGCAAGACATATATCATGTGTTCTCAAATCCATAAAAGTATTCAATCTGATAACAACAAAATCTCAAAGGGAAAAACTCAATTCATCACAACAAGATAGAGAGGGGAAAACACCATATGATCTGACTATATTAACAAAGCCTGCGATACATCAAGATCGTGACATCTCAAGAACACGAGAGAGAGAGAGAGATTAAACACATAGCTACTGGTACAAACCCTCAGCCCGAGGGTGGACTACTCCCTCCTCATTATGGTGGCCGCTGGGATGATGAAGATGGCCACCGGAGATGATCCCTCCCCTCCGACAGGGTGTCGGAAAGGGTCTAGATTGGTTTTCGGTGGCTACAAAGGCCTGCAACGGCGGAACTTCTAATCTAGGTTAACCCCGAGGGTTTTTGGAATATTTGGGAATTTATAGGGTAAAGAGGGGGTGCGGGAGGCCACCGAGGTGGGCACAACCCACCTGGGCGCGCCCTGGTGAGTTGTGCCCCCTCGGGGCACCCCCAGGAACTTCTCTGGCCCATCCTGGGTGTTCTGGTCCAAAAACAAATCTCCAAAAAGTTTTGCGGTGTTTGGACTTGTTTGATATTGATTTCCCGCGATGTAAAAAATAAGCAAAAAACAACAACTGGCACAGGGCACTGGGTCAATAGGTTAGTCCCAAAAAATGATATAAAGTTGCTATAAAATGATTGTAAAACATCCAAGAATGATAATAAAACAACATGAATACTTCATAAATTATAGATACGTTGGAGACGTACCAACATCCCCAAGATTAATTCTTACTCATCCTGGAGTAGGTAAATGATAAAAGAAATAATTTATGAAGTGTGAATGCTAGCAAAGTGCACAAGTTTGATCAATGATAATTTCAATCACTTTTCCTAGCATCATAACAACAATTCTTTCTTGTGAAACTTCTCATGTTAAAGTAGCAACCAATTCACATGTTAAGGTTCAAACAATGAATTCTCTTAAAACTCAACAACCTATGTTCTCAGTCACCAAGCAATTGCAATTCAACTTATTCAACAGAGTTTAAGTAAGAGCTCCACATACTCAACCATCATATAGTATTCTATGATTGCTAACACTCACCGCATACACATGAGCAAAACGTTTCAACCGGACACATAGAAAGATAGGGGCTTATAATTTCGCCTCCCAACGTATTCACCTCAAGGGTGATGTCAATAATAATAACTCATGCTACCCATATTCAACTTGACATATGTGCCTAGATCTTTCCTCACCACATGATGCTTGCCAAAGGAGAAAAATAAAAAGGAATACATAGAAAAACTTTGACTCTTTGCATAAAAGTAAATACATAAAAGTAAAAGATTGGCCCTTCGTAGAGGGACGCAGAGGTTTCCATGCGCTTATTTGTTTGTATGCTCAACCCCTTAGTGCAATAGAACGTCACGTTGTATTGCCCCTTGTGATGGCAACCTTTATTATGCAGTGTGTCACTTTTATTCTTCACCATCACAAGTTCGTACAACGCTCAATTTTCTCTTACACTAAATGATCTCACACTTTTAGAAGCAATTTTTATTGCCTTATTGCACCGATGACAACTTACCTGAAGGATCTTGCTGAATCCTTAGGTAGATATGGTGGACTCTTGAAGATCAGATTTGAGTTTAAGGGTTTTTGGATGCACAAGCAGTATCTCTACTTGGTGCAGAATTTTTGGCTAGCAAGGATGGGGGGCAAGCACCACATGTTGAAGGATCTATGACAATATAACTTCTATGTGATTATGAACAAACATAACCCATTACGTTGTCTTCCTTGTCTAATGTCAACAATTTTGGCATATAATATTTTGATAGGGGCTCACAATCACAAAAGATTTCCATGATAGTGTATTTGTATGTGAAAGTTCTCTTCCTTATACTAATTATTCGTGAATTGTTTGTATGACCAATATTGTGATTGTAAAGCCTCAAAAGATTTCACTTTCTAAACCCAATGTGAAGCTACCACTAGGCATGATATGATTTCAACTTCATGACATTCAATTTATTCAACAATTTACTCATAGGATATAAGTGAAGCACAAGAGTAAATGACAAGCTACTCCAAAAAGATATAAATGAAGATCATGAGCATAATATTTAATTCTATCAAATTGATTTAAGTGAAGCAAGAGATAATTTCTTCAAAAATACTAAAGCACATCGTGCTCAAAAAGATATAACTGAAGCACTAGAGCAATTCCATATAAAAGAGCTTCGTTGACGGGATGTGGATGCCGCTTACCTAGCCTCCCTGGCAACTATTTGAGGACTCTATTTTATTTAAAAACTTTCAGATCTAAGTGTTTTATTAAAACAACAAGCAAAGTGAAAATAAAATGACATTATAAGAATAGCAGACATCATGTCAAGAAGCAAAAATTTAGGTTCAACCGATACTAACCGATAATTGTTGAAGAGGGAAGGTGGGATTCCTATCGGGGCATCCCCAAGCTTAGATGCTTGAGACTTCTTGAAATATTATCTTGGGGTGCCTTGGGCATCCCCAAGCTTGAGCTTTTTTGTCTCCTTAATTCTTCTCATATCACGGTTTTCCTAAATCTCAAAAGCTTCATCCACACAAAACTCAACAAGAACTCGTGAGATATGTTAGTATAAACCAATGCAAAAACCTTATCATTCTCTACCATAGAAAATCACTAAAATTATTATTCAACATTGCATACTAAATTCCTCTGCATATTTAATATTCCTGTCTGCAAATATAATCATAAACAAGCAAACATATGCAAACAATGCGAACATAACAGCAATCTGCCAAACCATTATAGTCTATAAAGAATGTAAGAGTATCAATACTTCTTACACTCCAAAGATTATGAAAAATTACCACACTGTAGAAAATTTATCAGAGATTATTTTGCAAAAAATTTCAACATTTTATCACATTGTGACTTTTCTAGGGAATTTTTGCAACAACGGTAAACTTTCTGTTTTCAAACAGCAACATGTATACTTGCAAAATAAGCATGGCAAAGGCTATCGTTGCTACTTTTATTGAAATAAAATATGAAAAAGATTATTATAAATAACAGCAAGCAAATCCTAAAGAAAATAAAATGATGCTCCAAGTAAAACACATATCATGTTACAAATGAAAACATAGCTCCGAGTGAGGTTACCGATAATGTTGGAGACGAAAGAGGTGATGCCTTCTGGGGTATCTCCAAGCTGAGTTGCTTGGATCTTCCTTGGATATTACCTTGGGGTGCCTTGGGCATCCCCAAGCTTAGGGTATTTTCACTCCTTATTCTCCTCATATTGACATATCATCCAAAATTGAAAACTTCAATCACACAAAACTTAACGGAACTTTGTGAGATAGTTAGTATGATAAAGAGCAAACCATTTCACTTTTGGTACTATCAAAGACACGATTCATAGTTGTTCTCACACAATGCCTACTGTAGCATATCATTTCCAGAATTTATATTAGGCAATGTAAGCCATGGAAACTAGAAAACAAGCAAACTATGCATTGAAAACAGAATCTGCCAAAAACAAAACAGTCTGTAGTAATATGTACTCCAACCATACTTCTGCTGCTCCAAAATTCTGAAAAAATAGGAAACCCTGTGAAATGTTTCTGTTAATCTTCTGCAAAAAAATCAACATTTTATGACGCTCCTGTTAAAAATGAGAATTGTTTTCCTGAGCACAAAAGTTTCTGTTTTTCAGCAAGATCAAATCAGCTATCATCGTAAGCCATCCCAAAGGTCTTACTTGGCACTTTATTGAAACGAAAGCAATAAAACATGATTACTACAGTATCCTAATCATGTGAACACGTAAAACAGTAGGTAAAAGTGTTGGGTTGTCTCCCAACAAGTGCTTTTCTTTAGTGCCTTTTAAGCTAGGTATGATGATTTCAATGATGCTCATTTAAAGGATAAGAATTGAAACATGAAAAAGAGAATCATGAAGCATATGACTAGCACATTTAAGTCTAACCCACTTCCTATGCATAGGGATTTTGTGAGAAAACAACTTATGGGAACAAGAATCAACTAGCATAGGAAGGCAAAACATGCATAACTTCTAAAATTTCAACACATAGAGAGGAAACTTGATATTATTGAAATATGTAGAAGCAAATGTTCCGCTCTCATAATAATTTTAAGTAGCATCCTGAAGAAATTCAGCAATATAACCATCACATAAAGCATTCTTTTCATGACACAAAAGCATAGAAAACTTATTACTCTCCACATAAGCAAATTTCTTCTTATCAATAGTAGTGGGAGCAAACTCAACAAAATAACTATCATGAGAGTGAATATTAAAATCATGATGACAAGTTTCATGGTTATCATTATTCTTTATAGCATACATGTCATCACCATAATCATCATAGATAGCAACTTTGTTCTCACAATAATCAATTGAAACCTCTTCCGAAATGGTGGATTCATCACTAAATAAAGTCATGACCTCTCCAAAACCACTTTCATCGATATAATCATCACAAATAGGAGGCATGCTTTCATCATAATAAGTTTTCTCATCAAAACTTGGGGGAGTAAAAATATCATCTTCATCAAATAAAGCATCCCCAAGCTTGTAGCTTTGCATATCATTAGAATGATGGACATTCAAAGAATTTATACTAACAACATTGCAATCAGGCTCATCATTCAAATATTTTGTGCCAAACATTTTATTGACTTCTTCTTCTAACAATTGAGAACAATTTTCCGGTCCATCATTTTCAAGAAAAATATTATAAAGATGATCAATAATATGATGCAACCTCAATGCCATTTTTTATGTAGTTTTCTTTTATAAACCAAACTAGTGATAAAAGAAGAAACCAAAAGATTCAATTGCAAGATCTAAAGATACACCTTCATGCACTCACCTCCCCGGCAACGGCGCCAAAAAAGAGCTTGATGTCTACTATGCAACTTTATTCTTGTTGACTCGTGTTGGGCCTCCAAGCGCAGAGTTTTGTAGGACAACATCAATTTTCCAAGTGGATGACCTGAGGTTTATCAATCCGTGGGAGGTGTAGGATGAAGATGGTCTCTCTCAAACAACCATGCAATCAAATACAAGAAATCTCTTGTGTCCCCAACACACCCAATACAATGGCAAATTGTATAGGTGCACTAGTTCGGCGAAGAGATGGTGATAAAAGTGTAATATGGATGGTACAAATATCTTTTTATAATCTGAATAAATAAAAACAGCAAGGTAGCAAATAGTAAACGTGCACAAAAACGATGTGCCAATGCTTGAAAATGAGGCCTAGGGTCCGTACTTTCGCTAATGCAATCTCTCAACAATGCTAATATAATTGGATCATATAACCATCCCTCAACGTGCAACAAAGAATCACTCCAAAGTTCCTATCTAGCGGAGAACATAAGACAGAATTGTTTGTGGGGTACGAAACCACCTTGATACGTCCATTTTGCATCATGTTTTCTTACTGTTATGTATGATGTTTTATCCATAATGAAGCTTGTTGGAGTAATTGTAATGCCTTTTCTCTAATATTTGCAAGGTACAAACCAAGAGGGGGAATTCCGACAGCTAGAAATGTGGACCTAGAAAAGCTACGCCAGGCTACCTATTCTACACAACTCCAAACAAGCTGAAACTTCTCGGAGATTTTTATGGAATATCTAGGAATTATTGGAGCAAATAACTACCAGAGGGGGCCCACTAGGTGGGCACAACCCACCAGTGCTCACCCAGGCCCACCTTCGGTGTCCATCTTCTGGTATATAAGTCGTTTTGACCTAGAAAAAATAAGGAGAGGACTTTCGGGACGGAGCGCCATCGCCTCGAGGCAGAACTTGGGTAGGAGCACTTTTGCCCTCCGGTGGAGTGATTCCACCGGGGGAACTTCCCTTCCGGAGGGGGAAATCATCGTCATCATCATCACCAACAATTCTCCCATCTTGGGGAGGGCAATCTCCATCAACATCTTCAACAACACAATCTCCTCTCAAACCCTAGTTCATCTCTTGTGTTCAATCTTGTTACCTGAACTATAGATTGGTGCTTGTGGGTGACTAGTAGTGTTGATTACATCTTGTAGTTGATTACTATATGGTTTATTTGGTGGAATATTATACATTAAGATCCATTATGCTATTTAATACTCCTCTAATCATGAGCATTTTTATCATTTGTGAGTAGTTGCTTTTGTTGTTGGGGTCACGGGAGAAATCATGTTGCAAGTAATCATGTGAACTTGATATGTGTTCGATATTTTGATAGTATGTATGTTGTGATTCCCTTAGTGCTGTCATGTGAACATCGAATACATGACACTTCATCATATTTTGGTCTAAGGGAATGCATTGTGGAGTAGCAATTAGATGATGGGTTGTGAGAGTGACAGAAGCTTAAACCCCAGTTTATGTGCTTTTCCGTAAGGGACCGATTGGATCCAAAAGTTTAATGCTATGCTTAGAATTTGTTCTTGATACTTTTCTCATAGTTGCGCATGCCTGTGAGAGGTTTAATCATAAGTAGGAGGTTTGTTCAAGTAGGAACAACACCTAAGCACCGGTCCACCCACATATTAAATTATCAAAGTTGCGAACACAAATCGAACCAACATGATGAAAGTGACTAGATGAAATTCCCGTGTACCCTCAAGAATGCTTTGCTTATCATAAGAAACCGTTTTGGCCTGTCCTTTTCCTAAAAATGATTGCGCTACCTTGATGCACTTTTGTTACTACTATCATTACTTGCTCGTTACAAATTATCTTGCTATCAAACTACTCTGCTACTTACAATTTCAGCACTTGCAGACATTACCTTACTGAAAACCACTTGCCATTTCCTCCTGCTCCTCGTTGGGTTCGACACTCTTACTTATAGAAAAGAGCTACAATTGATACCCTATACTTGTGGGTGATCAAGGCTATTTTACGGTGCCGTTGCCGGGGAGTGAAGCGCCTTTGGTAAGTGGAATTTGGTAAGGAAACATTTATATAGTGTGCTGAAATTTATTGTCACTTGTTACTATGGAAAACAATAATTTGAGGGGTTTGTTCGGGGTATCTTCACCTCGTCCGAAACCACAATTAGCTACCCCTCAACCTACTGCACCTAGTTAAAATATTGAATATGAAATTCCCTCGGGTATGATAAAACAACTGCTAGCTAATCCTTATGCAGGAGATGGAACCGAACATCCTGATATGCATTTGATATATGTAGAACAAATTTGTGGATTGTTCAAGCTTGCAGGATTACCCGGAGATGAAGTGATGAAAAAGGTTTTCCCTTTATCTTTGAAGGGAAAAGCATTGGCATGGTATAGGGTATGCGATGATATTGGATCATGGAATTGGAATCGTTTGAAATTGGAGTTCCACCAAAAAAATTATCCTATGCATCTCGTTCATCGTGATCGGAATTATATATATAATTTTTGGCCTCATGAAGGAGAAAGTATCGCTCTAGCTTGGGGGAGGCCTAAGTCAATGTTATATTCATGCCCCAATCGTGAGCTCTCAAGAGAAACTATTATCCAGAATTTTTATGCTCGGCTTTCTCGTAATGATAAAACCATGCTAGATACTTCTTGTGCATGTTCTTTTATAATGAAGACTATTGAATTCCGGTGGGATCCTTTGGAAAGAATTAAATGCAACTTTGAAGATTGGGAACTCGGCGAAGGTAAAGAGTCAGACATTAAACTTAAGTATGATTGTGTTATATCTTTTATGGATACCGATGATTTTCAAAAGTTTAGCACTAAATATGGACTTGGCTCTGAGATAGTAGCCTCCTTTTGTGAATCATTTGCTACTCATGTTGAACTCCCTAAAGAGAAGTGGTTTAAATATCACCCACCTATTAAAGAAGAAATTAAAGAACCGGTACCAGTTAAATAAGAAACTATACTTTATAATGTTGATCCAGTTATTCCTTCTGCTTATATTGAGAAACCACCTTTCCCTGTTAGGATAAAGGAACATGCTGAAGTTTCAACTATGGTTAACAAAAGCTATATTAGACCACCTAAACTTGATGAACAAATCAAAGTAGAACCTAGTATTGCTATGTCAGCGTTCTGGGAATGGGGGTTCCCAGACTTGCCTGCCTGCGGCCTGCGGCGTGGCTCAAGTGGGGCCCAGCGCAGCCCATCTTCATCAGCTCAAGCTCAAGACCCTCGCGAGGGGCCAAGCCTCACGGGGTGGACGACAGAAAGCTTCCTCAGAGGCAGCCTCATCAGGAAGGCTCGCGAGGAGGCGGAGAGATCAAGGCAGGGGTACCTCGCGAGGAGCCCATGACGCAAGCCATGACGATCGAGACCAGGCGGGCGCCGACCTGTGCAGTGTCCTTGTTTCCCCTTTGGTGCAAAGGGGGCAAGCACAGGCCAAGGCATCGGGCAAAGATTACCATTCCGGTGCAACGAGACCAAGACCAACAGAGCGACAGGACGGAGGTCACCGTGGAGCCCAAGACGGCGTCATCACCCGTGCTTTTAGCAGCCGAAGACCACCTTTGGTCAGGATAACTTGTACTAGATGTTCCCCTTCAAAATGGCCAATTGTTGGCGCCCTTCCCGCTCATTTTTTGGGGAGAGGCCCAGGGCCTCAATAAATAGAGCTAGCCACCACAGAATTGAGGGGGAGAGACATCAAGAGATCGGGAGATAGAGACAGCTAGAGATCTGATAGAGCCCTAGCAGAGAGAGAGAGAGGCGACTGAACTCACCCAAGCAGTTCATCGCACCAGCTCAAGAACACCCCTCGCGAGGTTGTTCTTCCCTTGTACTATTCATCATTAGCCCCTGAGGCAATCCACCACACCACACACTGGAGTAGGGTATTACACCACAACGGTGGCCCGAACCAGTACAAACCTCGTGTCCCTTGTGTTGTTCGTTGTTTCCAGCTTAGATCACGCGAGGAGATTGGACGTAGATCAGTAGGGGAGAGATCTTCGCGCGCACCCCAGTGTTCGAACCTCAAGGGTCTGCCGGAACCCGAAATCCGACATTTGGCGCGCCAGGTAGGGGTGCACTGGAGTTCTCCCTCCTGATGACCCGCTCTCCCCCAACATCGCATCCCGCCCTCATGGCGGACAACGCGCCGCCCACTCCAGCAACGGATGCCGGCATTGGGGCCAGGGGGCTCCGGGCCTTGGCCCCCACCTTGCGACAGGTGCAATGGCCGCACAAGTTCAAGCCCGAGATGCCGCTGCGCTACAATGGTGCGACAGACCCAATGATTTTCCTGCTGGCATACGAGGAGGCCGTCCTCAGAGCCGGGGCAAAGACCGGGTGATGGCCAACTAGTTACCCATGGCCCTCACCGGCGTCCCGCCCGCGTGGCTCCTCCACCTGCCGGCGGCCTCTGTCACCTCCTGGGAGGAGCTGCGCGACCTCTTCCTCGCCCGTTTTGCCGCACCAGCGCCGCCCGTCGTCGCAACTCTCCTGGGTGGCTCCCAGGCAACACCCTCGAGCCATCACGTCAAGCCATTCAC
Organism: Triticum urartu; assembly: GCF_056163025.1. Taxonomy (NCBI): domain Eukaryota; kingdom Viridiplantae; phylum Streptophyta; class Magnoliopsida; order Poales; family Poaceae; genus Triticum; species Triticum urartu. The sequence continues at coordinate 414,060,206 of NC_141878.1, read as the reverse complement.
CCGCCGGATCAGCACCGCCTCCAAGCGCCAAGAAGCCCCCCGGGCTGGGTGGCGCCCGATGCCGATCTAACCTTCGACTCGGAGGACCACCCCTTCAACCCCATCGGTTCGGGGCGCGCTCCCGATGCTGTGCACCCCCACCATCTGCCAAGTGGCCGTAACCAGGACCCTCATCGACGGTGGTGCCGGCCTCAACATGCTCTCGGTGGAGGCCTTCAGCCTCCTCCACGTGCCGCTGGAACGGCTCCAACCCAGTAGGCCTTTCTCGGGCGTCGGAGCCGGTTCCACCGCCTCCTTGGGACAGATCCGCCTCCCAGTGACCTTCGGCACCTGTGACAACTTCCGCACGGAGCTGATCGACTTCGACATCGCCCCCGTTGGCCTCCCCTACAATGCCATCCTCGGCTATCCGGCCTTGGCTCGGTTCACGGCAGCAACTCACCCGACGTACAACCTCATGAAGATGCCTGGGAGCAGCGGCGTCCTCACCGTGTCAGGAGACACAAGGGATGCGCTGTAGGTGCTCCAGCTTGTTTTCAGGGCGGCCGCGGTGGCACAGCCCACTAGCAACGATGCCCTTGAGCCCAAGGGGGCTGAACCGGCTAAAAAGAAGCAGCTATTCACCCAAGACAAGGCGGAAACCAAGCAGGTACCAGTCGACGAGGATGAGTCCACTGGCGCCACCTTCACCATAGGGGCCAACCTCGAGCCCGAACAGGAGGAGGCCCTGGTGAGGTTCCTACATGCGAACAAGAAGGTGTTCATGTGGGAACCTCATCAGTTGGTAGGGGTCCCAATGAAAGTGATTAAGCATCACCTCAACGTGTGCCCCAATGTGCGCCCCGTGAAGCAGAAGGCGAGGCGGCAGTCCACTGAGAAACAGGCTTTCATCGTTCAAGAGACCCGGAAGCTAGAGGCGGCAGGAGTTATCCGTGAGGTCCGCTACCCTGATTGGCTGGCTAATCCAGTCGTTGTGCCAAAAAAGGGAGGAAAGGAGTGCATGTGTGTCGACTTCACCAACCTCAACAAGGCCTGCCCGCAGGATCCATTTCCGCTCCCCGCATTGACCAGATAGTCGACTCCATCGTAGAGTGTGACCTATTGTGTTTCCTAGATGCCTTCTCGGGCTATCACCAGATCAAGATGGCGGTAGAAGACGTGGAGAAGACGGCTTTCCTGACCCTGTGTGGAGTGTACTGCTATACGTGCATACCATTTGGGTTGCGCAACGCAGGCGCGACCTTTCAGCGGCTGATGCACATCGCCTTAGGCCGGCAGCTCGGGAGGAACGCTGAAGCTTACGTCGATAACATTGTGGTGAAGTCTCGTGAGGCAAGAACCCTGATACAGGACCTGGAAGAAACCTTTGCGAGCCTCAACGAAGTGGACCTACGGCTCAACTTGGAGAAGTACATGTTTGGAGTCCCCTCGGGCAAGCTCCTGGGTTTCCTCGTGTCCCACAGGGGCATCGAGGCCAACCCGGAGAAGGTCAAGGCAGTCGAAGACATGAGCCCGCCAAGGACCCTCAGAGAAATGCAGAAGCTCACCGGGCATGTAACTGCGCTGGGGCGCTTCATCTCCAAGCTAGGAGAACGAGCGCTGCCCTTCTTCAAGCTAATGAAGAAAAAGGGCCCCTTCGAATGGACTAAAGAGGCTGACAAGGCATTCCAAGACCTCAAGAGGTACCTTACCATCCCACCAGTGATGGTAGCTCCGCGTCCTCAGGAGCCCCTATGCTCTACCTTGCGGCCACCCCCTACTCCGCTAGCGCAGCCCTGGTGGCGGTCAGGGAGGAGCATTGTGCCAAGGCCGCATCAATTGTCCAAAATAAAGCAAAGCAGAGCCGGGAGGGCCTCGCGAAGGCCGCAACCATAGCCGGAAAGGAACAGCCGCAGCAGGAGAACGCACCCGAAGCAGGAGAGGCCTCTTCAGGCAACCAAGCACTGGGGGCTCCGTCGTCTCAAGAGACGCCCCGACCTCTGGAGGACACAAGCTGCGCCAGCACCCTCAACCTCGTCGAGCATCCCGTGTACTTCGTCAGCACGGTGCTACGGGGCGCAAGGGCACAGTACCCCATGCCTCAAAAACTCCTCCTCGCGCTACTAGAGGCCTCACGCAAGCTGCGCCACTACTTCCAAGGCCATCCCATCAAAGTCGTCTCAGCATACCCCTTGGAAAGAGTACTCAGGAGCCCCAACTCAGCTGGGAGGGTCGCAGAATGGAACATTGAACTACAGGCATTTCAGCTAGAATTCAGTACGACCAGAGTCATAAAGGGAGCCGCACTTGCGGATTTCGTGGCAGAATGGGCAGAAGCGCTAGGTCTCGAGGCAGGCGAAGACCGATCACTTTCCCCGGGAAGTGAAGCACCGTACGGCTGGGTCATGTACTTCGATGGGGCGTTCTCCCGACACGGTGCGGGAGCTGGCGCAGTGCTCGTATCCCCTACCCAGGACAAACTCTACTACGTCGTACAACTCTGCTTCTAGCACGGAGAAAAGGTCTCCAACAACATAGCGGAGTATGAAGGCCTAATAGCAGGCCTGAAGGCCGCAATTGCCTTAGGGGTAAAGCGCCTCATCATCAAGGGTGATTCGCAGCTCCTCGTCAACTTCTCCAACAAGATATACGAGCCAAAGGACGAGCACATGGAAGCCTACCTCGCTGAGGTTCGCAAAATGGAGAAACAGTTCTGGGGTGTGACGCCCGGGTAATCAAGCTACAGTAACCCTCTGGTAATGATGCCACGTCACCTCGATTATTGTTGATAATCTCGTGTTAGCTCGGAACCGAACCAAATTCAAATTTGAATTAAAGTCAAAACAATTAAAGTTTTCAAAAGTCAAAACTAAATTGTCCCTAATGTGTCTAATAATCCATAATAAATGCTGGTGAAGAAATCATCTCTTAATAAAATACCTAAATGCACTAAATAAACTAAAACAGTAGCAAAAATGATTATTTAAATGCTTTAAAATGATAAACAATTACAAACTAATATATTTAGGTGCCAAGTTAATTGTGGCAGTGGTATAATTCCTATTACCAATTTAGGGATCATTTTTGTACTTCACAAAACTAAATTACAATGAGGAATAAAATAAAACAGAAAAGAAAATAAATAAAAAAAGAACAGAAAACAAACAGAAAACAAACACAACAAAAAAAGAACCCCCTCCCCCTGGGCCGAATGGCCCAGCTAGCCATCAGGCCAAAAGGCCCAACCGGCCCACCCCCACTCCCCTTATCCCTGGACCCCGAAACCCTAGCCACTACCCATCGCCCCACTCCCCCACTTCCCCCCCCACGACCCCCTTGCCCCTCCTCTGCCTCCCCCGATCTGGATCGGGGGGAATCAGCGCCGCCGCCCGATGCCCCGGCACGTCCCCGCCGCCCCACCGCCTTCCTCCTCGCCGGCGCCGTCGTCCCCGACTCCGCCTCAACCCCCGCTGCCACGTCCCTGTGCCTCGCAGTGAGGCCCCGACCTCCTCTCTTTCCCCTCCATCGTCGGCGCCGTCCGCGCGCATGCACGCGCGCTCACCGCCGAGCCCCGCCCGCTGCCTGCAGCCACTCCCTCCCCTGACCAGCGCTCGACGCGACCGGGTCGTGCCGTGGCCATGCTTGGCCCCTGCGCGCACGCGCTTGCCGCTCGCGCGTGTCTGCGCGCCCGCCTCGCTCCCACGTCCCCCTGCTCCGCGCTTGCCTGTGGCCGGCGGCTTCCCCCTTTCGATCTGGGCGTACGCCGGCTCGGGCTGGGCGCCAACGCCCGTGCGCTCTGCCCGCATCCCGCTCCGGCCATGGACACGCCGTGGCCACCGGCCTCTTCTTCCTTCGCCTGGCGCCGTCCACCGCTGGCCCGCGCCCTACCTCGCCCTCCCACGCGCGCCATGGAATGCCCCTGTCGCTGGAGCCGCAGCCTCCATCGACCGCCGCCACCACTCTCCGACGGCGCCGCCCTTCGCCGGCGCCGTTCGCTGCCGTCTCCCCCTCGCTCCACCTACCGCGGCCGACGCCACAATGGCCGCGCCCGCTGGAGCCCCGTTCCAGCCTCGCCCGTTAAGCCCCCAGGGGCCTATGACAAGGGGGCCCCATCCCCAGAACTTAAAAGAAGAATTAAAAAATATAATAATAATAAAAATAATTAATTAATTAAGGAATTAATTAAGTTAACTAATCATAATTAGATTAACCTAACTAACTAATTAGTTTAATTAAACAGTAGTTAGTTTAGTTAAACACTTATTAGGCTAAACAGTCAATGACCAGTGGGTCCCACACGTCAGTTGACCAGTCAACACCTCTGTTGACTGCTGACGTCATGATGACATCAGCAAGCACTGTTCTGGATAATGTTGTATTAAAATAATTAAATAAATCCTGAAAATGATTTAAATCTTTTAAAATCAATATAAAATATACCGTAGCCCGGATGGAAAGACCTTGTACATGAAAGTTGCTCAGAACGATGAGACGAATTTCAATACGCAGCCCGTTTATCCGCCACGCATCCCTAGCATAGCGAACACGCAACTTTCCCCCTCTGTTTCACCTGTCCGAAAACGCGAAACACCGGGGATACTTTCCCGGATGTTTCCCTCCTTCACCGGTATCACCTCATACCGCGATAGGGCACCCCTAACACCGCTACTTGTCATGTCATGCATCGCTATGCATCTGTTTGCTTAAATATTTATTGTTTCTCCCCCTCTTCTCTCGCTAGACACCGAGACCGACGCCGCAGCTACCCAGTACGACTACGGAGTTGACGATCCCTCTCTCTTGCCAGAGCAACCAGGCAAGCCCCCCCTTTGATCACCAGATATCGCCTACTCTTCTCTATACTGCTTACATTAGAGTAATGTAGCATGTTACTGCTTCCCGTTAATCCTATACTGATGCATAGCCTGTCCTTGCTACTACTGTTGTTACCTTTACCTGCAATCCTATTGCTTAGTATAGGATGCTAGTTTATCATCAGTGGCCCTACATCCTTGTCCGTCTGCCATGCTATACTATCGGGCCGTGATCACTCGGGAGTTGATCACGGGTATATACTATTTACTTTATACATGATACATGTGGTGATTAAAGACGGGTCGGCTCGTAGGAGCACCCGCGAGTGGATCTTTGAGGCGGAGCGACAGGGCAGGTTCCGACCACCTAGGAGAGAGGTGGGCCTGGCCCTGGTCGGCGTTCGCAGATACTTAACACGCTTAACGAGATCTGGGTATTTGATCTAAGTCTGGCCATTTGGTCTATACGCACTAACCATCTACGCGGGAGTAGTTATGGGTATCCCGGCATTGTGGTATCAGTCGAAGCCTTCGTGACGTCAGCGACTGAGTGGCGCGCGCCGGATTGGACTGGAAGGCCACTAGGCTAGGTCTGCTTTCGGCCGCGTTCGCAACGTGCAGGTGTGCTAAGGGCGATGGGCCCAGACCCCTGGGCGCTTAGGTTTAGACCGGCATGCTGACCTCTCTGTTGGTCTAGGTGGGGCTGCGACGTGTTGATCTTCCGAGGCCGGGCATGACCTAGGAAAGTGTGTCCGGCCAAATGGGATCGAGCATGTTGGGTATGTGGTGCACCCCTGCAGGGGAGTTAATCTATTCGAATAGCTGTGATCTTCGGTAACAGGACGATTTGGAGTTGTACCTTGACCTTATGACAACTAGAACCGGATACTTAATAAAACACACCCTTCCAAGTGCCAGATACAACCGGTGGTCGCTCTCTCACAGGGCGACGAGGGGAGGATCATCGGTTAGGATTATGCTATGCGATGCTACTTGGAGGACTTCAGTCTACTCTCCTCTACATGCTGCAAGACGGAGGCTGCCAGAAGCGTAGTCTTCGAAGGATTAGCTATCCCCCCCTTATTCCGGCTTTCTGCAGTTCAGTCCACATATGATAGCCTTATTCCAGTTGATACCAATGCATACATATGTAGTGTAGCTCCTTGCTTGCGAGTACTTTGGATGAGTACTCACGGTTGCTTTCTCCCTCTTTTCCCCCTATCCCTTCTACCTGGTTGTCGCAACCAGATGTTGGAGCCCAGGAGCCAGACGCCACCATTGACGACGACCCCTACTACACCGGAGGTGCCTACTACTACGTGATGCCCGCTGACGACGACCAGGAGTAGTTAGGAGGATCCCAGACAGGAGGCATGCGCCTCTTTCGATCTGTATCCCAGTTTGTGCTAGCCTTCTTAAGGCAAACTTGTTTAACTTATGTCTGTACTCAGATATTGTTGCTTCCGCTGACTCGTCTATGATCGAGCTCTTGTATTCGAGCCCTCGAGGCCCCTGGCTTGTAATATGATGCTTGTATGACTTATTTTATTTGTAGAGTTGTGTTGTGATATCTTCCCGTGAGTCCTTGATCTTGATCATACACATTTGCGTGCATGATTAGTGTATGATTAAATCGGGGGCGTCACAAGTTGGTATCAGAGCCGACTGCCTGTAGGAATCCCCCTTCCACACTCCTTGGCCGAAGTTGAGTCTAGACATTGCAAAACTTTTACTAACTTGGCTGTGTGTCTTACGGGCACACGTCGCCATCGGGTGGTAGTAGGATCTTTTACTCCTTGACCTATACTCTGAGACTCTGACATCTCTTCTATTCGGGTTAAATGATTTTGCTAAAATCTAACTCTAGGTTCTCGTTACCACTTCCTGCCGGAGAGCCCTTTAATACGGATGATCGACTGCTTCAACGGAAGATTCTGACAATACGCTCGGATGTTCCCTCGATACTTTGTGCCATCCCTCTTGCAATTCCCCTTCCACCGTAAACCCTTAAGCATAACTACTTACAGTTGTTATTCTTACATTCATCCCCAGTTGGTCTTGTTATTACAAGATACCCCGAAACACTCGCCGTTGTTTCGATAATCCTTTGAGCTTACTGCCTTGCAGTTCTTGACACATGAATATCCCTACGGATAATTCTCGCACTTATCGAGTATCTGCTCATCCCCCAGTTGTTCATGTGTTTCACAATGGTCATCGACATACTATTCGATCCTCCAAAAATCCTTAGTAGCTTATTGCTGTGCAAATACTTGTCTGCTTGCATTATGGTTGCGTTCCAAATGCCTAGCAATATTCATTAGTATCCCTTGTCATCATCATTTTCAGCCTTTAATTTGATGTGAGGTGAATGCTCGCAATCCTCAGTCGAAATCCTAGAATTCATCCTTCCGGATCAGACGTCATTTTAAACATGAACTGGTTCTCGACCAAGCGAATTGCCGTCGGTTGTACCCCTAAGTCTACTCAACTTATCCATCCTTAATCAGAGCGTTTGCTTCTGATCCCTTGATTTAGGAATCACAATTCCTTTGCATTTGAGATTTGAATTAATTAGTCAATGGTTTCTATAATCGGATACCTTGCATTCCTTTTCCCTTCTGATTGAGTATCGATACTCACATCAGGTTCCTTGTGGTCCGCGAGACCATTTTCTTGGTTTTTATCCGACAATGTCCTTCACAACCAAAATTCTTGTGAGTTCTTTACCTGATACATAATGCCCTTGGTAAATTGTATCATCTGCTTGGCCAACCATGCTTTGCTTTCGAGCTGGTCGTATTTACTATTGAAGCTTGTGGTATATGTTTCCACGATACCCTGACGGGTTGAACCTATGCCTTCCTTTATATGTGTGAACTCGGAAGTTTTCACGAGTCATACTCATCTGGTATTTCACCAGATAAAACTTTCAGCATAATGCCTTTATCAAAGAGAAAAGTGAAAGGAAGGTTATACATTGAAGAAGTGGGAGTCGACCTTGAACTTTGTGTTCATGCCCATGGACACGATGTAGATCTTATCATTAAAGCTTCTCTTAAATTAAATTATACCTTTGGAATAGGTTCATCTTATATCCGGGATATAGCCTTTTGCAATCGTGGTTCCGACCATGTTCTTCTCTGATCCCATTTCTCGGGCAAGTTTAAGCACTTGTTTTCTGTAGATCAATACACCAGTCCAACCTTTCCTTTGACCTGTCGTCGAGTATTACCCGCTGGTATCTCGAGATTATCATGGAACTTCATAACCTCTTATGAGTTCTTCATCAGGTATTACATTCTCACGGACTCCAATTTTTCACGGGCTTCGAGTTATGAAACACTCAAGGACACCGATAACGGAATCGAGTCTGCATTGCGATTCAATGAGGATTAGAGATCTTCATCGCCTACAAGTTTAATACTCCATGTCTGTCCTAGCCTGAACGGATACATCATTATCGTGCTAATTTTAATCATCAGCATTCTGAGCTCTTCAAGGGTATCAACTGAATTCATGATGAGAAATACCATCCTTGCCCCTGATGATTGGTGTTATCATCGGCCACTTTATTGCCTTCCCTCCAACACAAACTTGTTCATGTTTTGTGTTATACCTTGAGTTCCTTGCTATCCAGCATTTGTCCTTCTTTACCTTGGAACATTACCACCTTTTATGTCAAGAATGTCGTGGCAATTTTACCACCTCTTGAGAATTCTTGATATAGTAATATCTCTCGCCATTTGCATTCATTTCTTGGTCTCCGTGTTGTTTCTAACCGGAATACCGACAAATGGTCTGTGATGTGTAAATTCTAAACTTCTAGCAACCCTATTGCTTTGAAGTTATTGGTCTACAGTTTCTTTAGAAATTCTATTGCTTATTGAATCGTCATTCGAACATTGATCGTGCTACCTAGTCCAGATTCCTGGGTGCACCCTTCTATCATTGTTCAGTTGAGTATGTTCCCCTCGAGCATACATCATTATATCATTGATCCGACAAATGATATTTCCTTGTTCACATAATTGTGGAAATCCATCTTTTGGAAATCTCGATGAATTGCCGTTGAGTTCACCAAACACCTCCTTGTCCTCTCCTTGGATTAATGATGAACTCTTGTTAACGAAAATCACTTCATAGTTCATTTCCCGAGAATCTTACAACGCCGTCTCGTCAATTTGTTCTGCACCTTTCCTTCTCAAACATTCTGAGTCTGAGTTATCCTGACACCAATCATATCTGAATCTCGGTCAGATATGATGATTGGAACATATTTCCAAGAGTTATAACAATGGTCTTTATGTGACCCGGTAAGGTGTTGTCATGCCTAGCACACCTGGCCGAAGGCCCTATTGTTATAGTTTCCTTTTCAGCAAGGCTATCCTTTCTTCCATGAGGAAAATGTAAGACTTATACTATAGGTTGTTCCTGATGGATCCTTTTTGTTTCCAAAGTCTGATCTTCACCTGTTGACCATGTCAATGCTATCTCGAAGCATGTCTATGCTACTCCGATTCTCAATAAGAACATTTGAAGCACCATGCTAAATGTTGTTGAAATTAACCAAACACCGTTGTATGGGTATTGTCATGAAATTTCTTTCCCCTTTCCTAAGGAGTTTTTATTATATCCTGCCAAGGATATCATGCTCTGCTTGTCCTTGGGGAGGATATACCCCGGATATATGTGTTTAAACACATTTTCCTTTCCATTATTTGGTTTAACCTTTCTTGTGATCTATATGATCTAAGCAGTAATATTCTCCTGCTTATGTGTATGCCTCGGTGTACAATTCTGTCAGCAAGACCCTGTTACTGTTGTTGATGACATTTCGGTAGCCACCGATGGACGGGAACCTTGCCTATTGGCCCGCCTCGTTCAACGAGCAGGAAAATGGTTCTCTTCGTCCCTCGCCCTTGGTATCGATGTTGTTGCCGACATAACTGACAGACTATCCTCTGACATTCCTTGCTTACACGATCGTGCAAGATGTCACCGACCTTCCTACTTTTAACCACATGGTGGGCCCATAACCCACAGTTCCACGGGATCGAAGCCTGACTCTCCGGTACCCCCCTGTTTCCAAAGTTATTCCTCATGCGAGGCGTCATAAGTAATTCACGGGCCACCTGCCTAGTGATCCGTTCTGGTATCAGACGCTATACTTACTCTCGCCGCTCTGAACCCCTGTCTCACTCTGGTTCAGACTTCGAGCAACAATCTATCCTCTTGGAACCTCTTATGGTACCTTCGTACCTTACTCTCGATGTATTTTATATGTTCAACTCGAGAGATAATCTTATGCTCATTCATAGGTTAACCCCAGATGGTTTCCCTCATAAACATTCTGTCGTGACTGAGCTGCCCCTTACCTATTCGTAAGTACGTTGGAGTGCCTGAAGAAAAGGACGACTTCACCATAATTACCTGAAGCATAGAAATGAAGACATCAATATAATGGATCGACCACTTCGAGAAGAGCAACCAAGACCGAAAAGATTCGTTAGAATTTCGTAACCAAATCCCTTCCCCCTTACTCCCGCTCCTAAATCTCGGGACGAGATTTCTTGTAGTGGAGGAGAATTGTGACGCTCGGGTAATCAAGCTACAGTAACCCTCTGGTAATGATGCCACGTCACCTCGATTATTGTTGATAATCTCATGTTAGCTCGGAACCGAACCAAATTCAAATTTGAATTAAAGTCAAAACAATTAAAGTTTTCAAAAGTCAAAACTAAATTGTCCCTAATGTGTCTAATAATCCATAATAAATGCTGGTGAAGAAATCATCTCTTAATAAAATACCTAAATGCACTAAATAAACTAAAACAGTAGCAAAAATGATTATTTAAATGCTTTAAAATGATAAACAATTACAAACTAATATATTTAGGTGCCAAGTTAATTGTGGCAGTGGTATAATTCCTATTACCAATTTAGGGATCATTTTTGTACTTCACAAAACTAAATTACAATGAGGAATAAAATAAAACAGAAAAGAAAATAAATAAAAAAACAGAAAACAAACACAACAAAAAAAAATAACCCCCTCCCCCTGGGCCGAATGGCCCAGCTAGCCATCAGGCCAAAAGGCCCAACCGGCCCACCCCCACTCCCCTTATCCCTGGACCCCGAAACCCTAGCCACTACCCATCGCCCCACTCCCCCACTTCCCCCCCCCCCCCACGACCCCCTCGCCCCTCCTCTGCCTCCCCCGATCTGGATCGGGGGGAATCAGCGCCGCCGCCCGATGCCCCGGCACGTCCCCGCCGCCCCACCGCCTTCCTCCTCGCCGGCGCCGTCATCCCCGACTCCGCCTCAACCCCCGCTGCCACGTCCCTGCGCCTCGCAGTGAGGCCCCGACCTCCTCTCTTTCCCCTCCATCGTCGGCGCACGCACGCGCGCTCACCGCCGAGCCCCGCCCGCTGCCTGCAGCCACTCCCTCCCCTGACCAGCGCTCGACGCGACCGGGTCGTGCCGTGGCCATGCTTGGCCCCTGCGCGCACACGCTCGCCGCCCGCGCGTGTCTGCGCGCCCGCCTCGCTCCCACGTCCCCCTGCTCCGCGCTTGCCTGTGGCTGGCGGCTTCCTCCTTCGATCTGGGCGTACGCCGGCTCGGGCTGGGCGCCAACGCCCGTGCGCTCTGCCCGCATCCCGCTCCGGCCATGGACACGCCATGGCCACCGGCCTCTTCTTCCTTCGCCTGGCGCCGTCCACCGCTGGCCCGCGCCCTACCTCGCCCTCCCACGCGCGCCATGGAATGCCCCTGTCGCTGGAGCCGCAGCCTCCATCGACCGCCGCCACCACTCTCCGACGGCGCCGCCCTTCGCCGGCGCCGTTCGCTGCCGGCTCCCCCTCGCTCCACCTACCGCGGCCGACGCCACAATGGCCGCGCCCGCTGGAGCCCCGTTCCAGCCTCGCCCGTTAAGCCCCCAGGGGCCTATGACAAGGGGGCCCCATCCCCAGAACTTAAAAAAAAAAGAATTAAAAAAAATATAATAATAATAAAAATAATTAATTAATTAATTAATTAAGGAATTAATTAAGTTAACTAATCATAATTAGATTAACCTAACTAACTAATTAGTTTAATTAATCAGTAGTTAGTTTAGTTCAACACTTATTAGGCTAAACAGTCAATGACCAGTGGGTCCCACACGTCAGTTGACCAGTCAACACCTCTGTTGACTGCTGACGTCATGATGACGTCAGCAAGCACTGTTCTGGATAATGTTGTATTAAAATAATTAAATAAATCCTGAAAATGATTTAAATCTTTTAAAATCAATATAAAATAAACCGTAGCCCGGATGGAAAGACCTTGTACATGAAAGTTGCTCAGAACGATGAGACGAATTTGAATACGCAGCCCGTTTATCCGCCACGCATCGCTAGCATAGTGAACACGCAACTTTCCCCCTCTGTTTCACCTGTCCGAAAACGCGAAACACCAGGGATACTTTCCCGGATGTTTCCCCCCTTCACCGGTATCACCTCATACCGCGATAGGGCACCCCTAACACCGCTACTTGTCATGTCATGCATCGCTATGCATCTGTTTGCTTAAATATTTATTGTTTCTCCCCCTCTTCTCTCGCTAGACACCGAGACCGACGCCGCTGCTACCCAGTACGACTACGGAGTTGACGATCCCTCTCTCTTGCCAGAGCAACCAGGCAAGCCCCCCCTTTGATCACCAGATATCGCCTACTCTTCTCTATACTGCTTACATTAGAGTAATGTAGCATGTTACTGCTTCCCGTTAATCCTATACTGATGCATAGCCTGTCCTTGCTACTACTGTTGTTACCTTTACCTGCAATCCTATTGCTTAGTATAGGATGCTAGTTTATCATCAGTGGCCCTACATCCTTGTCCGTCTGCCATGCTATACTATCGGGCCGTGATCACTCGGGAGTTGATCACGGGTATATACTATTTACTTTATACATGATACATGTGGTGATTAAAGACGGGTCGGCTCGTAGGAGCACCCGCGAGTGGATCTTTGAGGCGGAGCGACAGGGCAGGTTCCGACCACCTAGGAGAGAGGTGGGCCTGGCCCTGGTCGGCGTTCGCAGATACTTAACACGCTTAACGAGATCTGGGTATTTGATCTAAGTCTGGCCATTTGGTCTATACGCACTAACCATCTACGCGGGAGTAGTTATGGGTATCCCGGCATCGTGGTATCAGTCGAAGCCTTCGTGACGTCAGCGACTGAGTGGCGCGCGCCGGATTGGACTGGAAGGCCACTAGGCTAGGTCTGCTTTCGGCCGCGTTCGCAACGTGCAGGTGTGCTAAGGGCGATGGGCCCAGACCCCTGGGCGCTTAGGTTTAGACCGGCGTGCTGACCTCTCTGTTGGTCTAGGTGGGGCTGCGACGTGTTGATCTTCCGAGGCCGGGCATGACCCAGGAAAGTGTGTCCGGCCAAATGGGATCGAGCGTGTTGGGGTATGTGGTGCACCCCTGCAGGGGAGTTAATCTATTCGAATAGCCGTGATCTTCGGTAACAGGACGATTTGGAGTTGTACCTTGACCTTATGACAACTAGAACCGGATACTTAATAAAACACACCCTTCCAAGTGCCAGATACAACCGGTGGTCGCTCTCTCACAGGGCGACGAGGGGAGGATCATCGGTTAGGATTATGCTATGCGATGCTACTTGGAGGACTTCAGTCTACTCTCCTCTACATGCTGCAAGACGGAGGCTGCCAGAAGCGTAGTCTTCGAAAGGATTAGCTATCCCCCCTTATTCCGGCTTTCTGCAGTTCAGTCCACATATGATAGCCTTATTCCAGTTGATACCAATGCATACATATGTAGTGTAGCTCCTTGCTTGCGAGTACTTTGGATGAGTACTCACGGTTGCTTTCTCCCTCTTTTCCCCCTATCCCTTCTACCTGGTTGTCGCAACCAGATGTTGGAGCCCAGGAGCCAGACGCCACCATCGACGACGACCCCTACTACACCGGAGGTGCCTACTACTACGTGATGCCCATTGACGACAACCAGGAGTAGTTAGGAGGATCCCAGGCAGGAGGCCTGCACCTCTTTCGATCTGTATCCCAGTTTGTGCTAGCCTTCTTAAGGCAAACTTGTTTAACTTATGTCTGTACTCAGATATTGTTGCTTCCGCTGACTCGTCTATGATCGAGCTCTTGTATTCGAGCCCTCGAGGCCCCTGGCTTGTAATATGATGCTTGTATGACTTATTTTATTTGTAGAGTTGTGTTGTGATATCTTCCCATGAGTCCTTGATCTTGATCGTACACATTTGCGTGCATGATTAGTGTACGATTAAATCGGGGGCGTCACATGGGGGCTGGAGTTGCAACACGTGCCCTGGGGCACCAATCAGGAAGCTGATGACATTGCCAAGAGGGCATCTCAACGGCTGCCTCAGGAGCCTGGCATCTTCGAGGAGTAGCTCTTCAAACCCTCGGCGGTGCCGTCACTGTCGAGCACGGCGCAACCAAAGGAGGAGCTCCCTCAGCCGCCTGCCTCAGGAGCCCTAGTCTGCGGCCTGGCCTCAGTAAGGGTGTTGGATCCCGGAGCTCAAGAGCTACCTGATGCAAGGGACTCTGCCGGAGAACGAGGAGGAAGCGAAGCGTGTGGCGCGGCAGGCCACAGCTTATTGCATCAAGGATGGGGAGCTCTACAGGAAATGACCAAATGACATGTCCCTACGTTGCATCTCCCGAGAGCAAGGGAAGGAGCTACTGGCGGACATACACGGCGGAGACTGCGGGCACCACTCGTCATCACGAACCCTCGTCGGCAAGGCGTTCCGTAGTGGATTCTACTGGCCCACAGCGCTCATCAACGCCGTTGAGCTGGTGCGACGAGCTCCAGTCCATGCTATGGTCAATCCGCACAACTGCGACCAAGCCGACTGGCGAGGCCCCGTTCTTCCTCGTCTATGGAGCAGAGGTTGTTCTCCCTCATGAGGTTAGACGTTGCTCCGCATGGGTCCTGGCGTTTGACGAGACGCGGCAGGACTCCATGCGGGGGATGGATCTCGTGCTGGGGGAGGAACGCCACCGAGAAGCCGCGCTGCGAGCGGCAAGGTATCAACAGGCGCTGCGATGATACCACTGCCGCAACATCCGCCCAGAACTCTTGAGGTAGGGGATCTCGTACTCAGACGGGTTCTCTCCAGGGAGGGGCTGCACAAGCTCTCTCCCATGTGGGAGGGCCCATTCAAGGTTGTTCATGTCTCCAGGCCTGGCTCCGCGCGCTTGGAGACCACGGAGGGGGTACCCATCCAGAACGCATGGAACATTCAACATCTCCGGAGGTTCTACCCCTGAGCGAGGCCTAGCACCTAGGAAAGGCCCGGTGCCTGTGAAGAAGGCAAATGCTTGTGAAGCTGCCGTGTTTTGGGAAAGGCCCGGTGCCTGTGAAGAAGGCAAATGCCTGTGAAGCTGCCGCATTTTGGGAAAGGCCCGGTGCCTGTGAAGAAGGCAAATGCATGTGAAGCTGCCGTGTTTTGGGAAATGCCCGGTGCCTGTGAAGAAGGCAAATTCCTGTGAAGTTGCCGCATTTCGGGAAAGGCCCAGTGCCTGTGAAGAAGGCCAATGCCTGTGAAGCTCGCCGCCCGTGACACTCTCATGTCATAATGAGTGGGGCTGTACACGCCCCGGAGTCTCCGGAGTGCCGCCCTCGGGCCTCGGGGGCTCCCGCCCACGCCCAGTGGTAGCACTAAGCTCCGCGCTGGTGAGAAGACGTCGAAGACTAGAATAGGTGCCGGACGCGGCTTTTTCATTTGCTTTCTGCAGTTGGCTTGTTTATTCCCGTTTGAAGTTTTATTAAAGCTGTTGACGTTCCTGGCTTGTGACTCTTTGTCTTTTTCACTCGCTTGCCTCGTTTTCTCTCCCACAAGTCTCGCGAGGGAGGTTCGCGGGCGCCCTCGCGAGTGTTTTCTGCCCCGATCGTTTGGAGCTTTCCTGTCCGAGTCCACTGTGGGAGCACCCCTCCCAGTCCGTGCCTCACGGGCATCGCGACACGAGCACAGGACCTGGGTCGATCGCCCCCACAACCAAGACCGAAAGTTACTCCTCCTACTGATCCTTGCAAGGCACAAAGTGCACGGCGAGGCCACGAGCTCGGGAGGCGAGGACCACGTCAAGGCCCATCGAGCTAAAATAATTCCCGCACATGGGTGCACGACACGGGAACATAGCGCAGAAATATCGGAAGTAGCACGATGGTTAACAGCAGCAGTTCTAACACGCCCCCGCGGGGCCCTATACTACCTTCTATTTCTGCGCAGGAAAAGAAGGAAAACAAAATGGGCGCAATTCGTCCGACACCAACCCACAGCGAAGGTTCGAGCTGCTCCTGGGGCTCAGGCGAATCCCTCCTCTCGCTTCGCCGGGGCGCGACGGCGGGCTGACCCGCTACCTTCACCCAGGCAGGTGCGACGACGCGGGGGCTGGTCGCGGCCACCGCTGGAGGAGCTGCTGCCAGAGAGGGAGCCGCCGAAGCTCAGCCAACTGCCAAGCACCACGATCGCAGGTAATCATGATTGGTTTCTCTGCATGCGGGGACTTGTCAAGTCGTGCGGTCGCCGAGGCATCGTGGGGAAGCGCAGACGCCCACATCCAATCAACCGCCACGCGGCGCCCAAGGCTGCAGGCTATTGGGGCCCGCGGCGCTTCGCGCTCGCCCCTTCGCTTCCCTGCTAGGCCAAGCCCGGGCGCGCCTTGGGCCCAGGGGCTACTGTCGGTGTTCTGGGAATGGGGGTTCCCAGACTTGCCTGCCTGCGGCCTGCGGCGTGGCTCAAGTGGGGGCCCAGTGCGGCCCATCTTCATCATCTCAAGCTCAAGACCCCCGTGAGGGGCCAAGCCTCGCGGGGTGGATGACAGAAAGCTTCCTCAGAGGCAGCCTCATTAGGCAGGCTCGCGAGGAGGCGGAGAGATCAAGGCAGGGGTACCTCGCGAGGAGCCCGTGACGCAAGCCATGACGATCGAGACCAGGAGGGCGCCGACCTGTGCAGTGTCCTTGTTTCCCCTTTGGTGCAAAGGGGGCAAGCACATGCCAAGGCATTGGGCAAAGGTTACCATTCCGGTGCAACGAGACCAAGACCAACAGAGCGGCAGGACAGAGGTCACCGTGGAGCCCAAGATGGCCTCATCACCAGTGCTTTTGGCAGCCGAAGACCACCTTTGGTCAGGATAACTTGTACTAGATGTTCCCCTTCAAAATGGCCAATTGTTGGCACCCTTCCCGCTCATTTTTTGGGGAGAGGCCCGGGGCCTCAATAAATAGAGCTAGCCAGCACAGAATAGAGGGGGAGAGACATCGAGAGATCAGGAGATAGAGACAGCTAGAGATCTGATAGAGCCCTAGCAGAGAGAGAGAGAGATAGAGAGAGAGAGAGGCGACTGAACTTACCCAAGCAGTTCATCGCACCAGCTCAAGAACACCCCTCGTGAGGCTGTTCTTCCCTTGTACTATTCATCATTAGCCCGTGAGGCAATCCACCACACCACACACTGGAGTAGGATATTACACCACAACGGTGGCCCAAACTAGTATAAACCTCGTGTCCCTTGTGTTGTTCATTGTTTCCAGCTTAGATCACGCGAGGAGATTGGACGTAGATTGGTAGGGGAGAGATCTCCGCGCGCACCCCAGTGTTCGAACCTCAAGGGTCTGCCGGAACCCGAAATCTGACATGCTATGGTTAAAGATCTCTTAGAAGAAGATATAGATGGGCATGTTATTTACTTCTATGAAGAAGCTGATAGAATTGCCAAACCTGATAAAAAGGACAAACATAGACCTGTTGTTGGCATGCTTGTCATCTCAGTTAAAATAGGAGATCACTGTTATCATGGTTTATGTGACATAGGTGCTAGTGTGAGTGCTATTCCTTATACCTTATATCAAGAAATTATGAATGACATATCACCCGCAGAAATAGAAGGCATAGATGTTACTATTAAACTTGCTAATAGAGACACCATGTCACCAATTGGGATTGTTAGATATGTTGAAGTCGTGAGTGGGAAAATAAAATACTCTACTGATTTTCTTGTTCGTGGTTCCCCACAAGATGACTTTTGTCCCATTATCTTTGGTAGACCTTTCTTAAACACCGTTAATGCTAAGATAGATTGTGAGAAACAAACTATCGGTGTTTGTTTTGGTGATGAGTCTCATGAGTTTAATTTTTCCAAGTTTAGTAGGAAGCTTCATGAAAAAGAATTTCCTAGTAAGGATGAATTAATTGGCCTTGTTCTATTGCAGTTCGACCTACTGATCCTTTAGAACAATATTTGCTAGACCATGAAAATGATTTAAATATGCATGAAATAAATGAAATAGATAAAAATTTCTTTGAACAATGTCCTCTACTTAAACACAATTTGCCTATTGAAACTCTAGGAGGTCCTCCTCCACCTAAAGGTGATCCTATGTTTGAATTAAAACAATTGCCAAACACTTCGAAATATGCTTATCTGGATGAAAAGAAGATATATCATGTTATTATTAGTGCTAACCTTTCAGAACATGAAGAAGAAAGATTATTGAAAGTTCTAAGGAAGGACCTAGCTGCTATTGGATATACTCTTGATGATTTAATGGGCATTAGTCCCACTCTATGTCAGCACAAAATTAATATGGAACCTGATGCTAAACCCGTTGTTGATCACCAATGTCAGTTAAATCCGAAGATGAAAGAAGTGGTAAGAACGGAAATACTAAAACTTATGGAAGCAGGTATAATCTATCCTATAGATGATAGTAGATGGGTAAGTCCTGTTCATTGTGTTCCTAAGAAAGGAGGTATAACTGTTGTTCCTAATGATAAGAATGAACTTATTCCATAAAGAATTGTTACAGGCTATAGAATGGTAATTTATTTTAGAAAATTAAACAAAGCAACTAGAAAAGAACATTACCCTTTGCCTTTTTATTGATCAAATGCTTGAAAGATTATCTAAGCACACGCACTTTTGCGTCCTTGATGGATACTCTGGCTGTTCACAAATACATGTTTCTCAACCTGATCAAGAAAAGACCACTTTTACTTGTCCCTTTGGAACTTATGCTTATAGACGTATGCCTTTTGGTTTATGTAATGCACTTGCTACCTTTCAAAGATGTATGACTGCTATATTCTCCGACTTTTGTGAAAAGATTGTTGAAGTTTTCATGGATGGCTTTTCTGTTTTTGGGAAGTCTTTTGATGATTGTTTAAGCAATCTTGAGCGAGTTTTGCAAAGATGTGAACAAACAAATCTTGTCTTGAATTGGAAAAAGTGCCACTTTATGGTCAATGAAGGCATTGTATTGGGTCATAAAATTTCTGAAAGAGGTATTGAAGTGGACCAAGCTAAGGTTGATGCAATTGAGAAAATGCCATGTCCTACGGACATGAAAGGTATTCGTAGTTTCCTAGGTCATGCTGGTTTCTATCGGAGATTTATCAAAGACTTTTCTAAAATTTCTAGGCCTCTTACTAATCTTTTGCAAAAGGATATTCCTTTTGTTTTTGATGATGATTGTCTTGAAGCCTTTGAAACATTCAAGAAAGCCTTAATGTCTGCATCTACTGTTCAACCACATGATTGGAACTTGCCTTTTGAAATTATGTGTGATGCTAGTGATTATGCTGTTGGTGCTGTTCTAGGACAAAGAGTTGATAAGAAATTAAATGTTATTCATTATGCTAGTAAAACTCTAGACAATGCTCAAAGAAATTGTGCTGCTACTGAAAAAGAATTCTTAGTAGTGGTGTTTGCTTGTGATAAATTTAGACCTTATATTGTTGATTCCAAAGTAGTTGTTCACACAGAGCATGCTGCTATTAAATAACTTATGGAAAAGAAAGATGCTAAACCTAGACTTATTTGATGGGCTCTCCTGTTACAAGAATTTGATTTACATATCATTGATATAAAAGGAGCTGAGAACCCAGTAGCTGATAATTTATCTAGGCTTGAAAATGTGCTTGATGACCCACTACCTATTGATGATAGTTTTCCTGATGGGCAGTTAGCTACAATAAATATCTCTCATAGTATTCCTTAGTATGCTGACTATGCTAATTACATTGTTGCTAAATATTTACCACCTAGCTTCACATACCAACAAAAGAAAAAATTCTTCTATGATTTAAGACAATACTTCTGGGATGACCCATATATTTATAAAGAAGGAGTAGTTGGTATTATTAGATGTTGTGTACCTGAGCATGAACAGGGACAAATCCTACGGAAATGTCACTCCGAAGCTTATGGAGGGCATCATGCTGGAGATAAAACTGCACATAAGGTATTGCAGTCTCGATTTTATTGGCCTACTCTCTTCAAGGATGCGTGTAAGTTCGTCTTACCTTGTGATGAATGTCAAAGAATAGGTAATATCGATGAGCGTCAAGAAATGCCTATGAATTATTCACTTGCTATTGAACCATTTGATGTTTGGGGATTTGATTACATGGGAACTTTTCCTTCCTCTAATGGGTATACACATATTTTGGTTGCTGTTGATTATGTTACTAAATGGGTAGAAGCTATTCCAACTAGTAGTGCTGATCACAACACCTCTATTAAAATGCTTAAGGAAGTTATTTTCCCAAGGTTTGGAGTCCCTAGATATTTAATGACCTATGGTGGTTCACACTTTATTCATGGTGCTTTCCATAAGATGCTTGCCAAGTATGATGTCAACCATAATTACATCACCCTATCATCCTCAGTCTAGTGTTCAAGTTGAACTTAGCAATAGAGAAATAAAATTAATTTTACAAAAGACTGTCAATAGGTCCAGAAAGAATAGGTCTAAGAAATTAGGTGATGCACTTTGGGCTTATAGAACAACATATAAAAATCCTATGGGTATGTCTCCTTATAAAATGGTTTATAGAAAAGCTTGTCACTTGCCTCTTGAGTTAGAACATAAAGCATTTTGGGAAGTCAAAGAACTCAATTATGATTTCAAACTTGCTGGTGAAAAGAGGTTATTTGATATTAGCTCATTAGATGAGTGGATAACCCAAGCTTATGAAAATGTAAAACTATTCAAAGAAAAAGTTAAAAGATGGCATGACAAAAGAATCCAAAAGCGTGACTTTAAAGTTGGAGAATATGTTCTTTTGTACAACTCTCGTTTTAGATTCTTTGCAGGAAAACTCCTCTCAAAATGGGAAGGCCCCTATGTTATCGAGGAGGTTTATCGGTCTGGAGCCATCAAAATAAATAATTTTGAAGGTACTAACCCGATTGTTGTCAATGGGCAATGAATAAAACATTATATCTCAGGTACACCCAGTAATGTTGAAAGTAATATTATCCAAACTTTGACACCGGAAAAACACATAAAAGAGTCCTTCCAGAACACTCCAGAATCGTGAAAATAAGGAGGTACGTGACACGGTAAGTAAACGGACTCCGAAAAGTCCGCAAAAATATTTTTTATTAGTTTTGGAATATTTAAAAAATTTGGAAATAAAGAAACTTCCAGGAAGCGTCCCCTGGTGGCCACAATACACCAGGGCGTGCTAGGCAAGCCTGGCGCACCTAGGTGGGTTGTGCCCACCTGAGACACCTTCCGGAGTCCGTTTTTCTACCATATGCTTGTCCCCCAAGATAAAAAAATCTATATATACTTCCCGAACCTGTTGATCACCGTATTGAGGAGAAATCCTTTGTTCTCTTTTCTTGCTGTTTTCTGCGCAGTTCTGAGAATATGTCGTCCCAAGATTCCGACGGAGAGAGTTATGCCTCACATCTCATTGTTGACTCAAAGACCTACGGGGACCTATCCCCTTGTGGTCGAACAAAAGATGATGAAGAGGATACCCACTTGATGAAGATCGATGATTCAAGCTCGGAGGAGGAGGATGTCCCTCTACCTCAACCAGGGGATATGCACATGGAATTCAAGAAGTTAAGTCTTCCTAAGAGAGCTAACCGGTCTAAAAACCAATCTATTCCTTTTTGTTTTAGGCAGAAAAGCAAAGGGGATTTATGTAAAAAGATCTTGAAGCTAGAGTTGGAAGTCAATGATTTAAAGGAGAAATTGCTCTCCTTAACTATAATATGAAAAATTTGAAGGCACAATTGTGATCATCACCATCATCTTCTTCACCACCAAAAGAGAATTGAGTATCAGGTATGGGCACTCCCCTTGGCTTCTGCCAAGCTTGGGGGAGGTGCCCCATTATCATATCATCCCACTATCTTTTTGCCTTTACTTATTTTAGTTCGATCTTGGGCTTTAGATGAATAAAGTTAGTTCGATCCTTTCTTCTTTGAGAGTCTACTTACTGATCTATCATTGTAATCGTGTGCAAGTTATATAATATAGTTTAGTTTGAGTTTTTAATTTCTTTACTTTCATGTTGCAAATAAAAGAAAATAAATAAATAAATAAATAAAAAGAGAAAGGAAATAAATAAAAGAAAGGATAGAAATAATGAAAAGATCATATACTAATCCTATGGTAGGTGATGGCACCACATAAGGAAAAGTATAAGTAGAAAATTTTATTAGAGATTGACAAACATAGCATTAGTCAATGATGCAACTCATGAAAGAATTAATAAGGGAAGAGAAGATTCACATATAAATACACTATCCTAGAAATATTTTGTGATTGTGAGCCCTCATCAAAATATTATATGCCAAAAATTTTGACGTTGGACAAGGAAGACAACTTAATGGTTTATGTTTGTTTATATTCACATAGGAGTCATATTGTCATAGATCCTTCAACATGTGGTGCTTTCCCCTATCTTTGCTAGCCAAAAATTCCGCACTAACTAGAGATACTACTTGTGCATCCAAAAACCCTTAAACCCAAATCTTATTTTCAAGTGTCCACCATACCTACCTAGGGATTGAGCAAGATCCCTCAAGTAAGTTGTCATCGGTGCAAAAAGGCAATAAATATTTCTTCTAAATGTGTGAGATCATTTAGTGTAAAAGAAAATTGAGCATTGCACTAACTTGTGATGGTGAAGAATAAAAGTGACAAACTGCATAATAAAGGTCGCTATCACAAGGGGCAATGCAACGTGACATACTTTTGCACTAAGGGGTTGAGAATACAAACAAATAAGCACATGACAACCTCTGCTTCCCACTGCGAGGGGCCTATATTTTACTTTTATGTATTTACTTTTATGCAAAGAGTCAAAGTTTTTCTCTCTATTCCTTTTTATTTTTCTTCTTTGGCAATCATCATGTGGTGAGGAAAGATCTAGGCACATATGTCCTGTTGAATATGGGTAGCATGAGTTATATTGTTGACATCACCCTTGAGGTGAATACGTTGGGAGGCGAAATTATAAGCCCCTATCTTTCTATGTGTCCGGTTGAAACGTTTTGTTCATGTGTATGCGGTGAGTTTTAGCAATTATAGAAGTCGTCCAAGAATGATTGTAAAACATCCAAGAATGATAATAAAATAGCATGAATACTTCATAAATTATAGATAAGTTGGAGACATATCAGCATCCCCAAGCTTAATTCTTACTCGTCCTCGAGTAGGTAAATGATAAAAGAAATAATTTATGAAGTGTGAATGCTAGCAAAGTGTACAAGTTTGACCAATGATAATTTCAATCACTTTTACTAGCATCATAACAACAATTCTTTCTTGTGAAACTTCTCATGTTAAACTAGCAACCAATTCACATGTTAAGGTTCAAACAATGAATTCTCTTAAAATTGAACAACCTATTTTCTTAGTCACCAAGCAATTGCAATTCAACTTATTCAACAGAGTTTAACTAAGAGCTCCACATACTCAACCATCATATAGTCTTCTATGATTTCTAACACTCACTGCATACACATGAGCAAAATGTTTCAACCGGAAACATAGAAAGATAGGGACTTATAATTTCGCCTCCCAACGTATTCACCTCAAGGGTGATATCAACAATATAACTCATGCTACACATATTCAACATGACATATGTGCCTAGATCTTTCCTCACCACATGATGATTTCCACAGGAGAAAAATAAAAAGGAATAGATAGAAAAACTTTGACTCTTTGCATAAAAGTAAATACATAAAAGTAAAAGATAGGCCCTTCGCAGAGGGAAGCTGAGGTTGCCATGAGCTTATTTGTTTGTATACTCAACCCCTTAGTGCAAAAGAACGTCACATTGTATTGCCCCTTGTGATGGCAACCTTTATTATGTAGTTTGTCGCTTTATTCTTCACCATCACAAGTTCGTACAACGCTCAATTTTCTCTTACACTAAATGATCTAAAACTTTTAGAAGCAATTTTTATTGCCTTATTGCACCTATGACAACTTACTTGAAGGATCCTGCTCAATCCTTAGGTAGGTATGGTGGACTCTTGAAGATAAGATTTGGGTTTAAGGGTTTTTGGATGCACATGTAGTATCTCTACTTGGTGCGGAATTTTTGGCTAGCAAGGATGGGGGGCAAGCACCACATGTTGAATGATCTATGACAATATAACTTCTATGTGAATATGAACAAACATAACCCATTATGTTGTCTTCCTTGTCCAACGTCAACAATTTTGGCATATAATATTTTGATGGGGGCTCACAATCACGAAAGATTTCCATGATAGTGTATTTGTATGTGAAAGTTCTCTTCCTTATACTAATTATTCGTGAATTGCTTGTATGACCAATATTGTGATTGTCAAGCCTCAAAAGATTTCACTTTCTAAACCCAATGTGAAGCTACCACTAGGCATGATATGATTTCAACTTCATGACATTCAATTTATTCAACAATTTACTCATAGGATATAAGTGAAGCACAAGAGTAAATGGCAAGCTACTCCAAAAAGATATAAATGAAGATCGTGAGCATAATATTTCTGTCTCTCAAATTGATTTAAGTGAAGCAAGAGAGAATTTCTTCAAAAATACTGAAGCACACCATCTCAAAAATATATAAGTGAAGCACTAGAGCAATTCCGTAGAAAAGAGCTTCATTAGCGGAATGTGAATGCTGCTTACCTTGCCTCCCTGACAACTATTTGAGGACTCTCTTTTATTTATAAACTTTCATCTCTAAGTGTTTTATTAAAACATCAAGCAAAATGAAAATGAAATGACATTCTAAGAATAGCACACATCATGTGAAGAAGCAAAAACTTAGGCTCAACCGATACTAACCGATAATTATTGAAGAGGAAAGGTGGGATGCCTATCGGGGCATCCCCAAGCTTAGATGCTTGAGACTTCTTGAAATATTATCTTGGAGTGCCTTGGGCATCCCCAAGCTTGAGCTTTTGTGTCTCCTTAATTCTTCTCATATCACGGTTTTCCTAAATCTCAAAAGCTTCATCCACACAAAACTCAACAAGAACTCGCGAGATAAGTTAGTATAAACCAAATCAAAAACCTTATCATTATCTAATGTAGCAAATCACTAAAATTATTATTCAACATTGCATACTAAATGCCTCTGCATATTTGATACGTCTCCAACGTATCTATAATTTTTCATTCCTCCATGCTATATTATCTACTCTTTTGGGCAATATTGGGCTTTATTATCCACTTTTATATTACTTTTCCGACTAACCTATTAACCGGAGGCCCAGCCCAGATTTGCTGTTTTATGCCTATTTCAGTGTTTTGAAGAAAAGGAATATCAGACGGAGTCAAAACGGAACGAAATCAACTGGAGAAGTTATTTTTGGAAGGAAACACACCTGATGGAATTGGACCCCACGTCAGAAGATACGAGAGCTGCCCACGAGGGTGGGCCCCCCCCTAGGGTGCGCCCCCTGCCTCGTGGGGCCCCCGTGGCTCCCCTAACGTGCTTCTTCTGCCTGTATAACTCCATATAATCTAAAACTTCCAGAACGAATAATAGATCGGGAGTTCCGCCGCCAGAAGCCTCCATAGCCTCCGAAAACCAATCTAGACCCACTCCGGCACCCTGCCGGAGGGGGCAATCCCTCACCGGTGGCCATCTTCATCATCCCGGTGCTCTCCATGAGGAGGAGGGAGTAGTTCTCCCTCGGGGCTGAGGGTATGTACCAGTAGCTATGTGTTTGATCTCTCTCTCTCTCTCTCGTGTTCTTGATTTGGCACGATCTTGATGCATCGCGAGCTTTGCTATTTTAGTTGGATCTTATGTTTCTCCTCCCCCTCTTCTCTCTTGTAATGAATTGAGTTTCCCCTTTGAAGTAATCTTATCGGATTGAGTCTTTAAATATTTGAGAACACTTGATGTATGTCTTGTCGTGGATATCTGTGGTGAAAATGGGATATCACATGATTCACTTGATGTATGTTTTGGTGATCAACTTGCGGGTTCCGCCCATGAACCAATGCATAGGGGTTGGCACACGTTTTCGTCGTGATTCTCCGGTAGAACTTTGGGGCACTCTTTGAGGTCCTTTGTGTTGGTTGAATAGATGAATCTGAGATTGTGTGATGCATATCATATAATCATACCCACGGATACTTGAGGTGACATTGGAGTATCTAGGTGACATTAGGGTTTTGATTGATTTGTGTCTTAAGGTGTTATTCTAGTACGAACTCTAGGTCTGTTTGTGACACTTACAGGAATATCCCAACGGATTGATTGGAAAGAATAACTTTGATGTGGTTTCGTACCTTACCATAATCTCTTCGTTCGTTCTCCTCTATTAGTGACTTTGGAGTGACTCTTTGTTGCATGTTGAGGGATAGTTATGTGATCCAATTATGTTAGTATTGTCGAGGGAACTTACACTAGCGAAAGTATGAACCTAGGCCTTGTTTCCTAGCATTGCAATACCGTTTACGCTCACTTTTATCATTAGTTACCTTGCTGTTTTTATATTTTCAGATTACAAAAATCATTATCTACTATCCATATACCACTTGTATCACCATCTCTTCGCTGAACTAGTGCACCTATACAATTTACCATTGTATTGGGTGTGTTGGGGACACAAGAGACTCTTTGTTATTTGGTTGCAGGGTTGCTTGAGAGAGACCATCTTCATCCTACACCTCCTACGGTTTGATAAACCTTAGGTCATCCACTTGAGAGAAATTTGCTACTGTCCTACAAACCTCTGCACTTGGAGGCCCAACAACGTCTACAAGAAGAAGGTTGTGTAGTAGACATCAAGCTCTTTTCTAGCGCCGTTGCCGGGGAGGTGAGTGCTTGAAGGTATATCTTTAGATCTTGCAATCGAGTCTTTTAGTTTCTTGTTTTATCACTAGTTTAGTTTATAAAAGAAAACTATAAAAAATGGAATTGAGTTTGTCTTATACACTTCATCTTTTTAATATCTTTCGTGAGTATGATGGAAAGGATAATTGTGCTCAAGTGCTAGAAGAAGAAATCTATAAAATGTTTGGCACTAAATATTTGAATGATGAGCATGATTGCAATGTTGTTAGTATGAATTCCTTGAATATCCATGATGCTAATGATATTCAAAGCCACAAGCTTGGGGAAGCAATGTTTGATGAAGATGATATTTTTTGTCC
This sequence comes from Triticum urartu, assembly GCF_056163025.1. NCBI lineage: Eukaryota > Viridiplantae > Streptophyta > Magnoliopsida > Poales > Poaceae > Triticum > Triticum urartu. The sequence continues at coordinate 414,032,947 of NC_141878.1, read as the reverse complement.
CCCAAGTTTTGATGAGCAAATTTATTATGTTGAAAGCATGCCTCCTATCTATGATGATTATTGTGATGACACGTATGCTTTAAATAACAATAATAACATTGAAACTTGTCATCTTGATTTCAATTTTCAATCACATGATAATTATTTTGTTGAGTTTGCTCCCACTATTATTCATGAGAAGAATTTTGTTTGTGTGGAGAGTAATAAAATTTCTATGTTTGTAGATCATGAAAAGAATGCTTTAGGTGCTGGTTATATTGTTGAATTCATTCATGATGCTACTGAAAATTATTATGAGGGAGGAACATATGCTTGTAGGAATTGCAATAATATCAAGTTTCCTCTCTATGTGCTTAAAGTTTTGAAGTTATGCTTGTTTTACCTTCCTATGCAAGTTGATTATGGTTCCCGCAAGTTGTTTGCTCAAAAAATCCCTATGCATAGGAAGTGGGTTATACTTAAATTTGCTAGTAATATTCTTCACGATGCTCTCTTTATGTTACAATTCTTATCTTTTATGTGAGCATCATTGAAATCATCATGCCTAGCTAGGGGTGTTAAACGATAGCGCTTGTTGGGAGGCAACCCAACTTTATTTTTGTTCCTTGCTTCTTGTTCCTGTTTAGTAATAAATAGTTCATATAGCCTCTGTTTAGATGTGGTTTTATGCTTTTAATTAGTGTTTGTGCCAAGTAGAACCTTTGGGAAGACTTGGGGAAAGTCTTGTTGATCATGCTGTAAAAAACAGAAACTTTAGCGCTCACGAGAATTGCTGCCATTTTTATTTGGAGAGTGCTATTTAGTTAATTATTGTTGCAGATGATTAATAGATAAATTCCTCAGGTCCAGCACTTTATTTGAGAATTTTATGAGTTCCAGAAGTATACGTTTGATCCAAATTACTACAGACTGTTCTGTTTTTGACAGATTCTGTTTTTCATGTGTTGTTTACTTATTTTATGAATCTATGGCTAGTAAAATAGTTTATAAACCATAGAGAAGTTGGAATACAGTAGGTTTAACACCAATATAAATTAGGAATGAGTTCATTACAGTACCTTGAAGTGGTGATTTATTTTCTTATACTAACGGAGCTTACGAGTTTTCTGTTAAGTTTTGTGTGGTGAAGTTTTCAAGTTTTGGGTAAGGATTCGATGGACTATGGAATAAGGAGTGGCAAGAGTCTAAGCTTGGGGATTCCCGAGGCACCCCAAGGTAATATTCAAGGATAGCCAAGAGCCTAAACTTGGGGATGCCCCGGAAGGCATCCCCTCTTTCGTCTTCGTTCATCGGCAACTTTACTTGTAGCTATATTTTTATTCGCCACATGATATGTGTTTTGCTTGGAGCGTCAATTTATTTTGTTAGGATTTGCTTTCTTTTATTTAGAACAATGTTTTGCATCTTTTATTTCAAGAAAAGTGGCATTGATAGCCTTTACTATGCCTATGTTACAAGTATACTTGTTGCTGTTTGAAAACAGAAAGTTTACCGCTGTTGCAATAATTCCCTAGAAAAATCAGAATGTGATAAAATGTTGAAACCTTTTGAATATTAAGCTCTGATAAATTTACTACAGTGGGAATTTTCTTTCATAATTTTTGGAGCTAGGGAAGTATGGATGTTGCAGCATTCTTTACAGACTATCCTGTTTAGGCAGATTGCTGTTATGTTTGCATTGTTTGCATATGTTTGCTTCTTTAATGATTCTATTTGAGGATAGGACTATTAAATATGCAGAGGCATTTAGTATGAAATGTTGAATAATAATTTTAGTTATTTGCTACAGTAGAGTATGATAAGGTTTTTTCAATGGTTTATACTAACTTATCTCACGAGTCCTTGTTGAGTTTTGTGTGGATGAAGCTTTTGAGATTTAGGGAGACCGTGATATGAGAGGAATTAAGGAGACACAAAAGCTCATGCTTGGGGATTCCCAAGGCACCCCAAGATAATATTTCAAGAAGTCTCAAGCGTCTAAGCTTGGGGATGCCCCGGTTGGAATCCCACCTTTCTTCTTCAACAATTATCGTTTAGTATTGGTTGATCCTAAGTTTTTGCTTCTTCACATGATGTTTGCTATTCTTAGAATGTAATTTTCTTTTGCTTTGCTTGCTGTTTGAATAGAATACCAAGATCTGAAATTATTAAATGTGAGAGAGTCTTCACATAGTTGCATAATTATTCGACTACTCATTGATCTTCACTTAAATCTTTCGGAGTAGTTTGTCATTTGCTCTAGTGCTTCACTTATATCTTTTAGAGCATGGTGGTAGTTTTATTTTTAAGAAATAGATGAACTCTCATGCTTCACTTAGATTATTTTGAGAGTCTTAATAGCATGGTGATTTACTAAAGTCCTAATATGCTAGGTATTCAAGAATAATAAAATTCTCTTATGAGTGTGTTGAATACTATGAGAAGTTTGATACTTGATGATTGTTTTGAGATATGAGGATGGTAATATTAGATTCATGCTAGCTGATTAGTTGTGAATTTGAGAAATACTTGTGTTGAAGTTTGTGATTCCCGTAGCATGCACATATGGTGAACCGTTATGTGATGAAGTCGGAGCATGATTTATTTATTGATTGTATTCCTTATGAGTGGCGGTCGGGGACGAGCGATGGTCTTTTCCTACCAATCTATTCCCCTAGGAGCATGCGCGTAGTACTTTGTTTTGATAACTAATAGATTTTTGCAATAAGTATGTGAGTTCTTTATGACTAATGTTGAGTCCATGGACTATACGCACTCTCACCCTTCCACCATTGCTAGCCTCTCTAGAACCGTGCAACTTTTGCCGGTACCATAAACCCACCATATACCTTCCTCAAAACAGCCACCATGCCTACCTATCACGGCATTTCCATAGCCATTCCGAGATATATTGCCATGCAACTTTCCATCGTTCCGTTTATTATGACATGCTCCATCATTGTCATATTGCTTTGCATGATCATGTAGTTGACATCGTATTTGTGGCAAAGCCACCGTTCATAATTCTTCCATACATGTCACTCATGAGTCATTGCATATCCCGGTACACCGCCGGAGGCATTCATAAAGAGTCATATCTTGTTCTAAGTATCGAGTTGTAATTCTTGAGTTGTAATAAAAATAAAAGTGTGATGATCATCATTATTAGAGCATTGTCCCAGTGAGGAAAGGATGATGGAGACTATGATTCCCCCACAAGTCGGGATGAGACTCCGGACGAAAAAAAAGAGGCCAAAGAAGCCCAAATAAAAAAGAGGCCATAAAAAAGAGAAGGCCCAAATAAAAAAATAAAAAAAAATAAAAAAATGAGAGAAAAAGAGAGAAGGGGCAATGCTACTATCCTTTTACCACACTTGTGCTTCAAAGTAGCACCATGATCTTCATGATAGAGAGTCTCCTATGCTGTCACTTTCTTATACTAGTGGGAATCTTTCATTATAGAACTTGTCTTGTATATTCCAATGATGGACTTCCTCAAAATGCCCTAGGTCTTCGTGAGCAAGCAAGTTGGATGCACACCCACTAGTTTCTTTTGTTGAGCTTTCATATACTTATAGCTCTAGTGCATCCGTTGCATGGCAATCCCTACTCACTCACATTGATATCTATTAATGGGCATCTCCATAGCCCGTTGATACGCCTAGTTGATGTGAGACTATCTTCTCCCTTTTGTTTCTTCTCCACAACCACCATTCTATTCCACCTATAGTGCTATGTCCATGGCTCACGCTCATGTATTGCGTGAAGATTGAAAAAGTTTGAGAACATCAAAAGTATGAAACAATTGCTTGGCTTGTCATCGGGCTTGTGCATGATTTAAATATTTTGTTTGGTGAAGATGGAGCATAGCCAGACTATATGATTTTGTAGGGATAACTTTCTTTGGCCATGTTATTTTGAGAAGACATGATTGCTTAGTTAGTATGCTTGAAGTATTGTTATTTTTATGTCAATATGAACTTTTGTCTTGAATCTTTCGGATCTGAATATTCATATCACAAGTAAGAAGAATTACATTGAAATTATGCCAACTAGCATTCCACATCAAAAATTATCTTTTTTTATCATTTACCTACTCGAGGACGAGCAGGAATTAAGCTTGGGGATGCTTGATACGTCTCCAACGTATCTATAATTTTTGATTGCTCCATGCTATATTATCTACTGTTTTGGGCAATATTGGGCTTTATTATCCACTTTTATATTACTTTTGGGACTAACCTATTAACCGGAGGCCCAGCCTAGATTTGTTATTTTATGCCTATTTCAGTGTTTTGAAGAAAAGGAATATCAAACGGAGTTGAAACGAAACGAAATCAACTGGAGAAGTTATTTTTGGAAGGAAACACACCTGATGGACTTGGACCCCATGTCAAAAGATACGGGAGCTGCCCACGAGGGTGGGGGCACGCCCCCCCCTAGGGCGCGCCCCCTGCCTCGTGGGGCCCCCGTGGCTCCCCTGACGTGCTTCTTCTGCCTATATAACTCCATATAATCTAAAACTTCCAGAACGAATAATAGATCGGGAGTTCCGCCGCCAGAAGCCTCCATAGCCATCGAAAACCAATCTAGACCCGTTCCGGCACCCTGCCGGAGGGGGCAATCCCTCTCCGGTGGCCATCTTCATCATCCCGGTGCTCTCCATGATGAGGAGGGAGTAGTTCTCCCTCGGGGCTGAGGGTATGTACTAGTAGCTATGTGTAGGATCTCTCTCTCTCTCTCTCTCTCGTGTTCTTGATTCGGCACGATCTTGATGTATCGCAAGCTTTGCTATTATAGTTGGATCTTATGTTTCTCCTCCCCCTCTTCTCTCTTTTAATGAATTGAGTTTCCCCTCTGAAGTAATCTTATCGGATTGAGTCTTTAAAGATTTGAGAACACTTGATGTATGTCTTGCCGTGGATATCTGTGGTGACAATGGGATATCACGTGATTCACTTAATGTATGTTTTGGTGATCAACTTGCGGGTTCCGCCCGTGAACCTATGCATAGGGGTTGGCACACGTTTTCGTCGTGATTCTCCGGTAGAACTTTGGGGCACTCTTTGAGGTCCTTTGTGTTGGTTGAATAGATGAATCTGAGATTGTGTGATGCATATCGTATAATCATACCCACGGGTACTTGAGGTGACATTGGAGTATCTAGGTGACATTAGGGTTTTGATTGATTTGTGTCTTAAGGTGTTATTCTAGTACGAACTCTAGGGTTGTTTGTGACACTTATAGGAATAGCCCAACGGATTGATTGGAAAGAATAACTTTGAGGTGGTTTCGTACCCTACCATAATCTCTTCGTTCGTTCTCCACTAGTAGTGAATTTGGAGTGACTCTTTGTTGCATGTTGAGGGATAGTTATGTGATCCCATTATGTTAGTATTGTCGAGGGAACTTACACTAGCGAAAGTATGAACCCTAGGCCTTGTTTCCTAGCATTGCAATATCGTTTACGCTCACTTTTATCATTAGTTACCTTGCTGTTTTTATATTTTCAGATTACAAAAACCATTATCTACTATCCATATACCACTTGTATCACCATCTCTTCGCCGAACTAGTGCACCTATACAATTTACCATTGTATTGGGTGTGTTGGGGACACAAGAGACACTTTGTTATTTGGTTGCAGGGTTGCTTGAGAGAGACCATCTTCATCCTACGCCTCCTACGGATTGATAAACCTTAGGTCATCCACTTGAGGGAAATTTGCTACTGTCCTACAAACCTCTGCACTTGGAGGCCCAACAACGTCTACAACAAGAAGGTTGTGTAGTAGATATCAAGCTCTTTTCTGGCGCCATTGCCGGGGAGGTGAGTGCTTGAAGGTATATCTTTAGATCTTGCAATCGAGTCTTTTAGTTTCTTGTTTTATCACTAGTTTAGTTTATAAAAGAAAACTATAAAAAAATGGAATTGAGTTTGTCTTATACACTTCATCTTTTTAATATCTTTCGTGAGTATGATGGAAAGGATAATTGTGCTCAAGTGCTAGAAGAAGAAATCTATAAAACTTCCGTGAGTTTTATCACTAGATTAGTTACTTGGATCTTCCTTGAATATTACCTTGGGGTGCCTTGGGTATCCCCAAGCTTATCGTATTTTCACTCCTTATTCTCCTCATATCGACATCTCACCCAAAACTTGAAAACTTCAATCACACAAAACTTAACGGAACTCTGTGAGATGGGTTAGTATGATAAAGAGGAAACCATTTCACTTTTGGTACTTGCTACCTCTTGAGCACTGCGTTGGTTTTCCCTTGATGTGGAAAGGGTGATGCAGCAAAGTAGCGTAAGTATTTCCCTCAGTTTTTGAGAACCAAGGTATCAATCCAGTAGGAGACTACGCGCAAGTCCCTCGTACCTACACAAACAAATAAGAACCTCGCAACCAACGCGGTAAAGGGGTTGTCAATCCCTTCACGGTCACTTACGGGAGTGAGATCTGATAGAGATAATAATAGTAAGATAAATATTTTTGGTATATTTATGATATACATTGAAAGTAAAGATTGCAAAGTAAAATAGATTGGAAACTTATATGATAAAAGATAGACCCGGGTGGCATAGGTTTCACCAGTGGCTTTTCACAAGATAGCATAAGTATTACAGTGGGTGAACAAATTACTGTCGAGCAATTGATAGAAAAGTGAATAATTATGAGAATATCTAGGCATGATCATGTATATAGGAATGACGTCCGTGACAAGTAGACTGAAACGATTCTGCATCTACTACTATTACCCCACACATCGACCGCTATCCAGCATGCATCTAGAGTATTAAGTTCATAAGAATAGAGTAATGCATTAGGCAAGATGACATGATGTAGAGGGATAAACTCAAGCAATATGATATAAACCCCATCTTTTTATCCTCGATGGCAACAATACAATACGTGCCTTGCTACCCCTGCTGTCACTGGGAAAGGACACCGCAAGATTGAACCCAAAGCTAAGCACTCCTCCCATTGCAAGAAAGATCAATCTAGTAGGCCAAACCAAACTGATAATTCGAAGAGACTTGCAAATATAACCAATCATACATAAAAGAATTCAGAGAAGAATCAAATATTGTTCATAGATAAACTTGATCATAAACCCACAATTCATCGGATCTTGACAAACACACCGCAAAAAGAGTTACATCAAATAGATCTCCAAGAAGATCGAGGAGAACATTGTATTGAGATCCAAAGAGAGAGAAGAAGCCATCTAGCTAATAATTATGGACCCGAAGGTCTGAGGTAAACTACTCACACATCATCGGAGAGGCTATGGTGTTGATGTAGAAGCCCTCCATGATCGATGCCCCCTCCGGCGGAGCTCTGGAAAAGGCCCCAAGATGGGATCTCTTGGGTATAGAAGGTTGCGGCGATGGAAATAGGGTTTCGTGGTGCTCCTGGATGTTTTCGGGGTATGTGGACATATATAGGAGGAAGAAGTTGGTCGGTGGAGCCACGAGGGGCCCACGAGGGTGGAGGGCGCGCCCCCTTCCTCGTGGCCTCCTCGTTGGTTGCTTGACGTCCACTCCAAGTCCCCTGGATCACGTTTGTTCCAGAAATAACTCTCCCGAAGGTTTTATTCCGTTTGGATTCCGTTTGATATTCCTTTTCTACGAAACACTGAAATAGGCAAAAAAACAGCAATTTGCACTGGGCCTTGGGTTAGTAGGTTAGTCCCAAAAATAATATAAAAGTGTATAAATAAGCCCAGTAACATCCAAAACAGATAATATAATAGCATGGAACAATCAAAAATTGTAGATACATTGGAGACGTATCAAGCGTCCCCAAGCTTAATTCCTGCTCGTCCTCGAGTAGGTAAATGATAAAAACAGAAGTTTTGATGTGGAATGCTACCTAGCATAATTCTCAATGTAATTTTCTTATTGTGGCATGAATGTTCAGATCCGAAAGATTCAAGACAAAAGTTTAATATTGACATAAAAATAATAATACTTCAAGCATACTAACTAAGCAATCATGTCTTCTCAAAATAACATGGCAAAAGAAAGTTCATCCCTACAAAATCATATATTTTGGTCATGCTCCATTTTCGTCACACAAGAATGCTCTCATCTTGCACAACCTCGATGACAAGACAAGCAATTGTTTCATACTTTAGTAATCTCAAACTTTTTTCAACTTTCACGCAATACATGAGCGTGAGCCATGGATATAGCACTATGGGTGGAATAGAATAATGATAGGTGGTTATGTGGAGAACACAAAAAAGGAGAAAGTCTCACATCGACGAGGCTAATCAACGGGCTAGGGAGATGCCCATCAATTGATGTCGATGCAAGGAGTAGGGATTGCCATGCAACGGATGCACTAGAGCTATAAATGTATGAAAGCTCAACAAAAGAAACTAAGTGGGTGTGCATCCAACTTGCTTGCTCACGAAGACCTAGGGCATTTGAGGAAGCCCATTGTTGGAATATACAAGCCAAGTTCTATAATGAAAAATTCCCACTAGTATATGAAAGTGACAAAACAAGAGACTCTCTATCATAAAGATCACAGTGCTACTTTGAAGCACAAGTGTGTAAAAAAGATAGTAGCATTGCCCCTTTTTTTCTTTTCTTTTTTTCTTTTTCTTCCCTTTTTTGTGCCTTTGTTTTCTTATTTGGCCTTTATTTTTTATTTGGGAAAATGCTCTATTAATGATGATCATCACACTTCTATTAATTTACAACTCAATGATTACAACTCGATACTAGAACAAAATATGACTCTATATGAATGCCTCCGGCGGTGTACCAGGAAATGCAATGATTCAAGAGTGACATGTATGATAAATTATGCATGGTGGCTTTGCCACAAATACGATGTCAACTACATGATCATGCAAAGCAATATGACAATGATGAAGCGTGTCATGAATGAAACGGTGGAAAGTTGCATGACAATATATCTTGAAATGGCTATGGAAATGCCATAATAGGTAGGTTTGGTGGTTGTTTTGAGGAAGATATAACGAGGTTTATGTCTGACACAACATATCATATCACGGGGTTTGGATGCACCGGCGAAGTTTGCACCAACTCTCAAGGTGAGAAAGGGCAATGCACGGTACCGAAGAGGCTAGCAATGATGGAAGGGTGAGAGTGCGTATAATCCATGGACTCAACATTAGTCATAAAGAACTCACATACTTATTGAAAAAATCTACAAGTCATCAAAAACCAAGCACTACGCGCATGCTCCTAGGGGGATAGATTGGTAGGAAAATACCATCGCTCGTCCCCGACCGCCACTCATAAGGAAGACAATCAAAGAAACACCTCATGTTTCAAATTTGTTACACAACGGTTACCATACGTGCATGCTATGGGACTTGCAAACTTCAACACAAGTATTTATCAAATTCACAACTACTCAACTAGCACAACTTTAATATCACCATCCTCATATCTCAAAACAATTATCAAGTATCCAACTTCTCATAGTTTTCAACGCACTTTCTATGATAGTTTTTATTATACCTATCTTGGATGCCTATCATATTAGGACTAATTTCGTAACCAAAGAAAATTATCATGCTGTTCTAAAGGACTCTCAAAATAATATAAGTGAATCATGAGAGATCAATAATTTCTATAAAATAAAACCACCACCGTGCTCTAAAAGATATAAGTGAAGCACTAGAGCAAAATTATCTAGCTCAAAAGATATAAGTGAAGCAGATAGAGTATTCCAATAAATTCCAATTCATGTGTGTCTCTCCCAAAAGGAGTTTAAAGCAAGTATGGTTGTGGTAAACTAAAAAGCAAAGACTCAAATCATACAAGACGCTCCAAGCAAAACACATATCACGTGGTGAATAAAAATATAGCCTCAAGTAAAGTTACCGATAGAAGAAGACAAAAGAGGGGATGCCTTCCGGGGCATCCCCAAGCTTAGGCTTTTGGTTGTCCTTGAATTTTACCTTGGGGTGCCTTGGGCATCCCCAAGCTTAGGCTCTTTCCACTCCTTATTCCATAATCCATCAAATCTTTACCCAAAGCTTGAAAACTTCACAACACAAAACTTAAACAGAAAATCTCATGAGCTTCGTTAGTATAAGAAAACAAACCACCACTTAAGGTACTGTAATTAACTCATTCTTTATTTTTATTTGTGTTAAACCTAATGTATTCCAACTTCTATATGGTTCATAACCTCCGATACTAGCCATAGATTCATCAAAATAAGCAAACAACACACGAAAACAGAATCTGTAAAAACACAGAACAGTCTGTAGTAATCTCTGGTTTCGAATACTTCTGTCACCCCAAAAATTCTAAAATAAATTGCTGTACCTGAGGAATTTATATATTAATAATCTTTAAAAATAATAAACTTAATCACACCCTCCAGTAAAAGATGGAAGCAAATATCGTGAGCGCTAAAGTTTCTCTTTTTTACAGCAAGATTACTAAAAATTCGCCTAAGTCTTCGCAAAGGTTCTACTTGGAAAAACACTAATTAAAAGCATAAAACCACATCTAAACAGAGGCTATATGAATTATTTATTACTAAACATAACCAAAAATCAAGAAACAAAAATAAAATTGGGTTGCCTCCCAACAAGCACTATCATTTAACGCCCCTAGCTAGGCATAAAAGCAAGAATAGATCTAGGTATTATCATCTTTGGTATGCAATACATAAGTGGCTCTCATAATAGATTTATAAGGTAATTTTATTTTATTTTTAGGGAAGTGTTCCATGCCTTTCCTTAACGGAAATTGGAATCTAATATTTCCTTCCTTCATATCAATAATTGCACCAATCATTCTAAGGAAAGGTCTACCAAGAATAATGGGACATGTAGGATTGCAATCAATATCAAGAACAATGAAATCTATGGGCACATAATTAATATTTGAAACAATAAGAACATCATTAATCCTTCCCATAGGTTTCTTAATAGTGGAATCCACGAGGTGCAAATTTAAAGAACAATCATCGAATTCACGGAAACCTAACACATCACACAAAGTTTTTGGAATCGTGGAAACGCTAGCACCCAAATCACATAAAGCATAGCATTCATGATTTTTAATATTAATTTTAATAGTATAGCATGGATTGCAACAAGGAAATACAATCTATTAAAGAACAATTATCATAATTAAATTCCTTGAAATCCAAAATAGTGGGTTCATTGCTATGTAAAGTTTTGACCTCTCCGATCCCACTTTTATCAATTTTTGCATCAAGATCTAAAAACTCCGAACCATTGGGACGCCTTTTAGCTAAAGTAAACTCATCTCGAGTCCCATAATTATCAAGATTCATATTGAAAAACAAAGATTTAATAGGAGACACATCTATCACTTTTAGATCTTCATCCTTATTATCATCAAAACTAGAAGAACATGCTTTCACAAAGCAATCTTTTTTAGCACGCATCCTAGCGGTTCTTTCTTTGCACTCATCAATGGAAATTCTCATAGCTTTGAGAGATTCATTGATATCATGCTTAGGTGGAATAGATCTGATTTTCAAAGAATCAACATCAAGAGAAATTCTATCCACATTCCTAGCCAACTCATCAATCTTAGACAAGTTTTTCTCAATCAAAGCATTGAAACTCTTTTGCAAACTAATAAATTCTTTAATATTAGATTCAAAATCAGAGGGCATCTTATTATAATTTCCATAAGAATTGTTGTAGGAATTACCATAATTATTAGAGGAATTACTAGGAAATGGCCTAGGATTAAAATTACCTCTATACGTGTTGTTACCAAAATTGTTCCTACCAACAAAATTCACATCCATAGATTCATTATTATTCTCAATCAAAGTAGTGTGACGCCCTCAATTCAATCGTACACTAATCATACACGCAAATGTGTACGATCAAGAACAAGGACTCATGGGAAGATATCACAACACAACTCTAGACACAAGTTAAAATAATACGAGCTTTATATTACAAACCAGGGGCCTCGAGGGCTCGAATACATAAGCTCGAATACACAAGAGTCAGCGGAAGAAACAATATCTGAGTACAGACATAAGTTAGACAAGATTTCCTTAAGAGGGCTAGCATAAAAGCGACAATGATCAAAAAGGCAAGGCCTCCTGCCTTGGAGCCTCCTAACTGCTCCTAGTCGTCTGCAGTCTTCACGTAGTAGTAGGCATCCTCCGGGTAGTAGTAGTCATCAGTGGCATCGTCTGGCTCCTGGGATCCGTCATCTGGTGGCAACAATCGGGTATGGGGGGAATGAAGTAGCAAAGCAACCGTGAGTACTCATCGAAAGTACTCGCAAGACTTACATCAGATCTAAACTAAGTATGCATCTGTATCAAAGGAATGGGTTGTATCTGTGGACTAAACTGCAGAATGCCAGAAGGGAAGGGGAAAGCCTAGCCTATCGAAGACTAGCATCTTCTGGAAACCACCATCTTGCAGCAACAGGAGGGAGTAGAGTAGCATAAATTAAAGTAGTAGAAGTGTTATCAACCTCGGCTAGAGATCCTTTCTCGACTCCCTGCGAGAAAGCAATCCCAGAGCCATACTATCCATTTCTCATCACACACCGTTTATCATAACCACTTCTCATCTCAAGTATCCAGTTCTAGTTGTATCGATCGGGATACAACTCCAAGTGTCCTTTATCGTAGGACAGGCTATCGACAGATGTTTTCTTCCCTGCAGGGGTGCACCAACTTACCCACCATGCTCGATTAACTCCGGCCGGACACACTTTCCTGGGTCATGCCCGGCCTCGGCCAAACAATATGCCGCAACCCGACCTAGGCTTAATAGAGAGGTCAGCACGCCAGACTAAACCTATGCCCCAGGGGTTATGGGCCATCTCCCCGGGAACTCCTGCACGTTGCGTACACGGCCGATGAGCAGACCTAGCTACCTCCTTCAACAAGGCAGGAGCTTACGCAGTCCAACCCGGCACACGCTGCTCAGTCGCTAACATCTATTAAGCATCGGCTGATGTATACGCGTAGAACGTCCATACTATGCCCACGTGATGTGTGCTATCAGGCCACATGCCCCTCAGATCAAATATCCAAACCATAGTGGATTAGGAGCACGCGGTAACGAGCAGAGACTTGACCCCGTCGCCCCGTCTCGAGTACTTGCAGCAAGGGCTAAGAATGCCCGGCCATGCCTCGTAAGTATCTCGCAGGCACCTTCCAGGTCAACCTGACTCCACATAACTTGCTATTAAGCTCGCGCGGGTACCCCTCAGGGCCAACCCGTCTTTAGTAACATGCTCAATGCAAAGTCATAGTAACCATAGTAACTGTGTGTCTAACACCAAGGGGAAAACCCGAGGAATCACCCCCGGTGAATTCCACTCGATGTTGTCATCAAGGTGAACGTAAGAGGATCCACCCTCAAGGTTCACGTTTGATGGGTTGCATGACACAGCCTTAACGAAAGTGGTCAAGGATGAAATCACCCTCGATGACCTCGACCGTATAGCTACACTACGGAGATCTCATCAAGAGTGATGTAAGAGGTTCCACTCTCAACACACGATGGTAACTCTGCAGAGTCATACAACCAGGGGTGTGATGTGCGATTTTGGGGCCTGGACATCGATCACGTTGATCGAGTCATCGAACATAAACGAGGCAACTGGGACAAGGTGCGGTCACTGATGGATCTCTAACCAACCTCTACTAAGCAGTTTAGGATAAGCAGGTAATGTATAATAGCAGGTAACAACAACAGGCTATGCATCAGAGTAGGATCATATGGAAAGCAGTAGAAGTTCTAATGCAAGCATGAGAGGGAAAGAAATAGGCGATATCGGAATGCTCAAGGGAGGTTTGCTTGCCTGGAAGCTCTGTTGAAAAGGAAGAAGTGTCATCGTCGACGTAGTCAATCAAAGGGGCGGCATCAGTCTTAGGGTCTACCGGAGAGAAGAGGGGGAAGACACAATAAATATAAAGCAAACAAAGCATCACAAAGCATAACATGGCAATATATCGTGCCGGGTGTGACCTAACGTATGGCTTGTAACATCCCAAATTTTCAATTTGGAATGTTATACATTAGATCATCATGCATATCATATTTTATTGTGCTTTTGGTTTTGATCCTAGAAAATCCTAAGCAACTCAAGGACCCACGGAGAGAGTTGAGGATTTCGTTATTTACATATTTGAGTTTTCTGAAATTATGTAAACAGGATCATTTGATTTTATTTATTTTATCATCAATTATTTCTATTGCAAAAATATGAGAGAGGGAATAAAATGACTTTCCCAAAATATAGAAATATTGAGGATTTAATAAAAAAATCAAATAAGATTTATTTCGAAGTTCTTCGGTATTTTTATTTGAATTTAGGAAAATGCGCGTTTTTCAAAGTTGTAGTTTGGGCCCCGATAAATGTTCACTTTATCGGGCTTGATTTTAGAAACCCGGCAAAATTTATTTCGTGATTTTTGGAGTCCATTTAGTATTTCTTTTTATTTTTTTTCCGAGCGGAATTATTAAAAAAAACGCGGAACCGACTTTGGGCCGTACTCGGCCAGGACACCGCTGGCCGGGGGCTTTATAAGCCGCCTGAGGCCCGAGCCGAGAGAGAGCCCAGCCACCGCCGAAACCCTAGCGCGCCCCAGCCGCCCTAGCCGCCGCCGCCCGCCGCCGCCGCCGCCCGCCGCCGCCCGCCGCCGCCGCCGCCCGCCGCCGCCGCCCGCTGCCGCCGCCGCCGACTCACCGGAGCAGCGCTCCGCCCGAGGTTCGCCGCCGCCCCGTTTTCCGTGCTGTTTAAAAAAAATTATGTTCATCGTTTTTCTTTTTCATCGGATTTTCCGCGGTTATTTTCTGATCGCGATTTCTGATCCGATTTTCGTTTTAGTATAACTGTTCGCTCGTTTATCGGAATAAGGCGATTCAAGCGCCTGGAGTTTCGTATCGAAACCCTCTTTCCGAATAATCAACTTAAACAAGTTTTTGCTACTATAAAATTTGCCCTAGATCCAGATTACTAGAACGAAGTTGTTTTCTTTCGCCATTTGATTTCTTTTGCTTCGTTCGATTTGATTCTTTTTGCAAACCATGGTTCTTAAGTTGAACTTTCTGGTTAGATATTCTATTTGAGTTTTACCTGTGCATTAGATGAGTACTTATTGTATGCTTGTTGTTTGTCTGCGATAGAATACCCGGAGTGCGCCGCCTGTTACTTCGAATCCCTAGGTTACTCGGATCATCAGCAAGGCAAGTAACACTTTGATCATACCTTTTTCTACAACCCAGTTTTATTGCATTAGATCAATCTTCACACACTGCATGATTAGGATCTAATTAAATTGTGGGATGGGTAGTAGATGAGGTAGTACCTATTACCTATTTATTATCAAACCTTTGGGAGTTACTTCTACGTTTGCTTATTATGCCATGCTATGCTAGTAGACGTGGATTGGGTGAGTGAAATCCATGACAGATGTGAGATTGTTAATTAAGGGTTTATCTAAGGTGGCAACCTAACACACATCTGGGTGGATTGAGGCACCTGGGGTTTCTAGGACTTGCCTGTTTTCTTTTGGACCGGCACCCAGGCTCAAAGGGATCATGAGATTACTCATACTAGAAACTTCCGTGTGCAGCCACAAGCCATTATGGGCTCTGGCATAGTTGACTAAGTTGTGCGAACTCTTACAGGGTAGACTAGCAGATGTAGGGGAAAGTAGGTGTACCGGTCTATCCGTCGTAAGGTGCTAGCGCTTCTGAAAGACTGTGTCTCGGTCATCCGTTTCTCAAACACCATGTAGTGCGAGAAATCCAACGGAGGCGATCGAGTCTTGTGGGGAAAAGTGCGCAAACCTCTGCAGAGTGTAACAAACTAATCATGGTTAGCCGTGTCCCTGGTTATGGAAATCTTGAGTATCTGGTACCTAGATTATCATGTGAATCTCGACATGTTACCCTAAATTAATATTGTTTGGTTTTAATGATGTTACTTAATTGGGATTGAGAATGCTGTCAACCATTCTCATGTTTAACAACCACCATGATAGTAATTAATTTTATTCCTTTGAAGTAGGGAAAAATTGGCTTTACGCAAAAACTGTAACCATAGAGCTTTCCACCAGCCAAATATGCATATAGTATAGTTGTTGCATTTCCATTACTCTCTATGTGTTACCTTGCCAGCATATTCCATGTGCTGACCCGTTTCGGGCTGCAACGTTAATGTTGCAGACTTTTCAGACGACGATTGAGGAGTTTTAGGTCATGGTTCTATACTCAGTGATGCCGTTGGAGTTGATGGACTCACTTATCTTCCAAGCCTTCCGCTGTTATCGTTATTAGTTGGCCTTAAGCCATATTTATTGTAATAAGTTCTCTTTTGAGACACTCGATGTAATAAGTGTGTGATTGCTACACTGCTATAAATCCTCCGATTACTGTGTGGTGTCAGCATTACTGATCCAGGGATGACACCGGAGCACAGAGATCAGACTGTTTGAGGTCTGGTCGCTACAAAGATGGTATCAGAGCACACGCTAACTGTAGGACACGACCCCTAAGCTAAAGACCTAGATCACTACTCACTCTCTTCTCTTCTGACTTCTCATCTTTTCTACTCTTTAGGATGGCGGATGCAAGGAACAAGTTCACACAACGAGATGAAGATACACCCTTTGGACGCCACTTGAAGGAAGTCACTAGATACCTGAACATAGGAGTACCAAGCTTCACGAGAACCTACAATGCCACTTTATTTGAGGAAGAGCGTTGGATGATTCAAGTTCAAGTTCCAGGAAGGACGTTCATGCCAGTCACTGAGCCCATAGAGTTTTCTTTTGATGCACCAACTTGGAGTCTAGGAAAGAGCATGGCAGCTCACATCACCATGGGACGCATTGGAGAAGTCTACCGCAAGGATCTTAAGGATACTATCTACCAGATTTGTGGGCGCCGAGATGAACACTGGGAGATGATCAGCACCAGGAAAGATAGATCAATTGTAGCTTTTATTCAGGAGTTAAACCAGCACATTCGACGACAGGAGAATCAGATGTGCGCCGACATGATAGATCTGAAGAAGGCTAAGACTAGAATCAAGGAACTGGAGGAAGAACTCAAGGCTACACGCGAAGATTATGAAGAAGAAATTGAAGTATTGGTGGAGAAGAATGACGATCTGATTAAGAAGATTGGAATATTTATGGGAGGCCCGACACCAGTAGACGAAGACGAAGAACCCAAGGAGATTAGCCCGGAAGACTACATCATCATTGACGGCACCGACTCGGAACAAGATAGTAGCGATGATGACTATGTTGATGAAGCAGGAGCAGATATCATGGAGTCTACAACCGTAGAATATTTCTAGTAGACCACCTCATCGGTAGTAGTAGTCCACCATGTAAAGATAGTAGCCCGAGCACTTTTGTGATAGCTAGATCGATTGTATGTCCTTGTTTGATTGATTGAAGTGAATTGTTTGTTTTTCCTCATGTGCATATGGGTAGTGTTTTCTCTTTAGACCCCCTCTATTCTTATATCTCGTCTTTTCTAAACCCTTAGATGCCTCCGAGACGTGACCCCGGATTTGCCTTTCCGTCGGAGCTCACCCAGTTGATCCAGCAGTAGAACACCTTGATGCAGTTGCTAGTTTAGAATCAGAATCAGGGGAACAACAACAACAACCCACCACCACCACCACCTGTTGACCACTTAGCCCGTTTTCTTAGGCTGAATCCGCCGGTGTTTTCCAGTAGCACCGAGCCGATAGTAGCAGATGATTGGCTCCACAAGATAGCTAGGGAGTTGACCACAGCAGGATGCGCAGATGCGGAGAAGGTGAAGTTTGCCGCACATCAGTTAGAAGGACCCGCAGCATCCTGGTGGGAGAATTTCACAGCCACCTTCCCAGTCGACACTGTCACATGGGATCAGTTTCAGTAGGCTTTTCGTACTGCCCATGTTTCAGCAGGAGCAATGGCCATGAAGAAGTGTGAGTTTCGTAACTTGCGCCAAGGAGGACGGACAGTTGGCCAGTATGTGGAGGAGTTTAGTAAGCTAGCACGATATGCCCCAGATGACGTTGCTACGGATGCAGCTAAGCAGGAGAAATTCCTGGAAGGACTGAATGATGAGTTGAGTATGCAGCTGATGGTAGCCACCTTCAACAACTACCAGGAGTTGGTAGATCGTGCTCTTATGATTGAAGGGAAGCAGCAGCAAATTGAGAACCGCAAGAGGAAGTATGGACAAGGAAAGTATAACTCAGGAGCTCAGCAGAAGCCTCGTTTTACCCCTAGGCCAGGAGGACATTTTTAGCATACCCATGGAGTAGGTAGCTCGCACAATCACAATGGCACCAAGAATGGTAATGGGAATGGAGGAAGCAATGGCCAGAACCGCAGCACCCCATCAACCCCAGCCAAGAAGGACTTGAGCCACGTCACTTGCTATAAGTGTTCGAAGCTAGGAAATTATGCAAATAAGGACAAAACGGCAATGGAAGCTCTGGAAAGAAGCCGAACCCTTTCAACAGGGGACAGGTGAACCACGTTAATGTGGAGGAGGTTGAAGCTCAGCCCGATGCAGTAATAGGTAAGTTTTTGGTTAAGTCATTTACTGCACTCGTTCTTTTGATACTGGTGCATCACATTCATACATATCAAGGGGATTTGTGGAAAAGTATAGCCTGCCCACTAGGATTCTTAAAACACCTATGCTAGTAAGCTC
Organism: Triticum urartu; assembly: GCF_056163025.1. Classification (NCBI taxonomy): domain Eukaryota; kingdom Viridiplantae; phylum Streptophyta; class Magnoliopsida; order Poales; family Poaceae; genus Triticum; species Triticum urartu. The sequence goes on along the minus strand of NC_141878.1, from coordinate 414,014,277 downwards.
ACCAGGAGTACAGTACATGGCCAGTCAAGGATGTTTTCAAGTGCCATTAAGTATAGGAAGGCATGTTTTCCCAACGGATTTAATTATTTTGGAATCCCAAGGTCTGGATGTGATTTTTGGTATGGATTGGCTGTCGATGTATGGAGGAAACATCGATTGCGCCAGTAAGACAATTTTGCTCACAACGCCAGAAGGGAGAAGGATCAAGTATGTATCCCGGCATGCGCCAAACAGGACACAAGTAAATTCCTTATCAGGAGTTGTGCAGGAGGAAGTACCAGTGGTAAAGGATTTTCCTGATGTATTTCCCGAAGAGTTGCCAAGCATGCCACCGGATAGAGATATTGAGTTTTTGATTGAGCTATTGCCAGGCACTGGGCCAATATCAAAGAGACCCTATAGGATGCCAGCAAAAGATTTGGTGGAAATTAAGAAGCAGATTAAGGAGTTACTGGATAAGGGATATATTCACCCAAGTTCTTCGCCTTGGGGATCACCAGTACTTCTAGTAGAGAAGAAGGATGGGTCGTTAAGGATGGTTGTTGACTATCGAGGATTGAATGAAGTAACAATCAAGAACAAGTACCCGCTACCAATGATAAATGATCTGTTGATCGATTGCAAGGAGCCAAAGTGTTTTCCAAGATCGATTTGCAATCAGGATACCATCAGTTGTAGATTCGAGAACAGGATATTCCGAAGACAGCTTTTACCACCAGGTATGGGCTGTATGAGTATACCGTTATGTCATTTGGTCTGACTAACACGCCTGCCTATTTTATGAACATGATGAACAAAGTGTTTATGGAGTTTTTGGATAAGTTCGTCGTAGTGTTCATTGATGAGATCCTGGTATATTCGAAGAATGAAGAGGAGCATAAGGAGCATTTGCGTTTGGTACTTGGAAAGCTCAGAGAACATCAATTATATGCCAAGTTCAGCAAATGTGAGTTTTGGTTGAAGGAAGTAGGATTCCTCGGACACGTTATATCTGGAGAAGGTATAGCTGTTGATCCCGCTAAAGTTGAAACCGTGACCAAGTGGGAAGCACCAACAACAGTTGGAGAGATCCGGAGTTTTCTTGGACTCGCAGGATACTACCGGAGGTTTATTGAAATTTTTTCAAAGATTGCGAAGCCTATGACGGAGTTGTTGAAGAAGGATACTAAGTTCAAATGGACTGAGGAGTGTGAGGCAAGTTTTCAGGAGTTGAAGAACCGTTTGGTTACCTCACCAGTGTTGATTTTGCCAGATCAAACCAAGGATTATGAGGTGTATTGCGACGCTTCACGTCGAGGACTTGGAGCAATGCTTATGCAGGAAGGAAGAGTTGTTTCGTATGCTTCACGACAACTGAAGCCCCATGAGTTGAATTATGCTATGCATGATTTGGAGTTAGCAGCCGTAGTGCATGCGTTGAAGACATGGAGACATTTCCTCATCAGAAATCATTGTGAGGTGTACACGGATCATAAGAGTTTGAAGTACATTTTCACGCAAAAGGAGTTGAATCTCAGACAAAGGAGATGGTTGGAGCTCATCAAGGATTATGATATGAAATTGCATTATCATCCCGGGAAGGCTAATGTAGTAGCTGACGCATTGAGCCGTAAGAGTCATGTCAATACACTAATGACGGGAGAAATACCCAAGGAGTTAGCAGAAAATTTTCGTGAACTATGTATGGAAATAGTTTCGAGAGGCTATGTAGCAGCGTTGGAAATCCAGTCAACTATGATGAATAGAATCAAAGAAGCTCAGAAAACTGACAAGGAGATTGCTTCTATAAAGGAGAAAATGAAAGAAGGAAAAACTAGAGGATTTCGTGAGGATGAGCACGACACCCTATGGTTTGAAGACCGTGTTTATGTACCCAATGACCCGGAGATCAGAAAGTTGATTTTGCAAGAGGCACATGATTCACCGTATTCGATTCACCCAGGAAATACCAAGATGTATTTGGATTTGAAGGATGTTTTCTGGTGGACCGGAATGAAGAAGGATATTGCGGAGTATGTAGTAGTTTGTGACGTATGTCAGAGAGTAAAGGCAGAGCATCAGAAGCCAGCAGGATTGTTGCAACCATTGCCAATACCCGAATGGAAGTGGGATAAGCTAGGCATGGATTTTATCACGGGATTACCAAGGACTCGTTCAGGCTATGACTCGATTTGGATTGTAGTTGATCGATTAACGAAGGTAGCACATTTCATCCCAGTAAAGACCACTTACACCAGTGCTAAGTTGGCAAAGATATACATGACCAGGATCGTATGTTTGCATGGAGTTCCGAGGAGCATCATATCAGATAGAGGAACCCAGTTTACCTCAAAGTTCTAGAAGCAGTTGCATGAGAGTTTGGGTACTAGGCTAGAATTTAGTACAACTTTTCACCCGCAGACAGATGGACAGACCGAGAGAGTCAATCAGATTTTGGAGGATATGCTGAGAGCTTGTGCGCTAGATTATGGATCTAGTTGGGACGATAATTTGCCATATGTGGAGTTTTCGAAGCTTTGTACGGAAGGAGGTGCAGAACACCGTTGTCATGGGACGAAGTTGGAGACCGCCAGTTGTTTGGACTAGATCTGATTAAGGAGTCTGAACAGAAGGTGAAGTTGATTCACGATAGGCTCAAGGTAGCCCAGTCCAGGCAGAAGAGCTACGCAGATTCTAAACGCAAGGAGACAGTTTATGAAGTCGGAGATAGAGCTTATCTTCGAGTATCCCCACTTCGAGGGATTAAGCGCTTTGGAGTTAAAGGGAAGTTAGCGCCACGATTTGTAGGACCATATCGAGTTTTGGAGCGTATGGGAGAAGTGGCTTACAAGTTGGAATTGCCAGAAGGATTAACAGGAGTTCATGATGTGTTTCACGTTTCTCAGTTGAAGAAGTGTCACGCAGAGATGACTGACATACCTTTGAGAGACACAGTGCCATTAGAAGCAATTCAGTTGGATAACAATTTGACCTATGAGGAGAAACCAGTCAAGATTCTTGAGTTTGCCAGCCGAGTTACTCGCAGCAAAGTTATCAAGTTTTGCAAAGTTCAGTGGAGCCACCACACAGAGGATGAAGCCACCTGGGAGCGAGAGGAAGATTTGCTCAAAGACCACCCACACCTATTTTCTAGCCAACCCGAATCTCGAGGGCGAGATTCATCTTAAGGGGGGGTAGGTTTGTAACATCCCAAATTTTCAATTTGGAATGTTATACATTAGATCATCATGCATATCATATTTTATTGTGCTTTTGGTTTTGATCCTAGAAAATCCTAAGCAACTTAAGGACCCACGGAGAGAGTTGGGGATTTCGTTATTTACATATTTGAGTTTTCTCAAATTATGTAAACAGGATCATTTGATTTTATTTATTTTATCATCAATTATTTCTATTGCAAAAATATGAGAGAGGGAATAAAATGACTTTCCCAAAATATAGAAATATTGAGGATTTAATAAAAAATCAAATAAGATTTATTTCGATGTTCTTCGGTATTTTTATTTGAATTTAGGAAAAATGTGCGTTTTTCAAAGTTGTAGTTTGGGCCCAGATAAATGTTCACTTTATCGGGCTTGATTTTAGAAACCCGGCAAAATTTATTTCGTGATTTTTCGAGTCCGTTTAGTATTTGTTTTTCCGAGCGGAATTATTTAAAAAAAACGCGGAACTGACTTTGGGCCGTACTCGGCCAGGACACCGCTGGCCGGGGGCTTTATAAGCCGCCCGAGGCCCGAGCCGAGAGAGAGCCCAGCCACCGCCGAAACCCTAGCGCGCCCAAGCCGCCCTAGCCGCCGCCGCCCGCCGCCGCCGACTCGCCGGAGCAGCGCGCCGCCCGAGGTTCGCCGCCGCCCCGTTTTCTGTGCTGTTTTAACAAAAATCTGTTCGTCGTTTTTCTTTTTCATCGGATTTTCCGCAGTTATTTTCTGATCGCGATTTCTGATCCGATTTTCGTTTTAGTATAACTTTTCGCTCGTTTATCGGAATCAGGCAATTCAAGCGTCTGGAGTTTCTTCTCGCAACCCTCTTTCCGAATAATCAACTTAAACAAGTTTTTGATACTGTAAAATTTGCCCTAGATCCAGATTACTAGAACGAAGTTGTTTTCTTTCGCCGTTTGATTTCTTTTACTTCGTTCGATTTGATTCTTTTTGCAAACCAGGGTTCTTAAGTTGAACTTTCTGGTTAGATCTTCTATTTGAGTTTTACCCGTGCATTAGATGAGTACTTATTGTATGCTTGTTGTTTGTCTGCGATAGAATACCCAGAGTGCGCCGCCTGTTACTTCGAATCTCTAGGTTACGCGGATCATCAGCAAGGCAAGTAACACTTTGATCATACCTTTTTCTACAACCCAGTTTTATTGCATTAGATCAATCTTCACACACTGCATGATTACGATCTAATTAAATTGTGGGATGGGAAGTAGATGAGGTAGTACCTATTACCTGTTTATTATCAAACCTTTGGGAGTTACTTCTACGTTTGCTTATTATGCCATGCTATGCTAGTAGACGTGGATTGGGTGACTGAAATCCATGACAGATGTGAGATTGTTAAATTAAGGGTTTATCTAAGGTGGCAACCTAACACACATCTGGGTGGATTGAGGCACCTGGGGTTTCCAGGACTTGCCTGTTTTCTTTTGGACCGCCACCCAGGCTCAAAGGGATCATGAGATTATTCATACTAGAAACTTCCGTGTGCAGCCACAAGCCATTATGGGCTCTGGCATAGTTGACTAAGTTGTGCGAACTCTTACAGGGTAGACTAGCTGATGTAGGGGAAAGTAGGTGTACCGGTCTATCCGTCGTAAGGTGCAAGCGCTTCTGAAAGACTGTGTCTCGGTCATCCGTTTCTCAAACACCATGTAGTGAGAGAAATCCAACGGAGGCGATCGAGTCTTGTGGGGAAAAGTGCACAAACCTCTACAGAGTGTAACAAACTAATCATGGTTAGCCGTGTCCCCGGTTATGGACATCTTGAGTATCTGGTACCTGGATTATCATGTGAATCTCGACATGTTACCCTAAATTAATATTGTTGGGTTTTAATGATGTTACTTAATTGGTATTGAGAATGCTGTCAACCATTCTCAATGTTTAACAACCACCATGGTAGTAATTAATTTTATTCCTTTGAAGTAGGGAAAAATTGGCTTTACGCAAAAACTGTAACCATAGAGCTTTCCACCAGCCAAATATGCATATAGTATAGTTGTTGCATTTCCATTACTCTCTATGTGTTACCTTGCCAGCATATTCCATGTGCTGACCCGTTTCGGGCTGCAATGTTAATGTTGCAGACTTTTCAGACGACGATTGAGGAGTTTTAGGTCGTGGTTCTATACTCGGTGATGCCGTTGGAGTTGATGGACTCACTTATCTTCCAAGCCTTCCGCTGTTATCGTTATTAGTTGGCCTTAAGCCATATTTATTGTAATAAGTTCTCTTTTGAGACACTCGATGTAATAAGTGTGTGATTGCTACTCTGCTATAAATCCTCCGAGTACTGTGTGGTGTCAGCATTACTGATCCAGGGATGACACCGGAGCACAGAGATCAGACTGTTTGAGGTCTGGTCGCTACATGGCTAGACGATACAGGTGAAGGGGGAATTCAACCGGGAATGTTTTCCCGGTTCCGGACCTGTGTCAAACAGATGACCGAAGGGGAATGTTCCATGTTCAGATAGTTAGAGGCATCTGACAGGTATGTGGGTAGCGTATTCGGGTTCGTCACGTCTTTCTGAGCAACTTTTATGTAGAAAACTTTTTCATCCGAGTTACGGATTATTTTCTATAAATTATCAAAGATTTAAAGATTTTCTGGAATATTTTTATTTAATCTAATCCAAATTTGACCAAGTCAAAATGACTAGTCAAAAAGGGGTGATGTGGCCCACATGTCATTGGCACATAATTTAATTGATGGCTAAATGAGGGAGTCCTGGGTTAGGGGGTGTTCGGATGGCCGGACTATACCTTCAGCCGGACTCCTGGACTATGAAGACACAAGATTGAAGACTCCGTCCCATGTCCGGAAGGGACTTTCCTTGGCGTGGAAGGCAAGCTTGGCGATACGGATATGTAGATCTCCTACCATTGTAACCGACTTTGTGTAACCCTAACCCTCTCCGGTGTCTATATAAACCGGAGGGTTTTAGTCCGTAGGACAACATACACAACAACAATCATACCATAGGCTAGCTTCTAGGGTTTAGCCTCTTCGATCTCGTGGTAGATCTACTCTTGTACTACCCATATCATCAATATTAATCAAGCAGGACGTAGGGTTTTACCTCCATCGAGAGGGCCCGAACCTGGGTAAAACTTCGTGTCCCTTGCCTCCTGTTACCATCCGGCCTAGACGCAAAGTTCGGGACCCCCTACCCGAGATCCGCCGGTTTTGACACCGACATTGGTGCTTTCATTGAGAGTTCCTCCGTGTCGTCGCCATCAGGAAGGATGCCTCGCCCCGTCTTTAAAGACGACACCATTGCTAAGGGAGCTTTGGCTGTCGGCCAAACCCTCTGGCTAGGTGGTTTTCTTATGACTGCCTGTTCGGCTTCTGCGCCGACGATGACTTCTCGAGCCATCGAAAACAATCTTCATGTCCGCTCGGAACTCGCCGAGCAGTTAGATCCAATGGAGCTCTCCTCCATAAACGAGCTCTTGGATCGCTTCGCCGCCCTGGGAGTCGCTACGGATTACGACCAGATTGGGCCTAAACTCGATCTGAGAGAGATTAACTCTCCCCAAGTCACCCATCACGTTCCCGTGGTAGAGGGACGGTGCGGCGACCCTTCATCTATCTTAAGGACTCGCTACGTCCAGATTCCCGATCCCTCCAAGCCGGATACCCGCGGAGGGGAGGATATCACTCAAGACCTGAACTTAGAGTCAGGCGACGGGCTGGATTCATTGGACAACATCCAGGAATACAAATTTTCGAGTTCGGAAATTCCTCGGCCTCTGAGCCTCAGATGGGGTGAGGCTTCGGATTTAATTCCACCCACCCACCACAACATAAGCGATCTATCCAAAATCAGGCAAGAGCCCGATGAAACAGTACATCATTACTGGGCCAGATTCCTCCTGGTTAAGAACAGGCTAAGGGACTACCGCGAGGAAGACGCAATCTCAATCTTTTGCAATAATTGCACGAACAAGGGAATACTCAACGCCATAAGTCGCCGTGATATTACACACTTCGCTGACTTGGCGTCCATTGTACGAAAGTATTGTGCGATGGAAAGCGCCTGGAAAACCGAAATCAAATTTTGGGACAATCCAACCCTGAATACAAACCCAGTCCGAAATAAAAGGGTGCATCATCACCAGACACTCGGGTCAAGCACTAAAAAGCAAAAACCCTCTACAGGGCATGGAACCGTACTGGAAGGATGGTTCAATGGACCCTGTAAAATTCACAGTATAGAGGACGCCACACCAACTCCCAGCCTCAGAGCATGTCAGATACTCCGGCAGGTGGCCAAAATTGACGAAAATCTCCTAATTCCGGAGGCCACAGTAAGCCACCCCAGACACACCAATACGGTATTAACAGTCTTCGAGACTTTCGCATCAAATAATATGCGAAAAAGGACACTCCGCAGCCTTGCCGAAGTCTACCAAGTAGCAACAATAAACCCATGGAGTGACACGGCTATTACCTTTAACGCCAGTGATGAACCTAAATTCCGAACAGCCCGAGCACCAGCCGCATTGGTCGTCAGTCCAATAGTGGACGGCTTTCGTCTTACCAAGGTACTCATGGACGGCGGCAGCGGATTGAACCTCATTTATGAGGAAACCCTTCAAAAAATGGAAATAGACTAGAACCGCATTGAGCGAAGCAGCACAACCTTTAGAGGAATAATCCCCAGTCGGGAAGCATGCTGTACAGGAAAAATCACACTAGATGTGGTGTTCGGCACGCCAGATAATTACAGGTCCAAAGAGGTCACGTTCCATGTGGCTCCGTTCAGCAATGGTTATCACGCTCTGCTAGGGCGGGAAGCGTTTACAATCTTCCAAGCAATACCCCATTACGGGTACATGAAGCTCAAGATGCCCGGGCCTAACGGGATCATCACTCTCGCTAGTGATCCGGACATAGCACTCCACGCCGAAAACAAGACAGTCGCACTGGCCCTCGAGGCACTATCCGAAGCCCTAGCGGCTGAGGAACTGACTACGCTGCGCTCTACCGTGAATAGGGACGATGTGGTACTCGACAAAAGATGCAAGTCCACCTCCTTTAAACCGACGGACGAAATAGTCAAATTCCAAGTCCATCCAACGGACCCCAATAAAACAGCTTCCATCGGGGCACAGTTAAACCCTGATGTAGACGCCGCACTACGAGAGTTCCTACGAGAGAACTAGGACATTTTCGCCTGGCACCCTTCAGATATGCCAGGAATCCCACGCAGGGTGGCCGAGCACAGCTCAAATATCCAAACAGGATTCAAACCTGTCAAATAGGCTCTTCGGCGTTTTTCCGAACCTAAGAGATAGGCCATGGGAGAGGAGCTAGCAAAGCTATTGGAAGCCGGATTCATCAGAGATATAAAACATCCGGACTGGCTAGCAAACCTGTTGATGGTACCAAAGAAGGACAAATCCTGGCGCCTGTGTGTTGATTTTAAAGACCTTAACAAGGCTTGCCCAAAGGATCCCTTCCCCCTCCCCCGCATCGATCAAATTATCGACGCTACCGCAGGACACGATTCGTTGTGTTTCCTCGACGCATATTCCGGCTACCATCAAATCAAGATGGCAGAACCGGACCAAGCCGCAACGGCATTTATCACACCATACGACCCATTCTGCTTCAACACGATGCCCTTCGGGCTCAAAAACGCCGGCGCAACATATCAGCGCATGATTCAGACATGTCTGGCAAGCCATATTGGCAAAACAGTGGAGGCATATGTAGATGATGTGGTCGTCAAAACAAGACACGTTGAATCTCTAGTAGACGATTTGAGTCTCACATTTGATAACCTTCGAACATACGACATCAAGCTCAACCCGGAAAAATGCGTTTTCGGCGTTCCAGCCGGAAAGCTCTTGGGCTTCATTGTATCCGGTAGAGGAATTGAAGCAAATCCAACCAAGATCCAAGCTCTGTCGCAACTGGATATCCCAAAGGACCTCAAACAAATACAAAAGTTAACCGGATGTGTGGCGGCTCAAAGCCGCTTTATCTCCCGCTTGGGAGAAAAGGCCCGACCCGTTTACCGCCTCCTTCGGCGCACCGAACACTTCAAATGGACGGATGCAGCCATAGCCGGACTCGACGGAATAAAAGCCATACTGACAACAAACCCAGTCCTGGCCGCGCCAAACATTGGCGAACCAATGCTATTATACATTGCAGCAACACATCAGGTTGTAAGCGCAGTGCTCGTCGTCGAACGAGAAGCGGCCGGACATAAATTCCCCCTTCAAAAGCCGGTCTATTATGTGTCCACTATCCTCACTCCCTACAAATCACGGTACCCGCATTATCAAAAGATTGCGTACGCGGTATTCATGGCATCCCGGAAGATACGACACTACTTTCAAGTGTGTTCAATAATAGTAGCCTCGGAAGTTCCACTTAACGATATTATAAACAACCGTGACGCAACAGGCCGGATTGCAAAATGGGCCATTGAGCTCCTGCCGTTTGACATAACTTATAAGCCACGGCGAGCCATCAAGTGGCAAGTCTTGGCCGACTTCGTCGCGGAATGGACGGAGGCCGAACTCCCTAAAGAGTAAGACACATATTCAAATTGGATCATGCATTTCGACGGCTCCAAGATGTTGGCCGGACTAGGGGCCGGCGTTGTTTTGACGTCCCCCACAGGAGACATAGTTCAATACGTACTCCAGATTATGTACACGGACTCCAACAATGCAGCCGAATATGAGGCCCTTTTACATGGTCTCCGGATGGAAGTATCCATGGGCATTCAACGCCTAGAGGTGCGCGGGGACTCGAACCTCGCAATATCCCAAATAAATGGAGACTTCGATGCCAAGGATCCAAAAATGACAGCTTACCACAATGCCGTCCTAAAAATGTCAGCTCGGTTCGAGGGGCTTGAATTTCACCATATAGCCCGGGAAAATAATCAGGTGGCAGATGTCCTGGCACGCATCGGCGCAAAACGCGATGTAGTCCCCCCCAACATCTTCTTGGAAAGGCTGTTCAAACCATCCGTAGTATGGGAAGGGGAGCCGAACAATAACAGCCCGGACCCAGCCGCACTGCCCGACACCGAACATCTTGACACAATCGGAGGCTCTGCCAATGAAATAACACCTTCAGCCCACGTAATAATAGCCGTCATCGCCCCGTGGACAGAACCATTCCTCGCCTACCTTACTAGGCAGGAACTCCCCGAGGACCGAAATGAGGCACGCTGAATAGTGCGGCGATCCAAAGCCTACAGAGTCCACGAGGGAGAACTTTATAAGAAAAGAACTACCGGAGTCCTTCAAAGGTGCATCTCCGAAGAGGAGGGGCGGAACCTCTTGGCTGAAATTCATGCCGGACTCGGAGGTCATCACGCTGCAGCTCGGTCCCTTGTAAGCAAGGCCTTCCGTACAGGCTTTTATTGGCCGACGGCCCGGGCAGACGATCAGGACTTAGTCCAACGATGCACCGGTTGCCAGCTCTTTGCAAACCAAAGCCATATGCCACCCACCGCCCTCCAAACTATCCCCATTACTTGGCCCTTCACGGTCTGGGGGCTTGACATGGTTGGACCCCTTAAAGGCGGAACCCACAAGCAAAAATACTTACTGGTCATGGTGGATAAGTTCACCAAATGGATAGAAGCCAAGCCTGTTAAGACGGCCGAATCCGGACCGGTGATAGACTTTATATCCAGGGTTGTACACTGTTACGGCGTCCCCCACAACATCATCACTGATAACGGCATGAACTTCACGGCCGACGAGGTAAAACTCTGGTGCAAAAACATGGGCATCAAGCTCGATTATGCTTCCGTCTATCACCCACAAACTAACGGCCAGGTCGAACGTGCAAATGGTCTTATCATGAGCGGCATCAAACCCACATTAGTGCGATCCCTCAAGGAATCTAACACGCACTGGGTAGAGGAGCTCGACTCCGTACTCTGGGGGCTGCGGACCACGCCGAATCATACCACCGGATACACACCATTCTTTATGGTGTACGGCGCAGAGGCAGTTTTGCCTTGCGACATAATTCATGACTCACCACGAGTGCGCATGTACGAAGAAAGAGAAGCTGAGCTCGATCGGCAGGACAGCTTGGAAGCATTGGAGGAGGAGCGTTACGTGGCAAAAGCCCGTTCCGCATTCTATCAACAGCAGGCTCGAAGATACCAAAGAAGAGAAGTATGGGCCAAAAATTACAACGTTGGCGAATTAGTTCTACGACTACCGGACAAGAAAAAGGACAAACTCAAGCCCAAGTGGGAAGGTCCCTTCATAATTGACCAAGTACTGACTGGTGGAGCGTACTGCCTGCGGGATGCATCGGATAACCGACTCGAGCCGAATCCATGGAACGCAGCCCGTCTCCGAAGATTCTATGCCTAGCGCCGGACTCTGTGTTCGTCTCCTTCCTCTGTCCATTTTTCATATATTTTCTGTCTTACATTTCTCTTCTTCTTTTCTCTCTCTTATAGCCTTTAAAGGCTCATAAGGTGACGCGCTATCCGCGCTCATTAAAACTGGGGCTTCTTTAAACAGAAGCTTATTCATACGGGCTTCATGCCCATCACATGTGTCACACTTCCGCATGTACCTTTTATTCACCATTATATGCATCGATATGACTTAAGTTTTGGCCAAGCTGGGTTGCCTGGCTCCTGTGCTTACCCCTACGTTCCCGATTGTTCGGCTAGGTGGTAAAGGGAGCACCTCTGCGATTGTTACTACCGGGTCAGCCGGACGTGTACCTCAGACTGGGTGAAGCCGAAAGCTAGCATTCTTAAGGGAATATTCAGTCGGTGAACTAAACATGATCTTTTTTCATTTTTATCTACATGCCCCCAGATGTTTTTCCTGCGTTTCTTTTCGCAGCATGGACATGCACCTTAGGGCATGCCTCCCAGGGAAAGGAACCCCTAACGGAACTATTCTCCCTGGAAGATGTTTCTTACTAACCATGTAATATAACATAACTAGTCGGGCACTTGTCTGAATCACGCACTAATGACCTCTACGCCTGGTCTCCATGCATTCCCCGGTTCCTATATAACCGCATGGGAATTCGGACACACTCCGGACTGTCAGGTCCTGAGGCTGAAGCGAAAAGGTCGGCCATGACAAATGATCTACAATCCGGCTAGAAGGCATTATAAATGTCAATTTAATTACATAGTCAATTTGACTGATTGTATTCCTCTTCAATACCATCTAACATGCTGTCTAATTTACAGTCCTGCTGGGAATACTTTGCGGCCAACTCTACTTGGCCATATACTAAGCTTACAGGGATCTCCTTCCCATCGGGCCCTACAGGACCGACCTCGGCCATGTGGTTGGAGTCAGCCTTTGCATACCGCGTCTTCACCATGGCCCAGGCCTCCCTAGCGCCTTGACGACAGGACGATATCTTCCACAATCGGAAGCGTCGCCGTGCTCCCTTTAGCTTCTCCGCAAGCTCTCCAAGACCTTCGGGCATGGAGACGGATGGCCACAGGGCCTGGGCGACGCCTTGCATCGCTTGCCGAACTCGATGGAGTAGTTGCGAGAGCTTGGGAAGAAGGTCACCCGTAGAACCGGGCATCTCCTCTGCAGGACGACCTGTTAGCACACCTACAGACATTGCTCTATTAGTCGACTTCCCCGCCGAACTTTCTTTCAAAGGTTCGTTCAAGCACTTACTAAATATGCCGCGGCGAAGCCGCTGATTCTCCATCACGGAGTCTGACAGCTGAGCACGAACATCTTTCAGCTTGACGCCCAGCTTTGTGTTGGCATCTTGGAGATCGTTCTTCTCCCGCCTCACCTTTGTCAGCACCTTCTCACCAGCCTTTAGCTGGCATAGGAGGTGTTGCCTTTCCGAATTCAATCCGGCGCCATCTGCAATTTCATTTGTCAAATTCGCACCCATGTCATGCTTTGCAAAATACTTATCTTTCGAAGTGTATATTACCAGAGGGGGTCTCCTTGGGCTCCCCTGCTGCGGCTAGTGCGGCCTCAAGTTGGGCTTTGCACTCTTCCAGCTCCTTGGACAGTAGGGAATTCTTTTCTGTAAGAACCTGCATAACAAATGATCCTTAAATCAGTTATTCTAACTGTTTCAAGTCTCGGGGGCTATATATATATAATTACCAAAATTTTGTTACCCATATGTCCTTTACATATTGCTCCGTGGCTCTGGCTAGACCATTTTGAGCGGCATGGAGGTACGCATCTCCCGAGTTGAAGGCATCTAACGCCCCTTGAGAGAAACAAGCGTCGCGAAGAATTGTCCGGCGACGCATGTGGTTCATGGCACTCTCCACCTCAGAGTTGGTGGCAGACAACCCGTCCACATCCTCCGTCGGAGGAGCGTCTGGCGCGCGAATTGCATTCGCCTCTGCCTCCGGGCCAGGCTTTGGAGCCTGGCTGGTGGAGGCGCGATTGGCAGCCTCTCCGGATATAGTCCAGCGAGGTCTCTTTGTCCTGAAGAAAGCACGAGTGTCAATGTGCCTCAAAGGTATAACACCTGGGATAAGGGGGCGCGCCATACCTTTGTGCTGACGCCTCGGTCTGGACTGCACTTCTTTTCTGCCCACGGGGCCCTGCGGCCCCTCGTTGGCTTGTCGCCACAGGTTCGGCCTTCCGCTTTAAAAACCTCCCCTGCAAAGTTCGGTTGTAATCAGGAAACTGAAAACACGAGAGGGCGGACACCTATTTGGGGTTCTAGGACTTCGATCTCAGTTACCTGGGAGGTCGGGATTAGCCCTGGGTAATCGGCCGTAATGGCCACCAAGGCGTTGTCCTTGCTCAGTTGATGGAACACTCCATCAATCAGCTCCACATATATGTCTGAATCCTCTTGAGAGGCCGGGTCGAGGGACCGTCCTAGGTCCTCGGGTTGTGGAGGAGGGCTGCTTATTTCCTTAACAGCCCGGCGTAGTTCCTGCGTTGAAGTCGTCAGACTGAATATTTAACAAAGGGAATACAAAACGGATGGGCAAGTAAATACGACTGCTTACCCAGCTTGGGGGATTGTGCATAGAGAATCCACCCTATGGGTTGACGCGGAGAAATTCCTCCTCTTCTCCCTTATACAAAGTGGACAAGATCTTTAGTAGAGCGGCAGCTGAATCCGGCCCCTTACGGCCGTAGCGGGTGGCGTCGTCCTCCCCGTTGAAGTCCCACATGGGGTGGCTTCTATACTGAAGCGATTGCACCCCCTGCATAATGCATTCGGCCATAACCCCGATCATGGTTAGTCCGGAATGGGCTAACAATCTTATTCGGCCCATCAGGTAAATGATGTCCCTGTCACTTTCCCTCTGAGGGCTCCGTGGACGCCAGCTTAGGCGCTTCTTTAAGGGAGCACTGTCGAATTCAGGGAGGCCGATCCGGACAGGATCCGGCAGCGGGACGTCTTCTATATAAAACCATTCCGAGGGCCAGTCTTCGGACGCCTTCTTTGGGGTTCGGACAAATATCCGGTCCCGGCGATGCGCCACACTTCGGCTCCGCCCACTTGATACATTGACCCCTCCTTAGAGCGGGGCACATGGCAGAATAACCTTTTCCATAGCCCGAAATGAGCCTCGATACCCAGAAACAGCTCACAGAGGCTACGAAGCCCGCGATATGCAATACGGAGGCAGGCGTGAGATTGTGTAGTTGGAGGCCATAGAACTCCAGGAGCCCCAGAGGAATGGATGGATTGGAAATCCGAGCCCCCTTATTAAATAAGGGACGAGGCACACCCGCTCTCCTTTGGAGGATCAGGGGCACTCTTCGCTTGCTCTCTGCCATTATAGATGGCAAGGCCGGCTCGAACCGGGACCATATAGGTCGGGGGGAGAAATCCCTTGGTTTGGAGCGTCACTAGCTCGCTATGCGGGATGGAGCATCTCTCCCAGTATCCAGGCTGAGGGCTGGATGGGCGAGAGGAGGAGTCGCAACGGCTGGCCATGGTGGAATGGATCTTTGTCGGATGCGCTCTGATGAACACTCACGAAGGGGGGAAGATGTGGTTTGGATCTAAATCCTCGTCACCTTAAATGGGTCAGCTCATTTACGCGGCTAGGGGTGTGAATGTAAAAACACTCAGACTTTTCATATTCGTTTGACACGTGGGAAGCGGCCATTATTGGGCGTAGAAGCCAAGGAGCGCAACATCTACAAGAAACCGGACTTTATTCAACAGGTACATGGAATTTGGAGGAGAACCCGCCTTGCAATGCCGAAGACAATATGCGCGCCGGACTCATCGTCATTGAAGCCTGGTTCGGGGGCTACTGAGGGAGTCCTGGATTAGGGGGTGTCCGGATGGCCGGACTATACCTTCAGTCGGACTCCTGGACTATGAAGACACAAGATTGAAGACTCCGTCCCGTTTCCGAAAGGGACATTCCTTGGCGTGGAAGGCAAGCTTGGCGATACGGATATGTAGATCTCCTACCATTGTAACCGACTTTGTGTAACCCTAACCCTCTCCGGTGTCTATATAAACCGGAGGGTTTTAGTATGTAGGACAACATACACAACAACAATCATACCATAGGCTAGCTTCTAGGGTTTAGCCTCTTCGATCTCGTGGTAGATCTACTCTTGTACTACCCATATCATCAATATTAATCAAGCAGCACATAGGGTTTTACCTCCATCGAGAGGGCCCGAACCTGGGTAAAACTTCGTGTCCCTTGCCTCCTGTAACCATCCGGCCTAGACGCACAGTTCGGGACCCCCTACCCGAGATCCGCCGGTTTTGACACCGACACTAAACTAAAATGGAGGGGTTAAAATTAACATAGGGGGCCACATGACATTGGCTAGCAATTATCCTAAGTAGTACTAATTAGTCTAACTACTCTGACCACTAAGTATTTAATCAACCTAAACTAACCAGGGCCATCCCCACTTGGTAGTGAGCCATCCCTGCCTCCCACACACACAACACACACTCACGCACACAGTTCTGTTTTTTGCTAACAAAAGATAACACTTTGCGATTTTCATCGAATTTAATCTATGCACCAAATGGATTTGGTCCAATGGAAACATTTGAGCCTTGTCAAGTGTACTACCTTCTCATATTTTACTTAGTCATTTTACCAGTTGTTTAACCACAGATTAGGGGCTGTCTAGGTGGTTAGTCAATGTAAAAATTGAAAAGCTAGCTAGTAGTAGAGTAAGCAGTAACAGTATTAGCGCATCAACCGAGCAAGAGCTTCAACAGAAGCAGTGCGGGAAGGCGCAGGGGCACGCACGGGATGGCAAGCAGGGCCGGGCGCGGCCTAGAGCAATGGACACGGCGTCGGGAGAGCAGCAGACTACGAAGGCGGGCGCTGCCAGGCGACAACTAGCGAGTGGAGCCCGCGCAGCTGCGGGCACGACAACGAGGTACATGGCAGGGGCCAAGGCGGTGCTTGCGCACGGGCGACGGCAGACTGCTCCGGCGTTAGTAGGCGAGCGGTGAGCGGGAGAGAGGCGTGTAGGGGCGTGCGACCAGAGAGGCTCGCGGGCATGACGCGGGCGTCCACACATAGTAGCAAAAGCAGCAGGTAGCATTTGTCCAGCGGCAACGGTTGCTCGCGGGAGTAGCGGCGGTCGGAAGGCCACGAGGCGCGGGTAACGCGAGACGGCGTGAGGAGAAGAGGTCCAAGCGCGAGCGCAGCAGCAAGGGAGACGCGGCGGGGCGCACACGGTCAAAACGCGCGTGAGGCCAGGGCACGAGCACGCATGTGCGGCCGGCGCCGGGGCGCGGCCACGGGCGTGGCGACTGCGGGGTCGACGGAAATTGGTGCGAGCGGGTGCGGTGGCCTAAGGCATTCGGGACGGGGGGGAAGGAGGGAGGGTTTGGACGGGGGCCTCAACGGACCTATAGTTGTGCAAGAGCATGCTCGGGGAGGGGTCGAAGCACATGACGACGACGGAGTTGAAGAAGAAGGCGGCGGTGCTCGAGGAGGAGGATGGCGTCGATCTGCTCGATGCAGGGACGCCCAGCTCGAGCCCGCCCATGTAGATGTCGTAGGGGAGGTGGACGCATCAGAGGGGCTCAGGGACGGTGGTGGCCGCGTCTACGTCGGTGTCGGCGTCGCGTCCATGGCAGAGCTCGGAAGGAGGGGAAAGGGGATCTGGGTGAGGGGATAGGTGGAGGAGGAGAGAGGGGAGTGGGGTGGAGATATTTTGGGCAAGATGGGGAAGGGCTCGAGGCGTCGGGGACGGTCCTTATACTCTCCGGCGTCGCCGGCGAGGCGGTCGGGGGGCAACCATGCCCTTGTAGCGACCGCACCACGGGAACAGGAGGAGAAGGAGACCGGTGGGGGTAGTTGGGCTGGCTCAGGTGGGGGTGGACCGAGGCCCGGGGCAGTGAGGGGCCTTTCTCTTTTTATTTACTTTGCATTTTTTCCTTTTTTTAATATTTTCTGTTTTCTATTTAGTTTTATTCTAACTTTTGTAAAATACAAACCTAGACTCCAAATTAGTACTATTAAATATACCACCGCCACATTTAGTTTGAGGTTCAAATAAAATAGTTTAGTATTTTTATAATTTAAAAAGCATTTAATAATTATATTCAGCCATTGTTATATTCGCAAAATAGGATTAAAATACTTTTCAAAAGTGTTGGGTCACCACCATAATTAGTTATGGAATATTTTCCACACTTTGAACATTTATTTTGTATGTTTGAGAAATTTGAATATTGGACTCTAATTTGAATTAGAATTAGAATTGTGATCTGGATAAAGTAAGGATTAGCAACAGTAATGTGATGATGTGGCACCATTAGCAGGGGTTTACTGTAGCTTAATTATCCGGGCGTCACAATTCTTCCCTACTACAAGAAATCTCGTCCTGAGATTCAAGGGGTGGAGTAATGGGGTAAAACTCCAGAAGGATGGAGCTCAACACAAGATAGGTACCTCAACGTGGCATAGAGGTATCTCTCGATTTGAAATTCAAGAAAGTCATCGAGATCAAGGTGAGGTGCAATAAGAAGCTTCAACCTGGTAGACAATCGTTTGTTGCCTGAAAGAAGGGGTGAAAGGGGTTCAGAGCGATGGAATAAGTATTGCGTCTGATACCAGAATAGATCGCCTCTCGGAAGGCGGCTCGGGATTTTCATATGAAGCCAAGCGTGAGAAATAACGTTAGAAACAAGGGTGTACAAGAGAGTCAGGTTTCGATCTTGTGGAACTGTGGGTTATGGGACCACCATGTGGGTTAACAGCAGGAAGGCGCTAACATCATGAGCGGCCATGATAGCAAGGCAGGTCAGAGGATAGCCTGTCAGTTATGTTGGCAACAAAGTTTGGTACCAAGGGCGTGGGACGAAGAGAACCATTTTCCTGCTCGTAAGACGAGGCGGACCAATAGGCAAAGTTCTCGTCCATCATTGGTTACTGGAATGTCATCAACAATAGTAACAGGGTCTTACTGACAGACTTGTACACCGAGGTGCTTACTTAAGCAGGGATTTATCTCTGCTCACACAATTTTAAATACAAGAAAGGTGAAACAACACAATGGAAAGGAAAATGTGATTATTACGATAATCAGTCCAATGGAAAGGAAAGTTGTTTATACCCAAGTATTATAGTACAACTTTCCCAAGGAAAGGAAGAGCATGATAGGGCTCCAAGTATTAAACCGTTTAGACAGAGGGGCAAGGAATTTATGAGGTTTACCCATACAAAAGTGTTTGGATAATTGATCAAGTATAGTTAGCATTGTGCTCCCAATGTTCTTGTTTATGATCGGAGTACGACACACATGCTTCGGGATAGTGTTGACATGGTCATCAGGGAATGGTCAAACTTCGGATAGACAAAGGATCCATCGGAAACAACATATAAAATAAGTCATACAATTTCAGCAAGGAAAAGATGAGGATGGGGCCCACGGGCTTAGCAATAATTCATCGAGGGGGCAAGGATGGTATTTCTCATCATGAATTATATTGATAACCTGGAAGAGCTCAGAATTGTTGAGATGATCACAACATATTTGTCGAGAGGTTTCATGAAAATGCAATCGATCGGCGATGACATCAAGTCAAAGGAATGATGAAGCGAAAGGTTATTGGAACCACAGGTATGATACAAACTCAAAATCAAGCTTGCTATTCAAGGCAAAATGATATGACGAGGAAGAACGACGTAGGCTTAGCTCATCGTCAAAAATTGTGCTCCGGGAAGAAGGACCAGGAAGCACAGTTAAAATTTAGCACGATAATCATATAGCCGATCAGGCTAGGAATGACTTGAAGGACAATTACACTCATAAGCAAACAAACATTACATAGAGTTATTGAATCGAAGTGCAAAATCGATTCACTTATCGGTGTTTTCGAGTGACTAATAACTCAGAACCCGGGGGAAAATCTGAAGTCGGTGAGAAGTAATACTAGATGAAGACTCATAGGAAGCAACAGAGTTCTTTGTTATTCTCGAGATACCGAAGGGTAATACACGAGAGAAGATAAAAATAGGGGTTGTGGATATGCATTGATCTGCAGAAGACAAGTGCTCTAACATGTCTGAGAAATGGTATCAGGGAGAAATATGGTCGGAACCACAACTATAAAGGATCAATTCACAGATACCACATGATATTATATCAAGGAATTAGTTATTATAACAAGAAGCTTTCATGATAGGATCTACATCGTGTCCATGGGCATGAACACAAAGTTCAAGGCTGACTCCCACTTCTTCAATGCCTAACCTTTCATTCACTTATTGTCTTCGAAGAAGTTGTAGTGTTGGAAGTTTTATCTGGCATAACACTAGTAGAGTATGGACCGTAGGAGTTTCCGAGTTCACACAGATTAGAAAAAGGCATAGGTTCAACCCATCGGGGCATCTTAGGAACGTATACCACAAACATAAAGAGTAAATAACACAAGCTCGACGGTAGAGCATGGTTGACAAAAGGAGAGGATACAATTTACCAAAGGCATTATGTAACAAGGGAAAAGCTCACGAGAATTTAGAATGTGAGGGCCACTGTCGGATAATAATCCAACAAAGGATTTGGCAGTCCACAATGGATCTGATGTGATTATCGGTACTCAACCAGAGGAAGAATGAATGCAAAGGCATCGGATTATAGATATATCTGGGTAATTTCAAAGCTTAATTACAAAGGAATTATGATTTCCAAATCGGGGGATCAGAAGCAGATGCTCTAATCAAAAGATAAGCAAGTTCAAAACACATAGCTCAACAATCATTCAAGGTTTGATTTGCCAAGAACAAGCTCAAGTTCGGAGTGATGTCTGAGCTAGAAGAGTGAATGCTAGGATCTGATTGACGATTGCGAGCATTCGCAACATATTGGATCAAGGAACTGGAAAGGATAGTGATAGAGGATGTCAACGGAGATTACTAGAAATATAGAATTAACCATAGTGCAGGCACACAAGACTTTCCAAAGCAATAGGCTGCAAAGGATTCTCGGGAAGTCGAATAGCATTTCGGGGTATTTTATGAAGCACATGCATAACAAGGAATGAACAAATCCTCGATAAGTGTGAGGAATTATTCGAACATGTATTCATGCGAAAAAATGAGCTGCAAAGTAGCAGGCACAAAGGATTCTCGGAATATCCGAAGTATTTTAGGGTATCTTGTAACAACAGGAGCAACTGGGGATGAAAGTACAAGCGGCAAGGATGTTATTCACGAGGGTTACCGGTGGTTAAAAACTACAAGGCAGTGGACACAGGGTCTCATGATACATCAAGAAGTATCTTCAGAGTCTTCTGATGTAGCAGACGATCATCTATGTTGAAGGAGCTCTCCGGAAGGAAGCGGTTACGAGAACCTAGTGTTAGAGTTAGCTAAATTATTTAACCCGAATAGAAGAGAGATTAGAGTCCCAGAGTATAGACGAGGAATAAAAGTTCCTAATACCACCCATATGGCGACGTGGGCCCGTAAGACACACAACCAAGTTAGTAAAACGGTTTTCGGTTTCTAGAGTCAACTTCGGCCAACGAGTTGGAAAGGGGATCCTACAGGCAGTCGGCTCTGATACCAACTTGTGACGCCCTCGATTCAATCGTACACTAATCATACACACAAATGTGTACGATCAAGATCAAGAACTCACGGGAAGATATCACAACACAACTCTAGACACATGTTAAAATAATACAAGCTTTATATTACAAGCCATGGGCCTCGAGGGCTCGAATACACAAGAGTCACGGAAGAAACAATATCTGAGTACAGACATAAGTTAGACAAGATTGCCTTAAGAGGGCTAGCACAAAAGCAACAATGATCGAAAAGGCAAGGCCTCCTGCCTGGGAGCCTCCTAACTGCTCCTAGTCGTCTGCGGTCTTCACGTAGTAGTAGGAATCCTCCGGGTAGTAGTAGTCATTAGTGGCGTCGTCTGGCTCCTGGGATCCGTCATCTGGTCGCAAAAATCGGGTATGGGGGAAAAGAAGTATCAAAGCAACCGTGAGTATTCATCCAAAGTACTCGCAAGACTTACATCAGATCTAAACTAAGTATGCATCTGTATCAAAGGAATGGGTTGTATCTGTGGACTAAACTGCAGAATGCCAGAAGGGAAGGGGAAAGCCTAGCCTATCGAAGACTAGCATCTTCTGGAAACCAACATCTTGCAGCAACAGGAGGGAGTAGAGTAGCATAAAGTAACGTAGTAGAAGTGTTATCAACCTCGGCTAGATATCCTTTCTCAACTCCCTGCAAGAAAGCAATCCCGTAGCCATACTATCCATTTCTCATATCCATTTCTCATCACATACCGTTTCTCATAACCACTTCTCATCTCAAGTATCTAGTTCTAGTTGTATCGATCGGGATACAACTCCAAGTGTCCGTTACCGTAGGACAGGCTATCGATAGATGTTTTCTTCCCTGCAGGGGTGCACCAACTTACCCACCACGCTCGATTAACTCCGGCCAGACACACTTTCCTGGGTCATGCCCGGCCTCGGCCAAACAATACGCCGCAACCCGACCTAGGCTTAATAGAGAGGTCAGCATGCTGGACTAAACCTATGCCCCAGGGGTCATGGGCCATCTCCCCGGGAACTCCTACACGTTGCGTACGCGGCCGGTGAGCAGACCTAGCTACCTCCTTCAACAAGGCAGGAGCTTACGCAGTCCAACCCGGTGCGCGCCGCTCAGTCGCTGACGTCTATTAAGCTTCGGCTGATGTATACGACGCAGAACACCCATACTATGCCCACGTGATGGTTAGTGCTATCAGGCAAGAGGCCCCTCGGATCAAATATCCAAACTGTAGTGGATTAGGAGCACGGGGTAACGAGCAGAGACTCACGATCGATGTGACCCCGTCGCCCCGTCTCGAGTACTTTCGGCAAGGGCTAAGAATGTCCGGCCACACCTCCTAAGTATCTCGCGGGCACCTTCCAGGTCAACCCGACTCCACATCACTCGCTATTAAACTCGCGCGGGTACCCCTCAGGGCCAACCCGTCTTTCGTAACATGCTCAGTGCAAAGTCATAGTAACCATAGTAACTGTGTGTCTAACACCAAGGGAAAACCCGAGGAATCACCCCCGGTGAATTCCACTCGATGTTGTCATCAAGGTGAACGTAAGAGGATCCACCCTCGAGGTTCACGTTTGATGGGTTGCATGACAGAGCCATAACAGAAGTGGTTAAGGAGGAAATCACCCTCGATGACCTCGACCGTATAACTACACTACGGAGATCTCATCAGGAGTGATGTAAGAGTTTCCACCCTCGGCACTCGATGGTAACTCTGCAGAGTCATACAACTAGGGGTGTGATGTGCGGTGTTGGGGCCTGGACGTCGATCTCGTTGATCGAGTCATCAAACATAAGCGAGGCAACTGGGACAAGGTGGGGTCACTAATGGATCTCTAACCAACTTATACTAAGCAGTTTAGGATAAGCAGGTAAGGTATAAGAAGGTAACAACAACATGCTATGCATCAGAGTAGGATCATACAGAAAGAAGTAGCAGTTCTAATGCAAGCATGAGAGGGAAATAAATAGGCGATATCGGAATGCTCAAGGGGGGTTTGCTTGCTTGGAAGATCTGTTGAAAAGGAAGAAGTGTCGTCGTCGACGTAGTCAATCACAGGGGCGGCATCGGTCTCAGGGTCTACCGGAGAGAAGAGGGGGAAGAAACAATAAATATAAAGCAAACAAAGCATCACAAAGCATAACATGGCAATATGTTGTGTCGGGTGTGACCTAACGTATGGCTACACGATACAGGTGAAGGGGGAATTCAACCGGGAATGTTTTCCCGGTTCCGGACCTGTGTCAAACAGATGGCCGAAGGGGAATGTTCCATGTTCAGATAGTTAGAGGCATCTGACAGGTATGTGGGTAGCATATTCGGGTTCGTCACGTTTTTCTGAGCAACTTTTATGTAGAAAACTTTTTCATCCGAGTTACGGATTATTTTCTATAAATTATCAAAGATTTAAAGATTTTCTATAATATTTTTATTTAATCTAATCCAAATTTGACCAAGTCAAAATGACTAGTCAAAAAGGGGGGATGTGGCCCACATGTCATTGGCACATAATTTAATTGATGGCTAAACTAAAATGGAGGGGTTAAAATTAACATAGGGAGCCACATGATATAGGCTAGAAATTATCCTAAGTAGTACTAATTAGCCTAACTACTCTGACCACTAAGTATTTAATCAACCTAAACTAATCAGGGCCATCCCCACATGGCAGTGAGCCATCCCTGCCTCCCACGCACACACACAACACACTCACGCACACAATTCTGTTTTCTGCTAACAAAAGATAGCACTTTGTGATTTTCATCAAATTTAATCTATGCACCAAATGGATTTGGTCCATGTAAGTGCATCTAGTGCCACCCCTAGTTGGTTTTGGAGTATTGACGACAAACCTAGTTGAGGGACTAATGTGTTTGTGAGAATTGCAGGATAACACAGGTAGAAGTCCCTCATTGATTCGGTTTTCCTACCAGAGATGACCCCTAAAAATGTATGAAGACATTGATGTCAAAGTGTTATGTGAAGATATTCATATTGAAGACTATGACACGAGAAGACGTCGCATGAAGCATATGGAACTCGAAGACTTAGATCTTTCGTAGTTCTTTTTCTTCTTTGTTGAGTCATAGGAACCACCGTACTGTTAAGTGGGGTCCAAGAGAACCAGTCAGAATGACTAAAGTGATGCTTAACCAAAACCTATGTCTTCGACTGAAGACTATGAGAGCGAATCTTGTCCAGAGTCGGACAAGTCAGCTTTGATTGTAGCCCAAGTAAAGTTGTCGTGTGTGTTTGAAATCTGACCGTTGGAACACGTGTCAGTTCCTTAGTGACCCAGGGTCATTTCGGACAAATCAGGTCGGGTTGCCTAGTGGCTATAAATAGCCCACCCCCTACAACCATAAACGGTTGGCTGCTCAGAATTAGAGTACGGCTTTTGTCGTTTGAGAGCAACCCACCTCGAAGCCTTTGAGAGAGAATTCCTTGCAAGGATAAAGCCCTAACCACCCAGAGCCAAAGAGTGTTAGGCATCACTTAAGTCTTCCTGTCTGTGTGATCTGAAGACTTATTACACTTGAGGACTGTGAATCCTCCAGCCGGTTAGGCGTCGCGTTCTGAGCATCCAAGAGCCATTGTGGATCGCCGGTGAACGAATTCTGTGAAGGTTTGGTAGTCTACCTTGAAGACTTAGCAGAGTGATTGGGCGAGGTCTGTGTGACCTTAGCTCAAGGGGAATACGGTGAGGACTGGGTGTCCTGAGCTGCTGTTCAGGACTGGGTGTCCGGGACTGTGTGTCCTCAGGTTTAAATACCTAGCCGCCCTAACCAGGCGTACAGTTGTCACAGCAACTGGAACTGGTCCAACAAATGATTGTCTTCAACAAGTCACTGGTTTCATCCTTCCCTTCCCTTTACTCACTATTGGTCCTTGTGAAGTCATTGTATGATTGCATTATTTTTTGTCTTCACTAAGTGATGCTTGTTCTGATTGGCTTCATAATATCTTCCTATCTGATCCTTACTACCTAGCTGCTATTAGGCATTGTGCTTTCACTTCATTGAATACTTGACTATGGCTAGCTTAGTGTAGTCTACCTTCTGCTGCATGATAATAGGTTTATTTCTATCGTTTGTCTTCGAAACTTCCATGTTTTGAAGACTTTCATAAAAATCGCCTATTCACCCCCCCTCTAGTCGATATAACGCACTTTCAATTGGTATCAGAGCAAGGTACTCCCTTGTTCTGTGTGATTCGGTTTAACCACCTGGAGTTTTAGCTATGTCGACTGTAGGGATAATTAAAGTCTCCGCTGCGTGCCCCGTCTTCGATGGAACTGAATATCCCTACTGGAAGAATAATATGCGCATGCATCTTGAAGCCATTGACGTCGACCTATGGTATGTCGTCAAGAACGGCGTTCCCAAGGCTGGAGAAGGTGTCACTGGTGCTGACGTCAAGAAGTTCGTTCAACTGGACTCTACTGCCAAGAATATCATTTGTGGTCATCTGACCAAAGGACAGTATGGCCACGTGAGTGGTTTGGAAACATCTAAGCTAGTCTGGGACTGGCTCTCCAAGGTCAACGAAGACGTCTCAACCCAGAGAGATCAGAGAATCAGTGTCCTTCGCAACCTCTTCAACCGCTTCAAGAGAAATGACAATGAGAATGTCTAGCTCACATTTGATCGACTCACTAACATCACAAATGAGCTTCAAGCCCTCGGCGCTACTGAGATCACTAAGCATGAAGTCGTCAAGACACTCCTGAGATCACTTGACAGTTCGTTTGACACCCTAGCCCTGATGATTCAAGAACATCCTGATTTCAAGACACTCGATCCATCTGACATACTTGAGAGGCTCAACACACACGAGTTTCAGCTTTCGGAGAAAACAGATATCTACGGTCCCAACTATGGGCGAACTCGTGCCTTGAAGGCAAAAGCTGTCTCCACATCTGAAGAAGAATCCGACAGCAGTACTAATGATCCTGAAGACATTGCAAAGGAGTTTGCTATGCTTGTGAAGAAGTTCCAAAAATTCACCTAGAAGAAAGGCTTCAGAAAGTCTTCACGATCAAGCTCAAGGAATGATGAAGCTTCTGCTTATGACTACAAGAAAAGATCATGTCACAAGTGCAAGAAACCTGGCCACTACATCTCTGAGTGTCCGCAGTGGGACAATGAGAACAATAACAAGAAGAAGAGCAAGGAGTATGACTCTGACGACAAGAAGAAGAAGAAATAATCAAAGTCTTCTTCCAAGTCTTCCTCCAAGTCTTCATCACACAAGAAGAGCTCATCTGGCAAGGCCCGTGCGTTTGTTGGCAAGGAAATGAATTCAGAGGAGGAGTCTGCTTCTGAGGAGGCGGAGGTGGAGTCTGAGGAGGAGTCCGATTCTAGCGTTGTGAGTCTGGCTACAGCATACGTTGCCAAGTCCATCTTCAACACTGAAGACAATGACTTCATCACCGACACCGATGCAAATGACAAGGACTACTCCGCTCCTACCTATTGCTTCATGGCACGTGGTGCCAAGGTAAACACACGCACTACTCACTATCAAACATCTAGTGAAGATGACTCTGATTGTGATTCCAAACCCAGCTACAAAACACTTGCTAAAATTGCAACTGAACAACAGAAAGCTATGGAACATATTCAAAAACTGTTAGACAAAAGCGATGATCTGCTAGACACTGAAATGACTCGATCTCAGTCCTTAATTGAAGACATAAAAAACCTTCATGTTAAGTATGAGGAACTTGAAAGTCGTCATGAATTTCTCTCAACAACTCATGAAAGACTTTCCTATGATTATCTTCAAAGGAAGCAAGATCTTGAGAAATTGAGAGCGGCTCATGAAGATCTTCAAAAGGAAAATGAGTCACTTCGCGCCAAACAGATCAGTTCCGCTCAGGAAGGATTTGAACCACCATGTCTTAAATGCATTGAGAGTGATAATGCTACTTCTGTTGCTGAATGTTCTACTGCTGCTACTGTTGCAATATCTTCAACTGTTGATGTGGGAACTAACCCCTCTGCTGAGGATACCACGTCAGTTATTGCTGATGAGAATGCTAGGTTGAAGACACTGCTTGAAACAGGGATGTACAAAAGTCTCAAAGGGCATCAGACACTATGTGATGTCCTCAAAAGGCAGATCCTGAACCGAAACCCTAGGAAAGAGGGTGTTGGGTTCGAAAGGAAAATGAATGCTGATGGCTCTTACTGGAAACCTGAGCAGTACCCCAAAACCATATGGGTTGCTGCAAAGGAACTTTCAGCGGATCCATCCACCCTATCTAGCTTCACTTGTGCTAATCCCATCGTTATTGATGAATCCTTTGATGCAAACTATAAACTGTTTAAGAATTAGAATGGTGAAGTGTTTGCCAGGTATATTGGTACTAACTGCAGGAATGGACCGCCTATGAAGAAGATCTGGGTGCCGAAAATGTGTTTGGAGAATCTTCCTGTGAATGTCATCATGACACCACAGGTGAAGAAGACAAACCCCAGACCACAGGATTCATACGGTCCAAAGGCTTCATACAGACAAAGGACTCACCTGAGTCGCACTAACGCAAATGTTTTGCAGGGAAGCCATACTCAGGCCTATGAATATGAGCACGGTTCATCAAACCGCCATGTTCATAAGACCAAGAACTATTCTGCTTATTCTTATGAGTACTATTGTCCTCCTGCAAGACTTTTTGCTAGGGCTCCAAAGCCAAAGTTCTCAGATGCTGCACTTAGACTTATTGCTTCTAAGCCACCCTTGAAGATGTGGGTGGTTAAGAAAGCTTAACTCTCTTTTGCAGGGAAGGGTCTCCAGCAGAAAAACAAAATCGTCTGACGCTATTGCTGGGGACCTTAAAAATCTTGTAGGGCGCAAGATCAAATGCCCGAATTGTCTTATTATGTGCTTCGTTCCTGAATCGCTTGCTACTCTCCCTATCAGTCCAAATCTCGATCTAAGCTTTCATAACCCACTGGTTCGTCAAATGTTTTTGCTTCACAATTCTCTTCGTGAAGCCTATCCCCCTAACTGCACTTTAGGGTACGACACCAGCCGCTTCAGAATGGATTATTGATAGTGGATGTACCAATCACATGACTAGCAAGCAAAGTCTTCTTATGGACTCAACCTTACGTCCGTCCGACAAGAGTCACATCACATTTGCTGACACTGGTAAAAGTAAGGTATTGGGTCTAGGTAGAGTTGCAATCTCAAAGGATCAACACATGGATAAAGTCATGCTTGTTGAATCCCTTGGCTTCAACTTAATGTCTATCTCAATGCTTTGCGATTTAAATATGATCGTGATGTTTGGAAAATATCGTTGCCTTGTTCTAATGGAATCTGACAAGTCTCTAGTGTTTGAAGGGTATAGGAAGGATGATTTGTACGTGGTAGATTTCTCAGCAGGACCACAGCTTGCCGTATGTCTTCTGGCAAAAACTTCAGAATGCTAGCTCTGGCATCGAAGGCTAGGGCATGCTGGCATGAGGAACCTCCACACCCTTGCAAAGAAGAAGCATGTCATAGGCATCGAGGGCGTCAAGTTCAAGAAAGATCACTTATGCGGTGCCTGTGAAGCAGGAAAGATGACAAGGGCCAAACATCCCTCGAAGACAATCATGACAACAACTCGACCCTTCGAACTGCTCCACATGGATCTTTTCGGTCCCACTCATTACTCAACTCTTACTACTACTGCTTGTCTCTATGGCTTTGTCATTCTTGATGATTATTCTAGATATACTTGGGTGCATATAATCCTCTACAAGACTGAAGTGCAGGATGTCTTCAGACGCTTCGCCAATCGAGCAATGAACAACTATGGTGCCAAGATAAAGCACATCAGAAGTGACAATGGCACTGAATTCAAGAACACTGGCCTTGATACATATCTTGATACTTTGGGCATCACACATGAATTCTCAGCTCTGTACACGCCACAGCAAAATGGCATCGTCGAACGAAACAACAGAACACTGATTGAGATGGCCCGAACGATGCTTGATGAATACAAGACTCCAAGAAAATTCTGGCCTGAAGCCATTGATATTGCATGCCATACAATCAACTGTGTTTATATTCACAAGCTTCTGAAAAAGACATCCTATGAGCTCCTCACCGACAAGAAGCCAAACGTCAGTTACTTCAGAGTATTTGGCGCCAGGTGCTGGATCAAGGATCCACATCACACTTCAAAATTTGCACCAAAAGCACATGAGGGTTTTATGCTTGGATATGGAAAGGATTCACACTCCTACAGAGTTTTCAATCTCTTTCATTATAAACTGTTTGAAACAGTGGATGTACGGTTCGATGAGACTAACGGTTCACAAAGAGAGCACCTGCCAAATGTGCTAGATGAAGTTCCATCCAGTGAATCAATCAAACTAATGGGAACTGGAGAAATCATACCCTCTGAAGCTCAACCTGAAGAGGAACTTATCATCTCCGCACCTGATCAACCTGAAGACAATGCTCAGCCTGAAGAAAATCCCTCTAACAATGATCAGCAAGAGCAAAATCTTCGCCCTGTACATCCTCGTGTTGCCAATGAAGTGCAGATTGAGAGAATAATTGATAGCATCAATGCACCCGGTCCGCTCACTCATTCAAGGGCAACACAGCTAGAAAATTTCTGTGGGCACTTCGCATTCGTCTCAATAACAGAACCCAAGAAAGTTGAAGAAGCCTTCATGGAACCTGAATGGATTCAAGCTATGCAAGAAGAGCTTCAACAATTTGAGATGAATAATGTATGGGAACTGGTTAAGCGTCCTAATCCTCAGAAGCACAATGTAATACGCACCAAATGGATATATCGCAACAAGCAAGATGAGCATGGTCAAGTTGTCAGAAACAAAGCTCGCCTCGTTGCTCAAGGATATACTCAAGTTGAAGGGATTGACTTCGATGAAACATTTGCTCCTGTGGATCGACTTGAAGCCATAGGCATACTGCTGGCCTATGCAAATCATCATAACATACTTCTATATCAAATGGATGTGAAGAGCGCTTTTCTTAATGGCAAGATTGAAGAAGAAGTGTATGTTGCACAACTGCCTGGCTTTGAAGATCCAAAACATCCTGACATGGTATACAAGCTCAACAAGGCACTATATGGCCTCAAATAAGCCCCTCGGGCTTGGTATGACACACTCAAATACTTCCTGAAGAGCAAAGGCTTCACACCTGGTTCCCTCGACCCCACTCTCTTCACCAAGACATATGATGGTGAACTGTTTGTGTGCCAAATATATGTGGATGACATTATCTTCGGCTGCACCAATCAGAAATACAGTGAAGAGTTTGGATATATGATGCAAGAGCAATATCAGATGTCCATGATGGGTGAGCTGAAGTTCTTCCTTGGTCTTCAGATACACCAGCAACGCAACGACATCTTTATATCTCAAGAGAAGTATCTCAAAGATTTCCTGAAGAAGTTCGGTATGCAAGACTGCAAAGGCTTCACGACGGCAATGCCAGCAAAACATCAGTTGGGTCCCGACGACAATGGTAAAGAGTTCGATCAAAAGGTATACCGCTCCATGATTGGTTCTTTACTTTATCTATGTGCATCTAGGCCAGATATTATGCTTAGTGTTTGCATGTGTGCTCGATTCCAAGTGACACCAAAGGAATCGCATCACTTAGCTGTGAAGCAAATTCTTCGATATTTGGCTTACACCCCAACTCTAGGATTATGGTATCCAAAGGGCTCAGAGTTTGATCTGGTTGGATTCTCGGATGCTGATTATGCTGGTGACAAGGTGGATCACAAGTCTACATCAGGCACATGTCATTTTCTGGGATGATCACTTGTATGTTGGTCCTCAAAGAAGCAGAACTGTGTATCTCTCTCCACTGCTGAATCTGAATACATTGCTGCTGGATCTTGCTGCGCTCAGCTTCTGTGGATGAAGCAAACACTCAAAGACTATGGCATTTATCTGAAGCAAGTGCCACTCTACTGCGACAATGAAAGCACCATCAAGATTGCCAACAACCCAGTTCAGCACTCGAAGACAAAGCACATTGAGATTCGTCATCACTTTCTCAGAGATCATGTTGTGAAGGAAGATATTGATATCATACACGTCAACACTGAAGAGCAATTGGCAGATATCTTCACCAAGCCCTTGGATGAGAAGAGATTTTGCAAGTTATGGTGTGAGCTAAATATCTTAGAATCCTCAAATGTCCTGTGATCAGGCACACATCCTAACACTTATGCATATTGATGACTTAGATGTGCAACACACGAAGTAAAGTATATCTTCAATCAATGAAGACATGCATTCTAAGTGTGAATACATTAATGAGGAATTTGACTTCGAAGCACCACGATAATTGTGCGCCATGTCTGGGTCTAATACTTCCTATGCGGTGGGTCACGCCACCACCAAATGTTCTGTTTGAAGTGTTTCACTCATGGCGTTACATTTGCTATGTCTTCACATTTGGTTTGGCTTCAATATCAACATGTCTTCATGATTATCTTCACTACGACGATTATATATGTATACTAGTGTTCTGTCCTCTACAGCATTCACTTATAGCTATGTCTTCTTGTTGAATCTTTTGAACTAAGTGAATGTGATCGGACCCTAACCTCTCTATGTTTTCTATCTCAAACCCTATCTCTCCAAATCGTATGCATTCTTTTGAAACTATCAAATGTCTTCTCTGCGTCCTTGTCGGCAGAAGATACAGAGACAAACATTAAGTCCGCTTTCAATGCTAATTCCTTCACCTGAAACCCGGAGAAGTGGGAACGACCACCCGACAATCCAGGCGTGCGTGGGACGTGGAATAACCTCCGATATGCTGCATGATGGCCACGTGTTCCACAGATGCGAATCGCCAGGGGCACCTGTGTAATAACACTGAGCCGCCCCTGTCCCTATAAATAAACTCCACACCACAGTCATTATCTCTTCTTCCACTCTCGCACGAACCCTAGCGCCACCACTAGCCCTTGACGACGCCGGCGACGAAGCGCTTAGCTGCCGCAACCTCTCCGACGCCGTTTTCACACCGATCGCAGACATCATCTTCTTTGCCGTTGCCGTAGGTGTCCTCCGTCGCCAAGTGAGGGCACGGATGATCGAACTGCTCGGCCTCCTCTTCCACTCCATCTAGCAGTTCTACGTGTGGTAAATAAAACTTCCTTTTTACGGCCCCTTTGATCCTATAGATTCGTCACTTTCTACCACAAGTGGTTTTTGTTCACACATGTTGGATCCACTTCATACTTCATCTCATAATATGCCTAGTATATTCACTTATGCTTCACAAAGTAGTTAGATTCCTCACTTGTGCTGATCCGTGGATTCGTACAAATCTGGAACCAACTCCTTATCTATGAGTGAATGTCTTCGCACGATGAGGTCAATGTCTTCTAAACTGATTTATCTTCAAAATCTTCTGAGAATGCATATGACCTCTTCGCCTTCCCTCGCACCTTAATGCTGTCACAGGTACATATCTGTGGGAGAATCCCTTGGTTCTCATAGTCTGCATTCATTTGCAGAATTCTTACAGTATCACATAAATTCTCCCGAAGCCAGTTCCTGTTTGTCCAGCAAGCGAAAGCCTTTGAAGCCTTTGAACGTATTGAAGCCATTCAGTTTAAAGTTCATGGCTGCAGAGAAATCAGCAAGGAAGGGTGGCAGAAAGCGTCGACGAGAAACATCAAGAGATCTGCCTGATGACCTCTTAGAGCTGTACAAGACAGATCCTGAAGAGGATTACAATTAGCGGAAGACACGATCCAATGGATTCGACGATATTGGGCAGAACAGTCGTTCAAGTACAGATTTGTGACAAAGGAATATGCTGAAAAGAATGCCATCAAGTGACCATGGGGAGACGTCCTCTACAAAAATCTTCAACCCAGGTCCAGAGATGAAGCCATTGAACAAGGCTTCTATCCCTGCATGGTCCGTGGACCACAGCCTACAGATGCTGACCCATCGTCACTGCTCTGGTGTCGTGACGACAATCTGTTCAAGTGCAACTTCCAGTTTGCCCAGAACTCAGCGAAGCAAAACAAGAAGTCTTTGGGATTAGACTTCAACCCTGGTCCCTCTGCTCCCCATGCCGATGGGACTCGCGAAGCTAAACCCAATCTTCTTGGGCCCTTCTACAACTTGGAAGGTCTCATCACTCATGTCATAGTTCAAGGGACAGCCGTGAATGAGCCTGCATATGACGCTGAATCAGATGAAGCGCCTGCAGCGCCGAAGCCAAAGAAGTTGAAGTAGCCTAAAGCTTCAAAGCCTGCCTCTGCACCAAAAATCTCACGGGCGAAGCCACTGGCTACTGCACCTCCTGAAGACAGTGTGCAGTCTGAAGATTTGTCATGCATCTCCAAGCCCCAGAAAGTCAAGATGCCTCTGCCACACACCGGCCAAGAACTGACAGCTGCTGCTATTCTGCGTAACGATGCCATCGATCTGTCCAGTGATGAAGATCTTGCAGATGACGCTCTTGAGCAACTGATCAAGAGCAAAGAAGAAGCAGAAAACTTCAATGATCTGCCTCTTTTTGACGTAGCAATCATCCACAACTTCATTGATGAGTGGTTTGACACGCCCAACCTCAGCTTCGGAGATCTGCAACTTCCCATTGGCCTCAGTGTCGCCTTCCATGGCGCCATTGCTTCAGAGTTAGCTATCGCCCAGCGCATTGTTGAACTGAAGCAGAAGATTGACTTTGAGAAAGCTTAGTTCAAGAAGCATATGGCCAAGCTCAGCGTGCAAGAGGTGAAGAACTTCAAGATTATGCTGCACGAGCTCAAAGAAGCCTTTCTCAAGAAACGTACAGAAGCTTAGGGTTCTCGTGAGCGCATGAAGAGCCTAGCTGACAAGTTTGTGCAAGGCTACAACGAGGCTGAGAAGCACAAGGCCCTTGGGCGTCTGGGCATTGATCCCAGGATGGCTGCTAAGCAGAAGAAGAAGCCCACTGTGGCTGAACCCACACCAAGGCAGGAAGCAGATCCCATTGTCTTCCCAACTAGCATGACTGGCCCAAAGCCAAAGGCCAGGTCAACCGCTTCAGAACTGAAGAAGACGAGGACTGCTGAGGCTGAAGCCAGAAAGAGGAAACACTTTGAAGCCTCTGATGCTGCTCCCTCCAAGAAGAAGCGGAAGACCAAGAAGGAACGGGCTGCTCCCACAGAGCCCTTAATTGTTGAACCCATCTCCATGGTTCGCCCTGACGCTGAACATCAAGAGCGCCAACTGACTGTCCATGAGCCTGCTTCCACAGAGGCTCATGAAGCAGAAGACTTTCCAGCAGCTGATCCCACCGCTGCTGAAGACATTGGTCACCATGACCATGTTGAAGATGACGCAGTTCTTCCTCAGATCGAGCACCAACAGGTATCATCGCCTGTGCTTACGCACAGCGAACTCATCAGCATTGGTCGTCCTCTAACGCCAATTGCTCAGGATGCATCATGGGCTGATCACCCACAAGCGCAAGAGGAAGATGAATTTGAGGCCCATCCAACTCCAACTCCACAGGCGTCGCCAGCGTTACGCAGGCTTCGCAAAGGACCAAGGCCTCCAGTCTCCGAGTCTGAAGCTAAAGCTGCTAAAGACATTCCGGCCGCATCAGCCGATGAAAAAGAAACCCCATGAGTTGCTACACCCCCGTCTCACCAAGAAGCTGTTCTCGAGGAGAACGTGTCTGTGCCGGACCCTCCAGCTCATCAAGTGGAGGTAGAAAATCTTGAGGTTGCCACCACCAACACCAATGAAGCCACTGACATTGTCATGGCTGAAGCAAATGTGGAGCCTCCACCAACCCAAGAACCAGAAGTCAGTGAAGCAAATGCTACTACTCCTGTTCCTGCGCCTGCTGCTGGTCCTTAGTTTGACTATCATGTTGAGCATAGGCCTCAGGTACAGAAGCCAATTCCAAGGTTGCCCAGGTTTCCAGGTCCTGCATTAGCACCTGGATCCTTCAATGTCAATGGCTTCAAAGCAGACAATACTTTCTTCAATAGCTCCAAGAACCCCTACTCAAGGGAAAGAATATCTTCTGATCGGTTCTGGAGCTATCCGCAGCGAAGCTATTACTCCTGCATTCTGTACAATCAAGGTCGCATCTTCCCACATAAGCGCCTTGACACCGAAGCAATAGCTGGTCTACCCTGTCTGGAAGAAGCTCCGGATTGCTTCAAAGAGGTTGGATTGTTGTCGTTTGTCACCGACCAAGAGCACTGGAATGAAGAGTTGCTTCTCCAATTCTATGCCACACTTCACATCCGTGGGTACAACAGAGATCCGAAGACTTGGGTCCTGGAGTGGATGACAGGAAATGTTCATCATGAAGCCAAAGCCTTTGATATCATTGAACTCACTGGTCTGCCCACTCCTGGCGATCTCTACGAACCTGGCTGTCAGCTTCACAGTGAAGCTATGGAGAGCATCTTTCAGAAGCCTGAACCAAACATGAGTCAGATGCTCAGTATGATGAAGCCCTTGCCACAAGATGCTGCATATCCTAAGGAGTTCTTTGTTGAAGACATTGAGTATCTGCCAAGGACCATCTATCACATCATAAGGCGAACTCTCTGGCCTATCAAAGGATATTCCCCACATGCCATGCTCGAAGGTGCAATGAAGACTTTGGTCTTCTATATTCTTCATGGCAAATGCTTCAATGCATAGGACTTCTTCATTCGCCAACTTGCTGCATCAGGCTCTGATCTTTTTGGCTTGAAGTTCTACGCTCCATGGATAATGCGGCTGATTACACTCCACTCCGCTATCTCATATCAGCCATCTCCTCGCAATCATCGGATCTTTCTGCCTGATATGGATATGTCTGTTGAAGCCATTTATCCTGAGCCTGCCAAGGAACCTCTTAGTCTTCAGAATGCGGAGCATCAAAGTTTTTCTCAGAACATTGAAGGAGTTGAAGCAGTCACTCGTGTTTATCCTTTGGCTGGAACTACACGTGCACCACATCCTGCCCTTACTGAAGCCACCGATAGCACAATTGCCCAACGACCCAAGAAGCGCACTCGTGTTCTCAATGACCGAGAGCTTCTGGTGGCTCTTCATCAGAAACAGGATAGGCATCATGACTGGCTGAAGTGCCAAATGCAAAGCCTCTTGTTGGATGTCAACCGCATTCGCAATCTTGCACCAAGAATGCTTTTGGTGCCCATGAAACCTCTCGACGCACATGGAAAGGGATGACGCTTATGTGCTCTGAAGATGATCTTCAAGAGGATGGCTTCTCTGAACGCTTCAAGTTTGACTCCACACCTCCTCAAAGGGCAGTGCTGCGACGAACTCCGTCTCTTGAAGACTCTGAGTTCTCTTCCTCTGCGGTAACTGTGAATGCCAGAGTGATCGAGGACGAAGATGATGCTACTTCACCGCCCCCTTCTTCAGCACGCTTCGACACTGCTCCAAGTTCTTCTGCACCGCCGAACACCACCGATGACCCTGCTGCTTCACCTACTCTTTATGGGAACGAGTAGATGCTCTATTTCTTCAACCCTTTTTGGTCCTTACTGACAAAAGGGGGAGAAGCATATGAGTTTGATAGTCTTCAAGCGGGTCCATATGGGCGGTTGCTTTATATTTTGCTTAGTGATTACAACTCTCATTTTGATACATTTGGTTCTTTGAGTTGTAACACTTAAACTCTCGTTAGTCGTCTGCTACTTATTTGCTACCTTGTGATGCGATGATCAATTCCGCATGTGCGACGATAAATTCCGCACTTAGATCATTTTGCATACGTCCATTTTCCATTATGCATGTCATTATCTTCACATACCTTCACATGCATAGTGGATTGTCATCATAAGTTGAAGAGGATCTCCACAAACACAACCTGCCATGTGCATTTGCATTACAAAAGCAAATTACTTATATGCACATCTTCAGGGGGAGCCCTTACAGCTTATGAAGACAATTTTCTATAATATTTTTATTTAATCTAATCCAAATTTGACCAAGTCAAAATGACTAGTCAAAAAGGGGGGATGTGGCCCACATGTCATTGGCACATAATTTAATTGATGGCTAAACTAAAATGGAGGGGTTAAAATTAACATAGGGAGCCACATGATATAGGCTAGAAATTATCCTAAGTAGTACTAATTAGCCTAACTACTCTGACCACTAAGTATTTAATCAACCTAAACTAATCAGGGCCATCCCCACTTGGCAGTGAGCCATCCCTGCCTCCCACGCACACACACAACACACTCACGCACACAATTCTGTTTTCTGCTAACAAAAGATAGCACTTTGTGATTTTCATCAAATTTAATCTATGCACCAAATGGATTTGGTCCATGTAAGTGCATCTAGTGCCACCCCTAGTTGGTTTTGGAGTATTGACGACAAACCTAGTTGAGGGACTAATGTGTTTGTGAGAATTGCAGGATAACACAGGTAGAAGTCCCTCATTGATTCGGTTTTCCTACCAGAGATGACCCCTAAAAATGTATGAAGACATTAATGTCAAAGGTGGTATGTGAAAAGATATTCATATTGAAGACTATGACACGAGAAGATGTCGCATGAAGCATATGGAGCTCGAAGACTTAGATCTTTCGTAGTTCTTTTTCTTCTTTGTTGAGTCATAGGAACCACCGTACTGTTAAGTGGGGTCCAAGAGAACTAATCAGAATGACTGAAGTGATGCTTAACCAAAACCTATGTCTTCGAGTGAATACTATGAGAGTGAATCTTGTCCAGAGTCGGACAAGTCAGCTTTGCTTGTAGCCCAAGTAAAGTTGCCGTGTGTGTTTGAAATCTGACCGTTGGAACACGTGTCAGTTCCTTAGTGACCCAGGATCATTTCGGACAAATCAGGCCGGGTTGCCTAGTGGCTATAAATAGCTAAACCCCCTACAACCATAAACGGTTGGCTGCTCAGAATTAGAGTATGGCTTTTGTCGTTTGAGAGCAACCCACCTCGAAGCCTTTGAGAGAGAATTCCTTGCGAGGATAAAGCCCTAACCACCCAGAGCCAAAGAGTGTTAGGCATCACTTAAGTCTTCCTGTCTGTGTGATCTGAAGACTTATTACACTTGAGGACTGTGAATCCTCCAGCCGGTTAGGCGTCGCGTTCTGAGCATCCAAGAGCCATTGTGGATCGCCGGTGAACGAAGTCTGTGAAGGTTCGGGAGTCTACCTTGAAGACTTACCAGAGTGATTGGGCGAGGTCTGTGTGACCTTAGCTCAAGGGGAATACGGTGAGGACTGGGTGTCCTGAGCTGCGTGTTCAGGACTGGGTGTCCGGGACCGTGTGTCCTCAGGTTTAAATACCTAGCCGCCCTAACCAGACGTACAGTTGTCACAGCAACTGGAACTGGTCCAACAAATCATTGTCTTCAACAAGTCACTGGTTTCATCCGTCCCTTCCCTTTACTCACTGTTGGTCCTTGTGAAGTCGTTGTATGATTGCATTATCTTTTGTCTTCACTTAGTGACTGCTTGATCCGATTTGCTTCATAATATCTGCCTATCTGATCCTTACTACCTAGCTGCTATTAGGCATTGTGCTTTCACTTCATTGAATACTTGACTATGGCTAGCCTAGTGTAGTCTACCTTCCGCTGCATGATAATTGGTTTATTTCTATCGTTTGTCTTCGAAACTTCCACGTTTTGAAGACTTTCATAAAAATCGCCTATTCACCCCCCCCCCCTCTAGTCGATATAACGCACTTTCAGTCCAGTGGAAACATTTGAGCCTTGTCAAGTGTACTACCTTCTCATATTTTACTTAGTCATTTTACCAGTTGTTTAACCACAGATTAGGGGCTGTCTAGGCGGTTAGTCAATGTAAAAATTGGAAAGCTAGCTAGCAGTAGAGTAAGCATCAACAATATTAGCGCATCAGCCGAGCAAGAGCTTTAGCAGAAGCAGCGCGAGCAGGTGTAGGGGCACGCGCGGGACGGCAAGCAGGGTCGGGCGTGGCCTGGAGCAATGGGCGCGGCGTCGGGCGAGCAGCAGACTACGAAGGCGGGCGCTGCTTGGTGACAACTAGCGAGCGGAGCGCGCGCAGCTGCGGGCACGACAACGAGGTACATGGCAGGGGCCAAGGCGGTGCTTGCGCACGGGCGACGGCAGACGGCTCTGACGGCAGTAGGCGAGCGGCGAGCGGGAGCGAGGCGTGTAGGGGCGCGTGACCAGAGAGGCTCGCGGGCATGACGTAGGCGTCCACACATAGCAGCAAAAGCAGCAGTTAGCATCTATCCAGCGGCAGCGGTTGCTCGCGGGAGTAGCGGCGGGCGGAAGGCCACGAGGCGCGGGCAACGCGAGATGACGTGGGGAGCAGAGGTCCGGGCGCGAGCGCAACAGCAAGGGAGATGCGGCGGGGCGCACAATGTCAAAACGCGTGTGAGGCCAGGGCACGAGCACGCATGCGCGGCCGGCGCCGGGGCGCAGCCACGGGCATGGCAACCGCGGGGTCGTCGGAAATTGGTGCGAGCGGGCGCGGTGGCCTAAGGCATTCGGGACGGGGGAATGTGGGAGGGTTTGGACGGGGGCCTCACCGGACATGTAGTTGTGCAAGAGCATGCTCGGGGAGGGGTCGAAGCACAGGACGACGACGGAGTTGAAGAAGAAGGCGGCGGTTCTCGAGGAGGAGGATGGCGTCGATCCACTCGATGCAAGGACGCCCAGCTCGAGCCTGCCCATGTAGATGTCGTAGGGAAGGTGGATGCATCGGAGGGGCTCAGGGACGGTGGTGGCCGCGGCTACGTCGGTGTCGGCGTCACGTCCATGGCAGAGCTCAGAAGGAGGGGAAAGGGGATATGGGCGAGGGGATAGGCGGAAGAGGAGAGAGGGGAGTGGGGTGGCTATATTTTGGGCGAGATGGGGAAGGGCTCGAGGCGTCAGGGAGGGTCCTTATACTCTCCGGCGTCGCCGGCGAGGCGGTCGAGGGCAACCATGCCCCTATAGTGACCACTCCACGGGAACAGGAGGAGAAGGAGACCCGTGGGGGTAGTTGGGCTGGCTCAGGTGGGGGTGGACCGAGGCCTGGGGGAGTCAGGGGCCTTTCTCTTTTTATTTACTTTGCATTTCTTTTCTTCTTTTAACATTTTCTGTTTTCCATTTAGTTTTATTCTAACTTTTGTAAAATACAAACCTAGACTCCAAATTAGTACTATTAAATATACCACTGCCACATTTAGTTTGAGGTTCAAATAAAATAGTTTAGTATTTTTATAATTTAAAAAGAATTTAATAATTATATTCAGCCACTATTATATTCGCAAAATAGCATTAAAATACTTTTCAAAAGTATTGGGTCACCACCATAATTAGTTATGGAATATTTGCCACACTTTGAACATTTTGTTTGTATGTTTGAGAAATTTGTATATTGGACTTTAATTTGAATTAGAATTAGAATTGTGATCTGGATAAAGTGAGAATTAGCAACAGTAATGTGATGATATGGCACCATTAGCAGGGGTTTACTGTAGCTTAATTATCCGGGCGTCACAAGTAGACAAAGGGATATCATTAGGATCAGAAGAGACACTATTATTAGCAAACAATTTCATAAGTTCATCCATCTTTCCACTCAAAAAATTAATTTCTTCTATTGCATGCACCTTTTTCCTAGTAGATCCTTCAGTGTGCCATTGAGAATAATTAACCATAATATTATCTAGGAGTTTAGTAGCTTCTCATAAAGTGATTTCCATAAAAGCGCCTCTTGCGGCCGAATCTAAAAGATTTCTAGAAGCAAAATTCAATCCGGCATAAATTTTTTGTATAATCATCCAAAGATTCAAACCATGTGTAGGGCAATTACGAATCATTAATTTCATCCTCTCCCAAGATTGTGCAACATGCTCATGATCTAGTTGTTTAAAATTCATAACATCGTTTCTAAGAGAGATGATCTTAGCAGGAGGAAAATACTTAGAGATAAAAGCATCCACTACAAAAAAAAGACACATCCGTGACATTTTGGGCCGAATGAATTTTTTTTTCTGTCATACCTATGACACTTCTATGACAACAATTGTGACAAAACCCGGTATCATCATAGATGTGGCGGAGTCCTACTTCTATGACAAAAAATCATGACAGAAAATGGGCTTTACGTCCTGGGTGGGCCGGAGACGCAGCTGCATGACATTCTTTGGGCCGTCCATGACGGAAAAAACCGTGGTAGAAGCCAGGGCACGGAAAATATCGGGGAGTCCCCGGTTACGGTGGGTGGTTGGGGGCCGAGCGATGCGCGTTTCTCTCGTACGTACGCGCGTGTGTGCGAGGCGTTGGGCTCTAAATGAACCCGAGCGAGGCGTTGGGCTCTAACTGAACTCGAGCGATTGCACTGTAGGCTACGCGTTACTGAACCCGAGCGATCGATCGATGACTGTTAACTGAACCCGATCGAGCGATTCCTTCACTCCTGCTGCTAACTGAAGCCGATTGATGCTACCTCTGGATGAACAGTGAGCATTGCTAGGGGGGTTTGGATGAACAGTTCCCGGTGGGGGTGGATGAACATGACCCCATGGTGTTGCCTCTGGATGAACAGGACCCCGATCGATCGAGCCGGTTGGGGCTGGATGATCAGGCCCCCGTGGAGGGCAAGATGAACAGTAGACAGTGGAGGGCAGGATGAACAGTAGCCCGTGGAGGGGTGGTTGAACAGGACCCCGTGGAGAGGGCTGGTTGAACAGTAGCCGGTGGAGTAGCACACGGTGGATGCTGGATGAACAGTAGCCCCGTGGATGAACAGTCGCAGGTGGAGGCAGGAGGAGGTCGACGGTGGATGAACAGTAGCCCCTGGAGGCTGGAGGGGGTCGATGGTGGAGATGAACAGTATCCCGTGGAGTCCCGTTTTGCGGTACGCCAAACCCCTCCCGATGAACAGGACCCCTGTTTCGACCGTAGCGCTCCAACACAAGTCCGTTTCCTCCGTTTTAAGGTACGCCACACCCCTCCTAATCAACAGGACCCCCGTTTCGACCGTAGGAGGTCGGTTTCCTCTGTTTTGTGGTACGCCTGACCCCTCCCGATGAACAGGATCCCATTTCGAACATGGTCGGTCGAACACAAGGCCGTTTCCTCCGTTCTGCGGTACGCCAGGCCTCGTTTCCATCGGCTATTCCGTCCAAGCCCTCCCGATGAACACGACGACGCATTCTATTCCGACCCAGCCGGTTGTCTCCCCATGAACATGACGACGACACTGTTTCTTCGTTTCGACCCAGCCATGTGCACGATCCCTGGCCGTACGTACGCGCGAGTAGGCGTTCGAGACCCCGCCCGTATGTACGCACGTGGCCGTATTTACTTTCTTGCAACCTGGCTGCTGTACGTACGTGTACATGCTATGTGCGCGCCTCTACTACGACACGTGTGCGCCTCTACATCGACTAGTATGTATGTACACATTCGCGACCAGAATGACAACGCTACGTACGCTTCGACCAGGTGGGTCCCGACTATCAGGCACTTCCTTGCATGCGAAGATGTAGCTGGTGGGTCCCAGCAGTCAAGGGGGCGAATCATTTTTTTGCCCGGACGCACTTCCTTGCGTGCGAAGATGTAGCTGGTGGGTCCCAACAGTCAGGGGGAAACATTTTTTCGTGAAGTATGGTGGCCCATCCGGTGGGTCCCCACTGTCAGGTGGAGGAATAATTATTTTGCGCGTAATAAGGAGGCACTTCCTTGCTGCGGCCGTGGACCCAGCTATCAGCCTCTGTAGGATCGAAAGTATGTCTAGAGGGGGGGTGATTAGACTAATTGACCAAATAAAAACTTAACCTTTTCCCAATTTTAGTTCTTGGCAGATTTTAGCTAATTTAGGACAAGTCAAGCAATCATCACATAATTCAAGCAAGCATGCAAAGAGTATATAGGCAGCGGAAAGTAAAGCATGCAACTTGCAAGAATGTAAAGGGAAGGGCTTGGAGAATTCAAACGCTATTGGAGACACGGGTGTTTTTCCCGTGGTTCGGATAGGTGGTGCTATCCTACATCCACGTTGATGGAGACTTCAACCCACGAAGGGTAACGGTTGCGCGAGTCCACACAGGGCTCCACCCAAGGGTAACGGTTGCGCGAGTCCACACAGGGCTCCACCCACGAAGGGTCCACGAAGAAGCAACCACCCACAAAGGGTCCACGAAGAAGAAACCTTGCCTATCCCACCATGGCCATCGCCCACACAGGACTTGCCTCACTAGTGGTAGATCTTCACGAAGTAGGCGATCTCCTTGCCCTTACAAACTCCTTGGTTCAACTCCAGAATCTTGTCGGAGGCTCCCAAGTGACACCTAGCCAATCTAGGAGACACCACTCTCCAAGAAGTAACAAATGGTGTGTAGGTAATGAACTCCTTGCTCTTGTGCTTCAAATGATAGTCTCCCCAGCACTCAACTCTCTCTCATAGGATTTGGATTTGGTGGAAAGAGAGTTTGAGTGGAAAGCAACTTGGGAAGGCTAGAGATCAAGATTCATATGGTAGGAATGGAATGTCTTGGTCTCAACACATGAGTAGGTGGTTCTCTCTCAGAACATATGAGTTGGAATGGTGTGTGTGTTCTGATAGCTCTCACCTCGAATGAGAAGAAGGTGGAGGGTTATATATAGCCTCCACACAAAATCCAACCGTTACACAGTTTTCCAATCTCGGTGGGACCGAATCAATAAGCTCGGTCGGACCGAAAATGTAAACCTAGTGACCGTTAGTGATTTTCGGTGGGACTGATATGCAACTCGGTAGGACCGATACGGTTAGGGTTTGGGAATAACGTAATCTCGGTAAGACCGATTACACAAACTCGGTGAGACCGAATTTGGTAATTAGCTAACCAGAGAGTTGGTCAGGCAAACTCGGTGGGACCGATTTGCTCTTTCGGTGAGACCGAGTGGAACTCAGTGAGACCGAAAAGTTACAAAGGGGAAACACTGAGTTTACATTGCAATCTCGGTGGGACCGATTCGCTCTTTCAGTGGGACCGAAAAGTTACGAAAGGGGAACAGAGAGTTTGCAACTCCATCTCGGTGAGACCGAGATCCCTATCGGTAGGAGCGAATTGCTAGGGTTTGGCAGTGGCTAATGACAAGTGAAACTCGGTGGCGCCGGATAGGAAGAATCGGTAGGACCGAGTTTGGCTTAGGTTTTAGGTCATATGTGGATATGGGAAACTAGTTGAGGGTTTTGGAGCATATCACTAAGCACATGAAGCAAGAGGCTCATTAAGCAACACCTCATCCCTCCTTGATAGTATTGGCTTTTCCTAAAGACTCAATGTGATCTTGGATCACTAAAATGTAAAATGAAGAGTCTTGAGCTTTTGAGCTTGAGCCAATCCTTTGTCCTTAGCATTTTGAGGGTTCCACTTTCACATCCATGCCATGCCAATCATTGAGATTTCCTGAAATAATCATCTTGGAATAGTATTAGCTCAATGAGCTATATGTTGTTATGAATTACCAAAACCACCTAGGGATAGTTGCACTTTCAATCTCCCCCTTTTTGGTAATTGATGACAACATATAGATCAAAGCTT
Organism: Triticum urartu; assembly: GCF_056163025.1. Classification (NCBI taxonomy): domain Eukaryota; kingdom Viridiplantae; phylum Streptophyta; class Magnoliopsida; order Poales; family Poaceae; genus Triticum; species Triticum urartu. The sequence continues at coordinate 413,969,537 of NC_141878.1, read as the reverse complement.
CGACAAATGATAATAAGCATGAAATATATCGTCGCTTTGAGAAGTATGTGATAAGTAAGAGCTCCCCCTAAATTTGTGCATATTTAAAATTTTGCTTTTGACTGCAAATGCACAAAGAGTTAGAGTCATGGGTTACTCTTCCATGTCACATACATCTTGGTGGAGCGCTTAAAATGATAAGAATGAAATACATGCACTCATCACCAAGAAAAGTGAATGATCACACAAGATAGATAAGATGATAATATTAAGCAAACATTAAGTGTAGCTTATGATCAAACACATGATCATCAATGTCTCACAAATAATGACGTAGTATCTCAGGCACTCAAAAGCAAACAAGTTCGAAAAACCACCAAATAAAGCAAGAGAGAAAAGCAACACTCTCTCTCTCTCGAAGCCTATGATCTATACATCTTCTCCCCCTTTGGCAACAAATTACCAAAAAGTTCCTAGAAAATGCATAGCACTAGATCGACACTCAGCCTTGATCTTCAGGTGGTGGTGGAGTCCGGATCACTCCAAGGACGAAGGCTTCTGTAGATGCTGAAGTAGTCGCTGGAGTTGGAGCTGAAGTAGATGCTGGAGCTGGTGGAACTGAGGCAGTAGCTGGTGCTGAAGTGGTGGCTCTGGTGTCAGCAACTGGCACGGCAAATGACCTCGGGCCTCGTGGCACTCTGGCAAAGGTATGAGTGGTAGTCCTGCCTCTCCTCTCCTGCATGTCCTCCTGGAGCTGCTCCACTACAGACTGAACTTCCGTTACCTTGACATCCAAGTCATAGAACTTCTGTTCCATGATCCTCTCTAGGCTCTGCTGATTCTTAGTGAGGGTGGCCAGACTTTGCTCAATCCTCAGCGTGGATGCAATCAAGTAACCAAGCTGCTCTTGTTTAGTCTTCAAGAAGTATTCAGATGCCTCCTCTTGGGTAGGCATCTTGGCAGCTTTCTCCTTCCTCGCCTTCTCCTTCTTTGCAAATGCTTGGGCAGATGATGGCTCGTTCTCAGTCATGACAACTTGATTGTACTCGAAATCTGGACGGATGGGCAGGTGTTCCTCGTCCAATAGATATATGCCCGTGCCCATCTTGGAGTTGATGAGCTCCTGAATCTGAGGGGCATATCCGCAGCTCCTGTTCTGATCTGCTGCAGTCCTCTTGATAGTTTCCACTATGAGGCTCATCACCTTAAACTTCTGAGGCACATCAAACACATGTAGCAAGTTGATAGCATGGCCTCTGATCATCTTGTGATCTCCAGACTTAGGCAATAAGGTGTGCCTTAGTATCCAATTGATCGTCGGGAGCCCTGACAGAAGGTAATGCACAGAGCCAAACTTGAAGGTGTCAAGAGCTTCTTTGGGAATTTCCTTGTACATATTGGACATGGAGTTATGGTCCATCTTCTTCTTGGCATAGATATCCAAGTCATCATCTTGCTCCTTTGGGGCATTTATGATCTGTGCCCATTCAGCCACTGTGGATTGGTACCTTGTACCCTCAGACATCCATGTGATCCTCCCATCTGGATAAAAGTGAGATGTGGAGTAGAACTGCATGATAACCTCCTCATTCCACTTTGTGAGCTTCTGCCCAACAAAGTCAGCTACTCCACAAGCATGAAAGCTGTCATATACTCCTGGGTAGTGTTCCTCCTTCTCCCTTATGTAGGTCCAGTCAACCCATCTCATGTCACAGACAATTGGCTTCTTATCTAGCAAAACAGTCTCATAGAAATCCTTCTGCTCCTTGGTGTGAAACCTGTAGTCCACGGCAGTCCTTCTTCTTGAAGCATATGGGTCTGCTTCTCTCCATTTCCTTAGCCCTGAATCTCTCCTGAGCTTCATGTCCTCAGCCACAGGATGAGCATCGTTGTGGTCTGGGATCTTGGGCCAAAGCTTCCTTAGGACATTTTCTTCCTCTTCTTCAGCAACAGTCTCAGGCACTGGGGCCTTGTTCTTTTCAGCTGCAGGAATGCTCCTTATATTCCTCTTTGGTTTTGGCTTGGAGGCAGCTTTGTGCTTAGATCCAGTAGCCCCTGTCCTTATGGCATCACCCATTAGCTTGGGTGCCTTGGGTGCTGGTGCAGCTGCCTCTTCTTCTTCTTCTTCCATGATGGAAGCTTTGCCAAGTACTCTAGCAACAGTCTTCTTTACCCTTTCCTTCCTTTTCTTGCCCTCAGCTGCAACTGGCTCTATGGGCTTCTCAGTTGACATTCTGACCTTTGACATTGGTTGCCTGCCTGCTGGCCTTTTGATTTTCAGGCCTGGCTTAGTGCCTTGAGCTGGCTCAATTCTCTTGGAAGTGGCCTCTTCCTCTGACACATAGTCCTCATCTTCAGAGTCTGAAGTTTTCTTCTTCCTTTGTCTCGTGGCAGCCTTTGGCAAATTGCTAGGAGTGCTCCTGCTGCCTTCATTAGATGAACTGGAGGGACTAGTGCCCTCACTCATCACCACTTGCTGCTCTGACATATTTTGGCTGTCACTTTGATCAGACATGCTGCAAACTGACTGCTGACCCTGTGAATAGATTATGGATGAGATAGAAAAGATGAGCATCACAAAATGCAGAGATTTTTGCAAAAGAATTATCCAAAAACTTAGTTTTAGTTTCCCACTGAAATCATCTCGGATCTACCGATTTTCAAACTCGGTGATACCAAAGTAGTTTTGGAACCTAAACTAGTGAACTTGGTAGGACCGAGTCACAGTTCGGTGGCACCGAGACTGCTAGGGTTTCACTGAGTTCAAAAATCGGTCGCACCGATAAGTAATTCTCGGTCAGACCGAGTCTCACTTGTGCAATGGCAAGAGCCAAATCGGTGGGACCGAGTTTTTCAACTCGGTGGGTCCGAGATGGTTTCGGCGGAAACATAAACCTAGAATTTTCGAATCAAACCTAATCTACGGGCGTTTTGACTGGATAGAAGGTTCTCAAACGTGGCAAGAATCAATATGATCACAATGTGCTAGGAATCAGATTGAGGAATAGCACAAAGATCAAGTCCATACTCTAGTTCGGCGGGGACTTGCTACGGCGGCAACTGCGGGGCAGAATTCCCGTTGACGGCGACGGAGACCAGCGACTGGAGGCTGCTGGCGGCAAGAAGACGATCCGGAGACCACGAGGGCAGAGCAGGCTATCGCGCGGGCGAAGGGGTTCGGAGAAATTTCCAAATTTTGCCCGTGACTATATATAGCCCGACCCTGTCGGTGTGACCGAGTGGAACGACTCAGTGGCACCGAGATTCATAACTGCGTGCAGTTACTGAAACTCGGTGTGACCGAAAAGTTCAAATCGGTTGCACCGAGATCGAAAACCTAGATCAACTTAATGATCTCGGTAGGACCGAAAGTGGAGTATCGGTCAGACCGAGAATCATAAAGAGGTTTTGGAAGTTTAAGTCTATGACGAATCGGGGACTCCGAGCGCTCCTCACACAGAGTGGTTCGAATCTGACTTGATCAAATTTTGTGATGCAACATGAATAGAGTTTGAGACGAGAAAAGCATAGATAGCTAGAGGAGGTTCTTAGGCATTCTTGTCCATCCACTTGGCAAAAGAAGATAAAGCCAAACAATCAAAACAACAAGTGGATGTCCTCGAATGAGTAAAATATGCAATCCAGCATGCTCACACAATAAGATGGCAAATGAAATATGTGACAAGACATGCACAACCAATACTAGCATCTATCAAGCAATTTGCGATGACTAGGTCATCTATATATGAGTATATTGACTTAGGAGTCAAGTGAGAACACTTGATCATAGGTCATACTCATCGTTTAAGCCCAAGTGGGGTTACCACTTTTACATAAAGCATTGTTGTGTTCACATCTTTAGAGTTGCTTTAGCTCAAGTCTTAGAGTAAAGCTCCCCCTAGATGTGATATCGTCCCTAAGAGGGATGAACTAACCTTGGGTTTTGTCGATGATGACTTCATGTAGATATTGAAGATGTGGATGCTCAATGTTGATGTAGATCTCTTGGAGCTATCCATTTGAGTGAATTGCACTTTCAATACCTACATGGGTTAGTCCCACAAGGAACAAGCAAGGATATCCATAGACATAGAGTGATGCACACAAAAGATGATGTCCATGAAAACTTTTAGGTTACCTTGTCCCTTGTCTTACCAACAAGAGGGTTTGTGACTCCTTGAACTAGTGCAAGATGTGGAAGTTGATTGCACTTGTTCTTGCCAAAATGATAAGAGTGAAGTATGTTGGCGGAGTCACCCTCAAGAACTCTCTAGTTCTTCTTCTTTTGGATCCACACCATCTTGATGGGAATCCTTGGAGTTGTAGTCGTACTTGATGAAGTGGAACTTGAAGTAGTCTTGGGAATCCACTTGACTAAGGTCTTTGGAGCTTCTTCAAATGCATCAATTTCCTCTTGAAGCTTGTCCTTGCCTTTTTGCTTGTAGTCTTGTGGTGGAAGATCATCTTGAGCTTGTGTCCCCTTTAAAGAAGTATACTTCTCTTGTTGAGGGACAAACTTTGTCTTGGGGTATTGATCTTCTTCCCACTCAACTCCATTGGCATTGAACTTTCGTTCAAAACCAACACCTTGATTCTTCCGGTGCATTCCTTGCTTGCGCACAATTTCCTCGAATTTCTTGCTCCCGGCAAGGCTTTTGTAGACTCCTTTCTCTATAATTCCCTTCAATAAGCTATTTTCTTGCTCAAGTGTAACTTGGCTAAGAGAATCATTAGTGGAATCAAGAGAACTACTACAAGCAACAATATTGGATTTAGCATGATCATTGTTACTACTAGAGGAAGAATCTTTCTTGTTAGACTTGACTTGAGGCATGTAAGTGGATAAGAGTAAACGCTTGGCAATGTAAGAAGAACTTTTCTTGCGGAGATCATCATTGATTGCTTTTAAGAACTCATGCTCTTGCTCAATATTGAGCTTTTCAAAGCGTAATTTCTCATGAGCTCTTAAAAGTTCTCGATGATCTTTGAAGATAGTGTCATGAGCTAACTTAAGAGTTTTTAGTTCTTTAGTTAGAGCCTCAATCTTCTCCTTATCATTGTCATTCGTTTTATCTTGATTAGCATGATTAATTTTTCTTTCATCATAGTATTCATCACTAGAGTTGTCAACAAGCAAATCATCACCTAACAAGTCATCTTCATCACTATTGAAATCAACATACTCGGGGTGTGTTACCTTAGGACCTTTGGTCATGAAGCATCTTCCAATTCCCTCATTTGGTGAGTCAAATATGTCGTAGGAGTTGGTTGACACAAGTGCTAGACCGGCAACACCTTCATCTTGAGTATCTTCGGAGCCGGAGTAATAACTTCTCTCGGAGTGGCTGTCGGAGTCGGAGCCGGATACCCATTCACCAACATGAGCTTGATGTCTTCGTCTTGTGTAGCTCCTTGATGATTTTTCCTTCCTTTCTGAATCCTTGCTTCTCCGTGAGTATCTTCGTTCATAACGATCATCTCTACTCCTTCTCTCTCTTGGTGGTGATTCTTTGCTTCTTTTTTTTGGAGAATCTTCTCTTCTCTTGTAGGGAGCCGTACACTCATTGGAATAGTGTCCGGGTCTTCCACAATTGTAGCAGTTTCGCTCTCGACTAGAAGATCTTTTGTCATTGTAGGACCTTGACTTGAAACTTCTATCTTTGCTTCTACTCTTGTAGAACTTGTTAAAGTTCTTCACCATTAAGCTCAATTCTTCATTGAAGTCTTGTTTCTCACTTGATGATGTAGGGGCTTCACATGAGGTTTTATAGGCACCACTTGATTTGTTGTGAAGTTCCTCTTTATCCTTAAGTGACATCTCATGAGCAACAATTCTTCCAATCACTTCCGTTGGCTTGAGATCTTTGTAATTGGGCATCATTTGGATCAATGTGCACACGGTATCATATTTTCCATCCAAGGCTCTTAGAATCTTCTTGATGATGAATCTATCGGTCATCTCTTCACTTCCTAAGCCGGCAATCTCATTTGTGATGAGAGCAAGCCTAGAGTACATTTCGGCGACACCTTCACCATCCTTCATCTTGAACTTGTCAAGTTGGCTTTGAAGCACATCCAATTTGGATTCCTTGACAGAGTCGGTACCTTCGTGCATATCAATCAAAGTGTCCCAAATTTCCTTTGCATTCTCAAGGCGGCTGATTTTGTTGAATTCTTCGTGGCACAATCCGTTGAAGAGAATATCACAAGCTTGAGCATTGTATTGCAACATCTTCAACTCATCCGCGGTAGCTTCACGGTTCGGTTCTCTTCCATCAAAGAAGTCACCTTGCAAACCAACACACACAATAGCCCAAACGGCAGGGTTATGTCCAAGAATATGCATTTTCATTTTATGCTTCCAACTAGCAAAATTAGTACTATCAAAGTAAGGACCTCTACGGTGATAATTTACCTCGCTAGACGCCATACTCTCCTAGGTTGTGAAACCAAGGCTATGACCACCAAAACCTATGGAGATCAAGAAAATGGAGACCAAAGCTCTCATACCACTTGTAGGATCAAAAGTATGTCTAGAGGGGGGGGGTGATTAGACTACTTGACCAAATAAAAACTTAACCTTTTCCCAATTTTAGTTCTTGGCAGATTTTAGCTAATTTAGGACAAGTCAAGCAATCATCTCATAATTCAAGCAAGCATGCAAAGAGTACATAGGCAGCGGAAAGTAAAGCATGCAACTTGCAAGCATGTAAAGGGAAGGGTTTGGAGAATTCAAACGCTATTGGAGACACGGATGTTTTCCCGTGGTTCGGATAGGTGGTGCTATCCTACATCCACGTTGATGGAGACTTCAACCCATGAAGGGTAACGGTTGCGCGAGTCCACACAGGGCTCCACCCAAGGGTAACGATTGCGCGAGTCCACACAGGGCTCCACCCACGAAGGGTCCACGAAGAAGCAACCACCCACAAAGGGTCCACGAAGAAGCAACCTTGCCTATCCCACCATGGCCATCGCCCACACAGGACTTGCCTCACTAGCGGTAGATCTTCACGAAGTAGGCGATCTCCTTGCCCTTACAAACTCCTTGGTTCAACTCTAGAATCTTGTCGGAGGCTCCCAAATGACACCTAGCCAATCTAGGAGACACCACTCTCCAAGAAGTAACAAATGGTGTGTAGGTAATGAACTCCTTTCTCTTGTGCTTCAAATGATAGTCTCCCCAACACTCAACTCTCTCTCACAGGATTTGGATTTGGTGGAAAGAGGGTTTGAGTGGAAAGCAACTTGGGAAGGCTAGAGATCAAGATTCATATGGTAGGAATGGAATGTCTTGGTCTCAACACATGAGTAGGTGGTTCTCTCTCAGAACATATGAGTTGGAATGGTGTGTGTGTTCTGATAGCTCTCACCTCGAATGAGAAGAAGGTGGAGGGGTATATATAGCCTCCACACAAAATCCAACCGTTACACAGTTTTCCAATCTCGGTGGGACCGAATCAATAAGCTCGGTTGGACCGAAAATGTAAACCTAGTGACAGTTAGTGATTTTCGGTGGGACTGATATGCAACTCGGTAGGACCGATACGGTTAGGGTTTGGGCATAACGTAATCTCGGTAAGACCAATTACACAAACTTGGTGAGACCGAATTTGGTAATTAGCTAACCAGAGAGTTGGTCAGGCAAACTCGGTGGGACCGATTTGCTCTTTCGGTGAGACCGAGTGGAACTCGGTGAGACCGAAAAGTTACAAAGGGGAAACACTGAGTTTACATTGCAATCTCGGTGGGACCGATTCGCTCTTTCGGTGGGACCGAAAAGTTACGAAAGGGAAACAGAGAGTTTGCAACTCCATCTCGGTGAGACCGAGATCCCTATCGGTAGGAGCGAATTGCTAGGGTTTGGCAGTGGCTAATGACAAGTGAAACTCGGTGGCGCCGGATAGGAAGAATCGGTAGGACCAAGTTTAGCTTAGGGTTTAGGTCATATGTGGATATGGGAAAGTAGTTGAGGGTTTTGGAGCATATCACTAAGCACATGAAGCAAGAGGCTCATTAAGCAACACCTCATCCCTCCTTGATAGTATTGGCTTTTCCTAAAGACTCAATGTGATCTTGGATCACTAAAATATAAAATGAAGAGTCTTGAGCTTTTGAGCTTGAGCCAATCCTTTGTCCTTAGCATTTTGAGGGTTCCACTTTCATATCCATGCCATACCAATCATTGAGCTTTCTTGAAATAATCATCTTGGAATAGTATTAGCTCAATGAGCTATATGTTGTTATGAATTACCAAAACCACCTAGGGATAGTTGCACTTTCAGCCTCTCCACGTACAGTCCATGTCCGATGGAATCCATTCCTTGACCACGTTGACCACACCACACCGAGAGCACCAGGGCGGTGGACGATGGCGAGGCCGAGGAAGGGGACGACGTGGAGCCGGGGAAGACGGGGCAGTGGATGCCCACGCGTAGAGGAGTACGAGGGTTCACTGGTTCGCTGCGGTGTGAGGCTGCCGTCGCCGCAGAATAACAGGGGGTGTGGGTGAGTAGAGGGATGGTCTGGCTAGCGGTGGGAATAGTAGGGGGTGATGAGGCCTCCGCGGCAGCACAGCCGGCCACGGGAGGCAGGAGCATGCGGCATGACTGGCGCTGCTTTGGGCAGCTGGAGCAACAAGACCATAGGTTGAAGAAGCACTACGGCCATTGGATGGACATCGTACGGTCACTGGAGCTAGAATCGTTCGTATTGACTAAGTTGACAAAGCACTCCATCCCCGTCAACTTAGTAGGCCCACAAGTCAGCCTCCCACCAAGGTGGATCCCAACCAGCAGGGGGAGTATTCCTTTTTTGTGCATAATAAGGAGGCACTTCCGGTGGGTCCGAGCTGACAACGGGGGGAATGTTTTTTTCGCGCAATACGGTGGCCCGTCCGATGGGTCCCAGCATTCAGGGGGCAAACGTTTTTTCATGAAATACGGTGGCCCGTCCGGTGGGTCACTGCTATCAGGTGGAGGAATCATTATTTTCCGCGTAATAAGGAGGCACTTCCTTACTGCCGTCGTGGACCCAGCTGTCAACCTCTCCACGTATAGTCCATGTCCGATGGAAGTCGTTACTTGGCCACATTGACCACGCCGTGCCGAGAGCACCAGGGCGGTGGACGACGGCGAGGCCTAGGAAGGGGACGACGTGGCAGTGGAAGCCCGCGCAGAGAGGAGTACGAGGGTTCACTGGTTCGGCTGCGGTGTGAGGCAGCCGTCGCTGCGGAATAACAGGGGGTGTGGGTGAGTAGAGGGATGGCCTGGCCAGCGGTGGGAGTAGTAGGGGGCGGTGAGGCCTCCGCGGCATCACAGTTGTCCACGGGAGGCAGGAGCACGCAGCACGACCGGCGCTGCTTTGGGCGGCTGGAGCAAGAAGACCAGAGGTTGAAGAAGCACTACAGCCCTTGGATGGACATCATACGGTCACTGCAGCTAGAATCGTTCATATTGACTAAGTTGACAAAGCCCTTGGTACGCGTCAACTTAGTAGGCCCACAGGTCAGCTTCCGAAACGGTGCGCCCCAGATGTCAGGGGGAGGAATCATTTTTTGGGCGGGTGAAGCTAGAATATTCGAGATTGAAGAAGAAGCACGGCATCCGTTGGATGGACATCCAACGGCCACTGCTGCTAGAACCGTGTATTGACTATAATAAGTTCACAAAGCCTTGCATGTGCGTCAACTTCTTTTTTTAGGGGACGCGTCAACTTAGTAGGCCCACAAGTGTGTGGGAGAGAACTTATAGCCCATTTGTGATTTGTAAGAATGTACAACCAATTTTTGAATTCTAATGGAATTTACTACAACCCATTTACAGTTTGTTAAAAGTACAACCCATTTTCTAGCTAGGACAACGATTAATAATTTCGACCAACCGTTCAAGACAAAACTCAATTAAATTTCGCACATTTTGATGGGATCCGAAATATTTTTATCCCAAAATTTCTAGTCAGATTAATATAAATTTGTATTACGTAAAAATCTAACGAAACATTGCTCGTGCAACAATTAAAAATTAAGATTTTCAAAATCCATAAATAACATTTTATAAACTAATTCCGTGCTTGGTGCATTTTTTATAGTTACTGCCCACTTTTTATAATTACATCCCATTTATTATTTTTTAAAGCCCATTTTCCTGTTAAGACTAATGCATCCCTCCTAGGAAAGATTTGTAACCCAGCGGGGCGGAGAATAACAAGTTGACCTTGCCTGGGTATTCCTCAAAAAAACGTATAGCTAGGCTAGCCATTTTCATCTTGAAAAAAATTAATATCTGGGCTGGATATCTGTCCTGGGCCACAGCCCCCCCAGTTAATACCCTGCTCTCCTCTGAACAACAACGAAAACATCGCCAAGAAAAACTCTGCAGTGCTCACGCCTCAAAAACACAAATACTGCTCGAGCTGCTCAGTCCCAGCTGTCGCCCGCACCTTGTGCAATTCTCTCATTTATTGACTACATAGGTTGACAATGGTGTGGGACCGTGATGTCATGAAACCAGGAGGAAGCAAAAAAATAGTTGTACATAATAAGGAGGCACTTGCGTACGTATGGCTATGGCCCTAGTGGGTCCGTACTGTCAACCAGTCAAAATAAAGTCATCTCCTGAATCGTCATGTTCATTGACCATGTTAACAATGCTCGGTGCCACGTCGAGCGCAACAACTCGAAGGACGACGGAGAGGGCCTCGCGGGCCCTACGGATGGTCTGATATAGCGCTCGTTTCTCATTCAGGAAGCCAGGATCATCGGACACCTATGAGCACCTTCGAGAGACTGAGACGGCATGAAACGGTAAGGCCACGCTTGGGAGCTCTGGTTTATTTCACAACTGTATTAAGATACAAGTGTAATTTACTCGTCATCGGAAATAACGCGTAAAATACAGGTGTAATGAAACCGGGGGCCCGAGGTCTGTAAGTAAAACCGGCGGGTTACACGTGTAATTTGAGAGACTGGTGTATATTTTACTAGTCGAAATCGACCAACCAAGCACTTCGCCCGAGACCATCTGCTTTTATTTACAAGCATCAATTTTACAAGCGGTTTTGGTTGGAAAATGACGATCCAATCACGGCCTAAGATGATGAGTTGGTCGGAAGATCATATGGTTTGACGTCTAACCTACCCGACTTGTCATATAGGCTATGAATGAAACATAAGATGATGAACTTCTTAAGCACGGAAACAACATAAGAGGATGATCTTCCTAACAAGCAAATCACTGGCATTAGATCGACATGCAAAACAATACGAAGCATTATTCTCAGGAGGCACGGTGAACAGCTCATGATGCCGCATGCCACAACATTCCAAGCTCAACTTTGCAATCAAACACAAGGCCTGGCATTACATAGACAATATTCAGAACAAACTCTTAAAATATCTTACATAAGTCAACATTCATGTGACTATGCATCTCAGCAGAGTAAATATTTACTTCTGAACTGAAGACAGGAATAGGAAAAAACGATCGACGTTGCTCACAGCAAAGGGCGTCCCACTCTAAAATATCAAATGCATGTCTTCTGGTTAACATCAATAAGCAAAAATTGACAAGATTTTCCCATTCAAAATATGTAATGCCTATGATTGTGGAATGGGCAGGGTTTGTCATCAGTTTGTCATTTGATAGTCCGGTGGCTCAAGGTGACGACGAATGATTAGAGAACCATTTGATGTATTATGCATGATGAAGTGTTATTATGGAGAACACGAACCATCTGAACATTTTGTACAGTTCCACTAAAATCAAGCTGAGCATCCCTGTGGATTTCGTATTTATATGCTGCCAGAAAAGAAAGACACATCATCACACACGTGAATATTGGCCCCAGTGTCAACCCACCAATCGGTGGACTAACAAACTGAAAGTACGATAAACAGATTACCATACCCAGATGCCCCATCATTGTTGCTTAGAGTGACATTGACAGACTTGGAGTCATGTCCTGGCTTCTTGGTACTTGTTTGGGCACTTGTTGGCCCACTGTTCCTCCAAAGCACAAGTAAATCAGCCATCTCTGCAGACTAGTCATGTCACCAGCGTCTATTAATACTCTGTAAAGCTTCTCGATCGTTCCTTGTGAAATGTAGCGCAAACAATGACTGCTTCTTTTTGCAAAGCGGTAAGACCAAGCGGACCCACTAATGCAATAGTTTGCCTTAGACACATTGGCTCCTCTTGTGCAGTTCAACTAAAATCAAAGTCGGAATAAAACAGAGCTTTAATTTTGATATCCCTGTAAGCAACAAAAGGTATAAGGAAACAATTACTGAGAAATAACGGTTGATGACATGTACTCCCAGAAGAAAAACATCTACTGATCTACCTTATCTTAGTGGGAAACAAAGCAGGAGAGTAGCAATTCTCAATCAGTGTGATTCATTCATATTAACTGAGACATTATCTTAACAATGCCTTGTTTCAACATGTATAAAGAACAACAAAGCACAAAAGTATCATTCCTAAAACAATGTGACTGATTCATTTTAACAGAGACATTATCTAAACAATACCTTGGTTAAACATGTAGAAAGAACTACAAAGCAGGATAGTACCATTTGTAAAACACTGTAACTGATATATAATAACAGAGACATTATCTGAACAGTACATTTCTTAAACATGTACTTCGGCCGATCCCTAACAGAAATGGTACTCCCGCCGATCCCTAACAAGTGTTGCAGTTTTGAACTAAGATTCAGTAGTTACTCATGAGGAAAGTAGGGACTGACCTTTCAAGACCAAGATTTGAAACAACGCCTGAGGTGGATCTAAAAGAGATGTCAACACATATATGGAAATCCGGTCTCATTTTGTGCAGTTCCACCAAAATTAAGCAAAGCAAAATGTCGCAATAGCAACAAGTTGAATAGATATCCCTGTTTTAATGGAGGCAAAAAAGGAATCAATTACTGGCCAATAAAGGAGGATGAAACATGCATCCACAAAAATGGTAATGCCGCCTATCCCTAACAAGTGTTGCATTTTTGAATAAGATTCAATAGTTAATTCTGAGAGTGGCATTGCTTAATTTTACCAGCGGCATTAGATTAATAAAAAGAATAAACAGTTCCAGGGGAGAGTGGGTGCAACAACATGTGCTTCCATCTACTTATAAAGGGGGTGATGCAGAGTTTGCTGTAACAAAGCAACAAGCATAATGTCTGGGTTGGTCCCATTTTTGTTCACTACTTAATGGAAAAAGAAAGCAATACAATAGCTTCAATTCAACATTTATTTAAAATAGTACCAATACAAGTAGCACATCATCTCAAAACACACTGCACGATCATGTGGATGAAGGCAAGTACCAACCTATCATGACGCACACAAGATCACGTACGAATCTGCCAACACGAATAGGAAATCCAATCTCGTTTTGTGCAGTTACATTGAAATCAAGTAAAGTCGCCCGTGAGACATTTAAGTTTGCTATAGCAACAAGTTGAATAGATATCCCTGATTTAACAGAGGCAAAAAAGGAAACAATTACTGCCAATAAAGGAGGATGAAACATGCGGCCACAAAAAGAAGCATCTACCTTATCTTGATGGAAAACAAAGTATAGGACAATAGCATTTCTAAAACGGTTGCATTGATTCATATTAATAGAGAAATTCTCTTAAAATAGTTCAGTAGTTAATTCTGAGAGTAGGATTCCTTAAAATACAATAGCTTCAATTCAACATTTATTTAAAACAGTACCAATACAAGTAGCACAACATCTCAAAACACACTGCATGATCATGTGGATGGGACATGGGACATGCCAGCACCATGTGCGTTCACACGTATAAATGGGTGATGCAGAGTATGTAGCCAAGCATCATATCTGCGTTGGTCCCATATTTGTTCTTTTTGAAACTTTTTCCGATGTGAGGGCAGCAAATCTAGTCCTACACAAACTACCCGACACCCCAGTTTCTTTCCCTTTTCAACAGAGTTGGGTTCCTTACAGATGTGTGTACTGGGTTACCCCCTTTTTCCCTTTTCGACCAACAAAGCGGCTGGATAGCTAGTCTATACTACTTTCCCTCCCTCCCTTCCTCATTGAACCACGTCCTAGATTCATGCTCCACCCAACCGCACCCTTCTTTCCTCTTTGAACCAAGACCTAGATTCGACTACAGAATCAAAAAAGATCAGCATGCAGCTAGACCAATGACGGTTTCAAAGAAACTTATACCTTAGGGTCGTCGAGATGTGGCAAGGCATTCAGCAGGAGGTCAGATCTGCCCACACTATGTATGGCAGCGAGGAAGAAGGGGTTAGTGGCCCTCCCGCACAGGCGCTGGGTGAAAGAGAAAAGCCCAGCCAGCAGTGGATTGCAACCAAGGTGAACTGACGAAGGATATCATCTTTGTGGGTAACAAGCAAAGAGCACTGACGGAAGACAACTTGTTTTTCATTGAAAATCGATCAGCTTCACCAGCCGACACAACCATGAGCATCGATAGGTCATCGTGGCGATGCATCATCCATTTGGCATCAAGTTTGGGTGAGGCACCTATGAAGTTCGACAAATCCTCACCGTGGTCTGTTTCTTCTCAGTAGTCAAGCTCGAGGAAATAAGAACCACGTGGCAGAGGACAGTGAGACGGAACAACAATGGCCATCCAATTTTCTGCAGTTCCACTAAAATTGAGGAAGACATGCCTGGGTATGGAGATACGCATTGTTGTTTCCAAAAATATAAAAAAGGGATATAGTGTTGTTACTTTGTTTTACAAGATTAACAATGACATCTCAATTGTCAATAAGAATTATGAAAAGTACACCAACAAACAGAAGCATCATGATTATCTTGTTGGGACCTAAACCAGGATACCCGAGAAAAAAAAAGCATTTCTTCATTTAACCAGTGATAGTATTAGATTAGGAGCAGCAATAGGAGCATATGGACAATGACCGCACAACCACCATGTACTTTTTGTTGAAACAAAATGTATACCTCCACCGAGGCATAAATCAGGACAACTTTTCAAGTGGAATTTCCTCTATAATAGTAGATGATGTTGGATCAGCCGACGAACCCTAGCTACTATACATGGGGAGCTGGGGAGTAGTCGCATAGAAGAAAACCCGCATGCAGTGACCTGGGGAGCTGAACCAGTACAAGAAGTTATACCTCAGGTGGACGAGATGTCACTTAGGCGGGCGGTCGGGATCTGCCCACACGACAGCAGTGAACAAGGGCGCGTAGGACCTTTGTCCGCGCTAGCGCCGGCTCCAAGAGGACGGTGCGCATCGGCTTCCTCCATCGCCGACGGCGAACGTCAACGCTGCACCTCCTCACCTCCCGTAGCGGACGGGATTTGACCGGATCTGTGACCACCGGTGAGGGGAGAGATAGTGTGGATACTGTCATCTTATTTTGATATGGAAAGGGTGAGAGAGCGAGACGCGAGAAATTCTATCAAACAAGAGGCTATAATGGAGTAAAACAATCTCTCCATAGCAGTGGTTTTAAATAGAATACGCGCGTTCCTGGAAAAGAGAAACTAAAACTGGCGGACAATTTTTTAACGTACCAAGAAAGAAAACTCGATCAAAAACACGCCCCCGCATCCAGGTCACGAGAGTCGTTGCGCACACACACATAGACATAGACATGAATATCCGTGTTTACGTAAAATTCCATCTCCATCTCCAATCATATTTGTCCAACTGGCACATTATTTACGTTGTTAATTATATACGCGGCAATATTAACGTACAACAAGTCTTCTTTGCGGGCATCCGGGCCGCTGCCACGGCCGCTCCTGACCAACCCGAACCCTCTTCATCACCCGCGCGTGCTTCCCGCCCGAAACGGTCAGTGCCGCATTCATGCCTGGCCAGAGCGGACGCGACCTCTCACTGCCGCCGGCATTGAAGCGGCGCAACGGCCGAGAGAGCGTGGCCCGTGCTGCTTCCTGGTGCATGCGACTGCTCCGCGTTCAAAGGTCGCAATAGCCGGCCACAACATGCATGTAAAAAGTTCTTGGGAGTCCATGCTACAGCTAGCTGTCCTCCCTAACTCGTCAGTCTCTTCTAGTAGTACTAGTACTCCATGGCGTGATCCATCGACAAGCAGGCGGGAAAGTTATCGTACACTCGGTTTGTGGTGAGTGGCATGCCTAGCGACCGTGTGAGGCCGAGCCCTGGAGGAGGGTGAGACACGAACGTGACAGACATGATTTAAATGTTGGTTTTGCTCGATGGAGATGGAGCTACGTGTGGAGCTACAGCAGTGGAGCAAGCCGGCTCCAAAAGGAAGATGGACTACCTGGGACGTCGAGCTGTAGCTAGAAGGGCGGTTGGGACACGGCATCGGCCCATACCGCAGTGACCCCTGATTGGGACGTACCGGCTGTGGATTTTCTCCCTCGCCGATGTCGACCGCGTCTACGCACAACATTGTTCCCTTCCCCCAGCTGTGGGATCAGGCCGGATACGTGACCAGCGGTATGGCCACCGTCGTTCTATGCTTGTGAAGAGAGCAACCCAAGCAAGAAGGCTTGTAGCTTAGGCTCCTACTAGTGTATATATAGTGGTTTTCTTTTTCTCTCTATATCAACCATTTTATATTGTGTACGTGTCATTGAAGAGTTAAATGATGGTTGCTTCTTCCGACAAACTTACCATGTGATTTGACTACTCCTTTAGTGTCCCCTACACGTACTCCCCCTACGTGTATGCAACAGTCACACGTACACATGGACGCAAAACCGCGCGCAACACCCTAATGCATGCATGTCCGAGCACACGACGGAACACACACAGTCACGCTCAAGTGCTCAACCTACACGTGCATGCACACAAACACTCAGCCAGGGTGAGCTAGTGACTGTATAAACACCGGAAAATGTATATACTGAGCGCAATGAGCGTATTATGTAGTCCACTAACCGTATTTTTACAAATATACAGTGAGAGACAGTGTATTTATCTCGTTTGAAATTAAGTCATATTAACCGGAGAGGAGGCAGTATGGACTAGCATTACTTTACTGTGTCCCGTCAACTTGCCGAATGAGGAGAAGCTTGCAGGACGTGAGAAGCTTGCGCGCGGTGGCTCGCAGGACAAGGAGAAACTTTTGACTAATGCAAGTTGTCCTTCGCTCAGGCGGTGGATGTGCAACAGTTAATTCAGTGTCAGATTGCCAGAAGCATACACTATACTAGTAGTACTATTATTGTTGCACTTCCCGAAGAGGCGAACAGCCAAGCGCAAAGTTTACTAGTACTAGTACTACTACTATAGTCTATAGAGGTAGTACTAGGAACCGGATGGAGGAATGTCTGCACTCTTATTATATTTTTAAAATGTGATAAAGCAATCTTCAACACATTTGGTTCTCTTCGAGGGTTCTCGCATGTGATAATGGAAGTTGATTGCATGGAACACTCGCCACAATTCTCGCTTAATTCTAGCTCATATCCTGTTACAAGTAGGAGCGCTCAGTAATATTTCCTCTTTTTTGTTATTCAACATGTAAATAGGTCAGCAAACCTTGCGGCGCATCTTTGTGCGAACCGTGCTTGCTGCACTTTCAATGTGGCCGAGAGCTGGCTTGATGAAACACCTCGCTTCCTACTTCTTTTTTTGCGGGGTACCTCACTTCCTAGTGACCAGTGTCTTGGCTGATCATCCTAAGAATGCTTATATATGAATAAAGTTGTCTCATTTACCCGCAAAAAAGATTAAGCCATATTAACCGGAAAGGAGGGAGTATGGACTAGCACTACTTGTTGGTGTGTCCCGTCAACTCGCAGAACGAGGAGAA
The DNA here is from genome assembly GCF_056163025.1 of Triticum urartu. Classification (NCBI taxonomy): domain Eukaryota; kingdom Viridiplantae; phylum Streptophyta; class Magnoliopsida; order Poales; family Poaceae; genus Triticum; species Triticum urartu. The sequence continues at coordinate 413,951,774 of NC_141878.1, read as the reverse complement.
GCTTGCAGCACAAGGTGAAGCTCGCTTACGCCTTTTGACTAATGCAACATACCCTCGCCCAGGCAGTGGACATGCATCAGTTCATTCGGTGTCAGATTGCCAGAGGTATACACTATAGTACCAAACATGCAGAGTACCATCATTGTTCGACTTCACGAAGAGGCGAAGAGCCAAGCGCAAGGTTTAGTAGTACCAGTAGTACTACTACTAGAACCGCATGGTGGAGCCTCTGTACTCTTATTTTTCTTAATCTTTGATAAAGTACACATTTATTCCGAAGAAGGGCGGAAAACGGCAGCCCAACATGTAATGATGATATCGATCAACCATGCTCGAATATATCTTGGCCTCCGTGCGAGCCCGTCTGTGTGTTCTCGCTCTCTCAAGGAACGGCAGGTTGGCCATTTTGCCGTCAATTGAGATCGGTTTGCTCACACTCCGGTCCCACATGTCAGTGATATGCCAAGAGGAGGTGAGTTGACCGACTGGCCATACGCGTACTTGGTTTTGCACCTTCATACTACTCCTCCCTCCGTCATAGTTTACAGGGCGTGCTTCATTATGATGCATTTCTCTCAATGCATTTCCGCCACCGGAGAGACTTTAGACACGTTTGGTTTAATGCTCAATTAATTAGGGCGTGGTAACCGCAATTTTCTCTCGATGTAGTACTACGGACTGGAGTACGTGCATGCATGTGTGTACCCGGGGTGGAAGCACTGCATGCATGTGTGTACGCATTATTCCCTCTAGTAATAGACATCGTGCTATAACTACCAATGCTATTTTTCAGGCCGATCGGTAGTCGCCTTGGTCCCAGAGATTTTCTCTTTTTCTGAAGCGCGCTCTATAAATAGTGATGGATGGAGTAGTATGAGCGGATTCAATGAAGAGCGTATTGATGGCTGCTTCTTCCGCAACTTACAGTGGGAAAGGCGGGGCTTATGATTTGACTGCTCATTACTCACTATTAATGTGGTGCAACAACCGGTCTGAGTCTCCCATGCGACTGTGCACTACCCCCTCGGTTGTTAAATATACTCCAGAGTATTTTTCTTTCTAGAGATTTCAACGAGTGACTACTCAAATATTTGTCTTTTTAGAGATTCAAATGGACTACTACATACGGAAGTATATAGACTTATTTTAGAGTGCAGATTCACTCATTTTGCTCCGTATGTAGTCACTTGTTGAAACCTCTAGAAAGAAAAATATTTAGGAATGGAGGGAGTACACATACGAAGCAAAATGAGTGAATCTACACTCTAAAATATGCCCATTTGGAATTTGTAAAAAGAAAAATATTTAGGAACGAAGGAGTATAATTTTGTGCATGGCACATGGACCCGGATGCCGAAGAGGCTTCTAGCAATGCTATCAAGCTTCCAGCATTTGTTTAGATAATTGATGTACTATACAAATAATTTTCTAGCTACATGAAATTGTATAATGGTGTGAGCTTTCAGCTTTTGTTTCGTGTGTCTTGCCATCGATGCTCTTTTGGAAACAATAAAAAACTAACTTCCTTGCTAATGAGAGCTAATATTTACATCACAACTGAAGACAAAGTTGTGAGAAGGTGTTATTTTAAAATTGATCCATGCTTTCATTGGCAGCAACGTCCCGCCAGCTCTGTCTAAATCAACAAGGCATGTTGGGGAAAAAGTAGCTGTCTGGAGCATGCAACATTCTGATCATTTTGTGCAGTTCCACTAAAATAGAGCTGAGCATCCTTGTTCCAAAGATATTAAGTGTGAATACGATAATAGAGGACTGCTGATGAAACAATAAACACACAAATAGAAGCCAGTCACCTTTGCAGTATCTCTTAAGACTAACTAGTTGGAGAAGATTAAGCAAATAGTTGGAGAAGATTAGGATCGGGGTTGGATGAGGAGGATAGAGCGAAACCAATCTCCCTTTGTGCAGTCGCAATGAAATGTAGAGACGTTGCCCGTGTGACATATTGGCAGAACTGCACAAAACACTCTTAAGAAAAAAGTGATTTGTGCAGTTCACCAAAAGGTCACAATAGCAACGAGGTGAAATGGATAGCTATGTTTACAAAAAATAGGTAGAAAGGAAACAATTACTGGCCAATAACAGTTGATGGCACATGCGACGACAAAAAAGAAGCATATTTCTTGTCCTAAGGGAAGATAACAACATGGTTGTGTTTGTCTAAAACGATGTGAGGACGAGATTGCAATATGGAAAGTACGCAGGATGAGCTACCTTTTGGGCAAAGACCTATGGAAGATCCACATGCAGCGACGTGGGAAGACGGGCAGTGGAGCAAGGTTGGAGGGGATACCTGGAGGTCGTCGGGATGTAACTAGGTGAGTGGCGGCGGGCAGAATCTACCCATACTGCGGCAGCGAGCAGGTGGTGTAGGCCCTACCACGCCAGAGATTGGTCAGAGAGAACGGCGTGTACCGCAGATCGGGACATGCTGCCTCGGTACCGTCAAACGAAGAAACGATGCACGTCCTCCCTTTCCGCCGGCGGACGGGATGCGGCCGGATCAGTGACCAACGGTGAGAGAGAGAGAGAGAGAGAGAGAGGCCACCGCAGCCTTGTGTGAGATACTCTGAAGAGAGACAAACTAGGCAGGCAGGCTCCATTGTGAGATACTCTGAAGAGAGACAAACCAAGCATGGTACACGATCTCCATAGGTAAACAACCGCTACACGCGTTCGAATTAGCACGTGGGCTGCCATTTCGTACAGAAATCAGCTCCACCGTGTACCCGCGCGGGTGTGGCTGGGAACGAAGCGTGAGTACGTGCACGGTGCACCTATTCTCTTTTTGTATACGTACACCACCTACATGGGGTTGTGTGAGAGAGATACAACCATAGAGAGATATAGTGTGTGGGTTCGTGAGAGTTTTTTTTGGGGGGGTGGGGTCAATCAAAAAATGTAACATATGCAATGTGTTTGAAATAGAGTCCTGGATATAACATATATAGAGAGGGGGAGATCCACGAGAAGAGAGTGGAGGTATCATCGGCTTGAGGTGTCCATAGAATCGAAGAGAGGGATGATGTGTGTGTGTGCGCGCGCGATCGATAAAGAGTGCCATCGAATTTGTGTGTGCCCATGACAAAGTTATAGAGTGGATGGCCTACTGGAACGTGAGAGGGGACAGGTGCAGTTTGTCTCTGTGGCATGGATGCCCACCTACAGTGCTCGACTATCGGTGTGTGGTGGGGGGAGGCCTAATTAACTATAGAGGTACAATGGTTGTATATGAGAGGAGGAGAGAGGCCTACCTCATGTATTAAGGGAGATTGATCTACCTCATGTATTAAGGGAGATCGATCGGCATCCATGCATATGTGTCGGAGAGGAATAAGGTTGGGAGAGAGACAGAGCTAGAGTGTTGGAGGGGGTGGTAGTAGAGTTGCTTCTAACAAATGGTGGGATAGGCTTTCTAGACAACCGGAGGGCACACCTGCAATATCAATAAGAGAGGGGATGGCTGCCTATCTGTGCACGTGCGTGTGAGATACGGGTCAGGAGGCATGCACGAATGACGAGCGGGGGGGCGATATGGATGTGGTAAGCAGACATAACTACATAGGAAGATCAATCATCCTTTGTCAGAGAAAGGAGAGACATAACTTGTGAGGTACGTCGATCAATGGGGGGGGAATACTTATAGTCGGCCTAGGTATATGTTGGGGGATCGATCGGTATACATGCATGTGTGTGTTAGAAGCAAATGAGGCATGGGGAGAAGGATAGAGAGAGAGGGATGCATCTAGGAGATGGTGCGAGAGTCATACTATATCGAGGGGGGAGAAGTGTGCGAGTACGAGATCGATGAAAAGAGTGGTGGGAGGCATGGACGGTGATAAGAGAAGAGGGAAAGCTTGTGTTTTGTGCTAGGCACACCTGGCTAGAGAGGCATATCGATCGATGTGTGCCGTAAAGAAGGAGCTGGGAGGCCTACACACACCGTGGGTGAACGACCTAAAGTGAAAAGATGAATTTGCACGATGGAGCTTGAGAATGATGAGGGAGGGTTAGAGGGATGCGGGCGTCTGCATGCACGAGAGAAACTGAGCGCTAGCTAGCTACAAAGATAAGAGGATTGTGTGGGTGTAAAAGACAAATAGAGGATCATACTTCATTATAAAAAGCGAATTCGGATATTTGAAGAATTTATCATAGTGTTTTAAACCGACGCATGTGTGAATATATATAACGGCGATACACATGGTGTGGTTATGAACATGTTATACTACATATAATATATTTTATCTCTACTCTTATAAAAAACGGAGTTGTTGATGATGGTGCCATCCTGTAATATAGGTCGTCCGATTTATATCTGACGAATAGGAAGGAAACTATGGCAATTTTGAAAAAGATACCCACACCCGTCTCCACATTTGCAAATTAGGCCTCCCCTTGATCATGTTGATGTTCAGTGGAACACATGGGCATCTTGCTAGTACTACGTATAACATATAGAACATTGATCATAATTTGGGCTAATGTGTGGCTTTTGCAACTCAGGTCTAAATACTTGTCATAATGTAGGGGGCAGGGAACTATACTATGTGTGATAAACACGGTGTACACGTATGGAACATGGTTTAGATTATGAATATATAGTTAGTACATCAGATGTACTATTATTTGGAATCAACATCAAGTGTATTCAAAAAATAGAATTCAAGTTCATGTAGTACACATAGTTCATATCTACGTCTATAGTAATCATGTGGTGTGTTATTAAGGTAATACACGAATGATGGTTGAAGTTGGCAACAATCATGATTGTAGATTGTTATTGAAATAGAGAAACGAATTGAAATTCAGTTCGAATTGCAGCGGTAGTATAGACATTTGGAATGCACTAAAATGTCGGTATGAGTAGGTTACGTGCATTATACAACAAGCGAAAAAAATTTAATTGGACATAACATGGATTCATACTACCGAATAACATTTAATTGCACTAAATTGTTGGTATGAGTAGCTTTAAATAGCATTTTTATAGTAAAACCGGGCAATACTCTCTCTTGGTGTGGTGTGAATAGTTTTATTTTTTTTTGCTTTCTTTTTGGTTGAGGGAAGTGCGAATTGATTTGGTACGTACAAGTACAATATTACACGTTAGGCTTGTCCCTAAAATTCAACCCGCGCCTTGTTATATCCCGAAAATTCAGATATCGTGCTCCCAAAACTGGCGCCTTCACAACCCGCGCCTTGCTATCCCGAAATTACAACGCGCGCGAAAACTCCCTCCAGCTGCCAAATTCCGACACGCGAAATCCCTCTTATAACCCTGAGCCGAAAGGGCCGCTAGTTCAAATTGGTGCGGGGTACTTTTGTCACACACCCTTCATTTTGGACAAGCGCGTCCCTAAGTCACGGTTCACCCCCTCCCATCGCCTCCTTTTTGCCATTCGAAATCCCAGAGTGCCATAACCTCTCCGCTCCAGCCGCAAAACCCCACCCTCCTCCGTCCGCCACCTTACGGCTGCCCACCCGAAGCCTCTTCCCTGACGACATCGTCCACCGCAACAGCTTGATGTCCCTCGTCCACCTCCCCGGATGAGGATCCGTCATCCATCTCGTCGTCCCGCCGGTTCAGCCGCCTCGTCGTCCACCTCCAAGGAGCTGCTCCGGCGATCGCCTCGTCTATCGTGGCTGCTCCATCCCCACAGCGCCGCCCTAACCTGCTCCACCGGAACCGCAGCATCCTCACCGACTCCTCGGACAAAACCGAGGCCTACTCGGCGCCACCAAAGAGGTTGTACACTCATCGCATCGCACCTTCTCCTTAGCTCGACCTCCCGGCGCCGACGGTGCTCTATCCCGCACCCCCATGGAGCGGCTACTTTAAAGACGGCGCCGCGGGCGACATCTCCACGGCGGCTCTCCCCCAGTGCGAGGCCCCTTCAGCGGCGGCGTCCATACCAGCCGGATCTGCTGTTGCTGCTCCGGCTCTCGCTCGCTTGCGTTGCTGCTGCTCCGGCTCTCGCTCGATCGCTTTCTCGCCCAGATGCTGCTGCTCCGGTTCTCACTCGCTCGCTCGTGCTGCTGCTGCTGCTCTCCCCCTTGCTCGTGCTGTTGCTCTGCTCCGATTTAGCTACACTTCAGTCGACTGAATCGACTTTTGGGTCAGTCAATTTTGAGGGGGTGGGGGGGGGCTCGCCGGAGTTAAGGAAGAACCACCCGCAGCAGGGACTGGGGCTCGCCGGAGAGGTACCCCACTATCTATCTTAGGGTTCAGGGTGGGGGCAGGGGGCCTATAGGGCTGGCCGGGGCGGCGGCGGACCGGTGGTGGGGAGTTGTTTCGGGCGGCAAGGCGGCGCTGGGGCCGGCGGTTCGGCCGGTGGTGGCTGGCGGCTCTGGGGGTGCAGGTTGAAGATGAACTTCATGCCCTCCCTAAACTACATGTCAAGGGCCTCTCTGCTACCATTGCGTTCAGTTTCGGCAGTAACATTCAGATTCCACAATAAATTTCAGTTTCGATAGTTAAGTTCAGAGTCAATAGTTTTTACCTCATTTGTTGTAGTCAGGTGGTTTTTGGTGATGTAAATTTTACATCTATTTTACATCATCTATTGGAGATGCTATTAGAATCCCACTTGAGATTGACGATGTCTGTCTTGTGCTGCTTCAGCCTTGACGTCTTACGTCTCACCGGGGCTGCTCCAACGACAGAACTATCCATCACAACTGAGTAGTGCCCTGGACGCCATCTATAGATTCCTCAGATCTTCCTGCACACCTCCGACAGCCACCTTTGCCTCAACTGCTTCAGCGACCAACCCAATGATGCTAAGGACGACATGGCTACGGCAAAGAGGTTGTACACTTGTTGCATCACTTATTACTATACATTCATGTCGATCCATTAGGGCTATTTTGGTTCAACAGAAAAACATATCAATAGGGAATTTTCCAATGGCACTCTACTATTCAATTATTCATGCATTTTGTTGTAAGGAATGAAGCAAAACATCCACCTGGACCTACTTTTCAAAATCCTATGCATGAAAACAAGACCAAGTGCATTGGCGGCAGAATAACATTCTAACTGTACATGCTTGCATATGGTTTCACTTTATTTTGGCCATGTTTCTTTGCATTCCTCTGCTCTTCCAATTCCTGTAAACCAGACACTCAAGATGACAGAAATCCTGTGTTTACAAATGCTATGTTTACCATGTGCATTCCTATCCTATTCCGGTGTTTTCCCTATCCCTGCGTTTTTAGAATCATGCAAGCAAAATGAGCCCTTACAGAATTACTTCAGTTACAGGTAGGTGTCGAAGGGAACTTTGTGTGGTTTTGTCCTGCTCCTGCCGCGACGTCGTCCACCTCAACTGAGCTGCTCCATCGACAAAAACATCCACCAAACCAGACATCACGACTCTTGACCATCCTTCGCCGCCTCAGATCTCCTTCCTTGCCGTCGGCACCCACCGCAACGGCATCACCATCATCAACTCAGCAGATGAACCTGAGGAGTACACGGGTCCACAAGAGAGGTCACACTCTTTTGTTTCTCTTGTGTTATGCATTGCTTAAAATTACTTGCTACTTTATTGTCATGTTCACCTCTCGGACTAGCACAAACATCAATGATTGAAGAGGCAAGGCCTCCTGCCTAGGACCTCCTAACTACTCATGGTCGTCGGCGGTCTCCACGTAGTAGTAGGCACCCTCAGGGTAGTAGTAGTATAGTCGACGGGGTTGGCATTTGGCTCCTAGGCTCCACCATATGATCACAGCAACCGGGTATAGGGGGAAAAAGGTAGAAAAGCAACCGTGAGTACTCCTCCAAAGTACTCGCAAGACTTACATCAGAACTACACTAAGTATGCATCAATATCAAACAACTGGGGCCGCATATGTGGACTGAACTACAGAATGCCAGAAGAGAGGGGAAAGTCTATCCTATCGAAGACTAGCATCTTCGGGCATCTTGCAGCATTCAGAAGAGTACAAAATAGCATTTTATAATTAACAAGCATGTTGTAGTATTAACGCCCAGAGATCCTTCCTCTACTCCCTGCGAGAAAGCAATCCTGGAGCCAAATATCCATCACATATCTCAAGTTGTCGGTGTACAAAAATAGGGGCACATCTTTGTACCCTTTTCCTGTGCACGGGCAGTCAGAGCCACGCCCACGGCCACACCAAGCAGAACGAGGGAGGTGAGCCAAGGTAAGATCGAAGCCCAAGACAATCAAAGCAACGCCAAGGCCAAGACCACAAAGAGCAGATGGATGAAGCAAGTTCCCCCAGCAAGACCCTTGCCGGGTGGCCTCAGCGGCCCCAGCAAGACTCTTGTCGGGACAGCTCGCCCCGCACCAACAGAGCGAGCCCCCCCTTGAGCCCACGGCCCCCAGTGCCATCATCAGCGTGGGGCCAGGACTCGAGAAGGCACCCCTGTGGTGGCATATAGATCTTTGTGAAGACATACTCAAGATCAGATCAGAAGACGACGATTCTCGGCAAGATCCTTGCCAAGGAAGGCCACCAGACCCCCGGCAAGATCCTTGCCGGGGACGAGAACACGCCAAGGCGAGACCCTTGCCGGGCCACCCGGCAAGACCCTCGCCAAAGACGCCGGCAAGGCCACCACCAAGCCCACGTCAACCAAGCTTCTACCGCCGTTCACATGCAGCTGCCAGCCCAACCAGCTGGGCGGGCACCTGCGTGGCAACATGCAGCTCCCATGCCAACTCATCAAGCGCCTGCGTGGCGGCATGCAGATCTTCGTGAAGGCTCCACCACCGCGCCAACTCAGCTGCCTGCCTGCCTACATGGCACCGCATGCATCCCCGGCCGAGGCGCGTGTCAAAGAGAGGAGGAGCGACGACGGATGGGACGGGCCTCACCCCCGTCCCCGATAAAGTAAGAGGACACCTAAGCGATGCATTAAATGCACCTTATCCTGTAATAGGAGGGATATCCTCATGCCACTGTAGACCTTTCCACCTCATGTGTGCCACTATGGCAACCCCTTTTTTCCTATAAAAGGAGGCCTGAGGCGACGATGGAGAGGGATTCGGCTGTTTGGAACCACACGCTGACCATAGCTAGTTTGAGAGCTCAAGAACTCTCAGAAATACACCCACCAAAGTAGGACTAGGGTTTTACGCATCCTCGCGGCCTGAACCTGGGTAAACGATCCTTGTGCTGTCTACTAGCCATGCTCTCCTCGCAACCCTGCGGCCCGGCAACCGTAGTAGGGATTCTTGTGATCCCGTAGGTGTCGTTCCACACCGACACAAGTATCCATTTCTAGTTGTAATAGATTAGGATACAAGTCTAAACGTCCGTTACCGTGGACATGACTATTCGAATAGATAATCTTCCATGCAGGGTTGCACCACATTTCCCAACAGGCTTGATTACTCTGGCCGGACACACTTTACTGGGTCAATGCCCGGCCTCGGAAGATCAACATGTCGCAGCCCTACCTAGGCTTAGCAGAGAGGTCCCTGCCGGTCTACATCCTAAGCACTCCGAAGTCTTGGGCCCATCGCCCGTTGCACTTTGGGTCATTGTGTGCAGGGCGATACAGGCCCGCTCCTCTAGGGCGCTGACCATGCCATGCCGCAATGCTGAACTGGACGTCTGACAAAGCTTCTGCTGATACTACAATCCCGAGTGCCCATATCTGTTCCCGCGTGGTGGTTAGTGCGTATAGGCTAGTGGCCAACTCAGAACAAATACCCAAACTTGTTAGTGCATTAACAATTAAAAGAAGTGACAGCTGTCGGGACAAGTCCGGAGCTACCACCCCCTCTTGGGTGATATCGCTAACAGCCAGCCGCCACTGTAACATCTCGTGGGTGCTCTCCAGGCCCACCCGACTTTCACACGTATCACTCGCGGGTACTCATTGGGCCCGCCCGACTTTTAACAAGGTCTGAATTAAAGTCAAGGTAACCGTGTGTCCAAAACATCAAGGGGGAAAACCAAGGAATCACTCTCGATGGATTCCAGTCGATGTAATCATCAAGGTGAACATATATGGAATCACCCTCAAGGTTCACACTTGAGGTGTTGCACGACAGAGTCGCATCGGGAGTGGTGAAGGAGGAATCACCCTCGATAGACCACGACCGATTAGCTACACTAAAGAGTTACCATCACGAGTGTGTTATGAGGTATCACCCCTGGCACTCGATAGTAGCCATGCAGTGTCGTACCACAAAGGGGGTGGAGTGATGTGTAGGGCTCTGGACATCGATCACGTGGATCGAGTAATCGGTCAACAAGCCGGGGCAACTGGGACAAGGTGAGGTACTGGTGCGCGTCAGTGCTATACAAACGGTTTTTAACCCCTTTACGCGACGACATTTGGAATCGTCGCCTAGTTTGTGACGGTGATAGCGGGATCCTTCCCACACGACCCAGAAACCATCGGGGATATGCCCTCCTGGCACACACGCTTGGCAAAATGAGGTCGTGTGCGACTGGCAAGCGCTCAAATATGGAAATACGTACAGTAGAGCTAAAAAATACAATTATACAGGAAAAATTATTGCCGGTCGCAAGTACATCCCACACAGTCAGTCCCCACTAAACATTTCCATTCGTATTTACATCCCACACAGTCACTCCAAGGAAAACGTTTCCGTTCACAGGTACATCACACACAATTTTCCCCATTAAATCGTTTGTGATAGCGTTGCCATTGCACACGATATTAAAAATTTTATCGTTTGCGTTATTGAATGCATCACACACGGTGCGTAGAAGAAACTGTGTGCCAAAGGTTGTCCATCACACATAGTTTTTATGTCGTAAACGTTTGCGCAAGGTGGCCTAACGCAAATAGTTTTCAAGAGAAGGTCATGTGTGATTGTTCATTGATCCAACACGGTTTTTTCTGAATAACCGTTTGCAATAGTAAAACCCAATTAGCAGGCTAATTCGCCATTAGCAGGCTAATTGCCCTATTATTAATAATCCATTTATTAATCTAATTGACATTCATATTAAGCACATAATATATTTCATTTCCATATTAAGGAAGCATGATTTCATAATTGAAATACATCAGAGTATAACATGATATTGCTTCAGCACTCAGTTACCCCATTACACAACTGCACCAGCACCAAGTTTCACATGCAACATGTAGAACCTTTCGAAATTAGCATCATAGATGGTATATAGACAGATGCATCTCATCTGGAAAACTGCTGAAGCGGAAGGCGGATATTGATCCTTCATTCATGTTGAAGGTCTTTGCAACTTTAGGCCAGTGCCTATGGATGATTGGCCGTCCGTCCTTCGTCCTCTTCAGAAACACTTCAATATTGAACCATGGGTGTTGTATGAAAACCTTCCCCGCCTCCTGACCATAGAGGTGTTTTGAGAGGTAATCATTAGTGAACTAATTTGGAAAGGCCCGAAAACAAGGATGTGCATAAATATCTTCTCTATATTGGAAATGGGGCAACGGAATAAAAAAGGCAAGGTATAATAGTTAGTACCATCTTCTAGTGAACTGATGTCTTCTTCATTGTGCAGACAAAGATCTTGTTGTTTTTTTCGCTAATTTCTTTATCCTCACGATCTTTCTGAGTTTCTTGACTGGATTGATATTCATGGACAACTCATTTCCCCATATGCAAAAAGGGTCGAACAGTGGGTCAAAACCTCTGATAGGAGGACCTATATGTGCAAGACCAAATTGTTAAAAACCTAATTATTAGAATGGTTCCTACAATTGCACAATAATGTGCTATTAGACAACGGACCATGCACGTGCTAACCTCGATTGTAAACCTTAGTGCTTCCCATTGTTTCCCTGCAACACATATAAGGTAGTTAGTCATCAGGTTAAGTAAGGGTTCACATGCTATCAGTAAAATATGTTGATTAAAAATAAGCACATTGCAGATTCATCAGATTAATTCAAGCCACATGGAAAACCCATATATCCAAACCAAGCATGATTAAGAACTAGGAAATATAGCACTTGTATATGTTTCTCATGTATTAAGTGCAGCCAAATTCGATTTATTCCTCACACATAGAACAATACAAAATTCTGCCAACGATGATGGGACATCGCATTGCAGAATTGAACCAAGCATTTAACTAAACACCACAACTAATGAACCAAACATTAATTGAGCACCACATTGCACAATATAACATACTCCTAATAGAAGATCAGACAGTTAACCAAACCAAGCATGCTTAACAACTTGGAAATATAGCAATTGTATTTGTTTCTCATCTATTTACTACATCCAAATTCAATTTATTCCTCACATGGTACACAATAACAGAATGCACACACAACTATTGAACATCGCATTGCAGAATCGAACCAAACAGTTAACTAAACATCACAACACAAATGATTAACTGAGCACCACATTGCACAATGTATAACCAAACCAAGCATGCTTGACAACATGGAAATATAGCAATTGTATTCGTTTCTCATGTATTTTGTAAAGATAAATTTGATTTATTTCTCACATGGAAGACAATACAAAATTGCAGCCTGAAGAATTGAACATCACATTTGCAGAATTGAACCAAATAGTTAACTGAAGACAACAACTAATTAACAAAATAGTTAATAAGTGAGCACCACACTGCACGACATATAGAACATATACACTAGAGCAACAGATTGCATGGTAAAATTAGATAGCACAATTCACTAGAATTTGTGACGGAAAGGCAGGAGCAGCACATGCAATGGGTAAACCGAGCATGCTTAACCGGTGTAGCTAGCAAATGGCAAGGTGCTCCTCCAAGATCCGGGGGTCGGCACGAATGGCAGCCATCGTGACCTCATCCGCCCGTGCGACCATGATTTGCTTCTCCGCTGCCAAATGCTCCTTGAGATCCTGGCTATACTGCATGCACCATGGCTTAGGGCGACGCTTATTTGGTGGAGGGGTCGGTGATTTGGGTGGAAGGTGTCGCGCCAGCGGTCGGGGCATGTGGGATGTGGAAGGAGGAGAAGGATGGGGGTCGGGTGTGGATTACCTGCCTGGATAGACGAGGCCGAGCAGCGTGAAGGAGGGTCACCAGCGAGGAGGCGGCGCTGCAAGCAAGGAGCGAAGGTTTCAACTTGGAAAGGAAGGCGGAAACAGGGGAAATGTGGCTTTTGGTAGGGGGGGCGGGGAGGTAGATATTTCTGCGGAAGCCAAAAATTTGGAATCGCTTCAGCGAAAAAACTGGCGCGCAAAGTGTCATCAGACATGGTCCCTTATTCGGAACTGTGTATGATATGTGAACATCACAAATGATTCAGATAGCTTAACCGTGTGTGATGAGTTTGAACGTAGAAAATTTTGGTTCGAATTTCCCTGGTTACAGTGGTCATCCACGTCATTGCATAATTTGGGTACACAAAGGAGACTACAGCACACCCACACTTCATAATCGAGAAAGTTCAGCAATTAAACAGAGCTAGCTGACCTAAACATTACTCTAACAAATGAAAGATCGGAGCTCTTAATTCAACAAAACAAAGAGTACTACTATGAAAGGTGCTCATTGATCTCCGCCTCCGCCTCCATGTCCAGCTCACGCCTGACGATGTCCTGGGGAAGGGGCTCCATGGCATCCATCGCACCATACTCGGCAAGCATCTCGCCATCCGCGTCCGCCATCTCTTAGGGAAAGGCTGCCACGAGCTGGGCATGAGCGGCCGCGATCTGGGCTTGGACGGGCTCCATCGTCGCAAGGTATGCAGCGGAGGAACAGGTGGCTGCTCGAATGCTCTCAGCGATTGCCAACTCTTCGGCCGTGGGTTGACGACTGTTATCGAAGAAGCTTCGTTCAATTTGTGCAGTGACCGCCACGAGCTGGGTGTGGGCGGCCATAACATGGTCGTGGGCGGCCTCCATCCAGGCTAAGGCCGCCGCTGTGGAACGGACAGCTCCTGTGCCGCTCTCGCCAGTTGCTATCCCTAAGGCAGATGTTGTTGCCGCCACTTGAGAAGCAACAACAGCCGTTTGGGTTGCCTTGGCCGCCCGGTCGTAGATTGCGACCGCTCTCATGCACCTTGTTAGAACGCGCATGGCGGCTGCGGCCGCGCTCTCGCCGGAGTGGGCCATCAAAGTTTCCCTCATGACGTGGGTCCACGTGCCCATCTTTCACCGGTGACGATTGAACAGTGAAATAATATTCGAGGAGCGAGCTAGTGTGCTTGAGACGCCGGCTGTGGACTATAGCCGACGCACCTTCTCGCGTAAGCCATATGTGTACTATACACCGATGGTGCTCTAGGATATTTTGTGCTGCATCTCACACGGTTGGTGATAATAAACTGTGTGGGATCTACTTGATTTTTCATCTTGATTTAAATTACATAATGGGGTCACAGCGGCAATTGACGGTGTTTGAATTGCTAGACCTTTTATCTGCAGTGAACATGCAACTATATGTGTGTCATAAAAGAATTGAAATTATTCAGTGTTCGTTTAAACATTTTACACATTAAATTCTAGTAAATCCAAAGCTCGTCTGAAATTCATGAAACTTGGCATGCTGTCATGGAGCGGCATCAACATGCCGTGGCAATTTTTTTGTCCCATTTGGGGCAGGTTTGGGGATATACTTCTCACAAATCAGAGTTTCTCACAACAAGCCTAATGGTTTTGGTAGGGAACGTTTCAACTTTCTGGACGAAATGATATCCATTGCCTCTTCTCGATTTCAATTTTTTCCTAGTGTCAACATAGAACAACATGAGTGTTTTGTCAATTTTTGGGATTTTTCGGGGTTCGTTTGGACATTTTTATGCATTAATTGAGTTTTCAATGCATTTATGTGCATAATTCAAATTTGAACTACATGCACGTGCTCTAATGCATATAAATTGGTTGAAAATTCAAATTTGTGTCCTTGGTTGCATGCTTAGGTCCCATGCAAGAAAAGTGAATGAATGTCAAACACCCCACCACTGTCACTCGGCCGCAAACATTGAGATACCTTGTTTTTAAATTCTAGTAAATCCAAAACTCGTCTAAAATTCATGAAA
Organism: Triticum urartu; assembly: GCF_056163025.1. NCBI lineage: Eukaryota > Viridiplantae > Streptophyta > Magnoliopsida > Poales > Poaceae > Triticum > Triticum urartu. Next base: position 413,936,767 of record NC_141878.1, on the reverse strand, counting down.
CTTGGCATGCTATCATGGAGCGGCATCAACATGTCGTGCTAAATTTATTGTCCCATTTGGGGCAGGTTTGGGTATATGCTTCTCACAAGCCAGAGCTTCTCACAACATGCATGATGGTTTTGGTAGGGAACGTTCCACCTTTGGGGACGAAACGATATCCATTGCCTCTTATTGCTTTCAAAATTTCTCTCGTGTCAACGTAGAACCACTGGTGCGCGTCAGTCCTATACAAACGGCCCCTTTCAGCAACAACATTTGGAACCATCGCCAAGTGAGTGTGGGCGATAGGGGGGTCCTTCCGACACGACCCAGAAACCGTCGGGGATAGGGCCCTTACAGTACTCCTACTCATTTATGCTCACATTGCCATCACAGTCGGTATTCCGTGGTGCTACATTTAAGATGCGCAACCCATCACAAACGGTTCACTATTATAGAACGTGTATGATGCACGGCCCATCACAAACGGTTCACTGTTAAGAAGATTAGCTAATTGTCGTACGAGTGTCGGACAGGTTTACGAAACGTCGGACCGTCGTAACATCATCGTACATGACAACTATCACACACGCTACTCTGTGGTGCAATGTTTACTATGCATACTTCATCAGAAACAGTTCATGGTTGCGAATCGTTTATGATAAGGCAACTAACACAAACGTTGAGTTTACCCGCACCATTTGTGATATTGTCTGACATCGCACACGCTTTGCAAACGGCAACTGTGTGCATGCTTGCACACGTTTCCTCTATGTGAACCGTCTCGGACTATGGCGTATATCGCAACGTTTGTGTTTTACCAACCGTGTGTGCCGTAACAACCTGGAGAGCGTAATTTCACCGTAATTTAATTGCTGCTATTTCAAATTTTACCGGATTTGAATTTGAATTTGAATGTATGCTACAGCTTTATTCATATCCATCAGGTTCAAACAACCAATGCATTATTCGATTCATAGGTACATATGTTCAAGAAATACATAAGAACCAAATAAAGAATGATGAACCACAGTTGTATACTTGTACTATTAAAGATGGTAAAGAAAGAGGAGAAATATATTCTTGTTGCTGAACAAGGTGAAGCAGAATGCCCATTTTGTGCCCTCCTCCATGCAGAAGGCACACACGACTCTAGTCCGACCCCTTGTGATGGCCGACCGCCCATCCTTCACGATCTTCATGAAAACATCTAGATAATCATCGTGTTATGGTAGAAATACTTTAACCTTTGCATTCCCACCAATCATGTAGTTTGAGAGGTAATCTTGAGTAAACTGCTTTGGCAACCACTGCAAAGGAAAAAGATTCAGACATTGTCATCTAACACAACTCATTATGGGCAGTAAAAAGAAGGCTGCAGAGTTCTTACTTACCATCCTGTAGTTCGCCGTTGTCTTGGATAAAGTGTAAACAAATAGTTTAATTGCCATCTTTGGACCCATTTTACTAACAATCTTTATCAGCTTCCTCACTTGATGCTGGTTCATCGATATCTCATTGCCCCATACGCAGAAAGGGTCGAAGCGTGGATCTTTACCAATGACATATGTACCTAAAAGCACCAAGTTAATATTAGAAGCTAAACAACAATTGCACAATGATGTAGTACAACACTCTTTTATAATATGTCTATATACATCCGTATGTGGTAGTCCATTTGAAATCTCTAAAAAGAAAAATATGTAGGAACGGAGGGAGTATCTTATAACATTCAATATACTCACCTATTAGATGAATTAACATCTTATAGTATGGGCCAGAAGTAGTTTAGTGCATTCTTACAAATTATCAGTTGATTAACTGCTGATGTATCCATGGGCTATAGTTAGTTTGAGCTAGTTCAGGCTCAAATAGCCCTAAAGTATATCTAAACATGAGGGCTAGTTTGAGCTAGTTCCATCTATAACCCACCCAAAAAAACTATCCAACCCAGGAGGTGCTAATTGGAGCTAGTTCTCCTAGTGCATTTATTGTCAATATAACCCTGCCATCCAAACAACTCTTTGGATGGAGTTAGTTCAGGATTAGTAATGAGCTAGAAACTAACTCTAACCTCTAGCTAAGTTGAGTATCCAAACAGGGTTGTGTTGTTATTGCTGCTGCTATTGCTCTTCTACGTATATCCAGACATCATTAGAACATTAATGTAACACTCTTCCTTGTTGCTATGTAGCCTAGGATTACATATTTAGACATTAAGTACAGTGCATGTTGATATGTAGCCTCGGATATATTACATATGGCCCTAGTTAACCTAACAATAAATGGGTTGCAGATATATTCAGTTAAAAGTCCGATTCACCGATTAGTCCCTTATCAGCCGCCGACTTATATGGTACCAGCTACCGTTATCCTGAATAGTGAGCAGATATAAGCCATGGGATGAAACTAACCTCGATGGAAAACAGTAGTCATTCCCAAAATTGTCATGTGTAGGTACATCGAGAAGCATGTTAAGCACAACAGGCTAAACATCAACCAAAATTATACATGGCAGACAAAATAATGTCCAAAAGATCGCTTCAATGTGCAGGTTTAAGCACGCTAGTAAAGCAAGACAAGTGGAAAGGTGTGCTAACTGCAATAGGCCTAACATTTAACAACAAGCAAACATAGTCATTCAAACTAGTATTGTGCCAGTCTAAGTACACTGGTTATTGTTAAATAAAAATGGAAAGGCGTGTTAACTACAAGATGCAGCAACCAAACGTAGTCATTCATAGTGGTATGGTTGAAACTGGTACTGATGAAATTGAAATGCACAGTTCATACTTGCACATATAAAACATCACGTTGTGAATAAATGGAATAAACAAGACATACTACGAAAAATCAAAGATAGCATTTGAAACTGGACATATGCTAACTACAAACAACCGAACAATCAAAAAACTTTAAAAGAGGCATATGCTAGCTATAACAGGCTTAACAGCAAGTAAATATAGCATTCCTATCGGTATGTTTAAAATTGGATTGATGAAATGTACTGCACAGCAAATAATTGGACATATAGAGCATCACATTGTGAACAACTGAAATAAACAAGGCATACTACAAACAACCAGATATAGCAATTAAAACTGGACATATTCTCAATACACTACAAAAGGGACTCGACAAAACAAATCATGGGTTTCTCCTGTGAAGAGGCACGACAAAACAAATCATGGGTTTCCTCACTTGTCACAGATGGGATCATTCCCGTGGGAAGAGAACGGACCCTGGATGCGCTCCATGTTGTCGCAGATGGGCTCCTTCCCCTTGGAAGAGCAGGGCTGTAGGGTGCCCTCCCTGATGTCGCAGACGGGCGCTTTCCCCTTGGAAGAGCAGATGGGCTCTTTCCCCTTAGAAGAGTCGTTGAGGGTGCCCTCCTTGTGGTTGCCGTCGATGAGGTCTGACTTGGAAGTTGTGGATCCAAGCCAACGTCGCAAAAAATGTCCTTCATAAATGACAAAAGGGGCTCGATGGCGATGTAGAATGGCAAATTGTTGACAACGAGCTAGAGGAGATCAGCGGCGGGGCCATGGATGAGATCGACAATGGTTGAACCCGAGGGGTTGGGGCTGGGCCACTTAACCTGTGACATACCTCGCCTCAGGCCGTCACTGTCGATGAGCTCGATGTCGGAGCCGGCGGCCGAGACATGCCCGCATACTCTAGCTCGCTGCTTGAGTGCCTGTCGCCAGTAATGGTCGTCAGCTTCCTCGGCGACGTCGGGCGAAGAGACCGCTATACACCTCTTTTGGGCCAGTCGCTCCTCGAGCTCCACATGTAGTGTAGCCGGGCTTAGGCTGCAACACTCTGGAGTGGGGGATGGGGAAGGGGATCTGTGGGAAAGGGCGCGTTCGGCAAGTGTCATCTAAGAAACTCAGGGCGGCCTGGGTATGGAGATTGGTGGGTAAGCTGCACGGGCAAACCAGCAGATGTTGACAATGGAGGCCTTATAGCGGCAGCGGCAGCGGCAGTGGGGACCTTGCTAGGGTTTCGAGCGAGGGAGGGGCTGTGTGTGTGTGCGAATGCCCGATGAGGTTTTGTTGTGTGTGTGTGTGTGTTTTTGTGTGTGTGTTATGTGTGGAGGGGACACGGTGTGTTTGAGGAAATGACGCGGGTACTGAAAATTTTACTACATGGGAGTCAAACGCGGGAGTGAAATGCCGGGCTATTGAAAATTTTGATGATAGTGCATAGCACACGGTCCGGAGATAACAACCGTGTGTTACGAAATAGAAAAACCCTCGAGGCTGGAAGATATTTTCTAGGGATGCAGGCGGGATTGGGAACAAGAAACATCGCACACGGTCCGGAGACAACAACCATGTGTTATGAAACAGAAAAACCCTCGAGGTGGGTAGATATTCTCTAGGGATGCAGGAGGGATTGGGAACAAGAAATATCGCACACGGTCTGGAGATAACAACCGTGTGTTATGAAACAGAAAAACCCGTGAGGCGGGTAGATATTTTTGAGAGGGGGGGCCTCGTGGAGCCCAATGTACTGTGCGGATGTGTGCGTGACAGGGGCACCGGTGTGGCACACGATTAGTTTGAGTGAACCGTGTCTGTTGCATCATCCGACTTGTTTAATGTTCATAAATTTGGAGAAAAATGACGCGGGAGAGGGTCAGAACACGAACACACTTGCATGTGGACCAAATTTATGTATCAAAAGGGTGGTTTGATTTTCAAATACCAAATGCAACTTCGATGTGGCACCTCTCTCGCAAAGCGCACGGTATTGCTTGCCCCCACCACCCCCTCGTGTCGGCACGAAGGGAATCCTAAGCTATGAATGCATGCCCCCTCCCCCCAACTGAGGTTCACCTAGCAAAGTGCGAAGTAGCTAGCAGCCCCCCTCCTCCCTCGTGTCGGCACGAAGGGAATCCTAAGCTACGAATGCATGCCCCCAACCGAGGTTCACCCTAGAAAAGTATGAAGTAGCTAGCAGCCCCCTCCCTCATGTCGGCACGAAGGGAATACTAAGCTATGAATGCATGCCCCCCAACCGAGGTTCACCCTAGCAAAGTGCGAAGTAGCTAGCAGCCCCCCTCCCTCGTGTCGGCATGAAGGGAATCCTAAGCTATGAATGCACGCCCCCCCAACCGAGGTTCACCCTAGCAAAGTGCGAAGTAGCTAGCAGCCCCCTCCCTCGTGTCGGCACGAAGGGAATCCTAAGCTATGAATGCATGCCCCTCCAACCGAGGTTCACCCTAGCAAAGTGTGAAGTAGCTAGCAGCCCCCTCCCTCGTGTCGGCACAAAGGGAATCCTAAGCTATGAATTCATGCCCCCCCAACCGAGGTTCACCTAGTAAAGTGCGAAGTAGCTAGCAGCCCCCCTCCCTCGTGTAGGCATGAAGGGAATCCTAAGCTATGAATGCATTCCCCCCCAACCGAGGTTCACCTAGCAAAATGCGAAGTAGCTAGGAGCCCCCCTCCCTTGTGTCGGCACGAAGGGAATCCTAAGCTATGAATGCATGCCCTCCCCCCAACTGAGGTTCACCCTAGCAAAGTGTGAAATAGCCAGCAGCCACCCCTCCCTCATGTCGGCACGAAGGGAATCCTAAGCTATGAATGCATGCCTCCCAACCGAGGTTCACCTAGCAAAGTGCGAAGTAGCTAGCAGCCCCCCTCGTGTCGGCACGAAGGGAATCCTAAGCTATGAATGCATGCCCCCTCCCCCCAACCAAGATTCACCTAGAAAAGTGTGAAGTAGCTAGCAGCCCCCCCCCCCTCGTGTCACCACGAAGGGAATCCTAATCTATGATTGCATCCCCCCAAACCGAGGTTCACCTAGCAAAGTGCGAAGTAGCAATCCCCCCACACACTTTCAGTCGGCGGGACAGAGAGGCATATATCTCACCAAGATGGATCGTAAAATGGACCAAGAATAATCCACCTTGCTCGTACAACCTCTCTCTTGTTGTTGGTCAAAGTGATGGTCGTCCATGCGACCCCGGAGATGGGCTAGCTCACCAATAATCACGCAAGTAGCTAGTCCCCGAAGACAACCACTGCATGCGTGTGGCCCAAACATATGTATGGAGAGGTGTGTTTTGGGTAACAATGGAAGAACTTTGACGTGGCATCGTGATTTCAAACTAGAAAACCCCACACTGAGTGAGGGTTAGGTTGACGATGCATATGTATGTTACAGCACACTTCAAGCCAACGACGGGGATTCATGCATGCACGTGTGCATAGTATAAGCGCTCAAACTTAAGGTCTGAATCTCACCATGACCTATACTACAATAACATGAACCAAATGAAGAATCCGCCATGGTAACCTAACTTCTTGTTGGTCAAGGTGATCGTGGATGTCCACACGGGCCCATGAATATATAGGCTTGTCGCCGATAACCACGCGAGGGAGTGTACCATTCGAAGCCAACCACTACATGCATATGTATGTAGGTGATGCGTGCATGCATGTTTGAATACACAACATTGATGTGGCGCGTGCATCAAAAATCGTACACTAGCTCCCCACACAAAGCGAGATCGATTCATGATGTGTTGTTGTACTGGCCACTTCGACTCGATGGGAGGGATTCATGCATACAAATGCATGCGTGTGTGCTCAAACTGTATCATGCATGTCATCCCAGAGCAAAAATAATAATCCCCTCCTAAGTCAAATTAACCTCTCTTGTTGTCAGGCAAAAAGTAGTGATGGACCAAGCGGGCCTACAGATGGAAAGCATCGATGTCGCTGATAACCACTTAAGTGGGTGCGAGAGGACAACCACCACCGCTTTGCATGTGGGCCAAACATATATATGTTGAATACCCAAAAAGCACAACTTTGATGTGCCACATGCCTAAAAAACCATAAACCATGCACCCACACAAAGCGAGGTTCGTATCAACTGTACTACATATGATGGTCCCCTTCCCCCCTCTTCACCGCATACTATATGCTCCTGTCGTAATATATGTACAACCCAAAAGAATCCTCATCGGTGTGAAATTAATTAAACTCTCCCGATGTGTATGTATAGTATATATGCTAGTCCCCTCCCACCTCTTTGACGCGTACTATATACCACCATAACACAAACAAAAAAGATTCTACCTTGCTGGTCAAATTAACCTCACTGCCAGTTGTTCGTCAAAGTGATGGACAACGACCTCGCGGGCCCACAGAAAGCGTCACACGTGAGTGTTGAGTGTCGTGTAGGACAACCATCGACTGCATGTGGCCAAAACATTTATGTATTAAAGGGTTGTGTAATGTTTTAAATAATGATTTCACGACTCTGATGTGGCATCGGCCTGCCTAACAAAACGGTCAACCCACACGGCGGCTCACAACTCGTAGTGTACCGCGAGCCACCCGCCACCCCCAGACGCACACTGATATGTCTCCAACGTATCTATAATTTTTGATTGTTCCATGCTATTATATTATCAACCTTGGATGTTTTATATGCTATTTTATATGATTTTTGGGACTAACCTATTAACCTAGACCCCGGTGCCAGTTTCTGTTTTTTCCTTGTTTTAGAGTATCGCAGAAAAGGAAAATAAAACGGAGTCCAATTGACCTGAAACTTCACGGAACTTATTTTTGGACCAGAAGAAGCCCACGGAGTATCAGAGTTGGACTAGGAGAGTCCCGGGTTGCCCACGAGGGTGGGGGGCGCGCCCACCCCCTGTGCGCCTCTCCTGCCTCGTGGACAGCCCAGAGGTCCACCGAGGTACTTCTTCCCCCTATATATACCCATATACCCTAAAAACTTTAGAGAGCACAATAGATCGGGAGTTCCGCCGCCAGAAGCCTCCATAGCCATCGAAAACCAATCTAGACCCGTTATGGCACCCTGCCGGAGGGGGGAACCCTCACCGGTGGCCATCATCATCCCGGCGCTCTCCATGACGAGGAGGGAGTAGTTCTCCCTCGGGGCTGAGGGTATGTACCAGTAGCTATGTGTTGGTGTACAAAAAGAGGGATACACTTTTTGTACCCCTATAACTATGCACGGGCAGTCTGAGCCGCGGATACCACCACACCAAGCAAGGCAAGGGAGGTGAGCCAGGGTAAGACCGAAGCTCAAGAGAACTAAAACGACGCCAAGGCCAAGACCACGAAGAGCAAAGGGGACGAAGCGGACTCCCCCGGCAAGATCCTTGCCGGGAGACAGTTCTAGCAGCCCCGGCAAGACCCTTGCCGCGGCGACTCGTCCCGCGCCTACGGAGAAAATCACCCTTGAGTCCACTGCCCCCAAAAGGGCAAGGATTCGGGAGACATACCCGTGGCAGCATGCAGATCTTAGTGAAGACATTCAAGATCAGATACGCACTAAGGAGACAACAACCCTTGGCGGGATACCAGCCGAGGAAGACCACAAGGCCCCCGGCAAGCGCCTTGCCGGGGATGACAGCAGGCGCCTCGGCAAGACCCTTGCCGGGGCCCCGGCAAGGCCCTTACCGAGGACACCCGCAGGGCCACCATTAGGCCCACGCCGACTAAACCTCCACCACCGCATGCATGCAGCTGCCGTCCTAACCAGCTGGGAGGCACCTGCGTGGCGGCATGCAGATCTTCGTGAAGACCCACCACTGCGCCACCTCAGTTGCCTGCCTACCTACGTGGCATCGTAGGAGTTGCTGGCCAGGGCGCGTGTCGACACAAGAAGGAGTGGCGACAGACGAGATAGGTTTCTCCCCCGCCCCCGATAAAGCAAGGACACCTAGGCAAGACGCATTAAATGCGCCTTGTCATGTAATGCGAGGGATAACCTCGCATCACTATACCCTTTCCACCTCCTATGTACCACTGTGGCAACCCCTTTTTCTATAAAAGGAGGCCCGAGGCGACCAGGAGAAGGATTCGGCTTTTTGGAGCTCCTCACGCCCCATAGATAGCTCAAGAACACAGATATACAATCCACCAAAGCAGGAGTAGGGTTTTACGCATCCTCGCGGCCCAAACCTGGATAAATGAACCATGGGCTATCTATTTGATCCGCTCTTCTCATGACCCCGTGCCCCGCTAACCACAGTAGGGATTCTTGTGATACGATAGGTGTCATTCCCACGGACATCTTTGGCGCGCCAGGTAGGGGGAGCAGTTGTGAGAATCGGCTTTACCAGTTAGCCCGGCACTCCTTCATCTTTGTGACCCTTGGAGAAGAAAGGAGGCCAGAAGATCGGCACTCGAGCGATTGCAAACAGAAGCTAAGTTGCACTGAACCCTTATTTGTTCTATCCTTCTTATATGAGGTTATTCCCCCCCGGAGATGTCATGCCTTTGTATGAGAAACCTGCACGCCAGGGGGCTCTCCCACGATCGGCAACGCCCTTGCCCTGTTTCGAGACCGCTTAACAGCTCATGTGGCTGCGTCAAGAATGGCAGAGTAGCCTTCCGCGATCAACAACGCTCTCGATTCTGACTCGAGTCAAGCTCGATAGTTCGACCAGCCACATTCAGAACGGAAAGGTGGCTCCTCCGACAGCACGCATACCCAGCAGGCCCATGGGGATCCGTCCCCAAAACGCCGCTAGGGGCTTCCGCGCCGGCGAGCCTACCCAATCGACGTAGGGCGCGCATACAAAGAGGAATTGAACAGGGAAATAACGTGCATGAAATTAAGAGTACTACAAAGTTATATTACATCACATCATTGCTGCAGTTCTAACTAAAGATGAAATTTGTCTTGGTCGTGAACCTGCAGCGGCGGTGAAGAATGGGATGCCTAATCCCGGCGCTGGCCTTCCACCCTCTTGATTTCGTCGATGCTGCTGATGACGGGCTTGATGCTCCCCTTGAGCACCGTGAGGTCGGTACCATCCGGCAAGCTATCCATCGCGGCATCGAAGTCGAGGTCGGGATTCCAGTACGCCATCTTGGTGAGGACCTTGGTCATGACCCCCCGGCAAAGTCGCCGGGCTTCCCCGGCGAACGTGGCCGCTAGGTTGGAGTGAAGATAAGCCAAGGCTCCAAGGACGCCCTCGAAGAACTGGGTCATCTTGGTGTTGACGGTCCCGCTGCGCTCAGGGGCGTACCTCACATTTGGCATCCCCATGGTGGCCAACTGCGAGGTGACCCTACCGGCAACGTCCTCCAGACGGCTGATCCATCTGTTCTCGCCCGCCACATATTCCTGGTGGGAGGCGGCCTCGTTCGCCCGCAGCTGCTTCTCCTCCTTTAGACTCCTGGTCAAGGTCTCCTCCCGAGCCCTGCTCTCCGACAACATCTTCTAGAGATCCTCCAGCTTCAGCTTGAGATCTCTGACGGAGTTTTGCGCTTCGGAGAGCTCCCCAGTCCTGCTGATGACCGCTCCTTGTGCCTACGCCAAGGTGCTGTTGAGCGTGCTCTTCTCGTTGGATAGCTTGAGGGCCTGCTCCTTCAGCTCGTCCCGCTCCACCTCCAACTCCTTTACTTTGCCGGCATGGGCCAGAGCCTGGGCATCGAGTGCCTCCTTGTGCCTCTGCTCCAGCTCGCGAGTCCGCCGTGCGACAAGGGACTCGAGCTCCTCATCCTTGCCATGGAGCACTGCGGCAAGCTTCGCCTCACGCACAGTGAGGTCCTCTTCCTGGGAATCCAGTGCGGCTTGATGCTGGTTCCGGACGGCCTCGGCCGTGGCAACCAAGTTCGCCGCCTTTTCCTGGGCCTTCTCGATGTCAGCCATCTTCATGGTGAGCTCGACATTGCGCTTGGCCAATTCCTCCTGAAAGGCCCTCTGCTCCTCGCGAGTCTGGTGGAACCAGGTCTGAGTCTCAGCAACGCGCGCCTTGAAATCCACCTCCGCCTGGTCCACTGTTGCCGTCCTGGACTTAACCTTGTCCAGACGGACACGGTAGAGCGCCTGGAGTTTTCGGAAGTTGGACCCATAGCGCGGAAAATCTGCTCTTCTGGAGAACCATCATCGCCAACGCCCGGCTCATCGACAACCTCGAGCCCGGTGGCGGCAAGCACCTCGCCGCCAAAGACTTCCCCTTCGGTGGGCGCTCGGGAACTTGATGCCCCTGGGAGATGGACGAAAAGATCGTCTCCCACCTTCAGATATCTGCCAGGGCCCGAGGTTGAGGAGGTGGGAGGATGATCATCAACCACCTCTTCCTCGGCAATGGCCTTGACGGCTTCCCCGGCAGGCCCACCGTTGGCGCCCTCGGCAGAAGCCTCGCCGGTCGCCTTGGCGGCCCCCGCAGCGGTGTCCTCGGCAGCATCCTTGGCGGCCTCATCAGCGGCGACCTCGTCAGCATCCCTAGCGGCCTCCTCGGCGGCAATCCTGTCGGCCTCCGCCGCGGCCTCCTCAGCAATATTCCCAACAACAGTATCCACGTCCTTCATACCTATTGAAGGAGGGCCTGGGTAGTAATGGGAGCATTGAAGCCAAGAAAAAGAATAAGGGAAAAACAGAGACGGAGGACAAGCGACTCACCAGTGCCAGGCTGTGAAGCAGAAGTCCCCTCCCCGCCAGCATTTGGTGCCGTGGCAGAGTCACCAGCGCCCAAGTTCCCCTCTTCCTCCATGGGTGTGGGCTCCATGCTTGATGCCCTTGCCGGGGACGCCCCTCGCGGCGGCGTAGTCGATGGGGGTGGTGTGTTGGGGGTAGCCCTCTGTGGCTCCTCCTGCTGCCGCTCCCCTCCTGCAAACCCGACAAGGTCAACACCATATCATCGAACGCCTACCACATGTCGAATAAGAGGAGGGTGACGAACTTACGCTGGGGGCTATGCCGGGGGCTGCTGTCCGGGCTGCTCAACACCACCAGTGGCGTCTTTGAAGCCCCAGCCAGGGGCTGACTACTCGCCGAGGCCTTCGCCCTCTTCACCCTATGGGCCAACGTCTCTGCATCCCTACAAAAGCAAAAACGGATCAGGAGAGGTGACTTAATTTGGGGGAATGGAAATGGCAGTAAGGAACGGAGTACTTACTAGTCATCCACCTCCACCTCTTCCACCACTTTCCTTTTCCTCTTCGGGCTGAGAGGCCCGAGATTAAAAGAGACCTCCGCGTCAACATCCGAGTCGACATCTGCCGGAGGAGGCGAAGACAGCGGGGTTTGTGCGCGCCCAGATGAGGAAGGGGCTGTTGTCTTCTTCTTCTCAGCGGCCTTCGTCAGCCTCTTGGCTGCCGTGGCCCTCGTGTGACGCCCAGACCCCTCCAGGGTCAATTGAGGCCGCGTAGCCCTGCCGGGCCGGACCGGCTCGTCGAAGCCAGCCCGCCGCAGGACTGGCCCTCTTCTCCTGGTTGGCGTCGAGCTTGCTGCCACGTCCTCCTCCGACGATGACGCGTCAGCCGCGTCTTCGACAAGAGGAGCTCCAGTGTCGGTGCTGCTGACCTACTCGGTGGCCGCCGCCCACCGGGTGAGCTGCTCTTCCTCCGCAGCCATTGCGGCCTTGTCCTCCATGCCCCCGGCACTGCTGGCCTCCATGGCGAGCTGCGCCTCCCTCACCCTAGTGGCGATGTAGTCCAGCTCTGCCTGGGTGGTGTCCATGACAAGCCACCGCTCGGCGTCAGCATTGACATGTACCTCAATCAGGGTGTCAAAGAATTGCTGCACATCCGCGTCCTTCGGCTCCTTCCAGCTCGGGACAGGGCCATGCGCACTACAGTCCGGCATCATGGCGATGATCTCGGACCGACGTGAATTGTTGCACAACAGGACCATCCCCGCTGGCAGCTTGAAAACGGCCCCTTGAGGGCCTTGCCAACCTTTGCGGCAGCCCTCGCGGCCTTGCCGGTCCGTTCGACCTCGCCATCGCGACCCACATCAAGCTGGAAAAGCCGCTGGCAGAAGTGGGCATGCACCATCACTGTGAAGTTGTGACCGAGGCCGGAGCGGAGTCGCATAATGTCAGCCGGATTCGTAAAGAGCCAAGTTGGCCTCCCCTTGTTGTGCAACGGGGCGATCCGGCGGCGAATGAAGTCCGCCCCGATCATCTCAACGGTGAGTCCGGCCCGGGTGAGCCGGAGAATCCTAGTAGTGGCAACAGTGAGCCTCCCGTCGGCGGCGTCGACATCGCTCCAATCGCTGCCACGGACCGGTGGCACTCGGCGGACCTTGCAGAACTCCGGCGGGTCTTCATCCTCAATCCAGCACCACCGGCTATGCCATTCCTCCCACCTCTCCTTCACGGAACCATCCGGGTACGCCCCCTTGGATCTTGGGATCCAGGTGACGCAACCAGAGATGGCACCTCCCGGCTGGATCCGAGGGAAGAAATAATGGAGGAAGAGCGCCGTGTTGGGCTGCACCCCGACAAAGCCTTCGCAAAGATGCGCGAAGAAAGCCATGCACGCCACCGCATTCGGAGTAAAATCCAAGAGGCAAAAGCCGAAGGTGTGCATAATGTCGCAGAAGAAATCAGAGAAAGGGGGGCATACCCCGCAAGAAAGATAATCGACGAAAAAGGGATACCGATTTGGAGCAGGATCGGCGCAAGCAGCAGGAATGACGCGCGTCGCCGGGTGTCCCGAATTCTCTCCCCCCGTCTTCGCTCCCCATAGGGGCCTAAAGGAGGCCCGGAGCTCATGAACATCAACCGTCGAGGGGAAGAAAAAGGCGGACTTCGTCCGGTCCCCCGACAGCGCGCTCTCCGGCGGCTCCATAGTTCCAGCGCCCTTAGCTACCCCCTTGCCCTTGACGGATTGGGGTGCCATGGCGGCCAAGAAGTTTAGAGGGCTGAGGAAGGGGGATGGCGAAGCAACAACGGCGGGCGACGGCGGAAGCTTAGGAAGGAAGGAAGAGAGGAAACGGCGGCTCTGAGATTGGAAAAGGCACGAGGAAAGAGGAGAAAGTGAGCAGCGCGCCCGCGGTTATTCCTTTTTTATGGGGGAAAACACGGGCCGCCTCCTTTAACATTAACTGTGGTGTGACGCATGCCTGCGGGAACCAACCCCACGCATGCTGCCCACGTCACACACACCTCCCCACGCCGCGCCACGCGCGGGAGTCGTGGGAAGCGCAGCGCGCGAAGAACCTTACCGCGGTAAAAACTGCACCGCCTGCCCGCGCACCGTTTTTGGGCCTAGCCCAACAACGCGTTGCGCTTATGTGTGGCCCAGGCCCGGGGGCTCCTGTCGGTGTACAAAAAGAGGGGTACACTTTTTGTACCCCTATAACTGTGCACGGGCAGTCTGAGCCGCGGATACCACCACACCAAGCAAGGCAAGGGAGGTGAGCCAGGGTAAGACCGAAGCTCAAGAGAACTAAAACGGCGCCAAGGCCAAGACCACGAAGAGCAAAGGGGACGAAGCGGACTCCCCCGGCAAGATCCTTGCCGGGAGATAGTTCTAGCAGCCCCGGCAAGACCCATGCCGCGGCGACTCGTCCCGCGCCTACGGAGCAAATTACCCTTGAGTCCACTGCCCCCAAAAGGGCAAGGATTCGGGAGACATCCCCGTGGCGGCATGCAGATCTTTGTGAAGACATTCAAGATTAGATATGCACTAAGGAGACGACAACCCTTGGCGGGATCCCAGCCGAGGAAGACCACAAGGCCCCCGGCAAGCGCCTTGCCGGGGATGACGGCAGGTGCCTCGGCAAGACCCTTGCCGGGGCCCCGGCAAGGCCCTCACCGAGGACACCCGCAGGGCCACCATCAGACCCACGCTGACTAAACCTCCACCACCGCATGCATGCTGCTGCCGACCTAACCAGCTGGGCAGGCACCTGCGTGGCGGCATGCAGATCTTCGTGAAGACCCACCACTGCGCCACCTCAGCTGCCTGCCTACCTACCTACGTGGCATCGCAGGTATCGCTGGCCAGGGCGCGTGTCGACACAAGAAGGAGCAGCGCCGGACGAGATAGGTTTCTCCCCCGCCCCCGATAAAGCAAGGACACCTAGGCAAGACGCATTAAATGCGCCTTGTCATGTAATGCGAGGGATAACCTCGCATCACTGTACCCTTTCCACCTCCTGTGTGCCACTGTGGCAACCCCTTTTTCTATAAAAGGAGGCCCGAGGTGACTAGGAGAAGGATTCGGCTTTTTGGAGCTCCTCAGGCCCCATAGCTAGCTCAAGAACACAGATATACAATCCACCAAAGCAGGAGTAGGGTTTTACGCATCCTCGCGACCCGAACCTGGATAAACGAACCGTGGGCTATCTGTTTGATCCGCTCTTCTCATGACCCTGCGCCCCGCTAACCACAGTAGGGATTCTTGTGATCCCATAGGTGTCTTTCCCACCGACACTATGTGTTTGATCTCTCTCTCTCTCTCTCGTGTTCTTGAGGTGATACGATCTTGGTGTATCGCGAGCTTTACTATTATAGTTGGATGTTATGATGTTTCTCCCCCTCTACTCTCTTGTGATAAATTGAGTTTTCCCTTGGAAGTTATCTTACCGGATTGAGTCTTTAAGGATTTGAGAACACTTGATGTATGTCTTGCGTGGGATACCCATGGTGACAATGGGGTATTCTATTGACCCACTTGATGTACGTTTTGGTGATCAACTTTCGGGTTCCGCCCATGAACCTATGCATAGGGGTTGGCACACGTTTTCGTCTTGACTCTCTGGTAGAATCTTTGGGGCACTCTTTGAAGTACTTTGTGTTGGTTGAATAGATGAATCTGAGATTGTGTGATGCATATCGTATAATCATACCCATGGATACTTGAGGTGACATTGGAGTATCTAGGTGACATTAGGGTTTTTGTTGATTTGTGTCTTGAGGTGTTATTCTAGTACGAAATCTATGATAGATTGAACGGAAAGAATAGCTTCATGTTATTTTAATATGGACTCTTGAATAGATCGATCAGAAAGGATAACTTTGAGGTGGTTTCGTACCCTACCATAATCTCTTCGTTTGTTCTCCGCTATTAGTGACTTTGGAGTGACTCTTTGTTGCATGTTGAGGGATAGTTATATGATCCAATTATGTTACTATTGTTGAGAGAACTTGTACTAGTGAAAGTATGAACCCTAGGCCTTGTTTCAACACATTGCAATACCGTTTACGCTCACTTTTACCATTAGTTACCTTGCTGTTTTTATATTTTCAGATTACAAAACCTATATCTATCATCCATATACCACTTGTATCACCATCTCTTCACCGAACTAGTGCACCTATACAATTTACCATTGTATTGGGTGTGTTGGGGACACAAGAGACTCTTTGTTATTTGGTTGCAGGGTTGCTTGAAAGAGACCATCTTCATCCTACGCCTCCTACAGATTGATAAACCTTAGGTCATCCACTTGAGGGAAATTTGCTACTGTCCTACAAACCTCTGCACTTGGAGGCCCAACAACGTCTACAAGAAGAAGGTTGTGTAGTAGACATCACACACCCACACACACACACCGCGAATCCACCGCAACTACGATGCATGTTAAATTAATTATCCCGCGGTGAACATACATGTTACCAAAGGAGGGATGTTTTAATTTCAAAAAAATCACAGAGATCATTAAGACGTTTTAGTACATTGATTGATTGATTTTCTACGGGTATAATGTGCAAAAATCAAATTTGAGCTACATGCACACGTGACAGTGCACCTAAATGGATTGCAAAAACACATGTGTCTCACAGGGTGCATGTTTACTCCCCGTGCAAAAAATTTCAAACATTGAGAATCTTGATTTTTAAATTCTAGTACATCCAAAACTTATTTGAAGTTCATGAAACTTATCGTGTTGTCAGATGGACAGCAATATAAAGTGGCATTGTACTTTTTTTGTCAAATTTGAGACCAGTTTTGATGTAATCTTTATCTAATTACAGAAGGGAGATTGATACGTCTCCAACGTATCTACTTGTCCAAACACTTTTGCCCTTGTTTTGGACTCTAACTTGCATGATTTGAATGGAACTAACCCGGACTGACGATGTTTTCAGCAGAATTACCATGGTGTTATTTATGCGCAGGGGCAAACGTGCTCGGAATAACCTGAAACTTCACGGAGACACTTTTCAGAAAATAAGAAAAATACCTGCCAAAGATGAAGGCCAGGGGGGCCACCACCTTGCCACGAGGGTGGGGAGCGCACATGCCCCCCTAGGGTGCGCCCCCCTACCTCGTGGGCCCGCTGTTGTCTCTCCGAATCCAACTCCACCTCCATATATTGAGTTTCAGGGAGAAAAAAATCAGAGAGAAGAAATCATCACGTTTTACGATACGGAGCCACCGCCAAACCCTAAAACCTCTCGGGAGGGCGAATCTGGAGTCCGTTCGGGGCTCCGGAGAGGGGAATCCATCACCATCGTCATCATCAACCAACCTCCATCACCAATTTCATGATTCTCACCACTGTGCCTGAGTAATTCCATCATAGGCTTGCTGGACGGTGATGGGTTGGATGGGATCTATCATGTAATCGAGTTAGTTTTGTTAGGGTTTGATCCCTAGTGTCCACTATGTTCTGAGATTGATGTTGCTATGACTTTGCTATGCTTAGTGCTTGTCACTAGGGCCCGAGTGCCATGATTTCAGATCTGAACCTATTATGTTTTCATCAATATATGAGTGTTCTTGATCCTATCTTGCAAGTCTATAGTCACCTATTATGTGTTATGATCCGTTAACCCCAAAGTGACAATAATCGGGATACTTACCGGAGATGATCGTAGTTTGAGGAGTTCATGTATTCACTATGTGTTAATGCTTTGTTCCAGTTCTCTATTAAAAGGAGGCCTTAATATCCCTTAGTTTCCGTAAGGACCCCGCTGCCATGGGAGGGTAGGACAAAAGATGTCATGCAAGTTATTTTCCATAAGCATGTATGACTATGTTCGAAATACATGCCTACATTATATCAATGAACTGGAGCTAGTTCTGTGTCACACTAGGTTATGACTGTTATATGATGAACCGCATCCGGCATAATTCTCCATCACTGATCCTTCATAGAAGATTCTAAACACCAAGAGTAGTGTCTAGCTCTGCAAAATAAGTTTCCACATATTGCCATAGAGAACAATATTAACACAAATCAAATCTGCTGACGTATTCCGCAGTGCGTTATCACACTACGGCCAAGTCCTTTACTCGAATCGTTTTTACTTTTCCACCTCAGCATGTTTTGCGAGGCGGTTTCCTTGGCACATCTTGTCAAAGCAGAGATCGTGTACCCCCTTTTACGGGATTCTCATCAATACGGACGTGGGTAACCCAACCGCGCCCGTTAGCACGTTTCCTCGATTAAAGACGAGTCCCGAACGGTTACGGGGAGGGCTCTTGGTATTCAACCTCTTATAAAGAGACCAAGGCCTTACTCCTTTTTTCAATCTCAAGCGGGTTCGCCCGTCGCCTCGAGTTCCAACACCCTAGGCTCCAGATTCCAGGCGCTTCGGACCTTCGACAATGTCCGGTTCTGACCTTCAAGGCCGATGGACGCCCTCCTCCGTCACGGAGGAGGACGTACTAAAGTTGAGGGAGGCTAAGTTCCTGACCGGCGAAATTTCACATAGGTAGCCTGCTCAAGGGCAGGTCATTCCCAGTCCCCAGCCCGGTGAGAGCGTGGTGTTCATGTCTCACTTCCTTCGGGGGTTGGGCTTCCCAATGGATCCCTTTGTGAGGGGACTACTGTTTTATTACGGGCTGGAATTCCATGACTTAGCTCCAGAGTCCGTCCTCCATATCTCCACGTTTGTTGTCGTGTGTGAAGCGTTCCTCCGTGTTACCCCTCACTTCGGATTATAGCTCAAGACCTTCAAAGTGGAGCCGAAGATGATCAAGGGACGGCACGCAGAGTGGGGAGGCGCTGTTATAAGCAAAAATGCTGATGCTCCATGGCCCGAGGGCTCTTTTCAAGAGGAGCTGGGCTTGTGGCAACGAGAGTGGTTTTATATCACCGCTCCCCGGAGCACCAAGTGGGTGGCGCCTCCTGCCTTTCGCTCGGGTCCCCCACCACGGCTAGCGTCATGGGTCAACAAAGGGTTAGATTGGGGTTTGCCCAAAGACGTGCCCTTGTTACAGGGCCGCATTAAGGATCTCGTGGAAGGAGACCTCAGCCTGGTCAGGGTGACGCAGGTCATGCTGATTCGCCGAATATTGCCTGGCAAACGTCGCTCCCTTCGCCCATGGGAGTTTAATCCAGAGGGACCGCGAGCTCTCCAGAATTTCATGGGCGCAACGCCCGCGGAGATGTATAAACTGTTCTTCGGATCACAAGAGATGTGTCCGGATTTAACCGAGGACGAAGGCCTAAGCTGTAATCGCCCGGATACTCAAGTAAGCAACCTTGTGCCCGGACCTTCTATCCGTATAATTGTCATAAACTTGCCCCTAAAAGAGCCGTCCTTTTAAACAGGAGTGGATAGCGAAGGCAAAGCTGATCAGGTGTCCGGCTCCCCTTCCCGAAACCAGGCCGGATCCCGTGCTGGTCAGGATGCTGGAGATAATGCCTTTGGAGGGAAGCAAGGGGGAGGACAAGGAAACTATGGCCTCCTCGAAGGAGGCTGCTCCGAAGGGAGGAACCGACAATTCCTCTCCTAAGGGGAAGAAGAGAGCCGCCTCTGACGACCCGGAAACCATGGCCTCAAAGCGGGGGAAAAAATCCTCGTTAGAGGGTCCGACGCCGGGGAGTTCCTCGGCCGGACTACGCCCTCAAGGGGATCAGCCCTCCAGCGAGCCGTAAGTAGAGAAAGATTTTCCTTTTGAGGGATGAGGGAAATCCTTGATTTATATCTGAGAAGATTAACCGAATTTTTACCTTGTAGCTTGGACCTCAGCCCTTCTCAGCAGAGCTCGTCTTCGGGGGATCTCCTTCCGGAGATGATGGAGAGCGGGATGCCTCCCCCTGCCGTGCCGCCTAGCGAGGCGGGCGACCCTGAGGTGTCGTCGCAGAGGGGTTCTCCGAATCTGGCAGGGGCGGAAGATAGCTATGTGGCCCCCCGAGGTTCTCCGCGTCCGGCCTTCGAAAGAGGTCATGGGACAAGTCCGGCACCGTCTGGTGCTCGGCCGGAGGAGCTAAAGATTTTGCTGGGGCGAGCTTCTATCTCGGAGGAGCACCGTGCATTGATGGGCATGGTGATTGAAAGGATCTCATCCGCAGAGAGCAGATTGCATGAGGCCGTCAAAAGTTTACTGACGGGTTTGGAGGTACATTAGATAATGTACACTTTTGTAAGTTGCGCATGAATAAGATGCGCCCTGTGTAGATAGTAGCCCCTGAGACTCTGCGCGTCGTCAAGAAATGACGGCACACGGAGGATCATAATCCCAGGTCTAAGATGTCGCCTTTGAATGTAGGCGGCAGGGTGTCCGAAATCGAGCCGAACTGATGATTTTGCCGAACTAAAGCGGCAACTGGACGTGGCAGATGCCGACATCGCGCTTGTCAACAAGCGGCTTGATGAAGCTCAAGGTATGTAATTCCTCGGGCGGCATCAGGTAGGAAGAGTTTTATGCCAGTGTCTTACGATGTGTGTGCTTGACGTAGATGGTGCGGCCGCCGTGGAGAGTCTTAAGGAAGAACTTGCCCGAGCTAAAGAACAAGCCAGAGAAAGTGATGCGGCTGCCAAGAAAGCCCTTGAAGAGCTGAGAGCCGAACAGGCTGCTCATTGCCGAAGCAAGGAAGAGATGGCCGAGATGGCCGAAAAGTTAAAGAGCGCTGCAGACCGTTGCAGACTTCTTGAGAAAGAAGACCAGGCGAAACAGACGGACTTAGAGAAGGCCGTTGCCAATGCCAAGGACGCGCGCTCTGCGATGAGAGCTGCGAAGGAGGAGCTGCGTCAGGCCGAACAGATTGCGGCTGGAAAGCCCTTTATGCTGCGAAGGAAATTTTGCGATCCGAAGTTTGCTCCGTTGGACCGGATGTGGAGTGTGGAGGATACCTATCTGGATTTGGCAGCGAGTGCTGCTGATGTGACCGAACACTTTCGAGATCAGAAAGATCGCGAAGTGGAAAAGCTTTTCTGGTCGCAGTTTCACAATCCAGAGCGTCCACTGGCAGTGGACGATCGTTTGGCTCAATGGGCCGAACTGAATAGGTTGTCCGGACTCGCCATGAAGTACGTCATGGGTCATCTGTGGCCGGGGAGATCGGAGCGGAAGAGTTATTTCAGCTTGGTGCAGCAATTCCTTGACGCGGTGCCGCGTATTAATGCAATGAAGAGGTCAGCATGCATAGAGCGCGCAAGGATGGCTCTTGCCCGTGTCAAGACATACTGGGCAGAGATGGAGACCACCATTGTTGCGTCCCGAGATTCGGACAAAAGCCGAGTACCCTCCGAGCACTATTTTCAGGAAGTCCTTGAAGGCGCTCGTGTAATAGAAACGTAGTGCTCGAAACATGCTATGTTATGATAGCATATGTAATTATAAAGTAATATTTTGATAAACTATAGTGGCCTTTTTATACTTGTGCCTTCAAGTATTGGGAACACCTCCTGTGCGGCCGTTTTAAGATATATATATACAAAATCTGAAAGATGGCAGTCGTTGGCTTCATCCCCCATGCACATAGTGCGGGGGTGCTCGCAGAAGACGCATTTTCACACTTAACCCAATGACTTGGTCCTACAAAGGAGGTGATAGAGCAGCGGGCCAGGCAACCGGACTATAATGCTTTAACACTTTCACTTAGCCATAGGAGCTTGACAGTGAGACTATTTAGGTAGCCCCTTGGTGGCAACTGCGCTCGCCCGAGTTCGGGGCGCGTATGTGTCTGACCGGGAAGCGGCCCTTCATTAAAGCGGAGGAATCCGATAGATTCCGATAGGTCATCGACTGGCTGACCAGTCTCACGCTACATCATGACAGTCAGTTTTCGGCTTTCTCTACTGAGGTGCTCGCCTGGCCGAACCGGGGCACAATCGCAGTAGTTCCCCTGGTGCTACCTTAGCCGATAGAGCGGAATGTAAGGTAGCCGAACTCAGGAGCCAGGCAACCCAACATTTGACCAAAGACATGATTCGGAGCTGATGCATATAATGCCAAAACTCGCGACGCCGAACACTCCCTAAGGTGTTCGGTCTTTATGAGTGCGGGCGAAACAACACTCTTTATTAAAAAAGCCCCTAGTGTCCAGGTACGTGCAAAAATTCTGACATGGCCACATGCCAAGACACCAGCCTCCTCCTTGGTTATATCAGAAAAAACCAGGGGATGTGTAGCAACAAGAGATAGTAAAAAAGGTTTACGCAGGGTCTTAATCTAAAAAGAATCCTTTAGGACGGGTCCCTACTGCACGTCTGCGCCTGTGTCTCTGTTGTGCCGTATCCTGGACGGGCGCCGCACGACGTTCATCTGTAAAAGAGAGGAACTGAGTTGAAAACGGGTCGTGCCGAACAAAAGTTTAAAATAAACAAAGTATAAAGTAAAATATATAAAATGGAGCTTTATTGTCGCTTATTGTGTATGCATGGAGCCCCTAGTGCGGGGGTATATGGCCACTAAGCCTGCATCAATGATGATTTTGTACCGAACTCGTCTATCCGCGTTCGTGGTCTTTAATGACCTATTTCGAAGTTTTTTGGCCGATGAGGCAATTTTACTGTGGGGCTGTCAAAGAGGCCGCACAGTCCTCCGCTTGGGGAGGCGCACTTTAGTGCTTCCCCTTCAAAGAGATGATGCCTCGTGGACCGGGCATCTTAAGCGTGAGAGATGCATCATGCGGTATTGCGTTAAAGCGAGCGAAAGCTTCGCGTCCCAGTAGTGCTTGATAGCGACTTGAGAACGGGACGATATGGAAGGTCAGCTTTTCACGGCGGAAGTTATCGGCAGAGCCGAATATAACTTCGAGTCGGAGAAAACCCATACAATGGGTGTCCGGACCAGGTGTTACCCCTTGAAAGGAGGTTTTGCTGCGGCGGATTCTTGCTGGGTTTATCCCCATGTGATGGATTGTATCCTGATATATCAGGTTTAGTCCACTGCCGCCGTCCATAAGGACATTTGAAAACTGGAGTCCGCCAATTATTGGATCGAATATCAAGGCAGTCCAGCCTGCATTCTTGATATTTCTAGAATAATCTAGCTAATCGAAGATGATTGGTTTTGACAACCAGTGGCGGGACCCTTTGGGGATAGGTCGTTTGGTGCGTACCTTTATGGGCGCCGCACGTTTTGTTATGTGAAGTAAGTTCACTATTTTTACTTCTTGTGGGAAGTTCTTTTGTTTCCTGGTGCTTTGCTTTTGGGGTTCGTCCTCGTCTTCGCTTGGTGTGTCGAGCCCCTTGTGTTCGGCATTGAGTCTGCCGGATTGTTTGAAAACCCAACAATCTCTGTGGGTATGGTTAGCAGGCTTCCCAGGAGTACTGTGTATCTGACATATCCTGCCCAGGATTTTATTTAAGTTGGATGGATCGTCCCTGTTATCCTGGAGGGGCGGTTTTGTCTGATTTTGTCATGAGCCTTTGAATCCGGCATTGACTGCCGTGCTCTTCGGACTTTTTTCCCTAGTCCGGCGACGGTCCTTGTTGCGTCGCGGTTTTCTGTTTCCATCCCTAGTTTCAGATGTACTTGGGTCGCTGGGGCTGCACCTTGCCAACCAGCTGTCCTCTCCTGCACAAAAGCGGGTCATGAGGCTTGTTAGTGCGGCCATTGTTCTTGGCTTTTCTTGGCCGAGGTGTCTGGCGAGCCATTCGTCTCGGACGTTATGTTTGAAAGCTGCTAAGGCTTCGGCGTCTGGACAGTCGACTATCTGATTCTTTTTAGTGAGGAATCTATTCCAGAACTGCCGAGCTGATTCTCTGGGTTGTTGAGTTATGTGACTAAGATCGTCTGCATCCGGAGGGCGGACATAGGTCCCTTGAAAATTTGCTCAGAAAGCATCCTCAAGCTCTTCCCAACTTCCAATTGTGTTTTCAGGAAGGCTTTTAAGCCAATGCCGGGCTGGCCCTTTAAGCTTAAGGGGTAAATATTTTATGGCGTGGAGATCATCTCCTCTAGCCATGTGTATGTGGAGGATATAATCCTCGATCCAGACTCCAGGGTCTGTTGTTCCATCATATGCCTCTATGTTTACGGGTTTGAATCCCTCTGGAAATTCATAGACCAGGACCTCATCGGTGAAACATAGGGGGTGTGCGGCGCCCCTGTATTTGGGTGTGCCGGATTCTGATGATGGCTTTATTGCATTGCTTACGAGAGCTTGCTTTCTTGGCCCATAAATGGACCTAGCTGGGCCATGATGCAAATCCTTAGGTGGGTCGCTTGCCGATTTAAGTGCGGCACCGCTTGCCGCTTTATGGGGTCGTCTATCCGTCTGTGTGGCTTTCTTATTTTTGAATGCGAGGGCTCTAGGGCCTCTTCGTCGAATTCAGGCAGTAGCTTTCTTTTCGGATAGCTTTTAGTGCGGCGACCATCACTGTATTTATATGCGGTATTGATTACTTTGCTCCATCTAATCCGGAGTGCATCTTCCGCTGTTTTTAGCTTCCGCTTCTGCTTTTTCAGGCTGCGTGCAGTTGCAACAAGCCTCTTGTGGAGATTTTTTTGCTCCATGGGTTTATCCGGCGTGAGGTCATCCGGAATGCCGTTTTCGCCGGAGGAGGGATGTTCGGTTTGTCTATCCGTGTTGCCCTGTTCGGATGGTTGCTCTAAGGCCTGCTCGTCGTCTACCGGCTCGTCCTGCTCTATGGCTGGGTTTTTATCGAGGCGGGGCTTGGGTCGGCGTTTACGCTGATGCTTCGATTGCTTTTCGGGGGGTCGATCTCCCGTTCCATCCCCTTTTTCCTCATTGTCGCTTCCTTTAGGGGTATCCACCATGTACACATCGTGAGATGAGGTGGCCGTCCAATGCCCTATGGGCGTTGGTTCATCGGTATCTCCTGCATCATCATCCATGTTGTCGATGTCTCCGGAGTCAAAGTTGAGCACGTCATTTAAATTGTCGACATTAGCTACCAAGTGGGTGGTGGGTGGGCTTCGAATTTCTTCATCGTCCGTATCCCATCCTCGCTGACCGCAGTTCGGCCAGGGCTCTCCTGATAAAGAGAGAGACTTGAGAGAATTCAGGATATCACCAAAAGGCGAGTGCTGAAAGATGTCCGTGGCGGTGAACTCCATTATTGACGCCCAATCGGATTCGATCGGCAGGGGCGCGGGGGGTTCGGAGTCCGGAGAGGAGTCCGGATCCTCGGAGTCGTGAGTCACGCGGAGTGTGGGGCCGGTGTTCGGCTCGATCGCCTTTGAGATTGCAGACCCCGAGGTGACGTGCAACCGCTCATCCTCGATTGACACAACTGGCTCCGAATTAAGGGTCAGAGCTGGTGCATTTGCGGCCTCCGGGATACTGTTCGGTGACAGAGCTAGATCATGCACCGCGAGACAGTGCGGCGCGCTTGGTTGTGGCTCGAATCCGTCGAAGAGCAAATCTCTGCGGATGTCTGCCATGTAGTTTAGGCTTCCAAACCTGACTTGATGGCCAGGGGCGTAGCTTTCGATCTGCTCCAAGTGGCCAAGCGAATTGGCCCGCAGTGCGAAGCCGCCGAAGATGAAGATCTGTTCGGGGAGAAAAGTCTCACCCTGGACCGCATCATTGTTGATGATCAAAGGAGCCATCGGGCCTAAAGGCGACGACACAGAGGAACTCTCAATGAAAGCACCAATGTCGGTGTCAAAACCGGCGGATCTCGGGTAGGGGGTCCTGAACTGTGCGTCAAGGCCGGATGGTAACAGGAGACAAGGGACACGATGTTTTTACCTAGGTTCAGGCCCTCTCGATGGAGGTAATACCCTACTCCTGCTTGATTAATATTGATGATATGGGTAGTACAAGAGTAGATCTACCACGATATCAAGGAGGCTAAGCCCTAGAAGCTAGCCTATGGTATGATTGTTGTATATGGAGTTGATGTCCTACGGACTACAACCCTCCGGTTTATATAGACACCGGATAGGGTTAGGGTTACACAGAGTCGGTTACAATGGTAGGAGATCTTGAATATCCGCATCGCCAAGCTTGCCTTCCACGCCAAGGAAAGTCCCATCTGGACACGGGACGAAGTCTTCAATCTTATATCTTCATAGTCCTGGAGTCCGGCTGAAGGTATAGTCCGGCTACCCGAACACCCCCTAATCCAGGACTCCCTCACCTTGCCTGCTTCTTCTTTGTTTGATTTGACTGTAGGCACGTACCTTGTTCTGTTGACGGCTATCCACGCCTACCGGAACCCTGCACCAGCTGAGGAGCCAGTCCCGGAACAACAATTTGATCCTTCGCGACAGTCTAATTGCCAGTGGGATCCGAAGATGATTGTCAGCCAGTGGCAATCGGAGTCTTCCTCGTCTGCATCACAGTATGACCCCAACTACTATTATGGATATCAGCCAGGCCAGCAGTGGCCATAGACCAACTTAGGCCAAAAGCCTAAGCTTGGGGAAGTACGTATTTCTCACTTACATTACAATTATGCTCACACACTCATTGCTAGATGTCGGTACTCATACTTTTTCATTGTATCATCCATGCTAGTTTATTTTCCTTTTTATGCTTTCTTCTTGTGTGTTTAATAAACCTTAAGAAAAACCAAAAAAATAGTTGTAGCTTTTAATTAGTTTACTTTCCATGCTTGTAGTAGTAATTAAAAAGAAAACCCAAAAATATTTCCTGTTCTTCTTTTGCTTGTTGGGAGCTTTCCCGTGTAAATAGTTTTATTTCTTTTCTTTTCTTTGGGGGTCGATAGGAGAAGACCATGATTAAATTGTTGAAGTGGCTCTTATATGCATTATTGTTGATCTGACAAAAGAGCCCATATTGCCTTGTCTTCTCATGTTTAT
Organism: Triticum urartu; assembly: GCF_056163025.1. Lineage (NCBI taxonomy): Eukaryota > Viridiplantae > Streptophyta > Magnoliopsida > Poales > Poaceae > Triticum > Triticum urartu. Next base: position 413,910,134 of record NC_141878.1, on the reverse strand, counting down.
TGAATGCTTGCAGATTCCATCTTAGTCCAATGCACGTGCACTATTATTATTATTCACACTATTCGGTCATGCAAGTGAAAGGCAATTATGATGATATATGATGGACTGGCTGAGATGAGAAAAGCTGGTATGAACTCGACCTATTTTGTTTTTGTAAATATGATTAGTTCATCGTTCCTGATTCAGCCTATTATGAATAAACATGTTTGCAATGACAACTAGAGATCATAGTTTCTTGTGCCATGCTTGATTAGCTATGAGTTATAATGGTTTACCTTGCGTGCCAACATGTTATTAAAATGGTTATGATGTGGTATGATAGGGTGGTATCCTCCTCTGAATGATTTAAGTGACTTGACTTGGCACATGTTCAAGCATGTAGTTGAAACAAAATCAACATAGCCTTCACGATATTTATGTTCATGGTGGATTATATCCTACTCATGCTTGCATTCGGTGTTGATTAATTTTAATGCATGTTCATGACTGTTGTCGCTCTCTAGCTGGTCGCTTCCCAATCTTTTGCTAGCCTTCACCTGTACTAAGCGGGAATACTGCTTGTGCATCCAATCCCTTAAACTCCAAAGTTATTCCACATGAGTCCACTATACCTACCTATATACGGTATCTACCTACCGTTCCAAGTAAATTTGTATGTGCCAAACTCTAAACCTTCAAATAAATATCCTATTTTGTATGCTCTAATAGCTCATGTATCAACTAGGGCTGTCTGTATCTTCCATGTTAGGCGGGTTATTCTCAAGAAGAGTGGACTCCGCTCCTCACTCACGAGATAAATGGCTGGTCACCGGGATTCCCATTCCCATGCTTTGTGCAAACTAAATCAAAATAATTGCAAACAAAACTCCCCCTGGGACTCTTGTTAGTTGGAGGCACTCGTTGTTTCAAGCAAGCCATGGCTTGATGCTTGTGGTGGAAGGGGGAGTATAAACTTTACCATTCTGTTTGGGAACCGCCTATAATGTGTGTAGCATGGAAGATATCACCATCTCTTGGTTGTTATGTTGACAATGATAGTATATCGCTCAAAATATTATTCACCTCTGTTTCAAAACCGAGCTCCGGCACGTCTACAAATCCCTGCTTCCCTCCGCGAAGGGCCTATCTATTTACTTTTATGCTGAGTCATCATCCTCTTATTAAAAAGCACCAGTTGGAGAGCACCGCTGTCATTTGCATTCATTACTGTTAGTTTACATTGAGTATGACTTGACTGGATCTCTTTTACCATGAATTACAATGTCTAGTCAGTCCTTGGTCGTTAAAGGTGCTCTGCATTTATGTTTTGCGGTCTCAGAAAGGGCTAGCGAGATACCATCCTGTTATATCATATTATGATTGTTTTGAGAAAGTGTTGTCATCCGAGTTTTATTATTATGGCTCGCTAGTTGATTATGCTATTGATATGAGTCAACTTGATACCTATGTGTTATTGCAAATGTGGTTAGTTATAATCTTTGTTGAAAACTTGAATGCTGGCTTTACATATTTACAATAACAAGAGAAAACAGAGTTTGTAAAAGTTTTTCTTTATCACATTCAGTTTGTCAACTGAATTGCTTGAGGACAAGCAAAGGTTTAAGCTTGGGGGAATTGATACGTCTCCTACATATCTACTTTTCCAAACACTTTTTCCCTTGTTTTGGACTCTAACTTGCATGATTTGAATGGAACTAACCCGGACTGACGCTGTTTTCAGTAGAATTACCATGGTGTTATTTATGTGGAGGAGCAAATGTTCTCAGAATAACCTGAAACTTCACGGAGACACTTTTCAGAAAATAAGCAAAATACCTGCCAAAGATGAAGGCCAGGGGGGGCACCACCTTGCCACGAGGGTGGGGGCGCGCCCCCCTACCTCGTGGGCCCCCTGTTGCCCCTCCCACTCCAACTCCACCTCCATATATTGAGTTTCGGGGAGAAAAAAATAAGAGAGAAGAAATCATCGCGTTTTACGATACGGAGCCGCCGCCAAGCCCTAAAACCTCTCGGGAGGGCTGATCTGGAGTCCGTTCGGGGCTCCGAAGAGGGGAATCCATCACCATCGTCATCATCAACCAACCTCCACCAATTTCATGATGCTCACCACTGTGCCTGAGTAATTCCATCGTAGGCTTGCTGGACGGTGATGGGTTGGATGGGATCTATCATGTAATCGAGTTAGTTTTGTTAGGGTTTGATCCCTAGTGTCCACTATGTTCTGAGATTGATGTTGCTATGACTTTGCTATGCTTAGTGCTTGTCACTAGGGCCCGAGTGCCATGATTTCAGATCTGAACCTATTATGTTTTCATCAATATATGAGTGTTCTTGATCCTATCTTGCAAGTCTATAGTCACCTATTATGTGTTATGATCCGTTAACCCCAAAGTGACAATAATCGGGATACTTACTGGAGATGATCGTAGTTTGAGGAGTTCATGTATTCGCTATGTGTTAATGCTTTGTTCCGGTTCTCTATTAAAAGGAGGCCTTAATATCCCTTAGTTTCCGTAAGGACCCCGCTGCCATGGGAGGGTAGGACAAAAGATGGCATGCAAGTTATTTTCCATAAGCATGTATGACTATGTTCGAAATACATGCCTACATTATATCAATGAACTGGAGCTAGTTCTGTGTCACCCTAGGTTATGACTGTTACATGATGAACCACATCCGGCATAATTCTCCATCACTGATCCATTGCCTACAAGCTCTCCATATATTGTTCTTCTCTTATTTACTTTCGCATTGCTATTGCTATCATCACTACAAAATACCAAAAACATTACTTTTACTATTGTTACCTTTTGCTACCGTTATCACCAGTATCATATTACTTTGCTACTAAACACTTTGCTGCAGATATTAAGTTTCCAGGTGTGGTTGAATTGACAACTCAGCTGCTAATACTTGAGAATATTCTTTGGCTCCCCTTGTGTCGAATCAATAAATTTGGGATGAATACTCTACCCTCAAAAACTGTTGCGATCCCCTATACTTGTGGGTTATCAGAGATGATTAATAATTGGGAACCGATATCCCAAACGGATTATTTTTTCAAACTGTGAGCGTTAGACCAACAATGGATACGGGTCATGCTTTGGTTAAGCAATAAAGCGGCAGCATTAATCATCCAAATAGAAAAACAATATACGAGCCGCCGCGTGACCCGTGTGCCATACGAGTAGGCGTGAGTTGACGGGACGCATGCGAGTAGTCCGTTGTGCTGGCAGACGGGGAGGCATGCGTGCAGGTATGTGAATTGAGGGAGGCATACTCCCTGCGCAGTGTCATCGGGAGGCGTGTGAGTAGCTGTGTGAAACTTTGGTAGGCATGCCAGCAGTCCGGTGCGTAGGCTCACCGGGAGGCGAGCCATCGGTTTGATCGCCGCTCGCCTCTCTCCCACAACTCCCACTACTCCATATTAATGATATGCCCGAGCGGCCGCACCCCCCATCCTCGCTACACACACACACACAATCCTCTCTCTCCACTTGCATCCTCGACGCCGCTCTCAGTCCTCAAAGCCGTCAGTGGCGACTCCGGGGCTGCTAAAGCACCGGAGCACGTCGTGGAGATGGAGAAAGAGGTTGCCGTCACCGCCGGCGAGTTATCGCTGCACCGTGACGTCGTTGAGCTTCCACAGCCGGAGGCGGAGTTCCACACCGACTCCGACGACCACTTCGACGACAACAGACAGCTTGTTAGTCGTCTATACCCATTTATGTGTCAAATAGATCATAGGGTTTCTCTGGTTACTCCTGCCTCCCCCTTTTTGGAATAGAAATCCTATGGTTATGTTCTCCCAATCCATGAAATCTGAGTATGTTTCGTTAGATCCGTGTAGTGTATTGATTGTTTGAATGGTACAGGTGATAAGTGATTAGTTGTTTCATCTGTGCAAATGATTTCTGCTAGTAATCCGACTATGGTTAGTGTTCGTGCTAATAATCCTAGCCAGGGCTTGACAATTGATTTTGAATGACCTACATATGTTTGTGCCATTATTTTCTTCAAGATTGGTCTGTACATAGACGAGTGTGCTTAAAAATCGAACCATAATCTCTAGATATGTATAAATAAATAGCCATAAATTCCTAATCCTTCTTCACGGCATGTTATCATTTATTTGATGCCAAATTTGTTGTACTATTTGTATAGGTGTTGTCTGATGATGTGGACAACAAGGATGAAGATGGCCAAAGGAGGTACAATAGGCAAATCCTGAGGGAGCTTTATGCGGGAATGCATAACAGGCGTATTAGGACCTGGAACGGTGGCTATGGATGCCCATTTTGCAACCAGAAGCTTCATGACGCGTATCTAAGTGTTCTGGCGCATGCAAGAGGACGGGCCGTTGGCTCCTTCAAGCAGAAGTATTCTCGCAGGGTGGCGCACGGCGCGTACGCTGAGTACCTGGAGAAGCTTCAGGATCGTGACGTCCGCATGTGAGATGATATGTGGGATGGATCGAACTATGTACGCTTGAGTATGCTTAATGACGGTTGAACTATGATTTTGTACATGTACGCTTATTATCTATATCTGAGTATGTTAAATATTTCGCCAAATTTTTGTAAAAAATACAAAGGGGGACCAATAAACCAGGACGGAGGTAGTACGCCAATCACACACCGTTCCCAAAATTGGAATTGTTTGCAATGACTTTCATTTTGCCTGCTGCGTCAATCACACACGATTCGCTATAGAAAACCATCGCCCCCAAAATTCTTTGTGGGACAGAATATCCTCACCACCCAATTCAAAAAATAAAAAATAAAACCCTCACCATCCCCATGTCACAAAAACCCTCGCCCCGCCCGCCACCCCCTCGCCCCCTCCGTTCCGTTCCCCATTCACACATGTACAAGCTCCTCCGCATCTATGCCATGGCACCGTATATTCACCATTTACGCTATGTGTTTAATTATAGATTTTTGTCCTTCGATTTCAACTTTTGTACAGTTCTTTCAATTTGGGCCCATATTTGCATGTTACCATAATTTCTTTAACAATCCTACCATTTTCTTCAGAACAACCCTTGCTATGCAACAGATTATGTAGTGCACAATTTTTCCCTTTACATAGATCAAGGCTCCACGGATGTCATACTGCACACAAACCATGGATTTACAATCGTTGCTACTATAAGACTTGATGAACGTGGTGACTCCTATTTTTGCACTGGCTTTTCGAAACAAATTGCAAAGTTTTATGTATTGAAAGCTGGCACTAAAATTGCACTGCACATAAAAGGGCCTGGTCATGAGATATATGCTAACTTCGCCGACAAAATTATCCATCCAGACTTTGTTCGAAGTAACCTTTCTTTTTAACTATCTACATGTTGACTTACCCAGCAATGTCAAATGAATTGGTGTAGTATTTAAGCAACCAATTGTTATTCCCTTTTCTTACTATATTCCTACCTAATAACTTCTAGTTACCAATACACTTTTCTATTGCCCTATTTTAACTAAATATTCCATGTACTTCCATTTCTATCAGAAAGTGTCGCTGACAAGGAGACTCTGGAGGTGGAAAACGGGGCTGCCAACAAGCGGAGGCGGGGCGAGCTAGAACCTCAAGCGACTCCAGCAGGCCAAGACTTCATTAGAAGCCTCCTCGATGATATGTTGAGATTCATCATCTCCCTCCTCCCAATCAAATATGGGGCGCGGACAACCGTCATTTCCCAGCGATGGCGCGCCCTATGGTACTCCAGCCCTCTTGATCTCATCGACACCCACGATCTCTGCCATGGCTATCGCAAAAGCTTGGATGCGTTCTCCAAGATCCTCGGCAGTCACCTTGGCCCAACCAAAGGCCTTAGAATGTGCAAGTTCCGTTCCAACGGCAAGGACCGAGCCAAGCTTGATGGCTGGTTCCGATCCCCGGCCCTAGATCAGCTCGAGGAGGTCACTTTTTATGATGGGCACATGCGGTTGCTGCCAATGTCCGCACTCCGCCTCGCGCCCACGTTGTGCGTCGCCAAGTTCAGGAACTTCCATCCCCCCGCCCCCTTAATGACGCGCCCGCTCTTATTCTACCACAACTGAAGCACCTCGAGCTCGTCGCCGTCTACCTCTCGAATGGTCTCATGGAGCACCTGCTCTGTGGCTATACTGCACTCGAGTACCTTCATCTTATGGCAATCAATGGGTTGAGTACCTTCCACATCACCTCCATGACTCTCCGGACTATTTATGTGTGTTGCTGGTGCGGCGGGAAGACATTACAAGATGTGTACCACGGTATGGTCATTGAGGACACACCTGCACTTGAGAGATTAATTGTAGTTGATCAAGAAGGTCCAACAAGAATCAATGTCATTTCTGCGCTGAAATTGACAGTGGTGGGCTACTCGTCTCACAAATACTCCAAACTTATTATTGGATCCACACCCGTTAAGGTACAACAGCCGCCTTCTACCTCTCCTTCTACAAATTAACATTATTTCTAATTTTGAAGATGTTTGTTCGTCTATAATTCAGAAAATGATTCCGACAAGCTTGACCCCAAAACTGCGCACAGTGAAGGTCTTGGCACTAGTATCTATCGGCCCCAACCTGGAGCAAGTTGTCAGTTTCCTGAGATTCTTTCTATGCCTGGAGAAGCTATATATCGAGGTGATGTTCCTTTCCTATTAAATGTTAACCATAAGGGAGTTCAATTTGTGACACCTTTTTCCAAGTTTACAATGACAATGTACTATGATTTCTGAAGATTCTTTTGGAGGATTTCAGTACATACATGTCCCCCCCCCCATATTGGTTGCTTGATCCATATGGTTACAATCAATAAGCATTTCTCCTTTGGATTCATCTGTACTAGTTTTCTTAGGGAACTTTTCATCCACCCCAACCTCTTGTGAAGAAGGCTACATTTTTCTAGAATGTAATCAAATGCACATGTTAATCATGTCAGATCGAAGATGGCATGTTAGTGCATTTTACAAATCCTGCAAACCAAATAGGCATGTAGTAATGTTCAAAACTGCGTGTAGGCACTAACATGTTTTCTTATTTTGAAGATAAGATTAGGCCCAGTGGTGGATAATGTGATACAATATAACAATCACGTCGAATGCCTAGATCCGCATCTCTCAGAAATTACTTTGAAGTCCTACCGAGGGACCTTACCGGAGATTATATTCGCCAGGTTCTTTTTTCTCAAAGCAAGGGTGCTGAAGGAAATGAGGTTTTCCCTACATTTATTTCGCAAAAATGAATGGTTTGTTGATCAGCGTCGGTGCCTGCGGCAGAATGGAGTAGGCTCCAAAAATGTTGAATTTCATTTTGGAACTTCAGATGAGAGAGTAATAGGAAGTCATCGTGTCAACCCCATACATGACTTCTCAGTGGCTGACCCCTTTGCAAAAATTGTGAGGTTTCGAAACCAGACTTAGAAGCGGTGATATTAGTTTGAACCTCTCTGATATCCATGTTCAGTGGATCAGCGCGAGCGTTTGCAGCTGATGAGGTGAATTTCATTTCTAATATTGGTTTGAACCTTGTAATTTTTGAATTTGCGCCATATAACTCTGGAATTTGAACCTTGTAACATTTCGAGCTTTTGTGGTACAATCGTTGAAATGGCATCGTATGAGACTCGTATATTGCTAGCACTATTTTGACCTTAATATGCAATGGTCTTAGATTTCATTAACCATTCTCGAATCATCTTACCTCATCGATCTCACAGCACACGATCTGTATAGCTAACTAGACTGCGATCTTCGACATTATTGCACACAGTTGGTTTCTTCCACCATGTGCACTATAGAGCGCAGAATTAATTATCGCACTCGAGTGTCCATCATCACCCTTCTGTGTAACTTTGACCTCATCACCCATGGGTAGACTTATGATCAAAGTCATTCCACACACTTCATTTTTTACAAAGCTTTTTGCCAATAAACGCCCACGATTTGTCCCTCTTCTAGCCGACGTGTGGCCAAACTAGCCGGGCGGGAAGCTTGCGTGGTAAACAACACGGTAGCGCAGGAACAGGCTCACCGACGATACATTTGGCGCCTCATCGAGGCCACATGTGTGGTGCGGTGTTGTCAAGCATGCACTGGAATCCTCCGCTATGAACGTCGTGACAATACGTGACGATTACAGGCCGGCCATACACCATTTATTACAGCAGCCATTTAACCCTTGTGTCTCTTAAACCTTTCGATTGCACCCCACCATTGCAAGAAGCACACCCAGCACGAGAAATTCTTAGAGGGTATCCTACGCGGCTCCAATGGCGCTTCGAGCAGCTGCCGACGACGAGCAGTAGTTCACCATGCGTGCCGTGGTGGACACCGAGAGAAGGTTCATGGACCTCTCGGTGGTGTACAACAACGACCCGGTCTGGGTGGAGCACTCCATCCACATCATGGAGCTGTTGCTTGCCGTGGAGAAGTACAAGGTGGTCGGGTTCGACCTCGAGTACACCCGCGCTCTTGTCGGGTCTCGTCCCAAGGTTGCCGTCGCCCAGATGTGCATGCGCCACCACATCCTCGTCTACCACTACTGCCTGGCCACAAGGCCTTGCGAGCGTTTCGCTAGGTTTGTCAACAGCGCCCACTACATGTTCGCTACGGTGGACATCACCAATGATGTAAAGGCGCTCGAGAATTCGGGCATCGCCTGCCAGAATCTTGTCGACATCCAAGGCCAATACAAAATCTGGGCTAGCAAGGAGCATGAGAAGGACTCACTGGTTCACCTTGCCGAGCCCTTCATCGACCCCTACTACAGAGACATGAATGATTCATGCAACAAGGACAAGCGTGCCAGGCACTCGACCTGGATGGAGAAACTCGACAAAGCTCACGTCGTGTACGCGGCCGAGGCGTACATGAGCTACGACATGTACAGGCGGATCATTGACATGAGGAAGTGCCTCCTTCCCCAAAACAGTCAGGGATCCAGCCGAAAGCAGAGCAATGGCAAGCGTCATCGCAACAATAAATAGATGATTAGATCCTCATTTCTCCTACTTTAGTATGCATGTAATTGCTTACTTTGGTGTGTGGAAATGTTATGTGCGTAATCACTTTTGTAATTGTATGCTTAATTTGGTAATGCAATGCTGTCTTTTTAAGTATAAATATTAATGCTCTGTAGACAGAGCGTAGATGTTGTGCGAACAAAGAAAACCACATCGCACATGGACTAAACAATGGAACCCAGTGGTGATGTTTTCATCAATAACTCACAACTGTATACCAGCAATCGTTTGCTCACAACACACACGGCTTGTTAGCAGTAATCGTCTGTATTGTTATCGGTCTTCGCACATGTTTCCGATTACAGACAAGTTTGCCTCGTATCACACACATCTTGTTCATTTGAACTGTTTCTGTTCTCATGTCTCAACGCAAACAGTTCCTTCGAGTGAACCGTATGCCGTATATCGCACACACCTTTGATCTGGCTGACCGTTTCTTTTGTGTTGCCTAATCACAAACAATTCATCTGAGTGAACCGTATGCTGTACATCGCACACACCTTCATCTGGCTGCCCGTTTCTTTTGTTCCTCCTCATCGCAAACTGTTAATTGAGCTGGACCGTATGCCCTGCATCGCACACGCAACTAAAATCTGAACCGTGTTTTATGCATCCTCCATCGCAAATGTTTTGCACCTTTTTTGACGGGTTTTTAACACCACCGTTTGCGATTATGGCATCGCACACAGTTTCGTCGAAGGGTCTCTGATCGTAATGTTGCGTTCGCAGCAACCTGCAGTAGTGAACAACAAGAGTGTTGTGTCAATTTTTGTGATTTTTCGGGGTTCATTTGGACATTTTTATGCATTAGCTGAGTTTTCAATGGATTCATGTGCATAATTCAAATTTGAACTACATGCACATGTTCTAATGCATATAAATTGGTTGAAAATTCAAATCTGTGTTGTTGGTTGCATGCTTAGGTCCCATGCAAGAAATGATAATGAATGTCAAACACCCTGCCACCGTCACTCGGCCGCAAACATTGAGATACCTAGTTTTTAAATTCCGGTAATCCAAAGCTCGTCTGAAATTCATGAAACTTGGCACGCTGTCATGGAGCGGCATCAACATGCCGTGGTAAATTTCTTGTCCCATTTGGGGCAGGTGAAAGTGCTAGTGATCGACTAGAGGGGGGTGAATAGGCGATTTTTAAGAAAGTCTTCAAAACATGGAAGTTTCGAAGACAAACGATAGAAGTAAACCTATTACCACGCAGCGGAAGGTAGACTACACTAGGCAACCTTAGTCAAGTAACCAAAGAAGTGAAAGCACAATGACTAATAGCAGCTAGGCAGTAAGGATCAGGTAGGAAGATATTGTGAAGCCAATCAGAACAAGCAGTCAGTCAGTGAAGACAAAAGATAATGCAATCATGCAATGGCTTCACAAGGAACAACGGTATGTAAAGGGAAGGGAAGGATGAAACCAGTGACTCATTGAAGACAATGATTTGTTGGACCAGTTCCAGTTGCTGTGACAACTGTACGTCTGGTTAGGGCGGCTAGGTATTTAAACCTGAGGACACACAGTCCCGGACACCCAGTCCTGAACACGCAGCTCAGAACCCTTAGTTGACACCGTATCCCCCTTGAGCTAAGGTCACGCAGACCTCGCCCAATCACTCTGGTAAGTCTTCAAGGTAGACTCCCAAACCTTCACAGACTTTGTTCACCGGCGATCCACAATGACTCTTGGATGCTCAGAACGCGACGCCTAACCGGCTGGAGGATTCACAGCCCTCAAGTGTAATAAGTCTTCAGATCACACAGACAGGACGACTTAAGTGATGCCTAACACTCTTTGGCTTTGGGTGGTTAGGACTTTATCCTCGCAAGGAATTCTCTCTCAACGGCTTCGAGGTGGGTTGCTCTCAAATGACAACAGCCATACTTTAACTCTGAGCAGCCAACCGTTTATGGTTGTAGGGGGTGGGCTATTTATAGCCACTAGGCAACCTGACCTGATTTGTCCGAAATGACCCTAGGTCACTAAGGAACTGACACATGTTCCAACGGTCAAATTTCAAACACACACGGCAACTTTACTTGGGCTACAAGAAAATCTAACTTGTCCAACTCTGGATTTTGGTTAAGCATCACTTCAGTCATTCTGACTGGTTCTCTTGGACCCCACTTAACAATACGGTGGTTCCTATGACTCAACAAAGAAGAAAAAGAACTACGAAAGATCTAAGTCTTCGAGCTCCATAGTCTTCATGCGATGTCTTCTCTTGTCATAGTCTTCAATGTGAATGTCTTCACATACCACCTTTGGCTTCAATGTCTTCATACATTTTTAGGGGTCATCTCTGGTAGGAAAACCGAATCAATGAGGGACTTCTACCTGTGTTATCCTGCAATTCTCACAAACACATTAGTCCCTCAACTAGGTTTATCGTCAATACTCCAAAACCAACTAGGGGTGGCACTAGATGCACTTACAATCTCCCCCTTTTTGGTGATTGATGACAAACTAGTTGAAATTTTCAACGGGGAATATAATATGTGAAATTGTAAAGGATAAGGAATTGTCTTCATAAGTTGCAAGGGCTCCCCCTGAAGATGTGCATATAAGTAATTTGCTTTTGGAATGCAAATGCACATGGCAGGTTGTACTTGTGGACATCCTCTTCAACTTATGATGACAGTTCATCATGCATGAAAAGTATGTGAAGATAATGACATGCATAATGAAAAATGGACGTCTGCAAAATGATCTAAGTGCGGAATTTATCATCGCACATGCGGAATTTATCATCGCATCACAAAATAGCAAATAAGTAGCAGACGACCATCGAGTTTAAGTGTTACAACTCAAAGAACCAAATGTATCAAAACGAGAGTTGTAAACACTAGGCAAAACATAAAGTAACCGCCCATATGGACCCGCTTGAAGACTATCAGGCTCATATGCTTCTCCCCCTTTTGTCAGTAAGGACCAAAAAGGTTTGAAGACATAGAGCATCTACTCGTTCCCATAAGGAGTAGGTGAAGTAGCAAGGTCGTCGGTGTTGCTAGGTGGTGCAGACAAGCTCGGGGCAGTGTCGATGCATGCTGAAGAAGGGGGCAGTGAAGTAGCATCGTCTTCGTCCTCGATCACTCTGGCATTCACAGTTGCCGCAGAGGAAGAGAACTCAGAGTCTTCAAGAGAGGGAGTTCGTCGCAGCACAGCCCTTCGAGGAGGTGTGGAGTCAAACTTGAACCGTTCAGAGAAGCCATCCTCTTGAAGATCATCCTTAGAGCACATAAGCGTCAGCCCTTTCCATGTACGCCGACAGGTTTCATGGGAAACAAAGGTATTCTTGGTGGCAAGATTGCGAATGCGGTTAACATCCACCAAGAGGCTTTGCAATTGGCGCTTCAGCCAGTCATGATGCCTATCATGTTTCTGATGAAGAGAAACCAGAAGCTCTCGGTCATTGAGAACACGAGATCACTTCTTGGGTCATTGGGCAATAGTGCTTTCAGTGGCTTCAGTAAGGGCACGATGAGGTGCACGTGTAGTACCAGCCAGAGGATAAACACGAGTGACTGCTTCAACTCCTTCAATGTTCTGAGTGAAACTTTGATGCTCCGCATTCTAAAGACTAAGAGGTTCCTTGGCAGGCTCTGGATAAATGGCTTCAACGGACATATCCACATCAGGCAGAAAGATCCGATGATTGCGAGCAGATGGCTGATATGAGATAGCTGAGTGGAGTTTAATCAGCCACATTATCCATGGAGCGTAGAACTTCAAGCCAAAAAGATCAAATCCTGATGCAGCAAGTTGGCGAATGAAGAAGTCTTGTGCATTGAAGCATTTGCCATGAAGAATATAAAAGACCAAAGTCTTCATTGCACCTTCCAGCTTTGCATGTGGAGAATGTCCTTTGATGGGCCAGAGAGTTCACCTTATAATGTGATAGATAGTCCTTGGCAAATACTCAAGGTCTTCAACAAAGAACTCCTTAGGATATGCAGCGTCTTGTGGCAAAGGCTGCATCATACTGAGCATCTGACTCATGTTCGGTTCAGGCTTCTAAAAGATGCTCTCCATAGCTTCACTGTGAAGTTGACATCCAGGTTCATAGAGATCTCCAGGAGTGGACAGACCAGTGAGCTCAATGATATCAAAGGCTTTGGCTTCGTGATGAACATTTCCTGTCATCCACTCAAGGACCCAAGTCTTCGGATCTCTGTTGTAACCACGTACGTAAAGTGTGGCATTAAATTGGAGCAGTAACTCTTCGTTCCAGTGCTCTTGGTCGATGACGAAAGGCAACAATCCAACCTCTTTGAAGCAATCCAGAGCTTCTTCCAAGTAGGGCAGACCAGCTATTGCTTCAGTGTCAAGACGCATATGTGGGAAGATGCGACCTTGATTGTACAGAATGCAGGAGTAATAGCTTCGCTACGGATAGCTCCAGAACCGATCAGAAGATATTCGTTCCCTTGAGTAGGGGTTCTTGGAGCTATTGAAGAAGGTGTTGTCTGCTTTGAAGCCGTTGATAGTGAAGGATCTAGGTGCTGATGCAGGACCTGGAAACCGGGGCAACCTTGGCATTGGCTTCTGTACCTGAGGCCTATGCTCAATATGATAGTCAAACTGAGGACCAGCAGCAGGCGCAGGAGAAGGAGCAGTAGCATCATTGGCTTCGCTGACTTCTGGTTCATGGGTTGGTGTAGGCTCCACATTTGCTTCAGCCATGACAACGTCAGTGGCTTCATTCGTGTTGGTGGTGCCAGCCTCAAGATTTTCTACCTCCACTTGATGAGCTGGAGGGTCGGGCACAGACACGTTCTCCTCGAGAACAGCTTCTTCAGTAGTTGGGGGAGTAGGGACACGTTCTTCTTCTTGGGTGTCATCGGCTGATGCAGCTGGAATGTCTTCAACAGTTTTAGCCTCAGACTCGGAGACTTGAGACCTTGGTCCTTTGCGAAGCCTGCGTAACGCTGGCGATGCCTTTGGAGATGGAGTTGGCTGGGCCTCAAAGTCATCTTCTTCTTCTTGCCGGGGTGGTGTGACTTGTTGTTGTGGGTGATCAGCCCATGATGCATCCTGAGCAATTGCCTTCAGAGAACGACCAATGCTAATGAGTTCGCTGTGCGTAAGCACAGGCGATGATACCTGTTGGTGCTCGATCTGAGGAAGAACTACATCATCTTCAACATTGTCATGGTGACCAATGTCTTCAGCAGTGGTGGGATCAACTGCTGGAATGTCTTCAGCTGTATGAGCCTCTGTGGAAGCAGGCTCATGGACAATCAGTTGGCGCTCTTGGTGCGTAGATGCAGGGTGAACCATTGAGATAGGTTCAACAACCAGGGGCTCTGTGCGAGCAGCCCGTTCCTTCTTGGTCTTGCGCGTCTTCTTGGAGGGAGCAGCAGTAGAGGCTTCAGAATGTTTCCTCTTTCTGGCTTCAGCCTCAGCATATTCCTTTGTCACAAACCTGTACTTGAACCACTGTTCTGCCCAATATCGTCGAATCCATTGGATTCATGTCTTGCGCTGATTGTAATCCTCTTCAGGATCTGTCTTGTACAGCTCTGAGAGGTCAACGGGCAGATCTCTTGATGTTTCTCCTCGACGCTTTCTGCCACCCTTCCATGCTGATTTCTCTGCAGCCATGAACTTTAAACTGAATGGCTTCAATACGTTCAAAGGCTTTCGCTTGCTGGACAAACAGGAACTGGCTTCGGGAGAATTTATATGATGTTGTAAGAATTCTGCAAATGAATGCAGACTATGAGAACCAAGGGATTCTCCGGACATGTACCTATGACAGCATTGAGGTGCGAGGGAAGGGGAAGAGGTCATATGCATTCTCAGAAGATTTTGAAGATAAATTAGTTTAGAAGACATTGACCTCATCGTGCGAAGACATTCACTCATAGATAACGAGTTGGTTCTAGATTTGTACGAATCCACGGATCAGTACAAGTGAGGAATCTAACTACTTTGTGAAGCATAAGTGAACATACTAGGCATATTATGAGATGCAGTATGAAATAGATCCAACTGGTGTGAACAAAAACTGCTTGTGGTAGAAAGTGACGAATCTATAGGATCAAAGGGGCCGTAAAAAGGAAGTTTTATTTAACACACGAAGAACTGCTAGACGGGGTGGAAGAGGAGGCCGAGCAGTTCGATCGTCCGTGCCCTAACTTGGCGACGGAGGACACCTACGGCGACGGCGGAGAAGACGATGTCCGCGGTCGGCGTGAAGATGGCGTCGGAGAGGTCGCGGCAGCTAAGCGCTTCGTCACCGGCGTTGTCGAGGGCTAGCGGTGGCGCTAGGGTTCGTGCGAGAGTGGAAGAAAGGATAATGACTGTGGTGAGGCGTGTATTTATAGGGACAGGGACGACACAGTGTTATTACATAGGTGCCCCTGGCGATTCACATCTGAAGGACACGTGGCCATCATGCAACATATTGAAGGATGTTCCACGTTCCCACACACGCTTGGATTGTCGGGTGGTCGTTCCCACTTCTCCGGGTTTCAGGTGAAGGAATTAGCATTGAAAGCGGACTTAATGTTTGTCTCTGTATCTTCTGCTAACAAGGACGCAGAGAAGACATTTGATAGTTTCAAGAGAATGCATATGATTTGGAGAGATAGAGTTTGAGATAGAAAGCATAGAGAGGTTAGGGTCCGATCACATTCACTTAGTTCAAAAGATTCAACAAGAAGACATAGCTATAAGTGAATGCTGTAGAGGACAGAACACTAGTATATATATATATATATATAATCAACATAGTGAAGATAATCATGAAGACATGTTGAGATTGAAGCCAAAACAAATGTGAAGACATAGCAAATGTAACGCCATGGGTAAAACACTTCAAACATAAGAATTTGGTGGTGGCGTTACCCACCGTATAGGAAGTATTAGACCCAGACACGGCGCACAATTATCGTGGCGCTCCGAAGTCAAATTCCACATTAATGTATTCACACTTAGAATGTATGTCTTCATTGATTGAAGATATACTTCACTTCATGTGTTGCACATCTAAGTCATCAATATGCATAAGTGTTAGGATGTGTGCCTGATCACAGGACATTTGAGGATTCCAAGATATTTAGCTCACACTGTAACTTGAATCTCTTCTCATCCAAGGGCTTGGTGAAGATATCTGCCAATTGTTCTTCAGTGTTGACGTGTATGATATCAATATCTTCCTTCACAACATGATCTCTGAGAAAGTGATGACGAATTTCAATGTGCTTTGTCTTCGAGTGCCGAACTGGGTTGTTGGCAATCTTGATGGCGCTTTCGTTGTCGCAGTAGAGTGGCACTTGCTTCAGATGAATGCCATAGTCTTTGAGTGTTTGGTTCATCCACAGAAGCTGAGCGCAGCAAGATCCAGCAGCAATGTATTCAGATTCAGCAGTGGAGAGAGATACATAGTTCTGCTTCTTTGAAGACCAACATACAAGTGATCGTCCCAGAAAATGACATGTGCCTGATGTAGACTTGCGATCCACCTTGTCACTAGCATAATCAGCATCCGAGAATCCAACCAGATCAAACTCTGAGCCCTTTGGATACCATAATCCTAGAGTTGGGGTGTAAGCCAAATATCGAAGAATTCGCTTCACAGCTAAGTGATGTGATTCCTTTGGTGCCGCTTGAAATCGAGCACACATGCAAACACTAAGCATAATATCTGGCCTAGATGCACATAGATAAAGTAAAGAACCAATCATGGAGCGGTATACCTTTTGATCGAACTCTTTACCATTGTCGTCGGGACCCATATGATGTTTGGCTGGCATTGGCGTCGTGAAGCCTTTGCAGTCTTGCATACCAAACTTCTTAAGGCAATCTTTGAGATACTTCTCTTGAGATATAAAGATGTCGTTGCGTTGCTGACGTACTTGAAGACCAAGGAAGAACTTCAGCTCACCCATCATGGACATCTGATATTGCTCTTGCACCATATATCCAAACTCTTCACTGTATTTCTGATTGGTGTAGCTGAAGATAATGTCATCCACATATATTTGGCACACAAATAGTTCACCATCATATGTCTTCGTGAAGAGAGTGGGGTCAAGGGAACTAGGTGTGAAGCCTTTGCTCTTCAGGAAGTATTTGAGTGTGTCATACCAAGCCCGAGGGGCTTGTTTGAGGCCATACAGTGCCTTGTTGAGCTTGTACACCATGTCAGGATGTTTTGGATCTTCAAAACCAGGCGGTTGTGCAACATACACCTCTTCTTCAATCTTGCCATTGAGAAAGGCACTCTTCACATCCATTTGATACAGAAGAATATTATGATGATTTGCATAGGCCAGCAGTATGCGGATAGCCTCAAGTCTAGCCACAGGAGCAAATGTTTCATCGAAGTCAATCCCTTCAACTTGAGTGTATCCTTGAGCAACGAGATGAGCTTTGTTTCTGACAACTTGACCATGCTCATCCTGCTTGTTGCGATATATCCATTTGGTGCCTATTATATTGGGCTTCCGAGGATCAGGACGCTTAACGAGTTCCCATACATTATTCAGCTCAAACTGTTGAAGCTCTTCTTGCATAGCTTGAATCCATTCAGGTTCCATGAAGGCTTCTTCAACTTTCTTGGGTGATGTTATTGAGACGAATGCGAAGTGCCCACAGAAATTTGCTAGCTATGTTGCCCTTGAACGAGTGAGTGGACCTGGTGCATTGATGCTATCAATTATTCTCTCAATCTGCACTTCATTGGCAACACGAGGATGTACAGGACGAAGATTTTGCTCTTGCTGAACATTGTCATTGTTAGAGGGATTGTCTTCAGGCTGAGCATTGTCTTCAGGTTGATCAAGTGCGGAGATGATAAGTTCCTCTTCAGGTTGAGCTTCAGAAGGTATGATTTCTCCAGTTTCCATGAGTTTGATTGATTCACTTGATGGAACTTCATCTAGCACAATTGGCAGGTGCTCTCTTTGTGAGCCGTTAGTCTCATCAAACCGCACATCCATTGTTTCAACCACTTTATAATGAAAGAGATTGAAGACTCTGTAGGAGTGCGAATCCTTTCCATATCCAAGCATAAAACCCTCATGTGCTTTTGGTGCAAATTTTGAAGTGTGATGTGGATTCTTGATCCAGCACCTGGCGCCAAATACTCTGAAGTAACTGACATTTGGCTTCTTGCCAGTAAGGAGCTCATAGGATGTCTTGTTCAGAAGCTTGTGAAGATAAACACGGTTGATTGTATGGCATGCAGTATCAATGGCTTCAGGCCAGAACTTTCTTGGAGTCTTGTATTCATCAAGCATCGTTCGGGCCATCTCAATAAGTGTTTTGTTCTTGCGCTCGACAACGCCATTCTGCTGTGGCGTGTATGGAGATGAGAATTCATGTGTGATGCCCAAGGTATCAAGATATGTATCTAGGCCAGTGTTCTTGAATTCAGTGCCATTGTCACTTCTGATGTGCTTTATCTTGGCGCCATAGTTGTTCATTGCTCGATTGGCGAAGCGTCTGAAGACATCCTGCACTTCAGTCTTGTAAAGGATTATGTGCACCCAAGTATATCTAGAATAATAATCAACAATGACAAAGCCATAGAGACAAGCAGTAGTAGTAAGAGTTGAGTAATGAGTGGGACCGAAAAGATCCATGTGGAGCAGTTCGAAGGGTCGAGTCGTTGTCATGATTGTCTTCGAGGGATGCTTGGCCCTCGTCATCTTTACTGCTTCACAGGCACTACATAAGTGATCTTTCTTGAACTTGACGCCCTCGATGCCTATGACATGCTTCTTCTTTGCAAGGGTGTGCAGGTTCCTCATGCCAGCATGCCCTAGCCTCCGATGCCAGAGCCAGCATTCTGAAGCTTTTGCTAGAAGACATACGGCTAGCTGTGGTCCTGCTGAGAAATCTACCACGTACAAATCATCTTTCCGATACCCTTCAAACACTAGAGACTTGTCAGATTCCATTAGAACAAGGCAACGATATTTGCCAAACATCACAATCATGTTTAAATCACAAAGCATTGAGACAGACATTAAGTTGAAACCAAGGGATTCAACAAGCATGACTTTATCCATGTGTTGATCCTTTGAGATTGCAACTCTACCTAGACCCAATACCTTACTTTTACCAGTGTCAGCAAATGTGATGTGACTTTTGTTGGATGGACGTAAGGTTGAGTCCATAAGAAGGCTTCGCTTGCCAGTCATGTGATTGGTACACCCACTATCAATAATCCATTCTGAAGCAGCTGGTGTCGTACCCTACAGTGCAGTTAGGGGGATAGGCTTCACGAAGAGAATTGTGAAGCAAAAACATTTGACGAACCAGTGGATTATGAAAGCTTAGATCGAGATTTGGACTGATAGGGCGAGTGGCAAGCGATTCAGGAACAAAGTACATAATAAGACCATTTGGGCATTTGATCTTGCGCCCTACAAGATGTTTAAGGTCCCCAGCAATAGCGTCAGACGATTTTGGTTTTCTGCTCGAGACCTTTCCCTGCAAAAGAGAGTTAAGCTTTCTTAGCCACCCACATCTTCAAGGGTGGCTTTGAAGCAATGAGTCTAAGTGCATCATCTGAGAACTTTGGCTTTGGAGCCCTAGCAAAAAGTCTTGTAGGTGGACAATAGTACTCATAAGAATAAGCAGAATAGTTCTTGGTCTTATGAACATGGCGGTTTGATGAACCGCGCTCATATTCATAGGCCTGAGTATGGCTTCCCTGCAAAACATTTGCGTTAGTGCGACTCCGGTGAGTCCTCTGTCTGTATGAAGCCTTTGGACCGTATGAAGCCTGTGGTCTGGGGTTTTTCTTTTTCACATGTGGTGTCATGATGACATTCACAGGAAGATTCTCCAAACACCTTTTCGGTACCCAGATCTTCTTCATAGGCGGTCCATTCCCGCAGTTAGTACCAATATACCTGGAAAACACTTCACCATTCTGATTCTTAAACAGTTTGTAGTTTGCATCAAAGGATTCATCAATAACAATGGGATTAGCACAAGTAAAGCCAGATAGGGTGGATGGATCCGCTGAAGGTTCCTTTGCAGCAACCCATGTGGTTTTCGGGTACTGCTCAGGTTTCTAGTAGGAGCCATCGGCATTCATTTTCCTTTCAAACCCAACACCCTCTTTCCTAGGGTTTCGGTTTAGGATTTGTCTTTTGAGGACATCACATAGTGTGTGATGCCCTCTGAGACTTTTGTACATCCTTGTTTCAAGCAGTGTCTTCAACCTAGCATTCTCATCAGCAATAGCAGTGGTATCCTCAGCAGAGGGGTTAGTTACCACATCAGCAGGTGAAGATATTGCAACAGTAGCAGCAGTAGAACATTCAGCAACAGAAGTAGCATTATCACGCTCAATGCATTTAAGACATGGTGATTCAAATCCTTCCAGAGCTGAACTGGTCTGTTTGGAGCGAAGTGACTCGTTTTCCTTTTGAAGATCTTCATGAGCCGCTCTCAATTTCTCAAGGTCTTGCTTCCTCTGAAGATAATCGTAGGACAGCCTTTCATGAGTTGTTGAGAGCGTTTTGTGACGACTTTCAAGTTCCTCATACTTAACGTGAAGATTTTTTATGTCTTCAATTAAGGACTAAGATCGAGTCATTTCAGCGTCTAACAGATCATCGCTTTTGTCTAACAGTTTTTGAATGTGTTCCATAGCTTTCTGTTGTTCAGTTGCAATTTTAGCAAGTGTTTTGTAGCTAGGTTTGGAATCACAATCAGATTCATCGTCACTGGATGTTTGATAGTGAGTAGTGCGTGTGTTTACCTTGGCACCACGTGCCATGAAGCAGTAGGAAGGAGCGGAGTAGTCCTTGTCATTTGCATCGGTGTCGGTGATGAAGTCATTGTCTTCAGTGTTGACGATGGACTTTGCAATGTATGCTGTAGCCAGACTCGCAACACCAGAATCGGACTCCTCCTCAGACTCCACCTCCGCCTCCTCAGAAGCAGACTCCTCCTCAGAATCCATTTCCTTGCCAACAAATGCACGTGCCTTGCCAGATGAGCTCTTCTTGTGTGATGAAGACTTTGAGGAAGACTTGGAAGAAAACTTTGAGTATTTCTTCTTCTTGTTCTCATTGTCCCACTGTGGACACTCAGAGATGTAGTGGACAGGTTTCTTGCACTTGTGACATGTTCTCTTCTTGTAGTCATGAGTAGAAGCTTCATCATTCCTTGAGCTTGATCGTGAAGACTTCCTGAACCCTTTCTTCTTGGTGAATTTTTGGAACTTCTTCACAAGCATAGCAAGCTCCTTTCCAATGTCTTCAGAACTGCTGTCAGATTCTTCTTCGGATGAGGAGATAGCTTTTGCCTTCAAGGCACGAGTTCGCCCATAGCTGGGACCGTAGATGTCTCTTTTCTCAGAAAGCTGAAACTCGTGTGTGTTGAGCCTCTCAAGTATGTCAGATGGATCAAGTGTCTTGAAATCAGGCGTTCTTGAATCATCAAGGCTAGGGTGTCAAACGAACTGTCAATTGATCTCAGGAGTGTCTTGACTACTTCATGCTTGGTGATATCAGTGGCACCGAGGGCTTGAAGATCCTTTGTGATGTCAGTGAGTCGATCAAACATGAGCTGGACATTCTCATTGTCATTTATCTTGAAGCAGTTGAAGAGGTTGCGAAGGACACTGATTCTCTGATCTCTCTGGGTGGAGACGCCTTCGTTGACCTTGGAGAGCCAGTCCCAGACTAGCTTGGAAGTCTCCAACGCACTCACTCGGCCATACTGTCCTTTGGTCAGATGACCACAGATGATATTCTTGGCAGTAGAGTCCAGTTGAACAAACTTCTTGACATCAGTAGCAGTGACACCTTCTCCAGCCTTGGGAATGTCGTTCTTGACGACATACCATAGGTCGACATCAATGGCTTCAAGATGCATGCGCATCTTATTCTTCCAGTAGGGATATTCAGTTCCATCGAAGACGGGGCACGCAGCAGAGACTTTAATTATCCCTGCAGTCGACATAACTAAAACTCCAGGTGGTTAAACCGAATCACACAGAACAAGGGAGTACCTTGCTCTAATACCAATTGAAAGTGCTAGTGATCGACTAGAGGGGGGTGAATAGGCGATTATTAAGAAAGTCTTCAAAACATGGAAGTTCCGAAGACAAACGATAGAAGTAAACCTATTACCACGCAGCGGAAGGTAGACTACATTAGGCAACCTTAGTCAAGTAACCAAAGAAGTGAAAGCACAATGACTAATAGCAGCTAGGTAGTAAGGATCAGGTAGGAAGATATTGTGAAGCCAATCAGAACAAGTAGTCACTCAGTGAAGACAAAAGATAATGCAATCATGCAATGACTTCACAAGGACCAGCAGTAAGTAAAGGGAAGGGAAGGATGAAACCAGTGACTCGTTGAAGACAATGATTTGTTGGACCAGTTCCAGGTGCTGTGACAACTTTATGTCTGGTTAGGGCGGCTAGGTATTTAAACCTGAGGACACACAGTCCCGGACATCCAGTCCTGAACACGCAGCTCAGAACCCTTAGTCCTAACCGTATTCCCCTTGAGCTAAGGTCACGCAGACCTCGCCCAATCACTCTGGTAAGTCTTCAAGGTAGACTCCCAAACCTTCACAGACTTCGTTCACCGGCGATCCATAATGACTCTTGGATTCTCAGAACGCGACGCCTAACCGGCTGGAGGATTCACAGTCCTCAAGTGTAATAAGTCTTCAGATCACACAGACAGGACGACTTAAGTGATGCCTAACACTCTTTAGCTCTGGGTGGTTAGGACTTTATCCTTGCAAGGAATTCTCTCTCAAAGGCTTCGAGGTGGGTTGCTCTCAAACGACAACAACCGTACTTTAACTCTGAGCAGCCAACCGTTTATGGTTGTAGGGGTTGGGCTATTTATAGCCACTAGGCAACCCGACCTGATTTGTCCGAAATGACCCTGGGTCACTAAGGAACTGACACGTGTTCCAACGGTCAGATTTCAAACACACACGACAACTTTACTTTGGCTACAGGCAAAGCTGACTTGTCCAACTCTGGACAAGATTCGCTCTCATAGTCTTCACTCAAAGACATAGAATTTTGGTTAAGCATCACTTCAGTCATTCTGACTGGTTCTCTTGGACCCCACTTAACAGTACGGTGGTTCCTATGACTCAACAAAGAAGAAAAAGAACTACGAAAGATCTAAGTCTTCGAGCTCCATAGTCTTCATGCGATGTCTTCTCTTGTCATAGTCTTCAATGTGAATGTCTTCACATACCACCTTTGACTTTAATGTCTTCATACATTTTTAGGGGTCATCTCTGGTAGGAAAACCGAATCAATGAGGGACTTCTACCTGTGTTATCCTGCAATTCTCACAAACACATTAGTCCCTCAACTAGGTTGGTCGTCAATACTCCAAAACCAACTAGGGGTGGCACTAGATGCACTTACAGAAGGTTTTTGGGATATGCTTCTGTAACACCCCGGATATGATTTACCCAATTTGTAATCCAACTCTTGCCGTTTCCGGCGTTAAGTTATTTTATTTTCTCTGGTTCAGGTTTTTGTCTCCATGTGTTGTTGTCGTTGTCATGCATCTCATATCATGTCATCATGTGCATTTCATTTGCATACGTGTTCATCTCTTGCATTCGAGCATTTTCCCCGTTGTCCGTTTTGCATTCCGGCGCTTCGTTCTCCTCCGGTGGTCATTTCTACCTTTCTTTCGTGTGTGGGGATTAGACATTTCCGGATTGGACCGAGACTTGCCAAGCGGCCTTGGTTTACTACCGGTAGACCGCCTGTCAAGTTTCGTACCATTTGGACTTCGTTTGATGCTCCAACGGTTAACCGAGGGACCGAAAAGGCCTCGTGTGTGTTGCAGCCCAACACCCCTCCAAGTTGGCCCAAAACCCACCTAAACCCTCTCCATCCTCTAGAGCGTTCGATCACGATTGCGTGGCCGAAACCGCACCTCATTTGGACACTCCTAGCTCCCTCTATGCCTATATATAGAACCCCCTCCGAAATTCACGGGTGAAACCCTAACTCTCTCCCTCTCCTCGCGACCGGACAAAAATTCCGCCGGCCGGACACGTCCGATCTGCCTCCCTGCCGCCACGTGGCACACCGCCGTTCGCCGCTGTCGTCTCCCACCGCACCGGCCCGCGCGGCCCGGGGCAGGCCCCCGCGGCCCGAGCCGCCCCGCGCCCACGCCTGGGAGCCCCGCCGCCTTCTTCCCCGTGGCCGAGCCGCCTCGCCGGCCGGCGCCGCCGCGGCCCACCTCGCCGGGCTTTGCGTCGTCGCCGACGACTGGCCCGCGCGCCGCCACACCCGATCCGGCCACCGCCCGCCATCGGTTCGCCGGTGCCGCCCCCGTCCTCCTCCGGCCGGATCCGCCAAGTCCGGCGACGGCCACGAGCTCCGGCCACCACGAGCTCCTCCGGTGAACGTTAATTCCGGCGCACCTCGGGAAACATGCCCCGGATCTCAGATTTGGAATTCAAACCCTAGGGTTGACCTTTTTTTATTTCGCCTAAGGTTGCAGATTATTTGCTCATGTTCATCTTGTTGTATCTCCTCATCCGTATCTCCGTTTTGGGCATATAGCATATCAAAATGTTCGACTCAGAGAGTACATCATTTCATTCCATTGCATCATTTTCATTTGAGTTCATCTTGATGCCCGAAATGCTGTTAGAAGAGTGCTACTTGAGATATTTGTCAGATCTGCTGCTCCATTTAGATATTTGTCATTTTTGCCATGATTATTGTGTGCATGGTATGCCCTGGTGCTCTACATATGTTTTGTTAAGGGTTTTGCCATTTTTCCATAGGTGCAACCCATGTATTTTTGTGATGTGTGTGGTGACTAGCACAAGCTTGTAAAGTGAGGCCCTTGGTAATGCTGATTTCAGGGACTTAGCATTTCCACTAAGTCCTTGAGCTGTTTATCTCATATTGCCATATGTTCATGTTGTTTCCTAGTGATCCGTGCCTCTTTTGAGGATGATCAGTAAGGATATTTTATTAGTCTTGTAGTGCTCTATCCATCCATGTCTTTTTTTGCAATTATGGAGCACCCTAGCTTGAGTCAATCGAGCTCTACTTTTGCTACTTCGTGATTCCGGGCAGATTGTCTACTTGTTAGCAATTTTGCCGATGATGTTGTAGTTGATCCGTGCATGCTATGCAATTGTTCTTGCCATGTCTAGCTTGCATTTTGTATATTCTTGATGGATGTATGCTTATCTTTTCATGACTTTCTCCGTAGTGAGTGCATCGAGCTCGTAAACATGCCTACTTGAGATATCTTTCAACATGTGCCAGTTTTCACTAAGTCTGAAAACTGATTATGCTTTTGCTATGTTCACATGCTTGCTAATATGTTTTCTGATCCCTATTGGCTCAAGGTCACTAAGGGACTTTTGTTAATCTTTTTGAGTAGCTCCATGCGATGGTTTACTTTGCCACGTTCAGGTCCCGTAGCATGTAGTTTTGTTGCTCCAAAGAGTGCTACCTGATCTGAGATTTCAGACAAGTGTTAATTTCACCAAGTCCGAAATCTGTTTACCATATGCATTTTTACCATGCTTGTTTGAGCCGTAGCTCAGTGCTAGACTTTTGTTAAGCATCTTGAATGCATCCCTGCCATGTATTTTGATGCCATGTTTGAGTGCTATAGCATGTTCATCTCATTGCATTTAGATGCCTACTTGCTGTAAATCGCAGACCGGTGTCATATTTGAATCGCTTGCCATTTCCAAACCATAACTCCGATTCCGGCGTTCTTTATATCGTTTTCAAGCATTTTCATCTCATATTTCCAGTGGCACACTTGGTTTTCCAAGTTGAGGCCAGGTTCATGCATTCCTTGTCAAATCTTGCATATGCATCACATATTGCATTCCGCATAGCATACCATGTTTGCATCTTATTGTTTGATCCTTGCACGTGGTTGATTGTGTCCTTGTTGCTTGTTTGTCTTGTTTGGGTAGAGCCAGGAGACGAGTTCGCTAACGAGGAGCCCGTTGTGTTTGCTTTCAAGGATCCAGGCAACTCTGACAACTTTGCAGGCAAGATGATCATACCCTCGAAATCACTACTATCTTTGCTTTGCTAGATGCTCGCTCTTTTGCTATGCCAATGCTACGATGCCTACCACTTGCTTTCAAGCTTCCCATATTTCCATGTCAAACCTCTAACCCACCATGTCCTAGCAAACCGTTGATTGGCTATGTTACCGCTTTGCTCAGCCCCTCTTATAGCGTTGCTAGTTGCAGGTGAAGTTTGGAGACCGTTCCTTGTTGGAACACTATTTACTTGTTGGGATATCATTATATTTCCATGTTATCTTAATGCATCTATATACTTGGTAAAGGGTGTAAGGCTCGGCCTCTCGCCTAGTGTTTTGTTCCACTCTTGCCGCCCTAGTTTCCGTCATATCAGTGTTATGTTCCCGGATTTTGCGTTCCTTACGCGGTTGGGTTATAATGGGAACCCCGTGATAGTTCGCCTTGATTAAAGATTTTCCAGTAATGCCCAACCTTGGTTTTACCATTTGCCATGTAGCCTCTCTTTCCCTTGGGTTTCCGGAGCCCGAGGGTCATCTTATTTAAACCCCCCGAGCAAGTGCTCCTCTGAGTGTTGGTCCAACCTAGAGCCCCTAGCAGCGCCACCTCGGGGAAACTCGAGGGCTGGTTTTAGTTGTACGGATTGCTTATCTGAGTGTGCCCTGAGAACGAGATATGTGCAGCTCCTATCAGGATTTGTCGGCACATTCGGGCGGTGTTGCTGGATTTGTTTTAACCTGTCGAAGTGTCTTGAAGAACTGAGGTACCGAGTCTGATCGGAACATCTCGGGAGGAGGTCTATTCCTTCATTGACCGTGAGAGCTTGTCATGGGCTAAGTTGGGACTCCCCTGCAGGGATTTGAACTTTCGAAAGTCGTGCCCGCGGTTATGGGCAGATGGGAATTTGTTAATGTCCGGTTGTAGACAACTTGAACCTTAACTTAATTAAAATGAGTCAACAGTGTGAGTTACCGTGATGGTCTCTTCTCGGCGGAGTCCGGGAAGTGATCACGGTGTTGGAGTAATGCTTGCGCAGGTTGTCCTCTAGTTTCTCGCTTGCGCCTTGCCCCCTCTTCTCGCTCTCCTTTGCGAACAGGTTAGCCACCATATATGCTAGCCGCTTGCTGCAGCTCCACTTATATTTTCCTTGCCTTACCTATTAAGGTTAAATAGTCTTGATTGCGAGGGTGCGAGATTGCTGAGTCCCTGTGGCTCATAGATTACTATTACACCAGATGCAGGGCCTGAAGATTCCGCTCCAGGTGACGCGCTCGAGCTCAAGTGGGAGTTCGACGAGGACTCTCAGCGATACTATGTTTCTTTTCCTGATGATCAGTAGTGGTGCCCAGTTGGGGTGATCGGGACCGTGTCGCATGTTGGGTTGTCTTTTATTTTGGCGCCGTAGTCGGGCCATGAGTGTTTGAATGTTGTAATGCTATTTATGTACTTGATTGACGTGGCGAGTGTAAGCCAACGATGTTATCTCCCCTTTTATTATCTATATTACATGGGATGTTGTGAAGATTGCCTAACTTGCGACATATGCCTTCAATGCGATTATGTCTCTAAGTCGTGCCTGGACACGTGGGAGCTATAGTTGCATCGAGGGTGTTACAGCTTCTCACAAACCAGAGCTTCTCACAACAAGCCTGATGGTTTCGGTGGGAACGTTTCACCTTTCTAGACGAAACGATGTCCATTGCCTCTTCTCGCTTTCAATTTTTTCCTATTGTCAACATAGAACAAGAGGAGCGTTGTGTCAATTTTTGGGATTTTTGGGGTTCGTTTGGACATTTTTATGCATTAATTGAGTTTTCAATGCATCTGTGTGCATAATTCAAATTTGAACTGCATGCACATGCTCTAATGCATATAAATTGGTTGAAAATTCAAATATGTGTCCTTGGTTGCATGCTTAGGTCCCATGCAAGAAATGGGAGTGAGTGTCAAACACCTTGCCACTGTCACTCAGCCGCAAACATTGATATACCTTGTTTTTAAATTCTAGTAAATCCAAAACTCGTCTGAAATTCATGAAACTTGGCATTCTATCATGGAGCGATATCAACATGTCGGGGTAAAATTTTTGTTCCATTTGGGGCAGGTTTGGGTATATGCTTCTCACAAACCAGAGCTTCTCACAACAAGCATGATGGTTTCGGTAGGGAACGATCCACCTTTGCGGACGAAACGATACCCATTGCCTCTTATTGCTATCAAAATTTTTCTCGTGTCAACATAGAACAACAGGAGTGTTGTGTCAATTTTTTTGATTTTTCGGGGTTCATTTGGACATTTTATGCATTAACTGAGTTTTCAATGCATTTATGTGCATAATTCAAATTTGAACTACATGCACATGCTCCAGTGCATATAAATTGGTTGAAAAATCAAATATTTGTCGTTGGGTGCATGCTTAGGTCCAATGGAAGAAATGGGAATGAATTTCAAACACCAGGGTACCGTTGATTGCCAGCAAAATGTTGAGATACTTTGTTTTTAAATTCTAGTAAATGCAAAACTCGTCTGAAATTCATGAAACTTGGCATGCTATAATGGAATGGCACCCGACATGCTGTGGTATTTTTTGTGTCCATTTTGAGAGAAGGCGTACTCGAATAACAGCCAACAAAGGCATTTTGAAACAAATAGATGGCACTTTAATATCTTAAACGTTTGTATAATTCAAACCGTGTGCGTTCTGTTAACCATTCATGTGACGCCACGTGTCTTGGTTTTAATGGCTATAGGAGGTGTCGTGCGGACAACTGTTTGACCTTGACTGAACGGGAGGCGTGCGGGTGCAGTCCGGTGCGCAGGCACACCGAGAGGCGTGCAACCTGTCCTTCAATGCACAGGCTCGTCGGGAAGCGTGCGAGCTATACGCTGCGCAGGCTCACTAGGAAGCGAGCCCTTTGACTTCCATGGCCACCCGCCTTCCTCTCCATTAATGGCAACCGAGCCGCTGCTTAATACGAGCGGCGTTACTGTTCACCTCCCATTC
Organism: Triticum urartu; assembly: GCF_056163025.1. Classification (NCBI taxonomy): domain Eukaryota; kingdom Viridiplantae; phylum Streptophyta; class Magnoliopsida; order Poales; family Poaceae; genus Triticum; species Triticum urartu. The sequence goes on along the minus strand of NC_141878.1, from coordinate 413,881,111 downwards.
CCCTCCCCCCGAAGACCTCCACCAACGAAATGGCGCAGAAGGATAATCTGCCGCTAGTCTTCAAGTTTTGTGAAGGCGACTCCGAGCCGGAGGAGATAGAAAATAAGGAGGAATGGGGCCTCATGGACATGGCCCTGAACAAGCTGGCCGTGGCGGTTGCTACCCCCACTCCCGTCCTAACTCCCAACCCCGCGCCCGCGCCAGCGACCATTGCTACCTCTTGAGCACTGCGTTGGTTTTCCCCGAAGAGGAAGGGATGATGCAGCAAAGTAGCGTAAGTGTTTCCCTCAGTTTTTGAGAACCAAGGTATCAACCCAGTAGGAGGCTACGCGCGAGTCCCTCGTACCTGCACAAAACAAATAAATCCTTGCAACCAACGCGATAAGGGGTTGTCAATCCCTACACGACCACTTACGAGAGTGAGATCTGATAGATATGATAAAATAATATTTTTGGTATTTTTATGATAAAGATGCAAAGTAAAATAAAAGAAAAGGATGTAACTAAGTATTGGAAGATTAATATGATGAAGATAGACCCGGGGGCCATAGGTTTCACTAGTGGCTTCTCTCAAGAGCATAGGTATTCTACGGTGGGTGAACGAATTACTGTTGAGCAATTGACAGAATTGAGCATAGTTATGAGAATATCTAGGTATGATCATGTATATAGGCATCACGTCTGAGACAAGTAGACCGACTCCTGCCTGCATCTACTACTATTACTCCACTCAACGACCATTATCCAGTATGCATATAGAGTATTAAGTTCATGAAAACAGAGTAACACCTTAACCAAGATGACATGATGTAGAGGGATAAACTCATGCAATATGATGAAAACCCCATCTTGTTATCCTCGATGGCAACAATACAATACGTGCCTTGCTGCCCCTACTGTCACTGGGAAAGGACACCGCAAGATTGAACCCAAAGCTAAGCACTTCTCCCATTGCAAGAAAGATCAATCTAGTAGGCCAAACCAAACTGATAATTCGAAGAGACTTGCAAAGATAACCAATCATACATAAAAGAATTCAGAGAAGATTCAAATATTGTTCATAGATAGACTTGATCATAAACCCACAATTCATCAGTCTCAACAAACACACCACAAAAAGAAGATTACATCGAATAGATCTCCACAAGAGAGGGGGAGAAAATTGTATTGAGATCCAAAAAGAGAGAAGAAGCCATCTAGCTAATAACTATGGACCCGTAAGTCTGAGGTGAACTACTCACACTTCATCGGAGGGGCTATGGTGATGATGTAGAAGCCCTCCGTGATGGATACCCCCTCCGGTGGAGCTCCGGAACAGGCCCCAAGATGGGATCTCGTGGATACAGAAAGTTGCGGCCGTGGAATTAGGGTTTTGGCTCTGTATCTGATCGTTTGGGGGTACGTAGGTATATATAGGAGGAAGGAGTACGTCGGTGGAGCAACAGGGGGCCCATGAGGGTGGAGGGCGCACCTGGGGGGGTAGGCGCGCCCCCTACCTCGTGGCCTCCTCCTTTGTTTCTTGACGTAGGGTCCAAGTCTCCTGGATTATGTTCAGTGAGAAAATCACGTTCCCGAAGGTTTCATTCCGTTTGGACTCCGTTTGATATTCCTTTTCTTTGAAACCCTAAAATAGGCAAAAAAACAGCAATTCTGGGCTGGGCCTCAAGTTAATAGGTTAGTCCAAAAAATAATATAAAAGTGGATAATAAAGCCCAATAATGTCCAAAACAGTACATAATATAGCATGGAGCAATCAAAAATTATAGATACGTTGGAGACGTATCAACCATCCCCATAGCATTGACGGGTTGGTTGCCCAGCACTATCGCAGAGCTAGAAATCGCGGGCGTCAGTGATGTCTCCGCGGACCCGCACGAGCTCATGTACATGCCAGCGCCAGCGCCTGTGCCCATGCAGGCCCATCCACCCACCGCGGCGCCGGTCCCAGTGCGTTTGGCTGCACCCGCCACGCCCATGCCCGTGCACGCGCCCCCTGATACGTCCCCAATGTATCTATAATTTATGAAGTATTCATGCCATGTTTACAACAATCTTATATGGTTTTGGTATGATTCGCATGGAACTAACCCGGACTGACGATGTTTTCAGCAGAACTACCGTGGTGTTGTTTTTTGTGCAGAAATGAAAGTTCTCCAAATGAGCTGAAACTTTTTGATGATTTTTTGGAACAAAAGAGAGCCCCGAAGCTTCACGGGAGGGCCAAAAGAGCCACGAGGAGGGCACAACCCACCAGGGCGCGCCTGGCTTGCCCCGATGGGTTGTGCTCACCTCGAGGCACATCTTAGTGTGAAACCAACGCCAAAAAATCCTATAAATAGAGAAACCATCAAAAGTTAACCTAGATCAGAAGTTTCGTTGCCGCAGGCCTCTATATCCACCAAAAACCAATCTAGACCCCGTTCTGATACCCTGCCGGAGGGAGGGTCATCTCCGGTGGCCATCTTCATCATCCCGGCGGCTACCATGATGAGGAGGGTGTAGTCCACCCGCGGGGCTGAAGGTTTGTACCAGTAGCTATGTGTTTAATGTCTCTCTCCCGTGTTCTTGAGATGTCACGATCTTGATGTATCGCGGGCTTTATTAATATAGTCGGATCATATGGTGTTTTCCCCTCTCTATCTTGTTGTGATGAATTGAGTTTTCTCTTTGAGATTTCGTTGTTGTCGGATTGAATACTTTTATGGATTTGAGAGCACTTGATATATGTCTTGCAATTGAATACTCGTGGTGACAATGGGGTATCATATTGATTCACTTGATATATGTTTTGGCACTCAACTCGCGGATTCCCGAGGTGTCATTGGGGTAATCTATGCAAAAGGGTTGATGCACGTTCTTGTCTTTGTTTCTCCGGTAGAAATCTTGGGGCACTCTTTGAAGTTCTTTGTGTTGGATTGAGTATTATGAATATGAATTTGCTTTGGTGTTATTTTAGTATGAACTCTAGGATAGATCGAACGAAAAGAATAGCTTTGTGTTATTTTAGTATGAACTCTTGAATAGATCGAACGGAAAGAATAGCTTTGAGGTGGTTTTGTACCCTACAAACAATTTATTCTTATGTTCTCCGCTAGATAGGAACTTTGGAGTGATTCTTCATCGCACTTTGAGGGGTGGTTATATGATCCAATTATATTAGCATTGTTGAGAGGTTGCACTAGTGAAAGTACGGACCCTAGGCCTCATTTTCAAACATTGCAATACCGTTTTTGTGCCTATTTACTATTTTCTACCTTGCTGTTTTTATTTATTCAAATTAAAAATATATATTTCTACCATCCATATTACACTTTTATCACCGTCTCTTCGCCGAACTAGTGCACCTATACAATTTGCCATTGTATTGGGTGTGTTGGGGACACAAGAGATTTCTTGTATTTGGTTGCAGGGTCGTTTGAAAGAGACCATCTTCATCCTACAACTCTCATGGATTGATAAACCTTAGGTCATCCACTTGAGGGAAAATTGCTACTGTCCTACAAAACTCTGCGCTTGGAGGCCCAACACATGTCTGCAAGAATAAAGTTCCGTAGTAGACATCAAGCTCTTTTCTGGCGCCTTTGCCGGGGAGGCTAGGTAAGTGGCACTCACATCCCGCCGACGAAGCTCTTTTCTGGTGTCGTTGCTAGGGAGGTGAGTGCATGAAGGTATATATTTAGATCTTGAAGTTGAATCTTTTAGTTTCTTATTTTATCACTAGTTTGATTAATAAAATAAAACTAAAAATGGAATTGAGTTGCATCATATTATTCATCTTTATAATGTCTTACGTGAAAATGATGGAAAGGAAATTTTTTCTCAATTGATAGAAGAATAATTCAATAAAATGTTTGTCATAAATGATGAGCATGATTGCAATGTTCTTAGTATGAATTCTTTGAATATCCATGATGCTAATGATATGCAAAGCCATAAGCTTGGGGATGCTATGTTTGATGAAGATGATATTTTTAGTGCCCCAAGTTTTGACGAGAATATTTACTATGATGAAAGCATGCCTCCAATTTATGATGATTATATTGATGAAAGTGGATTTGGAGAGGTCATGACTTTATTTAATGATGATTCCATTATGTTGGATGAGGTTCCAATTGATTATGACAACAAAGTTGCTATCTATGATGATTATGGCGATGACATGTATTCTATATAGAATAATGATAACCATGAGACTTGTCATCATGATTTTAATTTTACACCCCATGATAGTTATTTTATTGAGTTTGCTCCCACTATTATTCATCAGAATAAATTTGCTTGTGTGGAGTGTAATAAATTTTCTATGCTTCATGATGCTCTTGTTATGTGGAAGTTATGTTGTTGAGTTCATTCATGATGCTACTGAAAATTATTATGAGAGAGGAACATATGCTTTTACATATCTCAATAATATCAAGTTTCCTCTCTATGTGACGAAAGTTTTGAAGTTATGCTTGTTTTGCCTTCCTATGCTAGTTGATTCTTGCTCCCATAAATTGTTTGCTCACAAACTCCCTATGCATAGGTAGTGGGTTAGGCTTAAATGTGCTAGTCATATGCTTCATGATGCTCTTGTTATGTTTCAACTCTTATCTTTTATGCGAGCATCATTGAAATCATCATGCCTAACTAAAAGGCATTAAAGAAAAGAGCTTGTTGGGAGACAATCCAACACTTTTACCTATTGTTTTTGTGTGTTCACATGATTAGGCTACTATAGTAATCATGTTTTATTGCTTTCATTTCAATAAAGTGCCAAGTAAGACCTTTGGGATGGCTTACGGTGATAGTTGATTTGATCTTGCTGAAAAACAGAAACTTTTGTGATCAGGAAAACAATTCTCATTTTTAACAGAAACATGATAAAATGCTGATTCTTTTTGAAGAAGATTAATACACAAATTACCCAGTTTTTCTCAGCCCTGGAATTCAAAAGTTAACTTCTCAAACCTGGAATCATATTCATCCCCAAAGGCTACTTCCAATTCAATCTTACCAACTGGGTATGCCGACTTACCGGGCACAACACCATGAAAAACAGTGTTGGATTGTTTAAGACTCTTATCAGTCAACCCCATCTGACGAAACGTCTCATAATACAGGATGTTGATGCTACTGGCTCCGTCCATGAGCACCTTAGTGAACTTATATCCACCAACCTGAGGGGCCACCACCAAGGCCAAGTGACCCGGATTATCAACTCGGGGAGGGTGATCTTCCCTACTCCACACAATAGGATGTTCTGACCACCTCAAATAACGTGGAATCGCTGGCTCAACAGCATTGACAGCCCTCTTATGAAGCTTCTGGTCCCTCTTGCATAACCTAGTGGTAAATACGTGGTACAGCCCGCTATTCAACTGTTTTGGGTTACTCTGATACCCGGACTGTTGCTGCTGTTGCTGCTGATTACTTTGGCCGGGTTGCTGATTATAGCCATCCTGGTTACCCGGATGGCCCTGACCATGAAAACCGCCTCCGCCTGAACCAGCGCCCGGGCCACGAAAGCCGCCCCCGCCTGAACCGCCGCCAGGTCCGTGGCTACCATCAAACATGTTGGAATTTTTAAATGCCTTCATGATCGTACAGTCCTTCCACAGATGGGTAGCTGGCTTCTCCTGGGTGCCGTGTCTTGGACAAGGTTCATTCAGTAGTTGCTCAAGGGTGGGACCTGACCTGCCTGACCGAGGAGGTGGCTTACCCTTGCGTCGTTGGTTGTTGCCCTGTGTATTGGTGTTAGCCACAAACTCGTCAGCCTTACGTTTATTACCTCCTTGATTCGCCGGGTTATGCTGGTGACCCTTGCCGTTGCCGTTCTTCTTTCCTTTCCCTGTCTTTTCTTCATCAGACACGGGATCCTTGGTACTGTCAGAATCAGCATATTTGACCAGGGCCGCCATCAACCGGCCCATGTCATTACAATCATGCTTGAGCCGCCCCAGCTTCTATTTCAGAGGTTCAAAACGGCAATTTTTCTCCAACATTAAGACCGCAGATCCGGCATCCATCTTATTAGATGAATGTATTATCTCCTTGACCCGGCGCACCCAATGGGTCGTGGACTCACCTTCCTCCTACTTACAATTAGTCAGGTCCACGATTGACATAGGTTGTTTACATGTGTCCTTGAAGTTCTGAATGAACCGGTCTTTTAACTCCGCCCATGAGCCGATGGAGTTGGGTGGCAACCCTTTCAACCAAGTGCGAGCCGTTCCATCCAACATCATAATGAAATACTTAGCCATTGCTGCGTCGCTGACCTCCAATAGCTCCATCGCCATCTCATAACTTTCAATCCATGCCCAGGCTGTAAGTCGGCCCTGTAATTAGGCACCTTACGAGGCCCCTTAAAGTCTTTTGGCAAGTGCTCATTACGTATAGCCGGCACCAGGCAAGGGACACCTCCTGTTCTTGTGGCCACTCTTGCCTCAATTTTCGCTTCGAGCTCTGGCACCTCTACAAATCCCTACTTCCCTCCGCGAAGGGCCTTTCTTTTACTTTATGCAATTTTTATTTTTAATTTGAGTCTCCATCTTCTCTTATAAAGCACCAACTAGGGGGAACTATGGTCGTACTTGAGCATTGGGTGTAGTTAATATGCGAGTGTGTTTCATGAATGGATCAATGATTGTGCATGATGGGATAGGGATAACTTATTTTAGAGTTCATATTTTGAAAGACATGGTTTCTTGGTGATATGCTTGAGTATTGATGTCCTCATGTCAAATTATAGACTATTACCTTGAATCATTTAAGTCTAAATACCTATGCTACAAAAGAAAAGAGTTTATGATGAATATGATAGGTAGCATTTCACAACGAAAATTCCATTTTCAATTGCTACTTTATCATGATAAGTTTTATGAGAAAGAGTTGTTGTTATGATGCTAGGAAAAGTTATTGAAATTATCATTGATCAAACTTATACACTTTGCTAGCATTCACACTTCATAAATTATTTCTTTTATCATTTACCTACTCAGGGACGAGTAGGAATTAAGGTTGGGGATGTTGATACGTATCCAACGTATCTATAATTTATGAAGTAGTCATGCTATGTTTACAACAATTTCATATGGTTTTGGTAAGAATTGCATGGAACTAACCCGGACTGACGTTGTTTTCAGCAGAACTACCGTGGTGTTGTTTTTTGTGCAAAAATGAAAGTTCTCCAAATGAGTTGAAACTTTTTTACGATTTTTTTGGAACAAAAGAGACCCCCAAAGCTTCGTGGGAGGGCAAGAAGAGCCATGAGGAGGGCAAAACCCACCAGGGTGCGCCTGGTGGGCCTGGCTTTCCCCGGTGGGTTGTGCTCACCTCGAGGCCCATCTTAGCGTGAAACCAACGCCAAAAAATCCTATAAATAGAGAACTTGTCGGTGTCAAAACCGGCGGATCTCGGGTAGGGGGTCCCGAACTGTGCGTCTAAGGCGGATGGTAAGAGGAGGCAGGGGACACGATGTTTTACCCTGGTTCGGGCCCTCTTGATGGAGGTAAAACCCTACGTCCTGCTTGATTATTCTTGATAATATGAGTAGTACAAGAGTTAATCTACCACGAGATCAGAGAGGCTAAACCCTAGAAGCTAGCCTATGGTATGATTATCTGTTGTCCTATGGACTAAACCCTCCAGTTTATATAGACACCGGAGGGGGCTAGGGTTACACAAGGTCGGTTACAAAGGAGGAGATATACATATCCGTATTGCCTAGCTTGCCTTCCACGCCAAGTAGAGTCCCATCCGGACACGGGACGAAGTCTTCAATCTTGTATCTTCATAGTCCAACAGTCCGGCCAAAGGATATAGTCCGGCTGTCTGGAGACCCCCTAATCCAGGACTCCCTCGGTAGCCCCTGAACCAGGCTTCAATGACGATGAGTCCGACGCGCAGTGTTGTCTTCAGCATTGCAAGGCGGGTTCCTCCTCTGAATACACCACAGAAGAGTTTGAATACAAGGATAGTGTCCGACCCTGCAAAATAAGTTCCACATACCACCATAGAGAGAATAATATTTCCACAAATCCAATCTGTTGACACGTTTTGGCAGCATGACATCATGCCATGGTCCGGTAATTATTCGAACCGTTTTTCTTTAACCAGCCCCGCACATAACGCGAGACGGTTTCTTGACACATCTTGTCAAGGCAGAGATCGTGTTCCCCTTATTACGGGATTCTCATCAATACGGACGTGGGTAACCCAACCGCGTCATCAATTACGGCGCTTGGGGGATAAGCGAGTTTTACCAAGCTAGTGGGGGCGCATAGTTTTGTCCACCCTTATAAAGGGATAAGATCCCACCTTTTTCTACCCACGCCTTCTTCCTCCTTGCTCATCCATTCTCACGCACTCGAGCACCAGCGCCCAAGTCCGCATCCTCCTCCTCAACTCTCTCCAAACATGTCCGGAGCAGGAGGCAAGTGGATGGCCTCCTCCGTTACGGAGGCGCACATCAAAAAGTTGCGTGGAGCCGGATACTTAGCCGCGGACATCAGGCACCGGCTGCCAGCCGCGGGGCAGGTCGTCCCTACTCCGGAACCTCACGAAAGGGTGGTTTTCCTCCCCCACTTCGTGCGCGGATTGGGGTTTCCCCTCCATCCGTTCGTCCGCGGCCTCATTTTCTACTACGGGCTGGATTTTCATGATGTGGCCCCGAATTTCATCCTCAACATCTCGTCGTTCATCGTCGTGTGCGAGGCTTTCCTCCGCATCCGGCCCCACTTCGGCATATGGCTGAAGACCTTCAATATCAAGCCGAAGGTTGTAGGCGGCCAACAAGCAGAATGCGGCGGAGCCATGGTGGGAAAAATTCCCAACGTTGCATGGCTCGAGGGCTCCTTCGTGGAGACTGTAAAGGGGTGGCAATCGGGGTGGTTCTACATCACCGAGTCGCGCGACACCAATTGGGTGGCGGCCCCCGAGTTTCGATCCGGAATCCCCATGCGGCTCACTTCCTGGAAGGAGAAGGGCCTGTCCTGGGGTTCATCGGTGGAGCTGGACAGACTCCAGAAGTGTATTTGGAACATGACAAGCAAGAAACTTAAGCTTGTCAACATAGTCCAGGTCATGCTCTTCCGTCGGATCCTCCCGTGTCAACAACGAGATTTCAACTTATGGGATTTCGACCCAGCCCAGCACCAGACTCTAAGCGAGCTCTTCGACATGACGCACAAAGACGTCTGGAGGGTGTTGTTCAAGGGCGCCGAGGTCCCTCCCTCTCTCACCGAGGACCCGGGCTAAGCGCGAAGCGCCTTGCGAATTCGGTAAGTTCTGTACATCTGGTAGGATATTTATTTCCCATAGTTTAACCATGTGCGGGGTCTGAGCTCCCATGCCTTTAACAGGACTGGGTGGAGGCATCGGAGCAGATCGACTGTCCGGCCCCCCTGCCCGAAGACACCGTGGACGCTCTCCTGACGGAGATGCTGACTCCGGCTCCTTATAAGGTGCCGGAGAAGACCAAGAAGAAGGCCAAGGGAACCCGAAAGAGCTCCCGACGCTAGGTGGTATCGGACTCATCGTTCGATAACTCCGCGACGCACTCCTCCCATGAAGACAAGGAGGAAGATGAAGATGTTCCCCCTCCAGCCGGGGGAGACAAGAAAAGGAAGGCCGCCCCGACCGGGGAGGCCGAAGGGTCCAAGAAGGGAAGGACTCTTCTTCCGGACTGCTCCACCACCGCCACCGAAGGCAAAGACGAGTGGCTGCTCAGGGCCAAGCCCCTGGCGAAGTCGTAAGTATTCAGATACCAGAGTAACTCATAGCATACCTTTGTCGCACTACTTCTCCTAACGCCGAATATGATTATGCAGACCGCCCCAAGCCCGCATCAACGTATCCTCGTCGGACGGCTCCTTGGATTCGTCGGATATGGATAGCGATCCACTTCCGACTGCCTCCTCCCCTTGCCCTATGGACAATGCTGAGGTATTGTCTCAAGGGGCACCGAGCCGGGGGGAGACAGTCTCGGAGGCGCCTGAAGGAGACCTTCCGGACTCCAGGAGCAAAGGGAGCAAGGCTCCAGGGGGCTCCAAGTTCGACTCTCAGCCGAACACCACGCCGGAACCTCCAGTGGTTCCGGACTCGGGCAGGCGGCCCCCTTCCAAAAGGGGTAAGATGCCCGTGCCGGTGACCTTTGTCCATCCAAAGGCACCGGACGACCTGCTGGGAGCGCTTCATGGCGCTTCCATCGACGAAGAGCACCGCACTATTATGAGTGTGATGATCAAGAAGGTTTAGTCTGCCAAGAGCGGACTTACTGAAGCCTGTGCCAGCCTTCTAACAGGCTTTGAGGCAAGTATTTAAAATATAGGGAAAATATTACCGCATAGACAGTAGCCCCTGATGCTGTATTTGGTGTTCACAAAGAAAAGCCGAATAGAGGATCAAATAATATCTGCAGGAGTCTAATATAAGTATGTCTATATGCTTATGCAGGCTTCGCTGCTGACCTCTACCGCACTGACTGCGGAGGTCGCCGCACTGAAGCAGGACCTCCAGGGGTCCGAGGAAGAGCTCGGCCTTGCCAAGAGGCAGCTCGAGGAGAACAAAGGTAAGTAATACCTTGTCTATAGATATAGATATATATATATACAAAAAGATGCGATTGCAAAATCACAGGATCATCATGAATTTGTCAGGGGCCACGACCGAAGTGGCGACCCTGAAGCAAGCGCTGTCCGAGGCCGAAAACAAAGCGGCCGAGGAGAGCACCGAGCGGGAAAAGCAAGAGGCACGGGTGGGCGCGGTGCAGCAAGAGCTCCAAGCTCTCGTGACAAAGCACGAGGCGTTGGAGCTTGACTCGAAGACGCGAGAGTCTGAGCTTGCCGCGGCCCTTGAGAGCGTAAATAATGCCAATGCTGAAGCCCAAAAGGCCCTCCAGGATATTGAGGCGATGAGGAAGATAGCGGCGGGTAAGGCATTCAATATGCAAAGCAAGCATGTGAAAGTAAATTACTTGTTACTTACTCGAGTCCGGAGCTCTCCAGGAGCATTCACAGATTTGCCCCGCAGCGTGTCGGATGCCGCAAAGTTTTACCAGGCCGAGGAGGGAAGCTCGACGGAGAAGCTGTTCTGGTCTCAGTATACTGGGACCGAACACCCGATGCCTATGAGCGACCAGCTGAAGCAACTGGTCGAGCTGCACAAGGCGGCCGAACAGGCCCTGAAGGGCTTTATAGTACGGATGTGGCCTGGCGACGCCCTTCCCAATAGCTACTTCAGCCTGGTGAGGCGGCTTGTGGATGCCTGCCCACGGCTGGAAGTCATCAAGAGGTCCTTCTGCATCGAGGGTGCACGCCGGGATTTTTCCCGTGCAAAGGTGCACTGGGCCAAGATGGACGACGAGAAGCTGCTGAAGGAGGGGCCGCCGCAGGGCAAGGAGCATCGCCACCCCGAGATGTATTATGAGGGTGTCCCGAGGGGTGGCCGTCTTGTAGCGGACGAGTGTGCGAAAGATGTAATATTTGAATGAACTTGCTCGTGTGATCCTATGGTATGAAAACTTGTTCATATGCGCTATGCAACACTTATTTGAATTTGAAATATTACCTTCTATTTGGCTGTTTATCAAATTTGAGAGATGGCGAGTCGTCGGCTTCTGCCCCCATGCCACGAGTGCTGGGGTGTTCGTGATAAACCTGAGCACTCTTGTTCCCATTTTTGGGTCCTTTGAGGGAGGTGCTCAGCGCAACGAACAAGGCAATCGGACTATAATGCTTTATCACTCTCACTTAGCCATAGAATTCTATAGTTTTAAATTTTGGCGAAGCCCCTAGTATTCGGAAGGCCGAATTTGGGGCGCTATACACGCCTTAAGCCGGACATAGCCGACTCCTCGCTCTAAGCGGCATAAGTCTTTAGGGACTCGAAACCTCTCGAACAGCGACCAGTCTCTCGCCTTATCATGACAGTCAGTTTTAGCTTTCTCTACTGAGGTGCTTAGCCCTGCTGAACCGGGGCACAATCGCAGTAGTTCTCCCAGTGCTACCTTAGCTAATATAGCGGAACGTAAGGTACCAAAACATGGGAGCCGGGCAAACCCAACTATTGACCCAAGACATGATTCGGAGCTGATGCATATAATGCTATAAGTTCGGGGTGCCGCACTATCTAAAGTGTTCGAACTTCTCACACCGTATTATGGGGTATGCTTAAGCCCCTAGCGTATTGGCCTTACCAGAGTGTACGGGTGCTGGATGTCATGAATGAACATATGTATATATAAAAAAAGAAGGATAAAGAATGCAATAATAGTTTAGTGATATGCATTGTTTATTCAAAAAGGTGCATTAAAGCAGAATGATACAAGTGGTGCAGTAAGCAAAAAGTAGGCCTATTTGACATGTCCCCTCAAAGGGCAAGCTAAGGAATGGTATTTAGAGCGAGTATTTCACTCGTTGTCAGAGACCACCTGGGAGTTCCGTGGTGCGACGTAGCTTTCTGCCTCCTTGGTTGCTGCATCATGTGTTCGGCAATCATACTGTCGGACAGGGTTTCCAGAGATTAAGGTCCTGAAAGAGAGAAAAAATAACAAAGCGGGAAGCCCCTAGTGCGGTTGAGCCACGTCTTGGGGCGTGCCGTAGTCGTGCCCCCCTCCCCACCTATGCCCATGGTATTTTCAATGCGTAATTATGTACGCGTGGCACGAATTTCACCGTTTGGCTGGTACTGGGGCGGGGGCCGCATTGCTATGCGAGCTCGGAACTTGCCAGGCGGTCTTGCTCTGATTACTCTGGGTGCGCTTGAAGGTGTCTGGGTCCTTAATCGCCAAACTAGTGGATTGCCTTAAGAGGCTGCTTTGCGCTTCTGCTACGAGGGCCGCAGTGTGCTCCTCCATGCGGAGAGAGCGCTCTGTGTTTCCATTAACTGTGATGACCCCCCGAGGTCCTGGCATCTTGAGCTTGAGGTATGCATAATGCAGTACCGCATTGAATCTCGCAAATGCGGTTCGCCCGAGCAGTGCATGATAGCCACTGCAGAACGGGACTATATCGAAGATTAACTCCTCGCTTTGGAAGTTATCCGGGGATCCGAAGACCACTTCTAGTGTCACTGAGCCTGTGCAATGGGCCTCTACACCTGGTATGACGCCTTAGAAGGTCGTTTTTGTGGGTTTGATCCTTGAGGGGTCTATACCCATTTTGCGCAAAGTGTCCTGATAAAGCAGGTTCAAGCTGCTGCCGCCATCCATAAGGACTCGAGTGAGGTGAAATCCGTCAATGATTGGGTCTAGGACCAGTGCGGCGAATCCGCCGTGACGGATACTAGTGGGGTGGTCCCTGCGATCGAAGGTGATCAGGCAAGAGGACCATGGGTTGAACTTTGGGGCGACTGGCTCCAACGAATATACGTCCCTTAGCGCACGCTTCTGCTTCCTCTTGGGGATGTGGGTTGCGTATATCATGTTCACCGTCCGCACTTGTGGGGGGAACCTCTTCTGTCCTCCGGTGTTCGGCTGCTGGGGCTCCTCCTCGTCATGGCTATGCCACCCCTTATCTTTTTATTTCGGCATTTAACTTGCCGGCCTGCTTGAACACCCAACAATCCCTATTGGTGTGGTTGGCTGGCTTGTCGGGGGTGCCGTGTATTTGACACGAGCGATCGAGTATACGGTCCAAACTGGACGGGCCTGGAGTCACTACAAAAAAAGACACATCCGTGACATTTTGGGCCGAATGAATTTTTTTTCTGTCATAATATGACACTTCTATGCCGATAATTGTGACAAAACCTGGTATCATCATAGATGTGGTGGGATCCTACTTTTATGACAAAAAATCATGACAGAAAATGGGCTTTTCGTCCAGGGCGGGCCAGAGACGTAGCTGCATGACATTCTTTGGGCCGTCCATGACGGAAAAAACCGTGGTAGAAGCGAGGGCGAGGAAAATTTCGGGGAGTTCCCGGTTATGGTGGGAGGTCGGGGGCCGAGCGATGCGCGTTTCTCTCATACACATACGCGCGTGTGTGCGATGCGTTGGCTCTAACTGAACCCGAGCGAGGCGTTGGGCTCTAACTGAACCCGAGCGATTGCACTGTAGGCTACGCGTTACTGAACCCGAGCGATCGATCGATGGCTGTTAACTAAACCCGATCGAGCGATCCCTTCGCTACTGCTGCTAACTGAAGCCGATCGATGCTGCCTCTGGATGAATAGTGAGCATTGTGGGGGGTGGATGAACAGTTCCCGGTGGGGGTGGATGAACAGGACCCCGTGGTGTTGCCTCTGAATGAACAGGACCCCGATCAATCGAGCCGGTTGGGGCTGGATGAACAGGACCCTGTGGAGGGCTGGATGAACAGGACCACCCCATGGAGGGCAGGATGAACAGGACCACCCCGTGGAGGGCAGGACGAACAGTAGATGGTGGAGGGCAGGATGAACAGTAGCCCTTGGAGGGGTGGTTGAACAGGAGCCCATGGAGAGGGCTGGTTGAACAGTAGCCGGTGGAGTAGCGCACGGTGGAGGCTTGATGAACAGGAGCCCGTGGATGAGCAGTCGCAGGTGGACCCTGGAGGAGGTCGACGGTGGATGAACAGTAGCTCATGGAGGCTGGAGGGGGTCGACGGTGGAGATGAACAGTATCCTGTGGAGTCCCATTTTGTGGTACGCCACACCCCTCCCGATGAACAGGTGATGTCTACTACACAACCTTCTTCTTGTAGACGTTGTTGGGCCTCCAAGTGTAGAGGTTCGTAGGACAATAGCAAATTTCCCTCAAGTGGATGACCTAAGGTTTATCAATCCGTAGGAGGCATAGGATGAAGATGGTCTCTCTCAAGCAACCCTGCAACCAAATAACAAAGAGTCTCTTGTGTCCCCAACACACCCGATACAATGGTAAATTGTATAGGTGCACTAGTTCGGCGAAGAGATGGTGAAACAAGTGGTATATGGATAGTAGATAAAGGTATTTGTAATATGAAATAATAAAAACAGCAAGGTAGCAAGTGATAAAAGTGAGCGTAAACAGTATTGCAATGCGTTGAAACAAGGCCTAGGGTTCATACTTTCGCTAGTGTAAGTCCTCTCAACAATACTGACATAATTGGATCATAAAACTATCCCTCAACATGCAACAAAGAGTCACTCCAAAGTCACTAATAGCGGAGAACGAACGAAGAGATTATGGTAGGGTACGAAACCACCTCAAAGTTATTCTTTCCAATCAATCTGTTGGGCTATTCCTATAAGTGTCACAAACAGCCCTAGAGTTCGTACTAGAATAACACCTTAAGACACAAATCAACCAAAATCCTCATGTCATCTAGATACTCCAATGTCACCCCAAGTATCCGTGGGTATGATTATACGATATGCATCACACAATCTCAGATTCATCTATTCAACCAACACATAGAACCTCAAAGAGTGCCCCAAAGTTTCTACCGGAGAATCACGACAAAAACGTGTGCCAACCCCTACGCATAGGTTCCCAATGTCACGAAACCCGCAAGTTGATCACCAAAACATACATCAAGTGGCACGTGGTATCCCATTGTCACCACAGATATCCACGGCAAGACATACATCAAGTGTTCTCAAGTCTTTAAAGACTCAATCCGATAAGATTACTTCAAAGGGGAAACTCGATTCATTACAAGAGAGTAGAGGGGGGAAGAAACATCATAGGATCCAAATATAATAGCAAAGCTCGCGATACATCAAGATCGTATCACCTCAAGAACACGAGAGAGAGAGAGAGATCAAACACATAGCTACTAGTACATACCCTCAGCCCCGAGGGAGAACTACTCCCCCCTCATCATGGAGAGCACCAGGATGATGAAGATGGCCACCGGAGAAGGATTGCCCCCTCCGGTAGGGTGCCGGAACGGGTCTAGATTGGTTTTCGGTGGCTACGGAGGCTTCTGGCGGCGGAACTCCCGATCTATCTTATGTTATGGAAGTTTTAGGTCACATAGGTATATATGGGTGCAGGAGGTACGTTAGGGGAGCCACGAGGGCCCCACGAGACAGGTGGGCGCGCCCCCACCCTCGTGGGCAGCTCTCATATCTTCTGACGTGGGGTCCAAGTCCATCAGGTGTGTTTCCTTCCAAAAATAACTTCTCCAGTTAATTTCGTTCCGTTTCGACTCCGTCTGATATTCCTTTTCTTCGGAACACTGAAATAGGCATAAAACAGCAAATCTGGGCTGGGCTTCCGGTTAATAGGTTAGTCCCAAAAGTAATATAAAAGTGGATAATAAAGCCCAATATTGACCAAAACAGTAGATAATATAGCAAGGAGCAATCAAAAATTATAGATACATTGGAGACGTATCAACAGGACCCCCGTTTCGACCGTACCGCTCCAACACAAGTCCGTTTCCTCCGTTTTGCGGTAAGGCACACCCCTCCCGATGAACAGGACCTCCATTTCGATCGTAGGAGGTCTGTTTCATCCGTTTTGCGGTACGCCACACCCCTCCCGATGAATAGGACCCCCGTTTCGACCGTAGGAGGTCCATTTCCTCTGTTTTGTGGTACGCCAGACCCCTCCCGATCAACAGGACCCCGTTCCAAACGTAGGAGGTCTGTTTCCTCCATTGTGCGGTACGCCAGGCCTCATTTCCATCACCTGGTCCGTCCAAGCCCTCCCGATGAACACGACCACGCATTCCGTTCTGACCCAGCCGGTTGGCTCCCACGCGTTCCGTTGCCTTCCCATGAACACGACGCATTACGTTGCCTCCCCATGAACATGACGCATTTCGTTGCCTCCACATGAACACAATGACGATGCCGTTTCTCCGTTCCAACCCAGCCATGTACACGAGCCCTGGCCGTACGTATGCGCGAGTAGGCGTTCGAGACCCCGCTCGTATGTACACATACGTGGCTGTATTTTCTTTCTTGCACCCTGGCCACTGTATGTATGTGTACATGCTACGTGCGCGCCTCTACTACGACACGTGCGCACCTCTACATCGACCAGTATGTACGTACACGTTCGTGACCAGAATGACAACGCTACGTACGCTTCGACCAGGTGGGTCCCGACTGTCGGGCACTTCCTTGCCTGCGAAGATGTAGCTGGTGGGTCCCAACAGTCAAGGGCGAATCATTTTTTTGCCCGGATGCATTTCCTTGCGTGTGAAGATGTAGCTGGTGGGTCCCAGCAGTCAAGGGGAAATGTTTTTTTCGCGAAATACAGTGGCCCGTCAGGTGGGTCCCAGCTGTCAGGTGGAGGAATCATTATTTTCCGTGTAATAAAGAGGCACTTCCTTCCTGCGGCCGTGGACCCAGCTGTCAGCCTCTCCACGTACAGTCCACGTCCGATGGAAGTCATTCCTTGACCACGTTGACCATGCCGCGCTGAGAGCACCAGGGCGGTGGACGATGGCGAGGCCTAGGAAGGGGACGACACGGAGGTAGGGAAGACTCAGCAGTTGTTTCCCAAGCGGAGGGGAGTATGACTGTATGAGGGTTTACTGTTTCGTCTGCCGTGGCCGGAGAATAACAAGAGGTGTGGGTGAGTAGAGGGATGGCTAGGCCAGCGATGGGAGTACGGTCGGGCGGTGAGGCCTGCGCGGCAGCACAGCCGGCCGCGAGGAGGAGGGAGCAGGCAGTCCCTCCGACGCTTGTTTGAGCGACTCGAGCAGGAAGAGCAGAGATTGAAAAAGCACGACGGCCGTTGGATGGACATCCAACAGTCAGTGCTTGTGCGTCAACCTTTTTTTAGGAAAGCCTCAAATCTGTGGAAAACAGCATACAGCCCATCTGCCATTATTTCTAATAATTTACAGCCCATTTGAAAATTCTTAAGGGTTTTTTTGGAGCCCGTATTCTTTTTGTTAGCATTACAACCCATATTGTGGCAACGGTTAAAAAATTATACGAAATTTTGCATATTTCGATGCGGTCCGAACTGTTTTTAATCCCGAAATTTCGACTCACATTCAAACTGATTTTAAAATAAATGTATATCAATATAAAATCCAACAAATTCTCCACGCATAAAAATTAATGTAATTTAAAATCTTGAAATGAAAAAAAGATATTTGAAACTAATTACCGGTTTGATGTGTTTTAAAAATGTACAACCCATTTCTCATTACTGATGGGCCATTTTCTCGGCCAGCCGAATGAAAGCTCTCCTCGTCTTGAAAGATTTGCAGCCCAACAGGCCTGACAAAGCGACTTACTTGGCAAATCACAAAAAAACTGGGCCGTGGCCGTGGACCTAGATGTCAGCCTCTCCACGTACAGTACTCTTCTGATGGAAGTCGTTCCTTGACCACGTTGACCACGCCGCGCGGAGAGCACCACAGCGGTGGACGACGGCGAGGCCTAGGAAGGGGACGACGCGGCAGTGGAAGCCCGCGCGGAGAGGACTACGAGGGTTCACTGGTTCGGCTGTGATGTGAGGCTGTCGTCGCCGCAGGGCCTGGCCAGCAGTGGGAATAGTAGGGGGCGGTGAGGCCTCTGCGGCAGCACAGCCGGCCACGGGAGGCAGGAGCATGCGGCACGAGCGGCACTGCTTTGGGCAGCTGGAGCAAGAAGACTAGAGGTTGAAGAAGCACTACGGCCATTGGATGGACATCGTACGGTCACTGGAGCTAGAATCGTTCATATTGTCTAAGTTGAGAAAGCCCTTCATCCCCGTTAACTTAGTAGGCCCACAAGTCAGCCTCCCAGCAAGGTGGGTCCCATCTAGCCGGGGGAGTATTCATTTTTTGTGCGTAATAAGGAGGCACTTCCGGTGGGTCTGAGCTGACGGCGGGGGGAACGTTTTTTCGCGAAATACGATGGCCCGTCCGATGGATCCCAGCAGTCAGGGGGAAACGATTTTTTTCGCAAAATACTGGTGGCCCGTCCGGTGGGTCCCTGCTGTCAGGTGGAGGAATAATTATTTTCCACGAAATAAGGAGGCACTTCCTTGCGGCTGCCGTGGACCCAGCTGTCAGCCTCTCCACGTACAGTACTCTTCTGATGGAAGTCGGTCGTTGACCACATTGACCACACCGCGCCAAGAGCACCACGGCGGTGGACGACGGCGAGGCCTAGGAAGGGGACGATGCGGAGCCGTGCAAGACGCGGCAGTGGATGCCCGCGCAGAGAGGAGTACGAGCGTTCACTGGTTCGGCTGCGGTGTGAGGCTGTCGTCGCCGCAGAATAACAGGGGGTGTGGGTGAGTGGAGGGATGGCCTGGCCAGTGGTGGGAGTAGTATGGGGCGGTCAGGCCTCCACGGTAGCACAGCCGGCCACGGGAGGCAGGAGCAGGCGGCACGACCGGCGCTGCTTTGGGCGGCTGGAGCAAGAAGACCAGAGGTTGAAGAAGCACTATGCCCGTTGGATGGACATCATACGATCACTGGAGTATTGACTAAGTTGACAAAGCTCTCCGTCCCTGTCAACTTAGTAGGCCCACAAGTCAACCCAACAATATGGCGGGTCCAAGCTAGCAGGGGGTATTCATTTTTTTGGGCGTAATAAGGAGGCACTTCCTTGCATGCGAAGATATAGCTGGTGGGTCCGACCTGTCAGCAGGGGGGTGACGTTTTTTTCGCGAAATACAGAGGCCCTTCCTGTGGGTCCTAGCTGTCAGGTGGAGGAATCATTATTTTGCGCGTAATAAGGAGGCATTTCCTTGCGTGCGGCCGTGGACCCAGCTGTCAGCCTCTCCAAATACAGTCCACTTCCGATGGATGTCGTTCATTGACCATGTTGACCAGGCCGCGCCGAGAGCACCAGGGCGGTGGACGACGGCGAGGCCTAGGAAGGGAACGACACGGAGCCAGGGAATACTCGGCAGTTGTTTCCCACGCGGAGGAGTACGAGGGTTTACTGGTTCGTCTGTCGTCACCGGAGAATAACAGCATGTGTGGGTGAGTAGAGGGATGGCTAGGCCAGCGATGGGAGTATGGTGGGGATGTCAGGCCTGCGCGGCAGCATAGCCGGCCGCGGGAGGAGGGAGCAGGCAGTACCGCCAGCGCTTGTTTGAGCGGCTTGAGCATGAAGAGCAGAGATTGAAGAAGCACGACAGCCGTTGGATGGACATCCAACAGTCACTGCTCTCGTGTGTTGACTAAGTTGACAGGGCGTTGCGTGTGCATCAACCTTTTTTTTATGAAAGCATACACGTCAACCTGTAGTAGGCGCACAAGTTAGCCTCAAATCTGTGGAAAACAACATACAACCCATCTTCCATTATTTCTAATAATGTACAGCCCATTTGCTAATTCTTAAGAATTTTTTTGGATCCCATCTTCTTTTTGTTAGCATCACACCCCATATTGTGGCCACGGTTAAAAAGTAACCGAAATTTTGCATATTTCCGTGCGGTCAACTGTTTTTAATCCAGAAATATCGATTCACATTCAAACTATTTTGAAAAATAATTTATATAAATATAAAATCCAAATAATTGTCCACGCATAAAAATCAATGGAATTTAAGATCTTGTAATGAAAAAAAATTGAAACTAATTCCCGGTTTGATGTGTTTTAAAAATGTACAGCCCATTTCTGGGCAAACCGAATGAAACTCTCCTCGTCTTGAAAGATTTGCAGCTCAGCAAGGCCGATAAAGCAAGTAGTCCTTGTTTGGGTATTTCTTTAAAACAATAGAACTGGGCTAGCCATTTTCAGCAGGAAAAAAACACAACTGGGCTTATGATGTGGTAAACATAAATAAAACCCTGGCTAGACGGGCCACAGCCCCCGCACAACCCCGTTGTTACCCTGATCCGTCGCTAAAACTAGTATAAATAACAACTGCTTGTTCCTCAAAAAAAACTGCGCGACTTGCTGGGTCCCTGGTGTCAGCCGCTCGTAGTGTAATTCTCTCGTTTATTGACTACGTTGACAATGGCGTGAGCCCCAGATGTCCAACCATTAGGAGGAACCATATTTTTGGGCTTTGTACTATAGAGGCACTTGCTTGCGTACTGCCATGACGCTGGTGGGTCCCTACTGTCATCCTCTCCACGTACAGTCATCTCCTTGTTCCTCTCGGTTGTTGACGACGTTGACAATGCAAGAGGGTGGCGCACCGCGCACGGCGAGCAAACCAAGGCCGCAAGGCGAAGGACGACGGCGAGGCCTCAGATGGAACGAACAGGAGCCGTTGAAGATGTGCCGGTCCAGTCGCAGGAGGAGGTGAGTATGAGGGTTGACTGGTTTGGGCGCGAGTGCGTGTTGGGGCTGACATCGCCGGAGAATAACAGGACGTGTGGGGGAATAGAGGGAGGGACTAGCCAATGTTGGAGGGTACGTATGGTAGGGCGGCAGAGGCGCGGCTAGCCATGGGAGGCGGGAGCAGGCGGAGCCGACGGGGTGGTTTGGTTTGGGCGATTGGAGGAAGAAGAAGACAAGAGATAGAAGATACACGACAGATGTTGGATGTCAATCCAACGGCTGGTAGGCAGAATCGTTTGTTGACTGGCTTGTAAGTCGACACCACCTTGGATAGGCTATTTCCTTGCAGGTCCCAAATGTCAGAATCCAAATCTTTCACGGTCATGCAGCCTTGCCTATGAA
The DNA here is from genome assembly GCF_056163025.1 of Triticum urartu. Lineage (NCBI taxonomy): Eukaryota > Viridiplantae > Streptophyta > Magnoliopsida > Poales > Poaceae > Triticum > Triticum urartu. The sequence goes on along the minus strand of NC_141878.1, from coordinate 413,859,625 downwards.
AATTTACAGCCCATTTGACGTGCTAGTTCGAAATAAGTTGTGGGTGCTGGTGGGGGCTAATCACTTGGCTTCTGTAATGCACAGTGAGCTCAAGCAGCCGACGAGAGTGATGTTATTTCCCTTGGTTTGGATTTTTTACAATATTTCACTCTAAATTAAACGAATGGCAAGCCATTTGCCTTGTTTCAAAGAAAATATGACAGTCACAGCCAAGTTGAAAAGGGCAGGAACATCTAACTCCAGCTTACAAACTGTACAAAAGCACGAGGGTTAATTGTTCATCAGGTTTACAAAAAACTAGATTGAAAAGGGCAACAACATCTAACTCCAGCACTGTTTTCGGCAGTCACAGTCAAATGGATCGGTCAGGTCCATAGAATGAACATCCTGGGTCGTAAAATTTACTGGATTATGACCACAATATGTTGTAAATAGAAGCCCGGCACATTCAGAAGCACTTTTGCCCACCTGAAACTCCTTTTTTTGCTCTTCGACATACCCATCCGTCAAAACCATGCTGCTGATAAACTTAAGCCTGATGGACAATAGTAACCTCGCATTCAGCAGGAAGAATGTGACAAATCTTGTGTTTGCATGGTTGGCTACATATCGTTCTAGCGTTATTGTCTTCAATCGAATCTCATGAGAAGTGAGAAAATCCCGATGCTTACGAATACACCGATTGGTTATAACTTTCTTACCCCGTCCTGTTGCCTAAATAGACATGAAGATTGAAAACAGTTAAGGTCTAAAAGAAGAGTGTCGAAAGAGCAACAGCTGAACGGTTAATTCTAGTACACTATATGCGGGCTTCCAATGTGCGTGAAATTATCACCTTTATATACAACTTCTCCAGACATGGAAAGCATTGCAGCAAGCCAATAATCTTGTTCAGATCAAAACTATTCATTTGGATATATAAGATCTTGACAGAATCCAGCACCATTGATAGGCCATCCATGGAGAAACTCTTCATTGAGCATAGAACATAATATTAGTACAAAATGTGTACTCCAAGATGATATATAAATTATGCGCAGAAATTTAAAATGTACCTTATGGTTACAAGTGTAGATGATAATATAAAGTACCTGAAGAACTGTGGAGCCAAACACCATATTGAAATGAGCACAGAGATCATGTATTACACCCAAGGTCTCCAGTTTAGGCGCAGAGAGGACGGTTATTTGCAACGGTGAATAACTAGAATCAAGAATCAACCTTTGAAGTGAAGGGGCATCTTGGATGATGAGCTGCATGTCGTCAAAAGAAACTCCAATTCTTACAAGGTTAGGCGACTTTATTTGGAGACAACCGATTCTAACTGTGAAAACAAGCACCAAGCACTCCAGTGCAGGGCAACTGGAGTGGATGATGTTGTGCAATGAGGCCTCCGATATACGAACCTGCACAAGTGAAAGTTTCTTGAGAAATGGGAGTCGAAGGTTTAGTACCAGATTGTCTGGTAGGTAGCACTGCGCAAAGGTGGCGGTGTGGAGAGAGGACGAAAACCCCGAGATGGACATCGGTACTGAGGGCACAAGTTCATGGCGTTTGGTATGTGGTATGTGATTTCCAGGGGAATAGTAGAACTCAAGCAGTTGTAGTTCTATGAATTCAGGGGATTCCAACCACGCGTCCACCGTGCAGGGCATGGTATGCTTGCTCAGGTAGCATGACGGGATGTAGAGGCTTTGAACGGAGCCCTGGTGGGAGGAGATGATGGCTTCGGGGATTTCAAAATCATTGAAGAGAGATAGCTGACGACACTCGAGATTAAGGGGAACGGCGTGCCATAGAGGGCGCCACCGAATTGAGAGGACTTGGGTGCGGCAGCAATCCTTGGTGGGGAGAAGCGAGATGATCTCCCCAAGGATGGCATCTGGGAGATCGCTGATGCGGTCCACCCGAGATTCTACGGGTTCCTGGGATCCAGTCGGGGCGGGGTCGCCGCTTCTCCCCGCGCTGCCGGGTGCGGGATCTACAACAGGCGTCGCCGCTGGCGGGAGCCTCATCTCCTTGGCGCTGGGGTCAGCCGACTCCATTTTCCTCGAGGGCGTCGCGTCACGCTCACGGATTTGAGCAGAGTAACGAATGACGAGCCTAGTTGTAGTGCGAGCGAAGAAGAAGGGGAGCTGGGGGTTTTCTGTAGGAGTGAGGAAGAAGGGGAGCTGGGGTTTTCTGTAGGAGTGAGGTGAGGAATTTGGGGGTACGAGTGGAGCGAGCTGACGTGACGTGGGTGGGAGCGAGGAGGAAGAAGAGCACCCAGGTTTTTTGGGGGGGGGGGTGTGCTAGGTGTGGGTAGCGCCTCTCATTCAGTAAATATATGGGCTTTTGAATTGATTTTACTATTTACTAGTGTGGATGGGCTGTTTTGTCTTGGGACCCGAGAAACAATTACTACTAGTATAGTGGAGACACTCTACAGCTACACAGAAAAACAATTACTACTAGTACAGTGGAGACACTCTACCGCTTCTGGCTCCTCCTAGGTCATTGAAACATCTCCCTCTACTGAATGACGTTATACTTTTGTTCACCGACATGCGGGCCATGCAGCGTGCGGGCCCAAATGCCATCCACCAAATTAGAAGGCAGTATGCAGGCGGAGAGTCACCGCAGTCGTAGCGCGGCAGTAACGAGCCGTCGTATCACAAAACCCCACCTCCCCGCAGCCTAAGTTTGACTGACGAAGCAACCATCATTTCACTCTTCGCTGAATCCCCTTCTCCCTCGCCGTCTTCAAGAAAGGCAACACTTGCATCTGCCACTGTTCTTCTCTCCGAATGAAGGGAAGGTAAGCGGATCCATGATGTTGGTATATTTTCGTTCAAAGGAAAAAAAGAACTTTTGCAAGCAGTAACCAATCCTTACTCTCTTTTTTGTTTCATTGTCATTGCGATTGTGTTTTCCTTTCAGTGGACTCCTAGTATTTGTCAGTTTCATGATGGACCAAGGAGAACTAGGCAAAGATCTGCCGATATTGGAGTAGACGCGGGAGGCTGATCCCCATGAGACAGAGAGCTCCAAGAAGATGGAGGCAACCACCGAGGCGACCCCAGATACTGATATGGTCAACGCCCCATTTAAGGTTACAGCCCCCGTGGCACTGCAGGAGCAGTTTTCCCCCTTCGAGGATGTGTCCCCCCCCCCCCCCGCTGAGCTGCCCAAGGTGATTTCCTTCTTTGCCGATCTCGATTGTGGTTTTTCATCTAAGTATGTGGTAAAAAATTTTAGAAAAGGAAGTATGTGGTGATTAATAATGCAAAATTTTATTAGCTTCAATGCCATGGTATACGTAGTGGTTTAAATAACTTGTGTTTCTTATACTGAAAAGTAATTCAGAATTTGTTTCTGTTTCAATTAGAGCCCTGATGCAGACAAGGATTGTGTGGTTGTACATGTCACTTGCTATGAGACGGACGACCTGAATATACGCACTGGGAAAACAGAGTTTTTGGCTGTTGGATCCTGGAAGCCATTTGCGGTTATACCAATGAAGAGTTGTATTCCAGCCTCACTGTTGTCAGGCGTGTTGTCCAGGGTGTACTGAAGCACAAGAAGTTCAAAGCTACTCCTTCGTTTGTGAGGAATACTATTCTTGTCAAGCTTACGCAGGAAGATGACGTGGCATGCCTCCACAAACAAGTTTATCAGTGGCAAGGCCACAAGGTTGTCTTCATGAAGGTTCACAGGATTGAGCTGCTGCCGGACGTCCTCGATGATGTTCATGGCAAGGTCCGTCTTGTGTCCAGCCCAAATTAGATCGAGGCATGAAATAGTTTCCCCAGCTAGTGTTTAATAGTAGTTTGGATTGTGTCTAATTATCCGAACCTTGCATGTTATCGACCCCTCTGGGGCTAGTACTCTGTTTGAATCTGTCTATGGGAACTACTGCTACTTTTGTGTGCCCATGAATCATGTGAGAACCATCGTAATTGTTGCCGAAACAGATGTGTCCTCACTAGTTTTTTCATGAATATGGCATGGTAAGACATAAGTTGTCACGGTTTATCATACGAGCAGTGTGTGTTTTGATGAAATAGAGCACTCGTTCGAGAACCGTGCACCGACGTATACATAAGTACTTGTAAACATTGTTGGTGCTACCCCACTTGTAAGCAGTTGTGCAAAACACGGCACATTGGCTCAGCTCGCTTCAACACTAGGCTATCGACCAGCTAACAATCAACAATCTATTGTCTGACATATAAACAACTATGTATCTTGTTACAGTGGTTCATGCAGTTAATTGAGGCCACAATGTAATAAATTCCAAACGTTCACACGCTAGTCTTCTTAAAACTGAGGTGTGTGCTTTTGATTGCACGGATAGAAACGATACGGAGACAGACATCCCGAAACGATATGGAGACAGACATCCCTGTTTGCACAAATAAGAAATACGGTTATTTAAACAGTGACAGATATTACTACTTTCCCCCATTTCCTCTTAGAACCAAGTCCTAGATTCATGCTACAGCTTTCCCACTTTCTTCCCTGTTTGAACCAACGCTTTGAGTCGACTGTATGAAATAGCTTTACTTCTAATCTACTACTACTATAATGCGGCAATTTTGAAATTGGATTTACCACTCCATCTTCGGTTCTCCCGCCCAAACAAGCATTGGCTCAAAATCCACTGTTCATTTCCCCTCTCATGCATATCACTGTCGTCCATCAAACAAAGGATGACATGATCTGACGGCTAAGAGCTGCCGGATTCGCTCCCTCTCCTTCTGCACATGGCCGACTCTGCTCTCCAAGTAAACAAATAAAGAAGTCACCTGGGAAATAAACACTCTACTACTAACTTATTTTTTTAGATTACTGTAAAAATCGGTTTTTTAGATGCCGCTATACTGCAAAGTTTACACTGTTCACATAATATAACATTGCATGGCTGATGCTAGCTAAAGTTTTATTCTGCTTCATCGAGAAATGTAATATTTTTATTATTTGCAGAAAAAGTGTAATATTTTATTTTAGTCATACATAAGCTATACCTCAAGCTAATACAGGACATGAGTGTCTGTCAGACCTAAATGACTTATTTAGTTGCACAAACAGTCCATAAACATGCATGTAAACCGTCAAACAACTCTGGAACTATACATCAGGGGAACCCAGGAAACAGCATATAATAAAACTACAACTTTTATCTTGTAATCAAATTCTTACTTGGAACTCAGTTTGATTTGTGCAAGTGATTTGCTTCTTATTTCAGAATAGTCCTTAGATCATGCAAACAAACACACTATGATATCTACTCAAGATACGAGTACCCATTTCTATCTCTAAAAAGAAGGTATATGAGTATCTATCATACAGAACATACGTGCAAAGCACATGTCTTAGTAGAATTCTAGGTGGCTTTGGAACAGCGGACGGAAGTAGAAAAGGATCCACACGAAGGGAGCTGGGGTAGTAGAGCAAGGCAGGTTTCAAAGGAATATATACCTGAGGGTCGTCGGCATGTCGCAAAGACGGCGTTGAGAGGCCGCATCTTGGCCACAATACCGCAGGGAGGAAGAAGGGGTCGGAGGCCCTCCCGAGCCAGCGCTCTCAAGGAGAGAATGGCACGGCCGCCGATCGGGACGCGCGGGCAGCCGTTGGTCTCCTCCCTCGCCGCCGACGACAGCGTGAACGATGCACCTACACCCCTGCCCCGGTCGAGGTTGTCCGGCCGGATTTGTGACCAGCCGTGAGCTGAGAGAGAGTGTGGCCACCTATGTGTTTCTTAGATCTGGAGAGCATGAGAGAGTGAATGAGAGGAACCCTAGTAAAGCAAGCGCTAAGGCTCCTGCTTTTATATATAGTGGAGTGATTTTGTTGTACTAGCTTCAAAAAAATGCGCTCCTACATGTACCCGCGAGTGGGTGTGAGAGAACTAGTGCGTGCGTGCACCGCTTCTCTTCATGAGAGTACAATATACTATGCCCAAAGAATGTTCGCCGCAAGAGTAATAGTACAAGTGTGTGATGTGTGAGCTAAAATAAAATGTGCGCGCCGTCTTTTGTTTTTTAGAAGTTCTGAGGGTAGGGTGTGAATAGCACATATGTGCGTGACGTCTACCTGCAGATAGACGGTGGGTGCGACGTGCGAGTCTGCGAGAGGACTCGGGAGAGTCATGACTCGTGAGGGTGCGTGTGCGTGTGAGAGAGGGGGCACGTATCAATGCAATGCATGTGTCCGTAAATCATTATCCGACAAACGTTTGCCACAAGCCTTTTCCTGATGAACGCCGTAAGGACCGTTAGATTGGCATCCGACAGTGTCAGTTTTGCCATGTCATTTAACAGAACAGCCACTCCTCCTACACACAAATCTTCCATGTGAGTGTTAGCAACTGCCGTATGCTCCCTCCGTTCTGAAATGCAGTGCATATAGCTTTATTGAAAATTCAAACCTCGCAAACTTTTACAGATTTTTTGTGTACCAAATTGCACATGTAGATTACCATATATATATATATATATATATATATATATATATCATTTCATTCATCTTCGAGAGGTAACTATAAAGTTGGGTGAGGAGTCTACAAAGAAAGACCATCGTATCACCCGCAGCAATTTCAAGCACCCTTTAGTGTCGAGGAATATCATAGGAACTCTATATGATATGATTTTTATAGGATTTTTTCCTTTAGAGCCAATTGGTTCATAGGAATAGATTCATATACTCCACATTTCAAAGGAAATAAACATGATATCATTTCTATAGCTTTAGAGCCACTTGGTTCATATGAATGGATTCCTATACTCCCATAATTTGAAAGGAAAATAAACATTAGCATATATTCAATAGAAAAGTTCCTATGATATGAACCAAATTACATCTCTTTTCTAATCCCTCCTCATAGGAATTGAGAAACATGTCATCTCTAGATTCAATAGAAAAGTTCCTATGATGTGAACCAAATGACATCTCTTTTCCAATCCCTACTCATAGGAATTGAGATGCTCCATGTCATCTCTTTCCCTACAACTTCCATGTATACATCTTCTATTCCTAAATAGATACTACAACCCACTAGTAGCTTTTTTCCAAAACATGCAACTATGGCACAAGAACTATATAGTGTGCCAATAACTTTGAAAGATGGTCGCTGGATGAAGCTAACCCGACAGTGCAGAGATAGGCAAATCCGAGCACTACTGGCCGTTGGATATCATCAACATTCCACCAGATCTCCCACATGTACAATTCAGAAGACTCCATGGTTGAACTTAAGCATAATGCACAAACCTCAAAACACAAGCACTTCTCCTTTGTTCTAGAATCTTCTGTATCATAATTGATTATTTTTTCTCAATGAATTGCCGTTATTTGTTTTTTACTTTATGATTTACTCCCTCTGTTCCAAAATAGATGACCCAACTTTGCACTAACTTTGTACAAAGTCAGTGCAAAGTTGGGTCATCTATTTTGGAACGGAGGGGGTAAAATGCACAACCCCATGAATCTTAACATTTTTATAAAACTTATTGATTTTGAATGAGATGAACTATAAGAACTAAACGAACATCTACATCATTCATATATGACTCAAAGCTTTACATGCTATAGTGTGTATTTATACATAATTTGGTTTCGAAATCTCATGCGTTCAATACATGTGTACCTTACTAGTTTTGAGTACAGTAGCAAATTTCACGTGGCCCCGGGTATATCAAAATGCAGGGCCCATGCATCATTGCTTTTCGGTCGAACCTACGTCCACAATTTTTTGTACGTACGTCCAAAATGCTGCCTCGTTTCTGTAAAACCAAGCGGCCCACACATATTTAAGGCGTCGGCTCGAACCCGTTTACTACGACGTGGCCCCGCACGCCGTAGTACTCCTACAAACCCTACCACCGCACTCATCATCGGTTTTCTTCAAGAGGACGAGGGAGAAGCCGATTTGTAGTGGAGGCGCTTTCAAGAAAAGGATCTGTAGTGGAGACCCCTACCCTAGGGTGCCCTAGGTAGCTACTGCACGCATCATTGTTTTCTCTTTTCTTTATGCTCTTGCACCCTAGAGTGAAATGATGGTTGCTTCGTCCGTCCAGCTTAATGCGGGAAAGGTGGGGCTTTGTGATTTGACCCCTTGTCGCTCATTTTCTACTATTGCGGCTCTACGACCGGGGTGCCTCCAATTCCAACCGCTGCTCCGAACTGTAATTTGGTGCATCGCACATGGAACAAGACGGTGGATGAGCCACATGTCAGCCAAAGGGGTCCTGCTAAGTGTGTCACCATTTCGTGTGCGGACTGACCCTGCTTGAGTTGCTACGCCAACACGATAGGAGCAGCCTACCACTTGGTTTTGCTTCTTGGTGAATCCCGACTATATTGATCTAAAAAGATACGTGCTGAACTACCCTCTCCATCTTGGTTTTTTTATTTTTAGGTGTCTCGGTTTATAGGGCCTGCATGTAGTTCTAGGTCATCCATTTGACTAACTAAATATGAGTTACTATGTCACAAAAAGTATATCATTGGATTCTTAAGCGGATGTAGTTGTATTTAAAAGTCGAGGGCGGGGCTTTTCCTGCGCGGTAGGCGGCGGGGCAGTTCCGCCTAGTCGGTTCGACAAAGACGCAAGAAGACGAGGGAGTAGGCTGCTGCAAACGTAGGGCTGTGTGATTTGACAGCGAGTTACTGCTGGACAGGTGGGGCCCCGTGATTTGACTTGCCATTATCATTTTAACTGCGGCGCTACGACCGGAGTGAGTCTCCTAGATTCCTGACCACCTCCATACAGGTGCCTCTCCCAATGCTCCACCATGTAGTAGAGGCTGGCTCTTGCATGAGACCCCACTTCTCCACTTTTTCCTTGCCTCTCTTTCCTCCACATATGCAAAAATGCCATGTAAAGCGCACTATTGTACTTACTTTTCCTTCCTCCTACAGGTGCTTAAGCTTGCCACATAGGCATAAAGTCTGATGTGGCAAGTTAATCAAGAAGAGAGAGACTAGTTTGGTGACCCAAGGAAGAAACGGTGTTAAGCGCGTGTACCTTGGTGAAAAGACAATTTTGAGTCTATAACTAATTAAATGAAGCAAACTTAGCAACACCATTTCATTGGAAGAGGTCACTCCTTGGCAAATGCAATAAATACACGCGCTTAGCACCGTTTCTTCCTTGAGTACGAAGAAAGAGATAGAGAGGAGTAAAAAATACACTTATAGCCAACCTTGTTGTAGTATGAGTGACTAAGTGATGACTATGTATGACATGCCAACATCAGATAGCCTAATGCACCGTGTTAAATCTCCAAGGGCGCGACCGCACAAGCGACGCGACGGTCGTGGTAGGCGCGACCATGATAGAGGCTGCTGGCAGCCCTTGGATCTGAGATCAAACGGTCGCATGCTAAGTTGCTGAAAATTTGCAGAATAACCCTCCAGGATAGGATATTCACCCATAGGTCTAGAATCATGCCATGCAACCGTTCGATCTCAGATCCAAGGGCTCTCAGAAGCCCATATCATGGGAGAATGGAAAGCCACTACCCTGTCGTTCGCACACTGCAGTTCGCTCCTACTCGTCCCCGCACGTCCTTCAATACTACGGCGGTTCGCTCCTAGTCGTCCTGTCCATTCACATTACGGCAGTTCCACTAATCCTAACCCTCCTCCCAAATCCATGGTGTCCCAAATCTCCATGATCGGCGATGAGTACAAGGTTAGAACCATCACCGGCGATGAGTTCGACGTCATCTACACCTGTTCTTCCGTGACGGTGAAAGGATGCGTTTCTTGCTTCAGACGCATGTTCGAAAACTCAGATGATGAGTGGGTCGCTGGGCTAGATGCTGAGTACACCACAGTCCTGGGATGAGAGAAGGATCTAAAGGACAAAGAGAGGAAGATGCCCGCCGTGATCCAGGTTTGCGTACATAACGTTTGCTTGGTCTACCATATATGCCATGCCGACGTTGAGTGCCAGGATTTTAAGAACTTCCTCAAGGACAAAACAGTGAAATTCGTTACTGTAGACTTTACGAATGATGAAGAAGTCTTGGGTCGGATAGGCCTCGTTGTAGGCAACCCCTTCGACCTCCAAAAGAATCGACTGGTGCCCTCTCGTCAGCCTTCAATGCTGACCCTGGCAGGAGCCATGGTTCATCCTTCGTACGGTAAACTGGATAAACCTCCATACACGTTTCATCGTCATGCATGGCAGCAGAATGTACTAGATATAGACCACATCCACTACGCTGCAATGGATGGCTACCTTTGTTTCAATATCTACAAGGGTTGGATGAAGAGCAACAGCCAAGTGTGCGGTTCAAGCAAAGAATTATCGGCCAAGAGGGATAGGGACAAGGACAAAGTCGAGGACGTGGACGAGGACTCCGAGTAAGGTGGCAGTGTCGTTGCTCATGGTGGTTCTAAACTTCTAATGCAGTGTCTACCGGATTAGTTGCATAGTTTAATTTCATGTGTGCTTAGTTTAATTTGAGGGGTGTGTTGTGCTGAGCCCCCAGCAGAACTATGTTATGTTTCTTCTCGTTACTTTAACTCTTCAGTATGTACATACTACTAGTATTACTTTAATAGAATTTAGCACCCCAATTAAGCACATACTAGCTTTTTTAATAGTACTATATGCATAATTTGGCGATGAGCGCTCTCTATATGTACCACCTTTTTTTAATTTCAATTTTTGCTCCATGGCGCAATCCATCGATAGTACTACTATACAAAAGTATACATTTTTTAAAAGGCTAGAGTACTGTTCATCACATATATAGCCAGTTAAATTCTCAACCTAGAACGACGTGCATGCCATGTAGTAAACCGATACGGAGGAAGTATAGTAAAAATGAGGTGATTTTACCGAGCGATCGGCGGGGGAGCATGGCCTGTCATGCGGTCCCACGTGTCATGATGTACCAAGGCGATGCGCGTGTCCCTCTTGAGGCAGAAGCAATACTAGTACGTGGTCTGAGATGATGGCAAACCGAAGTGTTAAATAATGGTTGCTTCATCCGTCTGGGAAAGTGCGGCGTTGTGATTTGACGTCTCATTGCTCATTACTACTATTGGGCCGGTACGAGTGGGGTGCGTCCCCCCTGCTGTTCTGCACTGTTATTTGGGGCTTGACACGTCGACCCGGTTGCTATATGTCCCACATGTCGGCGACAGGAAGTACAGAATTCATGAAAGGGAGCATCGACGGAGGAGTATACTATAGAATTCATGAAAGGGTGCGACTTAGTTTTGGAATAATCTATTTTTACGGAGTACGTACCCACTAGGGTTTATAGGGCTCATCTAAAAAACATTCATTTTACGTTTGATATGTCTCAATTCTACTATACTAATAGTAGTACCATTACATGTTGGATTTCAAGGTGCGTTAGATCACCTGACGCAAGCAGTGTCAAGAGGAAACTAACCAATGCATGTACAGGTTCAAGGAAATTTAGTGGTCATTCATGCATTCGTTCTAATTAATGCCTCGATAAACATAACTTCTTGAGAAAAACGAGCGTACTAATTACTTGTGCAAACTACGAAATTAATTCGACCACTCACCGTCTACCTTGGTTGGAGAGATTTTGAAATTGAGCCATAAATTGGAAAGGAGGGAGTAGTAAATTTTGTCTCGATTACTATTTGTGGCCTTGTATAGATGCAAAATGTACTTTTTTATAGTGGACTTGTATAAGTAAATGGAGGGAGTACTAACCGGAGTACATAGTAGGGACGAGGAGTAAACGGAGGGAGTAGTAAAATTTTCTCCTCGTGCTACGAGCCACCGCGCGCGTGGGCGAGGGAGCGGGCGTAATGCGTAGTAAGCAAGCTTCACCTCATCCTGCGAGCCACCGCGCCCATGGGCGGGGGAGACGGCGTACTAAGCAAGCTTCTCCTCGTTCTGCGAGTTGACGGGACACATCAAAAGTACTCTAGTGTATAGAGCCTTGCCTCTAAGGTAGGCCCCACATGGTTTGCCTCTTTTTTTAATTTAACATAACGCGTCAAGTTGCAATATGTTTGTTCACCCGTGGTAGACGATCCTCCCTCCACCAAGTGGACAACCAGTACACGTGCCAAATTACCACATGGGCTGCCTTTTTCGTATAGAAATGAGCTCCACTGTGTACCCGCGCAGGTGTGGTTGGGAAAGAGACGGGAGTACATGCGCCGTGCGTGCACCTCTTCTCTTCGTGCACGTCCCCCACCTACGTGGGTGTGTGTGAGAGAGATACAAACCTAGACATAATGCACCGTCCATCCCCATGCCTCCGCCCAGTCCGACCACCAGTCACCACCACGCCCCACTCCTCCTCACCTTATCTCTCATCTTTCTCCCTCCATTTTTATATACAAGGGGCCACTATCAAAATTACAATTTGCAGATATACAAGGCCACTAACACTAATCGATGCAATATTAATGGTGTTTGCCTCGTGGTACTAGCAAAGGAGGACATTAATTATCCCTTGCATGCATGCGGGAGTTTGTAAAAAAATGCATCTTGATGTTCTGTGCAATGCACGGGCATCTTGCTAGTCCATGAAAACAACACATGGCAAAATTCCACGAGATTTGAATCTATTGGTGACCCTTTTGTCCACCGGTGCCTTTGCCACCGATGAACGAGGAATGGCTCGGGTGCTGATGCTATCATGCATCCTCCAGCGCGCATGTTGGAGATGAGCTCGCACGAGCTGTGTTTTTTTGTCCCACAACGCCGCCCGAGCCGCCTACAGACCTACCGGCGACCCGCAAATTACGCCATCCAACCGTAGCCGCAGACATTATGACAGCAACTCAACCAACCAGACGAAATTCACGCAAACACATAGACAAACTGATATTTCATATAAACAACGACGGAAATCATATAAAATACCAGATTTTGATACAAACATGACGGATTTCATTACATTCAAATGAACTACGCGGTGCTAGTTCTGGACAGCACGGGTATATAATACCTGGCCTAAATGGTCGCCCGCCGATCGATTTGTGTTCCTCATGTCCGGCAGCATGATCACCGGACTGCCGGGAGCCCCGGAGGTATATGCTTCAGCACAAAGGACGGCTCGCTTCCCCACTGCCCAACTGATATCATTGGCTGGTGCCAAAGATGATGGTGGCCCGCACCGGTTTGAGTTCATCACCGGCCACTACTTCGCCTTGGTCGGCACCGGCTCGAGTTCATCCTAACATTCCCCTCTTCCGTGGAGCCCATGCGGGGTCGACGAAGGTCCTCGCAAAAAAAGGATCCGGCAAGACACCTACTGTGTACGCCAGCGTCGCCTCTGCGGTGGCCTTCATGGGACCCAAGTGGCGGCGGCCTCCCGTATTCTACTTCTCCTCGATGATGGCGGCGGACGCGGAGGCGCTAGCCACCCACTCGTCGCTCTCCGCGCACCCGGCTTCTATCGCTGCTTGCATGGCGCGGACACCGGCATGGGAGTCTCGGCCACAGAAACAAGAGACGCGATACGATGCGGCGGCATGGACGGCAGCAACGACGCCCGTGCGCCGCTCCTTGTCGAGCTGGCCTGGAGCGGCGAGTTGCTGAACCGCGCGCCGGCTTGGGGCGGCAACTGGCTCCGTCGGACGAGGGGAGGGAGGTGGATCAGCGAGCTGCATAGCTCGTATCCGGCGGGCTACCCAGCCGGCTTGGATGCGGAATAACTACTCTTCGTAAGCCATTGTAAGAGTGGAAAAATGGTGGAGGAGATAGGGGAGCGGCGGAGGTGTGCGATTCTTGGCCGACGTTTGGCCTCGTTTAAATAGGAGAATAAAATAGATGGCGGGCGGGAGGAGCTCGGCCGGTGTTGCGTTTAACGCCGGCCCGGTCATGAACGGACGTGTGTCCAGAGTGGGTTTCTCGGCTTCCACACGGGCGGGTTTCATGGAGGCGTTTGAATGCGGCACGGAGGCGTGTTCAGTCGGGCGTGCCGCGAGTGGCGCCCTCGACTCTGACCTAGGACACCGCGCCATTCTTCCACTGACATGTGGGCTCTGTGGGTGCATGGCATGCATGTCAGTGACCCAATGCAGGCAGCGCACGGCAGAGGAACCTTTGGTGGGCCAGGGCGGTCAGAAGCGGGCATTTCATAAACCGATGATTGTTCATTGAGTGTGACGTCATCTTTTTCATGTAGATAAGCCTACTATGTTGATAGCCCGCTCGATACATTGTGATTCATAAAGACCGCTGCAAACATCAATGTTCTGCTTATCACAGATAAGATTGATTAATACCCTTAACAATCCATGTCCTTAACAAAGGGTGCATGCACGTATAGGTTGAACGTGTGTCTTGCGTCGTGTGCTGTGTGCATGCATGCGTGCGAGTGTTGCGTGCGTGCAAGGGTATGTTTCATTGTTGCATGCATGGGTGCGTACGTGCGTGTGTTCGTGAGTGCATGTGTACGTGTCAGTGTTGCACGCCAGCATGCGTGTGTGTGTGTACGTGTTAGTGTTGCACGCCTACATGCGTGCGTGTCTTGCGTGCGTGTCTTGCATGCGTGCATGTGTACGTGCATGGTGAGGCTACACGTCAGTCAACTGACTTTTTCATCTCTGGTCATTAGATTTTCCAGCCGTTGGATACGAAATCAAGGTCCTCCAGTTTATCATCAAACTCCACCCCCCCCCCTGAGCCGCCAGCCACCACCGGCCGAACCGCCAGCCCCTGCCACCCACGGCCGGCCCGCCCTCCCCGAAACCACTCCCCACCGCCGGTCCGCCGCCGCACCGGCCATCCCTCTAGCCCCCCCCAAGCTTTTTCTCCGGGGATTCCCACCCCACCGCCCAATGAACGCCCCCAACCGCCGGTGACTGCCAACCAGAGGTCTCATGACTTCGAATACCCACCGACCACTAATTTATTACCATTTCTGTCCTTCATATACGTGCTGACGGGTGGGCCCTATGGTAATGTGCGCTGCTGAATGTGGACTGTTTAACTGGTCAATTGATCGTGTTATCAAAAAATTACGGAGCTGTATGGTGAGCCAGTGACCGTATGGTCACCCTAAAATTTACTCCTATTTTATTAACACAGTACAGACTCAAACTACCATTTCTTTCTTTCATATACGGGCTGACAGGTGGGCCCCATGGTTACGCGCCCCGATGGTGCAACACTAGTTGCGCCGCGTGGAATGTTTGACTGGTCAATTGATTGTGTCATCAATAAAATACGGAGTTGTACGGGTGAGCCAGTGACCGTATAATCATGATATGTATTTGTTTAACACGGTACAGATGCAAGGGCTCATATATACCCGCAAGCACTCACCGCTATAAGCGCACACACGCGAACCCTACCCCTATGAGCACCTTCGAGAGAGTGGGCCAGCATATACGATCTTGAGATTTTACGAAGTCACCATAGGTGCCTCATAGTCGAGTGGAACGTCTCCTCCCACTGAATGTACGTCGCCGGAAAAAACTGAAATTAACAAAAGATAAATGCGAGCACCGGGACTTTAACCTTGGTGGGCTCGAGAAACCACTGTCCTCTAACCATCCAACCACATGTTGGTTAGCACGACAAAATGTATGTGGTGACCGTGATGAGCTTATTCTGAAGTCCAGTGACCATATCGTGCTTTCGCTTCAAATACAATGACCATCAGTGTCGTCAACAAAATACGGAGCACGCATCAAATGCAAAGTCCGTCAGTGTCATCAACAAAATATGGAGACGTATTGTGAGCTAGATACCGTTGTACTATGGTATATGCTTATTTTCTTAGTGGCCGATTGCGTGTGTGGTGTGGTGGGCACATCATTTCTAGTTTGGGTGGGTCAACATGAAGACTCATGGGTCGGTTCCATCCTGCGCCACATATAGGTTGGACTGAGACGTGTTATACGAAGACCCATGTGGAGGACTCGGCGTACAACACGAAGCTACCAGAGTCGCGGAGGACTCTATCCCCACTGGTGATAAGCCGATTATATATGATTTGTAACCCTATGCCCTTAGTATGTTATACAAGATTGGGGGCTAGTTCGTCGATAGTATACACACACGCACAATGCCTGGTATTCACGTGTACTTTGTACATGCCCCTATCACTAATATACAGTATCAGGAGTAGGCTCTTTCTTCAACTGCAGTTGAATTCTAGCATGTGCATGTGTTTATTTCATATTATCGATCCATAGAGTGAGAGTGGTTTGAAATACAGGCAATGGATGCTTTTGCAATTCATATATAAACATTAATTAGTGCACTCCATGTTGTTAGTGTGAAGCACTTCATACATTTGTCACTTGCATGGATACATTCCAAATTGCTAGCTACGAAATAGAATACATGTCGAATTCAACATAAAGGGGGTTTCGAAGATTCGAATTCATAGGAAGTGCATTCATCTATTTGAACCCGAGACAATGGCATTTGTAAATCAGATGTAAAAGGGGGCATCAATCTTTGTTGTGAGTTTGAACATGCTATATATATTCATACGCATATCTAACTTTTTTTGCAACCAAGGAGATTATATCTGGAACCATGCATGAACTGAGGTAAGTTGCAAATTTTTTAATATATACTCATGTACAATGTATATTCAAATGTACCCCCTCCATTCCAAAATAATTGTAGCTTTAGGATTTTCAAGAGTAAAGATTTGTGAAGTTTGACAAATCCTGAAAGTTCAATTCAAGAGAACCGAAAACGTTAATGCTTCTGCTCCCAAATATTGAACGAAGCGCCAAATAGGCCTCTAGTCACCCGAAACCGTGCGAGACTAATGTTTTGGTGGTAGGAAATTACTGTCCTGACTCTGGCCCGTGTAGCCTATCGGCCCGATGTCCAAAGGTCTAAACCGGGGTAGGTTTGTAAATTCACCAAGATGCTAGAGATGCATTCATACGCCGTGGGCGCCTACCCATGCGCTCGGCCGAAATCTATCCCGCCCACATTTGGGACACATGACATGACTGTCCTACCCCCAACCCGCAATATGTCCAAAATTTTAGATGGGGGGAAAGTTTGTAACTTTCCCCAAATTTCAAACAAGCGTGTCTCAAACCGAAACATTGTTCCCCCTTAGTTCCCCGCCTCCCTCCGTTTCCCCATTCATACTCCGTGGGCGCGAAAACGCCCTCTCCACCAGCCGCGAAACCCCAGCCTCCTCCGTCCTCCACCCCATAGCGGCCAATCCACCGCCGCCCTCCTCCATCACGTCGGAGCCGGTACCCCGACGTCGTCGTCCAACGCAACCGCAACCGCAATGCCCTCAAGGACTTAGCAGCTGAAGCCGAGGCAGAGCTGCCTCCACGAAGCCGACGTGCACCGTACCAGAACCACTCCGACCACGCCGTCCTGCACCTCACTGCTGCGGCTCCACTGCCGCAACCGTCCACCGCACCGGAGCTGTTCCCGCTACGTCGTCGTTCGCCACCTCGGATCTGCTTCCCCGCCACCGACAGACGGCCGCCGCACCACACTCAACAACTTGTCCATGGGTTCGTCCAAGGCTGCACCGTCCTCCACAACTTCTGGTTTCCGGCGAACAACAAGAAGATTATCGGAAAAACAGAAGGAGGACACAGCACTGCTAGCAGAAAGAGGTACTCCTCTTCCCTTATTCGTGCAAATCTTACGTCTCCGCTCACACCGTATTCATCACTCGAAAGAAACTAGTTGAGCGCTTCTTACTGCATCTTCTTCGTGATACTAAATGCACAAGGTTTCCTCCCTTTTACTATTTCACCTTTGCTAGAGGTCAGTAGCCCGTCTGGATTTCAATTCAGGGTTAGTCGAACCGCAATTAAAAGAAGCAGCACCCGCTTAGGCGCGTGGAGAACCTAGTGCGCCTGTTCCCCGGGGAAGCGGCGCATCGGTGTCTATCATAGGGGTGTGAGGCGCAGGAGCTGCTTGCGCCCGATGTGGAGGTCGGCGGGGCTTGAATGGATGGCCGGGGCCAGTGCCAAGCACGGCGGTGCGGTGAGGTAGAGGGGAGGGCGCAGGCAGGGGAGGAATACTGGGCCGGTGGTCGCTAGCGTTTCGAGGAATATCGTCAACACTGACTCGATGGAGGTAGATGAAGGCGATCTGCCCGTTCTATGTACATCGGACGGTGCAGAAAAAATGGACTGACCTATTTGCTTTCAGTCGACTGTTATTTTCATAAAATCATGTAGTAATTTAGTGTGACGTGCATGTTGTAGAGCTATCATATGTCTCCCGTCATTTATTTCTCACCGACCTGCTATCTACTACCTTTACACTGTACTAATTGTGCACACACTTCACCCATACTCACACAATTGTTTTTTTATGCATGGGTATTTCAGACTCTGACGCAGTGTTGATGAATGCAGAAAAGAAAAGACAGAAGTCGCTCAAGTGTAATTCGAAGATAAGCACTAAGCGTTCTAGCGCTCTAACGGGTGCAATGTCAGCAGTTGGAGATAGTAAATGTAGCTCTGCAGTTGATGAACTCAATTACCACACACAACCATCCCAGGTGCTTGCTTTAACTTCGCGCTGTCAAATGTGGTTGGATGTTGCATATGGTGTCTAGCTTGTATTGCTTCCAATTTGGTTAAATTGCATCTGCTTACTTTACACATTATACCTTTAATAATGACATGCCTTCCTATTTTTGATACATACTACATATGTCTATTAACCATGTTCGTACATCAAACTAATGCTCTTTTGTATCCCTCGTCAATCACTTATGATGAGACAGTCACCCGGGTGGGTTTCTGTGAGACGCCATACTCGTTTAAAGAGTGCAGTGTCATCCTCCCCACATGATTCTCAAGAAACATCAAGGCTAAATGAAGATAGTCAACGTAGCTCTCTAGTTGATCACCACAAATCCCCCACACCACCATCGCAGGTGCTTGCTCTTACTTGGCAGTGTGATATGTAGTGTTCGTCTTACATGAAAGTAGTGTTTGTCAGTATCATGCATCAATGAGTTCTGAAGAGCAAATTTTATTCCTTTTTCTTGTGGGTTTGACTTGACAAGGCAAAATCAAGAAAGAGGAAGGAAAAGAGTAAGGAAGGCGATGATGGTGGTCCTCTGCAGCAACGTGAACGGAACATCTGTACCGATTCTCCCTGTACTGATAGTGCATTACAAGGTCCAAGTCTCCGCTCCCCTACTCCACCATCCAAGGTGCTTGCTCTAACTTGGCAGTGTGATATCTGGTTGCATGTTGCATATGGTGTCTAGCTCGTATTGCTCCTAATTAGTATAAACTGCATCTGCTTAGCTTACACATGATACATGTGAATATGACATGCTTTCCTGTTTTTGGTACGTACTATATCTTATGATAAGGCACCTTTAAGTCGCCACTGTGATATTGGTTGTGTCTTGCATATGATTTCTAGCATGTAATGCTTCTAATTTGTTGAAATGCCATACAGTTTGAACTTTGCAGAGTGATATTGGTTGCATCTTTCATATGGTGTCTAGCTTGCAGTGCTTCTAATTTGTTGAAATGCCTTCTGCTTAGTTACCACATCATAGGTGTGAATATGTCACAACATCCTGTTTTTCATACATATTCCATCCTCGCATCATGTGTTTGCCTTTCATCCGAGTAGTGTTCATCAGTATCATGCATGAATGAGTTCTGAAGAGCGAATTTTATTCCTTTTTCTTATCGGTTTGACTTCACAATGCAAAATCATTACAGCTGAAGGAAATTAGTCCAACAGTGGATGATGGTGGTCCTTCGGAGCAACTCAAACAGGGGGTCTCTACAGATTCTACTCCGCCATCCTCCCAACAAGATTCGCAGGACAACACAAGGCTGGACAGTCAATGTAGCTATGTAGATGATGAGCACATGTCCCCTACTCCACCATCACAGGTGCTTGCTCTAACTTGACACTATTATATGTGGTTGCATGTTGCGTATGATGTCTAGCTTGTATTGCTTCTAACTTGAATTGCATCTGCTTACTTTACACATAATGCCTATGAATATGACACGTGTTCCTGTTTCTAGAACATATGTGTACATGATGAGCACATCTCCCCTACTCCACCATCATAGGCGCTTCTCTTACTTGGAACTATTATACGTGGTTGCATTTTCCGTATGATGTCTAGTTTGTATTGCTTCTGATTATGTTGAATTGCATCTATGTAGCTTACAACTTCTACCTGCAACGATCACTTACCCATATGACACATTTAACTTGGGACTGTGATGTAGGTTGCATCTTGCATTGTCTTCTGGCTTGTACTGCTTCTAATTTCTTGAAATGGCACTTACGACGAGACATTTTTTACCTGATAGAGTGATATTAGTTGCATGTTCATATGGTGCCTAGCTTTCATTTCTTCTAATTTTGTTGAAAGGCCTTCCACTTACTCTTTTTTCATAC
Organism: Triticum urartu; assembly: GCF_056163025.1. Lineage (NCBI taxonomy): Eukaryota > Viridiplantae > Streptophyta > Magnoliopsida > Poales > Poaceae > Triticum > Triticum urartu. The sequence continues at coordinate 413,839,287 of NC_141878.1, read as the reverse complement.
ATATTCCATCCTCCTATCGTACGTGTGAATATGAAACGCTGTCTTTTTTGTATATATTCCATCCTCCTATCATGCGCTTGCCTTACATCAAAGTAGTGTTCGTCTGTATCATGCATCAACCAGTTATGCAGAGCTAATTTTATTCATCTGCTTGTGGTTTTGACTTCATAAGGCAATATCAGAAAATAGGAAGGAAAAGAGTAAGTTAGGGGATGTTGGTGGTCCTCCGCACCGACGCAAACAGAGACTCTCTAGATTTGCCACTGCTACTGCTAATGAAGTTGAAGTCCCAAGTCTACATGATGAGTTCATCTCCCGTACTCCACCATCGCAGGTGCTTGCTCTAAGTTGACAGTGTGATAATTGGTTTCATGTTGCATATGTTGTCTAGCCTGTATTTCCTCTATTTTGATTAAATTGCACCTGCTGAGTTTATACGTTATACATGTGCATATGACATGGCTTTCTGTGTCTAGAATACACTGCATCTATCTATCATACCATGTTCTTACATCAAAGTACTGTTGTTGTGTATCCCGCATCAGTCACTCATGATTGAACGCTTTTAACATGGCAGTTTGATAGTGGTTGCATCTTGCATTGATTTCTACGTTGTACTGGTTCTAATTTTTCGAAATGCCACTTATGACAAGACACTTTTAACTTGGCAGAGTAATATTGGTTGCATCTTTCATATGGTGTCTAGCTTGCATTACATCTATTTTCTTGAAAATCCTTCTGCTTAGTTTGCACATCGTAGCTGTGAATATGTCATGCCGTCCTGTTTTTCTTATATATTCCATCCTCATACGGTTGTCTTACATCAAAGTATTGATTGTCTGTATCATGCATCAATGAGTTCTGAAGAGTGATTTTATTCTTTTGTGTTGTGGGTACAACTTGACATGGCAAAGTCAAAAAGAGCAAGGAAAATAATATAGTAGGGAGTGTTGTTACTCGTCGGGTGTAACGGAAAAGGTTTTGCCGTCGAGATTCTGCTAGTACTTATAGTGCAGTAGAAGGTCCAAGTCCACCGGCTAAATCTACAAACACAGTATCACCTGCTCCACCAGCTGCAGCATCCGCTTCAACTGTACCAGCATCTCAACCAGTTACTCGTTTGTTTGCTCCGGAACTGGCCAGTTCCCAAGCTGCCTTCACACCTAACACTACTTCCGAAGCACTGCTGACACAACAGGAGTTGGCAAGATCAGATGAACCTCATGAGCATCAACACCAAGACGGTACCTGACCGAGTCAAGTTGCAGTTGCATGCTCCTTTATATGTACTCTCATAGATTGATGTACACTAACACTTTCCATATTCATTGTTGAACTAGCATCACGACGCAAGCGGAAACAGACATCAGGGATAATGCTTGACAGATTAACAAAATCTAAAGGAGGAAGAATGGAGATCCATTTTGAGGCAGGTTTAAAAAGGCCACGTGATGCTACAGAGTCAGCCAAGTTAGTATCAGAGGCAGCCATTGCTGTTAGGTGTCATGCACGTATCCTCCCAACGTGGATCCAGTACAGGAATGAGAAAGACAATACCCAGTTTAACACCTTCCTTGACCATTTATCCGTAAGTAATGTTATTCATCGTAATTAGTAATATTGTCTTGCTCTATCCCATACTTTCTAGCTTCCTCCTAATAAGACTCACATTCTTTTTTTCAACAGATGAGGTTCAAGTTGGATCTGAAAGATGATGCAACTAGACAAGCATGCACTCATGTTTTTCAGTCTGCTCTGTGACAGTATCGGTACCACCTTAGAAAATATCACTTTGAAGGCAAGGCTAACAATGAAATCGCCCAAACATCTCCAGTGGAATATATTACAGATGAAGACTGGACAGCCCTCGTTAAACACTGGTCTGATCCCAAGTATCAGGTAGGCTATATGTATTTGATCAGATCACATATTGAACTTGTATTTATGTATGTGCCTTACAAGTGTATCTTCTTCTAGGCTAACTATTTGAAGAACAAAACCAATCATTCTAAAGTGAAATTCCAACAGACCACAGGATCTCGCAGCTATATTGCACACTGTGGGGCTCTTGTAAATAGCTGCTACTTCCTTCTTTTTTGTGCCATATTATCGTATCTATATTGACTTGTTCCAAATACAGAGGAAATCCCGTGCGTACCAAAAAGAACCTGAACCGAATGCAGTGCAAATCTTCAAGGATTGCCACACCAGCAAGATGAAGGGCATGAGCACACCAGTTCAAGCCATTGTTGTAAGTCCTTACTCCTCCTGCCTTGAACTGATTGGTACTGTGATGTGTTCATTTAACTACTTGGTTTGCAGCCAATGTCAGTTACTCTGTTCACTTTTATTCACAGTTGTCTTAACGTATCATTTCACCTTACATGGTTTAAAAGAGATGAAGGATATTATTTTGGTCTTGATTTGTAATCTACTTGTTATGTTCACGTGCGCACACAATGATAAAATAGCATGTTTGTTTTATATCTGTTTGCCCATGATATGAATGATGTCATACTATGTTCATCCTACTTTAAACCATGTCTCTTTATCCTTAGATGTCAACGAATGTGAGGAAATAGACAATACAATAGGCATGCTACATGGACATATGTTCCGAAAGTGATTTTATTATTTAGTTGGCACTACAATACATGCTAATGTATTGTAGTAGTTCACCAAAATAAGTTATGTATAAACGTTTAACCTACTTTGTTTGTTTTTGTCTCATTAGTAACTTATCTGGTACACTAATCTACAAGTTCAAACTTTCAGAAAGCTATGGAACAAATGATTGAACAGCCACAACCACCTGAAGGTGACGAGGCTACTACAGTCACAATGTCACCTCTTGCCGCAGTGCGTCAGTATCTCTCCACTAACAGTGCAAAAAGCACCTTCCTGCGTAATTCTGGGTTGGTTGTCAAGGTAACCTCGTCCAAATCACCTACTGAACAAAATCTTCCTGCTAGATAGAGTGATATATCTGTGCTCCAGACACAAGTCCAATCCCTAATGGACGTTGTTTCGGAAACAAGAATAGTGGTTGAGAAATGTCATCAAGATATGAATGGTTTTGAAACCAGACTATCAGACATTCGCTTCGTTGTTCAAGAGCAATGGCGGAAAAAGGTGGGGATCGTGCTGCTCCATCAGATTCTACAGCCTGAAACATTAGCACTCAGGTCAAATGATCTGTGCTTCTATACATCTGATGGTGCTTTTATCTGGAAGGACTGTAAACTTTATGCCAACAGGCCTTTTGTTGTATGGTTGGAATTTATTTTGTTGTGATACAACATTTATGATGCTGCCTCGGGCTGCAGTAATTACGACGCTATTTTTGTATAGTGTAGGTTTATCTTAGTAATGTATTCGGCCGAAAGCTTCGTAGGAGCCCGACATGCCAACATTCGTCGGGCCCATTCCAATTGGGCTAAAAACGATTACGGGCCGAAATTGGCATGTAGCCCACTAAAAATATCTGGGCCTAAATCAGCATAAGCTTTCATATTTTTCTGGTAGGCCTGTGCCCATAGTGGGCCTTTAACAGGCCTAAACATAATTTGGGCCCTCAGTAAAAATAGGTCGTTTACAGGTGTAAATATCTCGAGCCCATAAAATACATGGGCCTTTAATAGACCGAAAGCGAGATTGGGCCCTGATTGTGCCAAATAACCCACTGGACTTTAACAGGCCGAAATTCTGACGGGCCGTAAATGCGCCGACCTAATACACGGGCCTTTAACAGGCCGGAACGTCGGTCGGGCTAGATTATCGTCATTTTTATATGGGTCGTTGATGGGCCCGATATGACGTTGGGCCACATATGGCCCATGGTTTACGTCCGGCATTAACAGGCCGAAAATGACAACAGGCCGAAAGTGGCCCAAAGCTATAGTGGGCCTCTAACAGGCCGAATGTCAGACATGGCCGAATATGACCCAAATCCTTCATGGTCGTTTATGGGCCGAAAGTTTTGATGGCCTGTAAATGGGCCCAAATGAAGCCGGACCTTTAATAGGCCGGAAATACACCGGGCCGTGATTTGGCCCAATTACTTAGCAGACTATTAACGGGCCAGAAGTGACCATGGGCCGCGTTGATGACAAGTTTAGGACAGGCCGTTGACGGGCCGATTTGACAGAGAATGTTGGGCCTTTAGCTGGGTCGGCCCATTATGGTCGGCAGAATCTTGTGGGCCTTTAGCTGGGCCGGCCCATTGTGGTCCGCAAAATCTTGTGGGCCTTTAGCTGGGCCGGTCCATTATGGTCTGCAAAATCATGTGGGCCTTTAGCTAGGCTGGCCCATTATGGTCTGCTAAATTTTGTGGGCCTTTAGCTGGGCCGGCCCATTATGGTCTGCTAAATCTTATTGGCCTTCGGTTGGGCCAGCCCATTTAATCTTTGTGGGCAACTTTTGGGCCGGTCCACGTGTCAACATATCATAGGCCCATCTCGACCGTTGGATGAGTGACACCTGTGCCAACACGGAGCTGGCGCGTGGATCCGTCAGCCAATGAGAATTTTACACATGGAAAATCGGCATTGGTCGCGGCTGTTAACGGGTTATCGGATCCAAAATCCGACCCGATAGCTTAACGGTGTTCCGTTATGGTGGATGCCACGTGTCGGTCACCCTTGACGAAAGCACTTCTGTGACGCGCGATTTATCGTCATGGAAGTGGACACTTCCGTGATGATAATTTTGGCAATGTCATGGAACACTTCTACGACAGCACAGGTATGACTATCTTGATTCTGTCATAAATTTGTCATGGATGTACATGCATGACAGAAAATGCGACCTATTGTGACAAACACGTATCATCACGAAAGTGTTTTTTTTGTAGTGAGTGCTTCTTTTAAATGGCTTTTTCCGCTGGCCGGGTTTAGAGCCTTTGAATCCGGCATTGACTGTCGTATCCTCTGTATTGTCGCTGTTAATGCGGCGCTTGTGTTTGTTGCGACGTGACCTGCCATTGCCATCCTTGGTATCCGAAGTACCATGGTTCTTTGATATGTTATTGCTGCGAGCCAGCCAGCTGTCTTCTCCCGCACAAAAGCGGGTCATGAGTGTCGTGAGGGCTGCCATAGATTTCGGCTTTTCCTGGCCAAGGTGCCGGGCGAGCCACTCATCGCAGATGTTATGCTTAAAAGCTGCTAGGGCCTCTACATCCGGACAGTCGACGATTTGATTCTTCTTTGTTAGGAACCGTGTCCAGAATTGCCTGGCCGATTCCTCTGGCTGCTGAATTATGTGGCTCAAGTCATCGGCATCTGGCGGTCGCACATAAGTGCCCTGGAAGTTGTCGAGGAATGCGGCTTCCAGATCTTCCCAACAGCCAATGGACTCTGCTTGCAAGCTGTTTAGCCAATATCGAGCTGGTCCTTTGAGCTTGAGTGGGAGGTATTTGATGGCGTGTAGATCATCACCGCGGGCCATGTGGATGTGCAAGAGGAAATCCTCGATCCATACCGCAGGATGTGTTGTGCCGTCGTATGATTCGATATTTATGTGTTTGAAACCCTCTGGGATTTGGTGATCCATTACTTTGTCTGTGAAGCATAGGGGGTGTGCAGCGCCTCTGTACTGGGCTATATCGCGATGCTGCTCAAATGAGTCTTGCCCGCTGTGTTCGGCCCGGCCGGATTTACTTTTACTGTATCCGGCATGACGGTTATCGTCTCGCATAGTGGCTTGCCCTTGTGATCCGTAGATCGATCTTGCATGTTTTGATTTGTCCTCCAATACGTCTCGCAGGTCTAGCATGTTTCCCCGTGCCTTGTCATTTTTATTTGAGTGCTGTCGGGGTGCGGGCTGAGTTTTTGGCTCAAATGCCTCTCTGTCGCGGCCACGAGGTGGCCGGTCAGCCGCATCATATGCTGGAGATGTAGGTTTGTGTGCTTCCTCCTCCAGTCGGGGTAGCAACCTACGCTTTGGGTAATTCTTGGAGGGGCATTCAAGTTTATATTCCTCGGCCGCAAGGACTTCAGTCCATCTGTCAGCTAGCAAATCTTGATCAGCTTGAAGTTGTTGTTGCTTTTTCTTAAGGCTATTTGTCGTGGCTATAAGCCGGCGCTTGAAGCGCTCTTGTTCGACGGGATCCTCAGGCACAATGAATTCGTCATCGTCGTGGCTTGCCTCGTCTTCAGAGGGAGGCATATAATTATCATCCTCCGCCTCTCCATCTGCCGCTCTCTCTGGAGGGCTGGCTTCTCCATCCTCCTGGCCTAAATCTTGCTGGAGGGGATTGTTGTCGTCTTCGGCACTGTCCAGAGTGCTATTATCTCATGTGCCGGGGTCACCGCTTTTGCTTTGGCGAGACTTAAAGCAGCGCCGCTGACGCCGGCGCTTGGGTTGCTTCTTGGAGGGGTCATCCTCCGCTGTCTCATCGCCATTGCCTTCTTTGGGTGTGTCCACCATCTATATATCATATGATGAGGTGGCTGTCCAGTGCCCTGTGGGCAGTGGTTCCTCTTCGCCTCCTGCATCGTCGTCCATACTGTTGATGTCTTCGGAGTCGAAGTCGAGCATGTCGGTTAAGTCGTCGACAATGGCTACTAAGTGGGTGGTGGGTGGGCGGCGAATTTCTTCGTCATCCGCATCCCAATCCTGCCAGACATACTTCGGCTACAACTCTCCTGACAAGGAGAGAGACCTTAATGAGTTCAGTATGTCACCAAAGGGCGAGTGCTGAAAGATATCCGCGGAGGTGAACTACATGATCAGCACCCAATCGGATTCGATAGGCACGGGCGCAGGCGGTTGGGAGTCCGTGGCCGGGGAGGAATCCGGTAGTTCGGCGTCACGACTCTCGTGAAGGGTAAGGTCGATACTCGGCTCGATCACCGATGAGAGTGCAGCCTCCGTGGCGGGGTCTATCCACCCGTCCATGGATGGTGCAGCTGGTTCCGAACTGAGGGTCGGAGCGGTTGCCGGTGCGATCTCCTCAACACTGTCTGATGGTAGAGCTAAATCATACTCATCGTGACCATGTGGCGTACAAGGCATGGGCTCGAATCCGTCGAAGATCAAGTCTTCGCGGATATCGGCCGTGCAGTTTAAGCTTCCAAACCTGACCTGATGGCCAGGGGCGTAACTCTCGATTTGCTCCAGATGGCCAAGCGAGTTGGCCCGCAGTGCGAAGGCACCGAACACAAAGATCTGTCCGGGGAGAAAAGTCTCACCCTGGACTACATCGCTATCGATGATCGAAGGAGCCATCAAGCCTAACGGCGACGACACAGAGGAACTCTTAGTGAAAGCACCAATGTCGGTGTCAAAACCGGCGGATCTCGGGTAGGGGGTCCCGAACTGTGCGTCTAAGGCAGATGGTAACAGGAAGCAGGGGACACGATGTTTTACCCAGGTTCGGGCCCTGTTGATGGAGGTAAAACCCTACGTCCTGCTTGATTATTCTTGATAATATGAGTAGTACAAGAGTTGATCTACCACGATATCAGAGAGGCTAAACCCTAGAAGCTAGCCTATGGTATGATTATCTGTTATCCTACGGACTAAAACCCTTCGGTTTATATAGACACCGGAGGGGGCTAGGGTTACACAAGGTCGGTTACAAAGGAGGAGATATACATATCCGTATTGCCTAGCTTGCCTTCCACGCCAAGTAGAGTCCCATCCAGACACGGGACGAAGTCTTCAATCTTGTATCTTCATAGTCCAACAGTCCGGCCAAAGGATATAGTCCGGCTGTCTGGAGACCCCCTAATCCAGGACTCCCTCAGAACCCATCAAAGGTTAATGTAGATCAGAAGTTCTGCTGCCGCAGGCCTCTGTAGCCACCGAAAACTAATCTAGACCCCGTTTCGGCACCCTGCCGGAGGGGGAATCATCTCTGATGGCCATCTTCATCATCCCGGCGGCCACCATGATGAGGAGGGAGTAGTCCACCCTCCGGATTGAGGGTTTGTACCAGTAGCTATGTGTTTAATCTCTCTCTCTCTCGTGTTCTTGAGATGTCACGATCTTGATGTGTTGCGGGCTTTGTTAATATAGTCCGATCATATGGTGTTTTCCCCTCTCTATCTTGTTGTGATGAATTGATTTTTCCCTTTGAGATTTCATTGTTATCGAATTGAATACTTTTATGGATTTGAGAGCACTTGATATATGTCTTACAATTGAATACTCATGGTGAAAATGGGGTATCGTATTGATTCACTTGATATATGTTTTGGCACTCAACTCGCGGATTCCCGAGGTGACATTGGGGTAATCTATGCATAGGGGTTGATGCACGTTCTTGTCTTTGTTTCTCTGATAGAAATCTTGGGGCACTCTTTGAAGTTCTTTGTGTTGGATTGAGTATTATGAATATAAATTTGCTTTGGTGTTATTTTAGTACGAACTCTAGGATAGATCAAACAGAAAGAATAGCTTTGTGTTATTTTAGTACGAACTCTTGAATAGATCGAACGGAAAGAATAGCTTTGAGGTGGTTTCGTACCCTACAAACAATTTATTCTAATGTTCTCTGCTAGATAGGAACTTTGGAGTGATTCTTCATCACACTTTGAGGAGTGGTTATATGATCCAATTATATTAGCATTTTTGAGAGGTTGCACTAGTGAAAGTCCGGACCCTGGGCCTCATTTTCAAGCATTGCAATACCGTTTTTGTGCCCGTTTACTATTTTCTACCTTGCTGTTTTTATTTATTCGGATTATAAAAATATATTTCTACCATCCATATTACACTTTTATCACCATCTCTTCACCGAACTAGTGCACCTATACAATTTGCCATTGAATTGGGTGTTTTGGGGACACAAGAGATTTCTTGTATTTGGTTGCAGGGTCGTTTGAGAGAGGCCATCTTCATCCTACACCTCTCACGGACTGTTAAACCTTAGGTCATCCACTTGAGGGAAAATTGCTACTGTCCTATAAAACTCTGCGCTTGGAGGCCCAACACGTGTCTACAAGAATAAACTTACGTATTTGACATCATCCCCTTAGCGGCATGGGACGCCACCATCAACCACTACCTCTTAGCGCCGCCAGCTGCCGTCCTCCCACGCCCCGCTCGTCGATCGCGTGATGACATGATGTTTGATTTACAAGTGAAGAACATTCTCTACTTCATTGAAGACTTCAACAACGGCGTCCCGGAGGACGACAACGACAACGACGGTGCGGCACGCCGCCTCCGCCACAGCCGGAAATAGTTTTTTTCTTGGGTTTAATACTGTATCTCGATCATATGAATATAAATTCGCAGTATGACTGAATGAAAGGTATGGTTTGAGTGAACTTGCTTTCTCTCTCTTAATGTACAGACTTATCAAACGATTTTATTTTGAAAAAGATGTCAATGGTTTTTAAATATATAACACTCATCGCAAACGTTTTAGTTAGAACACCCGTATGTAAACTGACAGCTTCCATAGGAAGCCAAGGGAAAATGTGCCAAGCAGGATTTCTGCAGCACTTGATCGCAAACATTTTAGATAGAACACCCGTATGCAAAGTGAGAGCAGGATTTGTGCAGCTCCTCAATGCAAACGGTTCTTTTGGATCACCCGTGTGCAACCACTTACAAACTGTAATATCACGGGTTCCGGCAGACCCTTGAGGTTCGAACACTGGGGTGCGCATGAAGGTTTTCTCCCTATCGATCAACGCCCTAGCTCTCTAAGATCTCGTGGATGAACTCAACTAACTCAGAACACAGAAAGAGACAATATTTATACTGGTTCGGGACACCATTGTGGTGTAATACCCTACTCCAGTGTGGTGGTGGATTCCATCTTGGGCTGAAGAAGAACAGTTACAAGGGGAAGAACAACCTCCTGAGGTTGAGGTGTTCTTGTGCTTGGTGAACTTGTGTGGATGAGACGATCTTGGATCTGCTTCCGACTTGTGATTAGGGTGATCCTCTCTTCTGTGGTGGCTAGTTCTACTTATATAGGCCCTGGTCCTCTTCCAAAATATTGAGCGGGAAGGGAGCCAACAACGGCTGATTCGAAAGGGGACAACTAGTACAAGTTATCCTTATAAAAGGTGGTCTTCGCATGCCAAAGGTTCTGGTGATGACGCCGTCTTGGGCTCCATGGCGACCTCCGTCCTACTGTCCTTCTGGTATTGGTCTCGTTGCACCAATATTTATACCTTTGCTTGATGCCTCGGTACTCCGCGCCTGCGCTTGCCCCCTTGACACCAAAGGGGAAACAAGGACACTGCACGCTGGTGCCCGCCTGGCGCCCGCCTTGTCTCAATCGTCATGGCTCGCGTCACAAGGACCTCGTGAGGTTTGGCCTGCCTTGATCTCTCTGCCCCTCATGAGCCTGTCTGGCGAGGCCGATCCTGAGGAGGTCTTGCATCATCTGCCTCACGAGGCTTGGCCCCTCGTGAGGGTCTTGAATGCTTTGTCGATCAAGATGGGCCGTACAGACCTGCCAGCCCAGCCACGCCGTGGGCCGCAGGCAGGCAAGTCTGGGGACCCCCGTTCCCAGGACGCCGACAGTAGCCCCCGGGCCCAAGGCGCGCTTGGGCTTGGCTTCAAGGCGAAGCCAAAGGGTCAAGCACAGAGCGCCGCGGGCCCCCAAAGCCTGCAGCCTCGGTCGACGCGTGGCGGTTGATTGGACGTTGGCATCTTCGCTTCCTCATGCTGCCTCGGCAACTGCCCGACTTGACAAGTCCCTGCGACATGCAAGGAAGGCCATCATTACCTGTGATAGTAGGGGTGCTGGTTGGCCTTCTCCTGCTATAAATGGGGAGGGGGCAGAGCCCCCGTCGCTCATCTTCTCCCATTCCGCTCGATCCTTCTTCCTCCGCTCCACTGCTAGCAGCTGCTTCGATGGCGCTGATCTGTAGATTTCTGCTGAGGAGAAGGGAAAAGTTCCTCTCGATGTGCCAATGCTGCTCCCACCGAAGAAGAGGTCGATCCACCGTCGCGACGCCGCAGAGATGTAGATGGTGACGAGGCCTTGATGCGAGCGGCCTCCTCCTCGGTATCCACTGCCCTTGTACGCCCAAGCCAGGGGCTCGGGAGGAAGAAGTGATGGGCATCGGCACGCGCACCACGGCCAAGGTCGACGCGTCGCGGCGACAAGTGCCGTTGCTCTTGGAGTCCATGCTGCGGACTCCTCACGCGAGCTTATGCTGTGGGCAACGATGCCCCCAAGCTCCTGGAGCCGTTTCCCGCGCTTCTTCTCCGACGTGATGCCACCGAGGGGGCCTCTCGAGCTATGGTTGCAGCATGCTGACTGCGACGCTCCGGCGATCGGAGCGGAGGTTGAAGCAGTCTCCACCAGCAAGATCTTCATGACCCACGGCTGGGGCGAGGTCGCACGGGTTTGCCGTGCGGAGGGCGCCCTCGCAATCCACTTCAAGTACGACGGTGCCTCCACGCTATTCTTCAAGGTCTTCGATGCGGAGGGTCACCGCTTGGAGTGCTTCCCCGAAGGAGAGCGCCAGGACGAGGGGCGCCCCGCTCAGGGCTGCTCCAGCAGCAGCGATTCTTGGGAGTCCAGCGGTTCTCCCGAGCTCTACGAGACTCCGGAGACGAGAGATGATAGCTACGTGCCCCCGAGCTCCCGCCGTGCTCGGAGCAAGGCTGCATCGTCCCGCCGCTGCCATCGCTAATCTCGATGGGGTTGGTGCCGGCCTCCCACGGCCCACTGTTGATGATGGCGTTGGCCGCGGGGGTGTGTAGATAGGATTATCCCGGGTTCGCATCTTTTGTTCCCTGCGAGGAATCAAGAAGTACCCCGTTGGGGCGTGTAAAGGGTTTTCAATGTCTTTGTTGATTTTATCCCAATTAAGGAAGCCTTCTTAGCGCAGGTCCTGTTTAGGCTCAGTCTTCCCTTTCCAACCTCGCGACAACTTGTTACTCTACGCTGACAGGTCCCGGTCCCCAGACAAGCTTCAGCCGTCGCTGGTATGCCAGGTCGCGTGCCGTGGTCAAGGCCAGGAGGTGAGCGGCCCGAGGTCTAGTAAGAGCCTCTGAGGCGCGATGCTCAGGGGGTCCCCTTTAGCGCTCAAGCAGTTGTGGTAAGATAAGAAAGGGAGGCGACGTTGCCGCAACAGGGCTGTGGCGAGCGTGTTCCCTAGGTCCCAACGATTGGTTGATCTGAGCTTGTGACTTATCTTGGCGGTCCGGGGTCAATTCTTCGTGATGCGCCAGACCGGTGCGCGATCATCCGCAGCGTAGCTAGGACAGGCCCATATGAGTCCTCCCCCTTCAATGCTCTCCTTTGTGCTCTACGTCCTCAGGTCCCGGCCCTCGAGCGAGCTCAGCCGCCGCTGGTATGCCAGGTCGCGAGCCGTGGTCAAGGCCAGGGGGTGAGGGCTGGAGAGCCAGTAAGAGCTCCTAAGTCAAGATGCTCAGGAGCCCCCCCTTTAACGTGCAAGCGGATTATTTGGAAGAGGTGGGAGCTCGCGATGCCGCCTGGTGCTATCCTCGTGAGATTCCTGCGAGCCAGCACAAGGAAGAACACGATCTGCCGTTATGGTTGCCAGCCTGCCGTTGGTTGCTCCACAAGGGGGTGAAGGCACTGAGGGCCTGGTGAGGTGACGTGCGCGGGCGTGCCGCAAGCCAGAGCTCGACCGCTCAGGTTTATCGACGTGGTAGGGACGGACCCATGCACCAGCGTCGTGCCTGCGTGCTGAGGCCCCGTGGGAGGCGACGATTGAGTAGGTAGTAATCATAGATAGATCGAACATGAGAGTAGCAGGCTTAAGCAAGTGCATGAGAGATACGTGCCACTGGGTCAGGCTCGAGCGACTTGGAAATGATGCAGCTCGAGGGGCGCCCCCAACAAGGTAAGCTAAAGACATAAGGAAAGGGATACATGCCACAGGGACGGACCCACGCGACCTGGGAATGATGCAGCCCGAGGGGCGCTCCCAGCTGAATGAACTTGGAAAGGTGTCACCTGGTCATGTTGACAAAGGAGAGTCGAGGTAGCTGAAGGTGCACGGCGAAGTGGTTGCTCCTCACGAGCCTCCAGAGCTCTGAGCCTCGGGAGGCTCTGGGGGCTCAGGTGGTTCCTTGAGGACCATCTCCATCTCCATTAGGACGGCGTGGTGCCTGGCTTCCTGATCCGCTAGGATGTGCCGCAAGTTGCGCTGCTAGGCGGCCGATACACTTGGCAGGCCAAAGGGCATGCGAACGTAGCTGTGCGGTGGGCCCTCATAGCGTCCCACGCGTGAAGGCCAGAAAAGCTCCTGAGAAGCGGCCCTGTTGAGCCCTAGAACGTCGATGCAAACACCCAGCCCGGCATCCTCGCCTGGATGGGAAGCTGCATCTCATGAGCGGCGGTCGCCGCGCATGGCCCTTGCGTCTTGCAACTCCTGGGTGGTCTTGGTGATGAACTCTTGAACGATGGGCACTCCTTGCCCTGTGCCCTCCTGAGGGAAACGTGTCGCGAAGCATGCCTCCAAGTGGTGCCCAAGCGCCTCCCTCGTGATGTGCGCAAAGTCTGAGGCCTTTGAGAAGAAATCCCCCGAGCCCTGCCCGAGAAGGGCGCCGGGTGCGCCTTCATATGCGATGGAGGGAGACGCCCCTGGAGCAGGCACTGATCCTGATGAGACTCCGGCCGTGGCGTCACCCTCCTGAGGTCCCGCACGTCGCAGCTGCTTCTTCTTCTTGGGGATGGCCTCAGGAGGGCCCTCGCCCTTGCTGTTGGGGTCATCGATTGCTGCAGCTTGGAAGGCATGCTCGAGGGAGCACACCGCATCTCTCTCTTCACATGGGACCGTGATGATCCCGCTGCTTCCCGGCATCTTGAGGACATTGTAGCCATGATGGGTCACTGCCATGAACCTGGCCAGGGCTGGATACCCGAGGATAGCATTGTACGGTAGACGGATGTGCGCGACGTCGAAGTCGATGAGCTCGGTGCGGTAGTTTTTGCGTTCCCCGAAGGTGACAGGGAGGCAGACCTGCCCTATCGGTGTGGTAGAACCGTCGGTCACTCCTGAGAAAGGCTTGGTGGGCTGAAGCTGGTCATACGGCACTTGGATGCTGTCGAACATGTCGACGGACAGGACATTCAGCCCCGCGCTGCCATCATTGAGGGTCTTGGTAACTTGCACGTTGATGATGACTAGGGAGCAGAGCATCGGGAGGGTTCCAGCGGTAGCTGCGCACTTGAGCTGGTCTGCCGAGTTGAACATAATGGGACACTGGAACCATCTGACCAGGCGCGTGGCTTCGAGCTTGGGGAGGACTGCATTCACTTCACAAGCAAACTGCTTGAGGATATGCTGCGAGGCTGGGGCCTGGGCTCCGCCCAAGATGCAGGTGATAGCATGTGGTTCCTGAAAGCCCCCAGCCCCCTCGTCCTGATGGTGTTCGTCATTCATTCTTGGTGGTGGTGGCAGAGGAGGGAGCCCGGCATTGCCTTGAGGACAATCCTCACGAGGCTGATCCCTCCAGGCGGCCTCGCGAGGCTGATCCTGCCAGCGGTCCTCACGAGGCCGATCGCGCCACTCTTGGTGCGAACCACGGTCGTCCCAGCGTCCACCACCACGTCCTCCTCCTCGGCCGTACCCCCCGTCGCCGCGCTCGGGGCGTTGACCGAAGCGCCCTTCATGAATGACTCTGAGCTCTTGACAGTCGCTGGTGTTTTGGGTGTTCAGGTTGTGGAAGGCGCAGAACGGACGGCTACCCTTGGATGACTCTGGTTGGTCTCTGCCACGCTTGGTGTCTGGTTCCACTGCGACCACGGCTACTCCCTTGCGCTTCATGTCCTTGTCCTTGGCTTTCTTCTCCTCTGGGTCCGCAGCAGGGAGCTTGAGGAGGGAGAGGCACCCCTCCTCAGCTCTAGCACACTTGGTCGCGATGTTGAACAGCCCTAGGGTTGTTCACAACTCTTCATGGATGGCGAGCTCCTCCTTCATCTTGACGTCACGGATGCCATCAGAGGACGCAGAGATGATGGCCTCATCGGTCACCTTGGGGATCTTGATTCGTGCGCTGTTGAAGCGCTGAATGTACTTCTCCAAGGTCTCTCCTGGTTGTTGCTTGATGTGGCGTAGGTCGCCTGCGACCAGGGGTGGTCGCTAGTGCCCTGGAAGTTGGCGACGAAGCGGGTGCGCATTTCGTCCCAGGAGGAGATTGAGCCCGGAGGCAGGTTCAGGAGCCAGGAGCGGGTGCCTTCCTTTAGAGCCATGGGAAACCAGTTCGCCATGACCTTCTCGTCGCCGTTGGCCGCCTCGATGCTCAGCTCATAGAGCTGCAAGAACTCTTCGGGGTCGGGGGTGCAGTCGTAGCGAGGAGGCAGATCTGGCTTGAACTTGCCCGGTCAGGCAACGCTGCGCAGCTCAGGGGTGAAAGCGCAGCAGCCAGCTGTGGTCACCGGGACCCACATTCGGGGTGGAGCTTGGTCTTGATGGGGTCCACGCCCTGCCGCTGCAGGTGGCGCGTGGGATTGCTGCAGCAGCCGATCCTGGCGTGGTGGCGCGAGGAGCGGCGAAGCGTTTTGTTACGGCCGAGGGACTTCTTGACAGCCTCTCTCTTCACGCGCGGGCACGAGACGCGGCGGGTCGCGTCGCGGAGCCGCGCGTCTTGGCGCCAGGGCACCGTCTTGGGGCTGAGATGGTGGAGGCGCTCCATGAGCTACGTCGCCTGTAGCTGGCGGAGGGCGAGGCGGAGAGAGGGACGGCGCAGGGGAGCCCCCTGCGGCGCGGACAAGCTCGGCGATGCGGTCGAGCCAGTCCTCGTAGAGGTCGTCGACCGGACGGTACCGCAGGAGCTCGTGCGCCATGAGAAGCGCAGCCGTGCATCGATGGGAGGGCGACGTGCATGGGAAGAAGATCTGGCCGGGGTCAGCGATGGAGTGGCGGTGCGGCCGTCCCGCCGCACCGAGGGATGCAGCGAGGATGCTTGCTGCTTGTTCCCCACCGGGCCGGTGGCAGCGTTGGCGGCATGCGACGGGGAACGACAAAGGCGGCCCGCCAACGGGAGCCGTTTGAGCAACGTGGGCGGCGAGGGCAGCCCGGCGCTCGGCACGAGCGCGGCGCGCGTCTGCCATGGAGACGGTGAAGCAACAGAGCGCGGAGTGACGGAAGGAAGCTTTGGCGCACCCCTACCTGCCACGCCAAATATCGGATCACGAGTTCTGGCGGACCCTTCAGGTTCAAACACTGGGGTGCGCGCGAAGGTTTTCTCCCTATCGATCCATGCCCTAGCTCTCTAAGACTCGCGGATGAACTCAACTAACTCACAACACAGAAAGACAAAAGATTTATACTGGTTCGGGCCACCATTGTGGTGTAATACCCTACTCCAGTGTGGTGGTGGTGGATTGCCTCTTGGGCTGTTGAAGAATAGTTACAAGGGGAAGAACAGCCTCCTGAGGTTGAGGTGTTCTTGTGCTTGGTGAACTTGTGTGGGTGAGACGATCTTGGATCTGCTTCCGACTTGTGATTAGGTCGATCCTCTCTTATGTGGTGGCTAGTTCTACTTATATAGGCCCTGGTCCTCTTCCCAAATATTGAGCGAGAAGGGAGCCAACAACGGCCAGTTCGAAAGGGGACAGCTAGTACAAGTTATTGTGACAAAAGGTGGTCTTCGCCTGCCAAAGGTTCCGGTGATGACGCCGTCTTGGGCTCCATGGTGACCTCCGTCCTGCCGTCCTTCTGGTCTTGGTCTCGTTGCACCAATATGGAAACCTTTGCTTGATGCCTCGGTACTCCACGCCTTCGCTTGCCCCCTTGACACCAAAGGGAAAACAAGGACACTGCGCGAGCTGGCGCCCGCCTGGCGCCCGCCTAGTCTCGATCGTCATGAGGATCTCGTGAGGTTTGCCCTGCCTTGATCTCTCCACCCCTTGTGAGCCTGCCTGGTGAGGCCGCTCCTGAGGAGGTCTTGCGTCATCCGCCTCGCGAGGCTTGGCCCCTCCCAAGGGTCTTGAATGCTTTGTCGATGAAGATGGGCCGTACAGATCTGCCAGCCCACCCACGCTGGGGGCCGCAGGCAGGCAAGTCTGGGGACCCCCATTCTGAGGACGTTGACACAAACAATTTGTGTATGTTGCCATTTGTCAAACTGGAAAGATTGACATTTGTGGATCTAGTAACATTGCCATTTATCAACCTTGTAATACTGCGATTTGTCAAAATATGAAGCTAAAAATCACTAGCAATATCTAATTTTTGCAACTAAAATTCAGTAATTAAGCATATATTTCATTCATAGATTAAGTAGTCGTTCTTAATTTATACAAACAGTTCAACTCGACAGTTGAACCGACCAAACTTTTCCCCAATTGTTGCCAACCACATACTGAAATAGCTAGTTCAACTATATATATATATATACTAGCTAATTTTAAGTACGTTGTACAGTTCCACCACATCTATAGTCAGATGAACTGAACAAAATAGCCCCTAAATACTACTACTATACTACGAAGGAGCTTTGTACTACTTCCGGCTGCCTCTCTTCTACTGAGCATGCTCAGTAAGATGCAGAGGAGGAGGAGCCCACTGACGAGCTGGGCAACCGCAATACGATGCCTGCCGCTGCTGCAGCATCAGCGACGCTCACCTCGAACGCCCTCTGCCGCTCCAGACGACCCCTCTCGAAGCGATGGCTCTCCTCGTAGATCTCCTAATTCCTCGCCTCTGAGGCAGCTTGTGCCACAGCCACGGCGGCGGTAAGGCTCTTTTTATGCTCGATGAGGCGCTCCTCCTCCTCCCGCAGGAACTCGGTGTAGCGTGTAAGGTCGCTGACGCATGTGCGGGCATCCACCTCCACCTCCCGCCTTCGAACGGTGGTGGCGGAGCGGGTGGTGACCCAGTGGTCAACGGTGGGCTGGCGGCCGACGGTGGGATGGCAGCCACGACCACCACCTACCCCGCCTTTGTGCCGCGGTGGCGGTGCGGGTGATGGCATGGTGGCCGGTAGTGGGGTGGCGGCCACGACAGCCACCTCCCGCCTTCGGTCCGTGGCGGCGGCGCGGGCGATGGCCCTGGCTTTCGACGGTGGTGTGGCGGCAACGGCGGCCGGCAACAGCTGCCAACGGGAAGCGGCGGTGGAGTGTGTGGTGGGTGTTCCGCGCTGATAAATCTCCGTCGTATCTATAATTTTTTATTATTTCATGCCAATATTATACCACTTTCACATACTTTTCGCAACTTTTTATATGATCTATTGGACTAACCTATTGGTCCAGTGCCCAGTGTCAGTTCCTTTTTTTTTGCATGTTTTTTGTATCGCAGAGTATCCATATCAAACGAAGTCCAAATGCAATAAAATTTTATGGAGAATTATTTTGGAATATATGTGATTTTTGGGAGTTGGAATCACCGCAAACGGAGGCCCACACAGGGCACAAGACACCAGCGCACGACCTAGGAGCCTGGTGCGCGGTGGTGGATTGTACCCACCTCGAACGTCGGTTGGAGCTCTACTTCGGGCGCAAGGAAGCTTATATCCAGAAAAAATCGTGTTAAAATCTCAGGGCGATCGGAGTTACTGATCTCCAGGAATATAAAAAACGGTTTTCGGCCAGATCTGAGAAACGCGAAACAGAAGAGAACTGAGAGGGAGATCCAATCTCGGAGGGGCTCCCGCCCCTCCGCCCCCGTCGAGACCATGGAACAGAGGTGGAACCCTCCTCCCATCTAGGGGGAGGCCAAGGAAGAAGAATAAAGAGGGGGCTCTCTCCCCCACGCTTCCGGTGGTGCCGGAGTGCCACCGGGGGAAACGATCGGGATGGCGATCTACATCAACAATCTTGCTACCGTCAACACCAACTTTCTCCCCCTATGTGCATCGGTGTAACACCTCTTCTCCCCGCTGTAATCTCTACTTAAACATGTTTCTCAACTCCATATATTATTTCCCAATGATCTATGGTTATCCTATGATGTTTGAGTAGATTCGTTTTGTCCTGTGGGTTAATCGTGATCTTGGTTGGTATGATTGTATATTTTATTTATGGTGCTGTCTTACGGTGCCCTCTGTCGGTGTCAAAACCAGCGGATCTTGGGTAGGGGGTCCCGAACTATGCATCTAGGATCGATGGGTACAGGAGACGGGGGACACAATGTTTACCCAGGTTCGGGCCCTCTCTATGGAGGTAAAACCCTATGTCCCTGCTTGATTGATATTGATGAATATGAGTGTTACAAGAGTTGATCTACCACGAGATCGTAATGGCTAAACCCTAGAAGTCTAGCCTATGAATATGGTAATGAGTATACGTAGGGTCCTTTCCGGACTATCCCCTATGGTTTATATAGACACCGAGGGGATCTAGGCTTTACATGGAGTCGGTTACATAAGAAGGAATCTTCGGTCGCCAAGCTTTCCTTCCACTCCAAGTAGAGTCCAACCCGGACATGGTGCAGTATTCGGTCTTCATGTCTTCACAGCCCATCAGTCTGGCCCATAGATAATAGGCCGGACGCCCGAGGACCCCTTAGTCCAGGACTCCCTCAGTAGCCCCCGAACTAGTCTTCAATAGCGAAGTGCTCGGCACACATGTTGTCTTCGGCATTGCAAGGCGGATCCCCCCTTCAATGATCTCCAAGTAATGTATCCGGCTATTGACCCTAATGTCGCCTCCTTGGCTTCTATGCGTTGAATAATCTTCATCCTCCACGTGTCGAGCGAATGTGGAAAGTCAGGGTGTTTTTTGCGAATAAAAACTCATCTACGTGAGGAAGAGCGCCTATTTAACGAGATTGGATTCCAGATCCATTCAGCGCTGCGCAGAAGAAATCCCCAGAGACTACATAGGACAAACCATTCCAGCATGGCTAGCGTCTATAGCTCCTCCGCTCGTCCCAGCCTAGAGAAAGGCGAGTGGGAGAAGTGTTCCGTGTCTTATAGCCGTTTGACAAAGTTGAAAATGTAGGGATACCTTCCCCACGCAGATCTAGTCCCTATTCGAGCAGGGCTAGCTTCCTTCAATGAGGGGACTCAGGCAGAGGACTTAACCAATCCGTCCGAGGGAGAGCGAGTGTGTTTAGTCCCCTACCTGTTAAGAGGCGTTGGATTTCCTATCCATCCGTTCCTCCAAGGGCTCCTGGAGTACTACGGCCTCCAGCTGCACAACTTCACTCCGGTCTCTATTCTGCACATTGCGGGTTACGTTGCTTTATGCAAACTTTTCCTGGGCGTCGAGGCTCATTTTGAGTTGTGGAGGAAGCTGTTTTGTCTCATCCCGCGTAATCACGAAGGGTCAATATTTGAAGTGGGCGGTGCCAAAGTATGGCGCGTCGCCGATACTGGATACCCATCCCGTACACCAAGGAAGGCACATGATGACTAGCCCTCCAAATGGTTTTATATAGAGGACATCGCACTTCCCGACCCGGTTCGAAAGGGTTTTCCCGAATTTGCGTGCGTCCCACTGAAGAAACGCCACAGTTGGCGTCCCCGGAGTCTCAAAGAGGTAGATGGCATGGAGGTTCGTCAGCTGATGAGGGGGATGAAAGAGCTCACTCAGTCCGGACTCACAATAGTTGAGGTTATGGCGATTTCCATAACGCGAGGGGTTCAACCACTCCAATACAGAGGGCTCCCAATGTGGAACTTCAATGGGGAGGACGATGCCTCTTGCTTCGGCCGGAAAGGTCCAGATACCCCTGCCGCTTTGGCTAAAACATTAGCCGAACTGTTCAAAGGGGAGGAAAAGGAATTTCTCCGCATCAAATTCAGAGATGGGTATTCTATGTACAACCCTCCCAGCTGGGTAAGGCCCGATCCCTCAGTTTTTACTCCTTCCATCTCCGGATTGCCTTTGATAAACTTTTTAACTTTGTTTGCCTATGACAGCACTGGCGAAAAGTCACCGAGGGATTTTGTAGTCCCGCCCCATGGCCGGAGGATCACAACCAGGAGCTTGATCCCGGGTTCGAAGAGGATCCGGAGATATTTGTGGTGCTTGCGGAGGGGGTGTTTTACTAGATGAGCTACAATGGCACAGAGGTGGCCATCATCGCCGACTACCCCGATCTTCTTCCAGCTTCACACGTAAGGGATCCAAACACACCTTATTCAAAAAGAGATTTCTCCTTCCTTCTTACCCACCGCACCGTCTTGTGCTCCAAAGGGGAAGGGTTTGGCGCGATGTACTACTCCCAGGGTACCTCCGAAGAGTGCGTCCCCCATGCCGGGCGAGCCTTCCAAGAGGAAGGCAAACAAAGATAAGGTCATGCCTTCATTGAAGAGGTATGAATCCGCCAACTTGCACCTAAGCAGTCACGCCCAACCATGACCTTCCTGTTATCCATGTGTCAGGAGAAAGATGCGCCGGACTGTATCCAGAGGTTCGAGCGGCCGTACTTCTTGCAACCAGGATTCAAATCCTACCATAAAGACGAGGGCTGATACGGAGGCGAAGCCGGACTGTCCTCCAGTCGAGGAATCGGATGATGTATCTGTTACCAACTCGGAAGTGGAAAGTGCGATGAATCATTGGCGCCGCCCAGCCATTTTACAGGACCCTGGCTTTTCAGAGTAGTCGTTTAACGCCTTCAACTCGGCCGATGCGTATATCCAAGCTGCTCGAGATGGGATTAACAGGGCCACAAAGCAACATTTGAAAGATGTGCAGGTAAATTTATTTTGTCTGACTA
The DNA here is from genome assembly GCF_056163025.1 of Triticum urartu. NCBI lineage: Eukaryota > Viridiplantae > Streptophyta > Magnoliopsida > Poales > Poaceae > Triticum > Triticum urartu. The sequence goes on along the minus strand of NC_141878.1, from coordinate 413,817,724 downwards.
TGATAACCAGTAGCCCCCGAGACTTAAAGGAGTTGAAACAACTGATTTAAGGATCAAAGTGTTACCAGGTGCTTACAGAGAAGAACACCCAGCTAGCTCAGGAGCTGGAAAAGTGTCAGCGTCGGCTGCTTGCTGCCAATGCCGAACTGGAGAAATACAAGGCATCTCCCGGTAATGTTTCCTTCTATTGAAAATTCCAAATGATACACCGACAGTGCGGATCCGGGTGTTAATCTTTGTGTTCGGCTGTTAGATCAAGTACAAGAGCAGTTGGACACCGCTCGAAGCGAAGAACACAGAGCCAAAAGGCAACTAGCGGCGGGTGAGTGTGTATTGACAACGGTTGTCCAAGAGAAGAATAAACTCCAGGACTCAAACGCCAAACTGGGCGAAGAACTGAAAGATGTGCAGCTCAGCTAGCTGACTCCGTGAAGGAGAACAAGAAGCTGTGAGGCGGCATATTCAGTATGTGTTCACTGTTGTTTTATAACAGCTTTGGAGGTAACTATAGCTGATTAAGCTGTAATTGCAGGTGTTTTGATGAACCGCCTTGAAGAGGTGTCTAGATCATCGAGTGATCTACTACAAGGGCTGTCGCAGTTGCACGAGCAAGCTCGGCAGGCGATGCGGAGTGTGGTCAAGGCTTTATGGCCATCTGACGCCCCTCCAGGAAGCATGGAGGAGCTGGTAGAGCCGTTCAAGGGGGCACGGCGGCGTATCCGGCTGTGGAAGATATCGGCCTGCCGGGAGGGCGTGCGACAGGCCTGGGCCATGGTGAAGACGCGATATACCAAGCTGGATCCTAATCACATGGCGCGTGTCGGACCGCTAGGGTCGAATGGGGAAGAAATTCTCGTAAGTTTAGTGTATAACCAAGTAGAGGTGGCCGCCAAATACTCCCAACAGGATTGTAAGTTAGATTGCCTGTTGGAAGGTATAGAAGAGGAGGTGTTCGAGTCCAAATGACTATGTACTTTCCTCATCTAGCCAAATTATATATCATTTGTGATGGCAGACCTTTTCGCTTCAACCTCCGGTCCCGAAGGTCCGGAGTGTTTCCGAATACCGTCGTAGCTGAATAGGCCGGGGTATGCCTGGAAAACTAGGCGTAGGGGTCATAGTTTCTTGAATAGAGAAGTTGTATTCGGCTAGCTATGTTATATTACATTGATATCGTAAGAAACATCTTCCAGAGAGAATAGTTCCGTTAAGGGTTCCTTTGCCGGGGTGTGTATGCGTTTAATGCGCATGTCCGAATTGTGGTATGAGCACCACGGTTTGTATAACTTCTGGGGGTGCACAACGAAGTGAGTGTAATAAACATCTTTAATTCACCGACCAAATATTCCCTTAAGAACGCTAGCTTTCGGCTCGACCCAGTCTGAGGTACACATCCGAATGACCCGGTGGTAACAATCGCAGAGGTGCTCCCTTTATGCCCTAGCCGAACTAACGGGAATGTAGGGCATAAGCACAGGAGCCAAGAACCCAGCTTGGCCAAAAATTAAGTCATATCGATGCATATAATGGCAAGGAAAAGGTACATATTGAAAAAAACTCATATGTGAGGAGCTTGATGCTCAACGAATGAAAAGAACTTCTGTCCAAGAAGCCCCCAGGTACAAGTGGTGTACATGTTGAAAGATGTATGTGCCAATGGTGTGCGGTCTAGCCGCATCAAAGCTTTAAAGAGAAAAAAGTAGAAAGTAATCGGAAAAGAGAGGAAAAATAATGGGAACTACAGGGGAGGAGGAGACGAACAAGGGGTGTAGCGCTAGGCGTAGAATCTCCGGAGTCTGGCCGCGTTCCAGGGGTTCGGCTCAAGGTGATTGTCTGATGCATTGCGAAGACGATACGCTCCTCCGGTGAGAAATTCGTCAATTATGAAGGGACCCTCCCATTTGGGCTTGAGTTTTCCTTTTTCTTCTCCGGGAGCCGTAGAACGAGTTCACCAACGTTGTAAGTCTTGGCCCGTACTTCTCTTCATTGATATCTTCGAGCCTGCTATTGGTAAACTGCTGAACGGGCTTTTGCGACATCGCGTTCCTCCTCCAGGGCATCTAGGCTATCCTGCCGATCGAGCTCGGCTTCTCTCTCTTCGTACAGACGCACTCTAGGTGAGTCGTGAATAATATCGCAGGGTAATACGGCCTCTCCGCCGTACACCATGAAGAAGGGTGTGTACCCGGTAGTACAATAGGGCGTGGTCCGTAGCCCCCAGAGTACGGAGTCGAGCTCCTCGACCTAGTGCTTGTCTGATTCTTTTAAAGACCGCACTAGTCTGGGCTTGATGCCGCTCATAATAAGACCGTTGGCGCGTTCGAATTGACCGTTGGTTTGTGGGTGGTAGACGGAGGCGTAATCTAGTTTAATACCTAGATTGGTACACCAGGATTTTACCTCATCAGCTGTGAAATTGGAGTCGTTGTCAGTGATGATGCTGTGTGGGACACCATAACGGTGCACAACATCGGATATGAAGTCTATCACCGGGCCGGACTCAGCCGTTTTGACCGGTTTAGCCTCTATCCACTTAGTGAATTTGTCCACCATACCAGCAGATATTTTTTCTTATGGCTTCCCCCTTTAAGGGGTCCGACCAAGTCGAGTCTGTCGGATTTCGGGTTCCGGCAGACCCTTGAGGTTCGAACACTGGGGTGCGCACAGAGATTTCGCCTCCTACCTACCTGCACCCCCCCGCCATGCTAGGATCTAAACTACGGAAAGAACAACGCAAGGGACACAAGGTTTATACTGGTTCGGGCCACCGTTGTGGTGTAATACCCTACTCCAGTGTGTGGTGTGGTGGATTGCCTCTTGGGCTAATGATGATGAACACTACAAGGAAGAACAGCCTCACGAGGGTCTATTCTTGGCTGGGGCGATGAACTGCTCGGAGGAGTTCAGTCACCCTTCTCTCTCTCTCTCTCTCTCTCTCTCTCTCTCTCTTTCTGCTTGCTCCAACCGACCGACCCCCCCTCTCGCTATGTGGGTGGCTGGTCCTATTTATGGAGGCCCTGGTCCTCTTCCCAAATATCGAGCGGGAAGGGAGCCAACAATGGCGGGCTAATTTGAAGGGGGACAGCAAGTATCAGCTATCCTGACAAAAGTAGTCTTTGCCTGTGCAAAGCTCTGGTGATGACGCTGTCTTGGGCTCCACGGTGACCTCCGTCTTGTAGTCCTCCTGGTCTTGGTCTTGTTGCACCGAAATGGCAACCTTTGCCTGATGCCTCGGTACTCCGCGGTTGTGCTTGCCCCCTTTGCACCAAAGAGGAAAAGAGGACGCTGCGCGGGCTGGCACCCGCCTGGCGCCCCGAGTCGTCATGGCTTGCGTCACGGGCACCTTGCGAGGTACTCCGCCTTGATCTCTCCGCCTCCTCGTGAGCCAGCCTGACGAGGCCGTGCCTGAGGAAGCTCCGCGTCGTCCGCCCCACGAGGCTTGGCCCCTCGCGAGGGTCTTGGGTTTGTGTTGGTGAAGACGGGCCGTGCTGGGCCCCCTTTGAGCCACGCCGCAGGCCGCAGGCAGGCAAGTCTGGGGACCCCCGTTCCTAGAACGCCGATAGTAGCCCCCGGGCCCAAGGCGCGCCCGGGCTTGGCCGTGCAGGGAGGCGGAAGGGCAAGAGTGAAGCATCGCGGGCCCTAACAGCCTGCGGCCTTGGGCACCGCGTGGCGGTTGATTGGACGTGGGCGGCACTGTTCCCCCACGCCCTCCTTATCTTGCGCCATGCTAGGCGGACCCGTAGTTGTACACAGCCGTTCCCCTTTTTGGTTGCTCGTGCGCCCTCTGTCCTTCCTCCGCTCGAACTCCGGTTTCTGTTCTCAACTCAATCTTGAATCTTCCTCCCCCCCCTTCCCATCGCCATGGCTCCGACGAAGAAGGGAAGAGGGAAGAAATCCGTGTCTCCGCCTTGCCCGCCGCCGTTGACGGCCCCCACTGAGGGTTTGGGCAAGGTCAGCTTGGCTCTGGCCACCATCTTCAATGAATGCGGGAGGACGACGGACTGGCCCGCGTCCCACTTCTCCATTGATAGGACAGCCACCGAGGTCTCGTATCTTGCCGACGCCCTGTGGGCGGGTCTGGTTCCTCCCTTTTCTGATTTCTTCAACGCCGTGCTTTCCCACTATCAGATCCACATGATGCATCTGGGTCCTGAATCCATCACCCTCCTTTCGGTCTTCGCCTTTGTTTGCGAAGCTATGGTGGGCATCCCTCCTTCGGTTGCCTTGCTGCGCCACTTCTTCTCGTTGCATCTTGTCGACCCTACCCAATGCTAGGCTTGCGTGAGCTTCGTTGCCACGTCCGAGACTGCGGCCTCTGGGATTGACTTCAAGCTCCCCCTGCCCGCGGTTGGGTTCCGCGAGCGGTGGCTGTATGTGGATGCAGGGGTGCCCAGCCCCCTGCTATTGGAGCCGACCTCACCTGTCGTCCCCAATTCGGGCTAGGGCCAGGAGACGCTTGAGAGCCCCCGGCTCGTCTTCGTCTGGCGCCGCTTCGCGCTCTTGAGGTCACTTGGCGTGACAGCGCCCAAGGTGGTGAAGGAGTTCCTGCTATGCTGCGTTGCTCCTCTTCAACGCCACTCTCGCCGGATGTCGGCCTTCCGTGGGTGCGAGGATCGTATGAGGCTCCAGGAAGAGGACCTGACTCTTGAGGTGCTGAGGATGGCACTCTTGACCCTGGCTGGGGACCCCAACCCCGGCAGCGTCCGGCAGGGAGGGGCCTTGCTGTACCTCTGCCAGAGCAGGGGCGACTTTGTGAAGCAGATGCCTGTCTTTGATGAGTGGGGGCCGCCCCACCGGCCTTCAGGGGCCTCGCGAGAACCCAGTGGTGGCGACTGCCCTTCCAGTCGGCCAAGGCGACTCATCCTCGAGTGGCGGAGCAGGGAGGCACGAGGCGCCAGAGGCCGAGGGGGCTCCCGGCGCGGTGACAGCGCCGGGCGAGGCTCATGAGGAAGCAGCTCTTGGGGCCCGTGCCGCTGAGGCTGAGGGTGACGAGCAGCTGCCCTCAGTGCCTGCGACTGGGGCCCCTGAGGCTCCAGCTGCGTCTCTTGGGGAGGCGATTGGCAGCGCACATCAGGCAGGCGCCCCTGCCGCAGATCGCCTTGACGCTCCGTCTTCGTCGAAGGTTGATCCATGCGCCCACTGTTGGGCCGGTTCCGCGTGGACATTGGGGCTCTCCGGAAGATAAGGGAGGCCCTGGGCGACGATTACCCTTGTCGCCTACTGAAGCGTAGGAAGTACTTCGCCACTGATGAGTAAGCCTTCTCCTTTCCCGGCTCCCGATCCTTCTGTTACTTGTACTGACCCTTCCTCCGCAGGCCCCTTCCAATCGAGCTTGCGGAGACGGCTGAGGAGCCGTCCCCCTTGGCTTCTCCCCCTCCACTGTCCTCGAGCGCTCCGAGCTGCGGAGCCCTTGTGGTGAGGGCGACTGACGAGGCGAACCGTCTCGAGGCGTATCGTGGCCACGCGCACCTCGCGATCCTCCTTCGCGGGCCTTCTCGTGGCATAGCCAGCCTGCCATGGGCTTCTCGCCTGGTCGTGAACTGCGACTGGCTGAGGCGCTTCCCGCGCTCTTCTCCTGAGGACGGGCTGGCCCCAGGCCGGGCTTCTGACGCGGCGTGCCCGGCTGTCGCGAGGTGCCAGCCCCCAGCCCGGAGGGGGAGTGCTGACTCGCGGCCCCCGGCGCTTGCTTGGGGCGGATGATGGTGTGGAAGACGTGCTCGAGCGTGCTCGGGAGCGTCGCGCTCTCCGCCAAGGATTCCTTCGAAGGGCGACTGACGCAGTAAGCCGGCTTGGTGAGGAGCTTGCTGATGAAGACGCGCGCCTTGAGGCCGAGGGCCTGCGCCTGGCTGCAGAGAGGCGTGAGCTAGAGGGCGCCATCGCCCTTGCGCGCCTTCAGCGTGATCTTGATGAAGCAGAGGCCAAGACGTCGTTGGTGGCCTCTCGGGAGGCCCGATCTTTGGCCGCTGAGGAGGCTCGGGGAGCTGACCGGCGGCGAACGGCGGCGGAGGAGCGGGCTCGGGAGCTCCTGTCCTGGTGCCACTTGCTGGAGGAGCAGGTGGAGCTGCGCGAGGCAGCCCTTGCGTCGATGAAGGTGGCCTCCGGCGACTCAGCAGAGCTCCAAAAGCGTGAGGAGGCGCTGACGCTGGAAGCCGCCGAACGTACCCGTGAGTACGAGCGTCTGGAGACGAGGGAGCGCTTGGTGACGCAGGCGGAGGATGATGTTGCCGCACAGGAAGCCCGCGTCCTGGAGGAGGTCGGACGTCGAGTGGCGATGGCGCGCTTGAACCTTGAGCACGAGTTCGAAGAGAAGCTGGGGCTGATCCGGGCTGAAGCTGAAGGCAGGACTGCCGCCTTGAGGGCCAAGCTGGAGGAGGCGGCGCGGCGGGCCGATGCTTCCCGGGCCACCCTTGAGGTGGCACGAGGTGAGTTAACCACCTCCTAGGCTGAGGTGCTCCTTCTTCGCCAGCGGGTGGAGGAGGCTGAGGCCGTCGTGCGCCAAAATGCGGACGAGATACGTCAGCGGCGGATCTTGGAGCATGAGCACGGCCCCATGCTCACCACTCTCCGGGAGAGAGCCAACCCGGCCTTGGTCAACATCTGCGAGGAGGCCGTCGGCGAGCCGCACGCAGTCAACTACGCGGGCAATCTCCAGTTCTTCACTGATGTGGTGACGCAGCTGGAGGCGCGGTCGACCAGAGCTGACAGGTTGGTGGAGGTGAGGAGTCGCGCCCTGCTCAGGCACCCCTTTTCTCGCGTCTTCAGCCACCTCCGGAACATGGATCCCCACTTTGATTTTGACACCGCCATCGCCCCAGTCCCCCAGGCCGTCTGAGGCGAGCTGGCGCACTGGGTGGAAGACAATGTGGACGCTCTTATCAGGGCCTTCGCCTCGGACAACGACGACGTGATCGTGGCGGCTGACGAGGGCGGCGTGATGGACGGCTCTGACGCCGTTGGCGGCAACGCGGACAGTGATGGCGAGTTCAGTGACGCCAGCAACGGCTCTGGTGGTGCTCTTGAGGATGCATTGGGGGATTCATCCGACTGATTGTGCATCGTTCCTTCTTCCTTACCATGCATGAATAGAACTCAGGTTTTGGCCTGATAGCTGTGAGAGCATTTTGGAGGGGGAGCCCCTCATGTAAAACTTGTGTTTATCGTATCAGTAGAAAGCTACATCGCCCATGCGCCCACACCAAGTGGCTGGCTTAAGAGACGCGCTGGTCGGCTAGTTTACCTTTGTTCCGCGCTGGCCCTAAGGCAGCCCGCGGGGGGTTGTGGTGTCCTGAGTGTCCCCTGATTGAATCCGTAGGATCTGCAGTAAAACACCCTCCTGAGAGGACGCGGCGGCGGCAGTCTGGGCTGCACGCAAGCTAGGCCTGACCCGGCTCGCGAGGGGCTCGCGAGGGGAGGCAGCTGAGGCGAAGTGGTAACCAAAATGCGAGAAATTGCTCGAACGAGACTAAGCACCCCTTCCCTGAACACACGCAAATCTCAAATTCGAATCCAACTTGAATCCAGCGCGGGAAAGCGACAACCAAGGGGAAGAGCAACGAAAGCAAACAAAAGGCCGCGTCCGGCACCTAGTCTAGTCTTGGACGTCTTCTCACCAGCGCGGAGCTAAGTGCTGCCACTGGGCGTGGGAGGGAGCCCCAGGGCCTGAGGCCGGCACCCCTGAGACTTCGGGGCGTGTACAGCCCCACTCATTATTACGTGAGAGTGTCACGGGGCGCCGAGCTTCACAGGCACTAGGCCTTCTTCACAGGTACTGGCCTTGCTTCATATCGCCAGATGAGGGCCCCGCCTTGCGCCACACTCTAGTGCCATCAACGACGACCGGAAACCAGGACGCCGCCAATGGGGTAGAGCGGTCGCCAGCGGTTCCCCTGACGACCACGGGTCCTCCGCCGGGGGCAGGCCCTGGGGCACCTCCCCAGCGCAGGGCCTACCTCCTAAGAACACCTTGCTCCGAACGCCGCGGTGGTGATGTTGAATCCCTGCCCCTCTCCTGCAGCCCCCTGCGCCCTCCTCCCGAGGGGTAGGAGACTGTGGGAGCGGGGTAGCTGCCCGCTATGGCAACCTGCACCTCCTGCGATCCATGGTTAGCGTATGCCTGCTGAAGAATTAGCGGTACCCGATAATCGTTGCCTCCAGCGTGCCCAGTGGGACCGTCCCGAGACTCCTGGAAGGGCTCAGCTTCTGGCGCCTCGTCCCCCCAGCTTGGGCTGAGGAGCGAGCCTTGTTCGCCCTCGTGTGGGTGTCCTTGGTCCATAATGAGGGGCACGTATTCCTCTGGCGCCGTCACCCCGATGGCCACGCCGTAGTGCTCTGCGCGCCACGCGGTCCTGCCTGACGCGCCTACTGTGGGGTGGCAGCGCGGCTGTCCCCTAGGGCCGCGGGTCGCGTCGAGTCCTTCTTCTTCGCGGACCGGGAGCGGGGGCTGCGCCGCCGCCGGTCCAGTGCTGACAGCCTCGCTGGTGTTGGAGTAGCCTTGGAGCCCGCGGGCACGCGAGGGGCCCCCGCGCGGGCCGCCCTGGGTTGGAGATGGGAGCTGGGTGCAGAACGGGTGAGCCCCCGAGGCGGCGAAGCCCAGGAGCTCTGCCACCCGCTCCAGCAACACGTCGCAGCCGCCCTCTAGCAGTCTGCACTGCAGCAGCTCTCGGGCCACCGTGAGCGCGGCCCTCGAGTTCGCTTACTCCCGGCGGGTGTACGGTGTCGTGGTCGTGGCGTGATTGGAGGCCCTTGCCGCCAACCGCGCCTGCCGTGGTGTGAGAGCTGTCGAAGCCTGTCCGCATCGCCCGCGGCCCGCAGCGCCCTGCGGACCGCGAGCTGTCCGGGGCACGGGGTCGCCCGAGGCAAGCGGCTCTGCATGGGCGGGCCATGCCGCCCATGGGTCTGGGTTTCCCTCCTGGTCGCCGGGCATGGTGATGACGACGCGACGGGGCATGGAGCGGTGGAAGACGAATTCCGGTGCACCCCTACCTGGCGCGCCAAATGTCGGATTTCGGGTTCCGGCAGACCCTTGAGGTTCAAACACTGGGGTGCGCGCGGAGATTTCGCCTCCTACCTACCTGCACCCCCCGCCATGCTAGGATCTAAACTACGGAAAGACCAACGCAAGGGACACAAGGTTTATACTAGTTCGGGCCACCGTTGTGGTGTAATACCCTACTCCAGTGTGTGGTGTGGTGGATTGCCTCTTGGGCTGATGATGATGAACACTACAAGGAAGAACAGCCTCACGAGGGTCTGTTCTTGGCTGGGGCGATGAACTGCTCGGAGGAGTTCAGTCACCCTTCTCTCTCTCTCCCTCTCTCTCTCTCTCTTTCTGCTTGCTCCAACCGACTGAACCCCCCTCTCGCTATGTGGGTGGCTGGTCCTATTTATGGAGGCCCTGGTCCTCTTCCCAAATATCGAGCAGGAAGGGAGCCAACAATGGCGGGCTAATTTGAAGGGGGACAGCAAGTAACAGCTATCCTGACAAAAGTAGTCTTCGCCTGCGCAAAATCTCGTGATGACGCCGTCTTGGGCTCCACGGTGACCTCCATCTTGTAGTCCTCCTGGTCTTGGTCTTGTTGCACCGAAATGGCAACATTTGCCTGATGCCTCGGTACTCCGCGGCTGTGCTTGCCCCCTTTGCACCAAAGAGGAAAGGAGGACGCTGCGCGGGCTGGCACCCGCCTGGCGCCCTGAGTCGTCATGGCTTGCGTCACGGGCACCTCGCGAGGTACTCCGCCTTGATCTCTCCGCCACCTCGTGAGCCAGCCTGACGAGGCCGTGCCTGAGGAAGCTCCGCGTCGTCCGCCCCGCGAGGCTTGGCCCCTCGCGAGGGTCTTGGGTTTGTGTTGGTGAAGACGGGCCGTGCTGGGCCCCCCTTTGAGCCACGCCGCAGGCCGCAGGCAGGCAAGTCTGGGGACCCCCGTTCCCAGAACGCCGACAGAGTTCCCAGACCGCGAAAGGCCAAGTGATGGGGATTGTTTGTAGGGCAGTGGGGGCATGTGGCTATGATTGGCAAAGAGTTGGCATCCAACGCAATGTTGGACAAGGTCATGTGCATCCGCTCGGGCCGTCGGCCAATAAAACCCTTTACGAAAAGCCTTGCTAACAAGGGCTCGAGATGTGACGTGGTGCCCGCCGAGTCCGGCATGAATTTCAGCCAAGAGCTGCCGCCCCTCTTCCTCGGATATACATCGTTGAAGGACTCCGGTGGCGCTTTTCTTGTATAGCTATCCATCATGAACCTTGTAGACCTTTGAGCACCGGACAATGCAGCAGGCCTCATTCTGGTCCTCAGGAAGCTCCTTCCTATTAAGGTAGGCCAGGAAGGGTTCGGTCCTTGGGGCAATGACTGCCATGATGAGATGTGCCAATGGTGTTATGTCGATGTTTCCGGGGTCTGGGGTTATGTTTTCGTCCAGACTAGCATTACCGTTTTCCCCCTGACACACCACGGATGGCTTAAAGATCCTTTCCAGGAAGATATTAGGTGGGATGGGGTTGCGCTTAGCGCCAATACGAGCGAGAACATCCGCCGCTTGATTACTTTCTCGAGCCACATGATGGAACTCGAGCCCCTCGAACCGGGCCGATATTTTTATGACTGCATTACGATACGCTGCCATCTTCGGATCTTTGGCGTCGAAATCTCCATTTATTTGAGATATTGCGAGGTTCGAGTCCCCGCACACTTCTAGGCGTTGTATGCCCATGGAGATAGCCATCTGGAGACCATGCAATAAGGCCTCGTATTCGGCTGCGTTATTGGAGTATGTGTATAGTATTTGGAGAACGTACTGGATGATGTCTCCGGTAGGGGACATTAAGACGACACCCGCTCCTAACCCTACTAGCATTTTGGAGCCGTCGAAGTGCATGACCTAATTGGAGTATGTGCCGTACTCTTTAGGGAGTTCGGCCTCTGTCCATTCGGCGATGAAGTCGACCAGTACTTGGGATTTGATAGCTTGGCGTGGTTTCTATGTAATGTCAAATGGCAGGAGCTCAATGGCCCATTTGGCGATCCGCCCGTAGCATCGCGGTTATTTATGATGTCGTTGAGTGGCACTTCGGAGGCCACCGTGATCAAACACTCCTGGAAGTAGTGATGGAGCTTCCAGGATGCCATGAAGACTGTGTATGCTATTTTTTGATAATGATGGTACCGGGATTTGCATGGTGTAAGGACCGTAGATACGTAGTATACTGGCTTCTGAAGCGGGAATTTATGTCTGTCCTGCTCTCGTTCAACGACGAGTACGGCGCTCACCACCTGATGTGTTGCCGATATGTATAATAACATCGGTTCGCCGGCGTTTGGTGCGGCCAGGATTAGGTTACCCGCAAGAAGGGTTTTTATTTCTTCCAGTCCGGCTGTTGTCGTGTCCGTCCACTCGAAGTGGTTGGTTAGCCGTAGAAGGCGATAGAGTGGCAGTGCCTTTTCTCCTAATCTGGAGATAAAGCGGCTTAGAGCTGCCATGCAACCTACAAGTTTTTGGACTTGTTTCAGGTCTGTTGGCTTAGCCAATTGTGACAAAGCTCGGATTTTGGCTGGGTTTGCTTCAATTCCTCTATTGGAAACGATGAAGCCCAGCAGTTTTCCGGCGGGGACGCTGAAGACACACTTTTTCGGGTTGAGCTTGATGTCATACGCCCTGAGGTTGTCGAATGTAAGATGTAAGTCGTCTATTAGTGTTTCCACGTGCCTGGTTTTGATGACAACGTCGTCAATGTAAGCTTCTACTTTTTTGCCGATCTGTTTCTCCAGGCATGTTTGAATCATGCGTTGATATGTGGCGCCGGCATTCTTGAGCCTGAAGGGCATGGTATTGAAGCAGAATGGCCCATATGGGGTGATAGATGTTGTTGCAGCTTGATCGGATTCCTTCATTTTGATTTGATGGTATCTGGAGTATGCATCGAGGAAACACAGTGAGTCGTGTCCTGCTGTGGCGTCAATGATTTGATCAATGCAGGGGAGGAGGAAGGGATCCTTAGGGCAGGCTTTGTTGAGGTCTTTGAAATCGACGCACAGGCGCCAGGATTTGTCCTTCTTTGGTACCATCACCAGGTTTGCCAGCCATTCTAGATGTTTGATTTCTCTAATGAATCTAGCCTCGATGAGTTTGGCCAGCTCCTCCCCCATGGCTTGTCACTTGGGTTTGGAAAAGCGCCACAGTCCTTGCTTAACTGGTTTAAACCCCTTTAATATATTGAGGCTATGTTCGGCCAGCTTGCGTGGGATCCCTGGCATATTCGAAGGGTGCCAGGCAAATATGTCCCAGTTTTTCCGCAGGAATTCTCGTAGTGCGGCCTCAACTGTTCGGTTTAGTTGAGCTCCGATGGATGCCGTCTTCTTGGGGTCCGTTGGGTGGACCAGGAATTTGATTATTTCTTCTGCCGGTTTAAACAAGGTGGATTTGGAGCGTTTGTCGAGGATCACATCGTCCCTGTCCACTGTGGAGCGTAGCCCGGTTAATTCCTTGGCCGCGAGGGCTTTGGATAGCGCCTCCAAGGCCAGGGATGCGGTTTTGTTTTCAGCGCGGAGTGCTATGTCCGGGTCACTGGCGAGAGTGATTATACCGTTTGGTCCAGGCATTTTGAGCTTCATATATCCGTAGTGAGGTATAGCTTGGAAGCGTGTAAAAGCATCCCGACCCAACAGGGCGTGATATCCGCTGCTGAAAGGGGCCACTTGGAAGGTTATTTCTTCGGACCAATAGTTCTCCGGCGATCCGAATACCGCACCTCCCGACTAGGAATAATTCCTTGGAAGGTTGTTTTACTTTGTTTGATGCGGCTCCTGTCTACTCCCATTTTATGGAGTGTGTCCTCATAAATGAGGTTAAGTCCGCTGCCGCCGTCCATGAGGACCTTGGTAAGTCGAAACCCGTCCACGATGGGACTGAGTACTAACGCGGCAGGCACTCGTACTGTTCAGTACTTTGGTTCGACACCGACGTTGAATGTTATAGCCGTGTCGTTCCATGGGTTTATTACAGCGATTTGGCAGACTTCGCTGAGCTCGCGAAGTGCCCTTTTGCGCTTGCTATTTGAGGCGAATGTCTCGAAGACTGTCAATACACTTGGCTGGTTGTCTTCTGGGGGGCGTTGTTCCGGGGTATCCTTAATAAGGATGTCCTCGTCGCTCTTGGCTACCTGTCGTAGTATCCAACATGCTCTAAGGCTGTGGGTTGCCATGGTGTCTGTTGTTTTATGTATTTTGCATGGGCCATCGAGCCACCCCTCTAGAACGGTGCCATGCCACGTAGCGGTTTTGTGTTTCTTCACTGTCGGGCTGGGCCTGCCACGAGGGTGTGCCCTTTTCACCTGTAGGGGGAGTTGAGCTGGGACCGATGGTTCCCAGTGAGCTGCTTGAGTTTCCCAGGCACTCTCCATCGTGCTGTATTTTTGTATAATGGTTGCTAAGTCAGCGAATTTGAGTATGCGGCGTCGATTGATGGCGTTGAGTATTCCTTCGTCCGCATAGTTTTTGCAGAACGCTGATATTGCGTCCCCGTCATGGCAATCTTTTACCTTGTTCTTGACAAGGAGGAATCTAGCCCAAAAGTGGTGGACCTTCTCCTGAGATTGCTGTTTTGTGCTCATGAGAGCCTCTATGTCCGGGTGGGTGGGTGGAATTAAATCCGAACCCCGACCTAACCGGTTGTCCGGGGTTCGACGACATTCTGGACTGGACAATTCGGGTTCCGGAACATCTTCTGATTGTTTGGAACCGCCGACCGAGGCTATGTTCGGAGGGCTGGTTGTGTCTTTTTGCGGGTGAGTATCCAGCTCTTTATGAACGGCGACCCGGACATAGTCCGTCTTTGATATAGAAGAAGACTCGTCGTCCTGCTCCAGGACTGCTGCGATCCGGTGGGTGCCAAGTGGAGCTTCGGTTTCTCCCTGACCGGTTTTAGGCCCGATCTGATCATAATCTGTGACAATTCCCAAAGCGGCGATGTGATCTAGGAGCTCGTTTAAGGACGAACGCTCGACCGGATCCATCTGCTTGGAGCGCTTGGAGTTTATGCGAAGGGGATTTTCGATGGCCCGAGATGTCATCGTCGGCTCTGCGACCGAACGGGCGATCATAGTAACGTCGCCCAGCCGGAGGGTTTGGCCCGGGGCCAAAACTACCCCTACGGTGATGTTGCCTCTAATGACAAGGCGAGCCATCGAGCCTTTCATCGACGACACAGTGGAACTCTCAATGAAAGCACCAATGTTGGTGTCAAAACCGGCGGATCTCGGGTAGGGGTCCCGAACTGTGCGTCTAGAATCGATGGTAACATGAGACGGGGGACACAATGTTTACCCAGGTTCGGGCCCTCTTTATGGAGGTAAAACCCTACGTCCTGCTTGATTGATATTGATGAATATGAGTGTTACAAGAGTTGATCTAGCACGAGATCGTAATGGCTAAACCCTAGAAGTCTAGCCTATGAATATGGTAATGAGTATATGTGGGGTCCTTTCCGGACTATCCCCTATGGTTTATATAGACAGCAAGGGGATCTAGGGTTTACATGGAGTCGGTTACATAAGAAGGAATCTTCGGTCGCCAAGCTTGCCTTCCACGCCAAGTAGAGTCCAATCCGGACACGGTGCAGTCTTTGGTATTCATGTCTTCACAACACATCAGTCCGGCCCATAGATAACAGGCCGGACTCCCGAGGACCCCTTAGTCCAGGACTCCCTCACCCTTCGTTCTCGCGCAAACGTGAGGGGCCCTCGCTGTAGGGTGTTGCAATATGGTCATGGTTTGCTTACTGTGGGTTGCGAGAGTGACAGAAACTTAAACCCCAGTAGGTGGGTTATGGCGTATGTGAGTAAAGAGGACTTGATACATAATGCTATGCTTGGGTTTCATGACCTTAATGATCTTTAGTAGTTGTGGATGCTTGCTAGAGTTCCAATCATAAGTGCATATGATCCAAGTAGAGAAAGTATGTTAGCTCATGCCTCTCCCTCATATAAAATTACAAGAATGATTACCGGAACTTGTTATCGATTACCAAGGGACAAATAACTTTCTTGTTGACAAAAGCTCTCTACTAAAACTAAATTAGTTGTGTCTTTATCTAAAAATCCCCTAGATTTTATTTATGTGATCTTTATTATCTTGCAAACCTATCCTATCACACCTACAAAGTACTTCTAGTTTCATACTTGTTCTAGGTAAAGCGAACGTCAAGCGTGCATAGAGTTGTATCAGTGGTCGATAGAACTTGAGGGAATATTTGTTCTATCTTTAGCTCCTCATTGGGTTTGACACTATTATTTATTAAAAAAAGGCTACAAACGATCCCCTATACTTGTGGGTTATCAAGACATTTTTCTAGTGCCATTGCCGGGGAGCAATAGTGTGGGGTGAATATTCTCGTGTGTGCTTGTTTGCTTTATCACTAAGTAGTTTTTATTTCCTGTTCTAAGTTGTTCTCTATCTTTAGGTATGGATATGGAACACGAAACACCCAAAAAATAGTTGTACCTGCTACTCATGGAGATGGGGAACCTCCTAAAACCCTCGATGCTCGTTATGTGAAAGATGTTATGCACTACTTTGATAATCATGAGAAAACCCCATTCAACTATATAATGGGAGTAACGTTGGATCAAAGTGAATAATTTAGGGATTATCGCTTGACTCATAAAGGGAAATTGTTATGGGATCAAATTCATATGTTGCATTGGTATGCTTGGGAGCTATGCCAGATATATGATTATACTTGTGCTCTAGGATGCATGCTCCACATCTTCCCTTTTCATGTGAATTTAATGATAATGAAATCTTGGCTTCTTATGCTAATGGTATATATGATTATTATTATGTGGAATGAATAGAAGAATTTGTTGCTTTTAAGGGTGCTTATGAAATTGAATCTTTGTTTGAAAAGTATGAAGCTTTTGATAATGATGTTTATAGACCTGAAAATTTTGCCATCCTTAAATATTGCTATGATAATTATAAATTTAATTCCGATATTGATGAATTTATTAATAAAGTATCCGTTGTCCAATGAGAGACTAATATTTTGCAGGAGTCTATGGAACAAGAAATTGATGAAACTATGAGCTCATTGGACGAAAAAGATGATGAGGAGAGCGAAGAACAAAAGGAGGAACATCGGATTAGCTACCCATGCCCACCTTCTAATGAGAGTAACTCTTCAACTCATTCATTATTTAATTTCCCTTCGTTCTTACCGAAGGATGAATGCCACGATAATTGCTATGATCCCATTGATTCATTTGAAATATCCCTTTTTGATGATGCTTGCTATGATTGTGGCCAAGATGCCAATATGAATTATGCTTATGGATATGAACTTGCTATAGTTCCTTATATTAATAATGAAATTGATGCTATTGCACCCACACATGATAGTCCTATTATCTTTTTGAATTCTCCAAACTACACTATATCGGAGAAGTTTGCTCTTATTACGGATTATGTTGATGGGTTGCCTTTTACCATTGCACATAATTATTTTGATGAATATAATATGCATGTGCTTGCTGCTCCTACTTGCAATTATTATGAGAGAGGAACTACATATCCGCCTCTTTATGTTTCCAACACGAAAAAATTGCAAGTAACTGCTTATGCTATGTATTGGCCTTTACTTGATGTTCATGAATTGTTCTTGTATGACATGCCGATACATAGGAAGAGAGTTAGACTTCATCATTGCTTGATATATGTTGCTTTGTGCTCATTACTAAATGCTAAATCATTGTTGATTCAAATTGGCTTTGATATACCTTGGGATCCGGGTGGATCCATTACTTGAGCACTTTATGCCTAGCTTAATGGATTTAAAGAAAGTGTTGCCAGTGAGACAACCCAGAAGTTTTAGAGAGTTATTTATTTCTGTTGAGTGCTTTTATAAAGTTTAAAAACAAAAAAATATAGAGGGGCACTTAAAACTTCACAAAAAGAAAAGTGAAAGTGAGATAGACGAGCACCGTGGAAGCGGGAGCTAGCCTTGAACTTTGTTCATGCCCTTGGAAACTTTGTGAATCTTAATTGCATAAAATTTTCAACAAAAATAATTATCCTATTGTACAGTTCCATTGTTATATAAAAATAATGTGCCAAGATTTGCCTTTAGGAATTTTAGATTGCTTGTTGGTTTGTACGGTGCAAAACAGAAACTTTGGCTGTAGTGCGCGATTTTACATTTTTTACTGGAGCGTCAAAAGGTTCTGAAACTTTTTGCACTGTATTTCTATACAAATTGCTTACTTTTACTAATTGTTTCAGAATTTTTTGAGTAACATAGTTATGGTGAATGTTCATATTACTACAGACTGTCCTGTTTAAGACAGATTCTGTTTTTGATGCATTGTTTTGCTTGTTTTGATGAAACTATCGATTCTATCAGTGGATTAAGCCATGGAAAAGTTATATTACAGTAGCTACAATAAAAAAACAAAATATGAATTGGTTTTCAACAGTACTGAGAGTAGTGATTTGCTTTATTATACCAACGGATCTTACCGAACTTTCTGTTGAGTTTTGTGTGGATGAAGTGATCAAAGATCGAGGAGGTCTCGATGTGAGGAGAAGGAGGAGAGGCAAGAGCTGAATCTTGGGGATGCCCAAGGCACCCCAAGTAAATCAAGTAGACTCAAGCATCTAAGCTTGGGGATGCCCCGGAAGGCATCCCATCTTTCGTCAACAAGTATCGGTATGTTTTCGGTTTCGTTTCGTTCATGTGATATGTGCAACTCTTGGAGCATCTTTTGCTTTTAGTTTTCATTTTTCTTTTATGAACCATGATGGTATGAGATATTCCATGGTTGATTTATAGAATTCTCGTTGCACTTCATTTATATCTTTTGAGTATGGCCTTTATAGAATGCTTCATGTGCTTCACTTATATCACTTGAAGTTTGGATTGCCTGTTTCTCTTCACATAGAAAACCATTGTTTGAAGAATGATCTTTTGCTTCACTTATATTTTTTAGAGCATGGTATTTTGTAGAAATAATTAAACTCTTATGCTTCACTTTTATCTATTTAGAGAGTTAAAAGGAATTGGTCAATTGCATGGTTAGTCATAAAATCCTACATAAAACTTATGGATCACTGAATATGATATGTTTGATTCCTTGCAATAGTTTTGCGATATATAGACGGAATATGTGGGAGGTACTAGTAAACGCTTGTTGTTAGTAAGAATATTGGTGTTAAGGTTTGTGATTCCCGAAGCATGCACGTATAGTCTCTCGTTATGCTCTGATGTTGGAGCATGATTTATTATTGATTGCCTTCCTTATGAGTGGCGGTCGGGGACGAGCGATGGTCTTTTCCTACCAATCTATCCCCTAGGGGCATGCGTAGTAGTACTTTGCTTTGAGGAATAATAAACTTTTGCAATAAGTATATGAGTTCTTTATGACTAATGTGAGTCCATGGATTATACGCACTCTTACCTTTTCGCAATTTGCTAGCCTCTACGGTACCGTGCATTGCCCTTTCTCACATCAAGATGTGGTGCAAACTTCGCAGCTGCATCCAAACCCCGTGATATGATACGCTCTATCACACATAAGCTTATTATATCTTCCTCAAAACAGCCACCATACCTACCTATTATGGCTTTTCCATGGCCATTCCAAGATATATTGCCATGCAATTTCCACCGCTTCCGTTTGATGACTTGAGCATTCATTGTCATATTGCTTTGCATGATCATATAGTTGACATAGTAGTTGTGGCTCACCCATCGTTCATCACTTTTCGTACATGTTCCGCTAGATCATTGCACATCCCGGTACATTGCCAGAGGCATTCATATAGAGTCATATTGTGTCATAGGTATCGAGTTGTAATTTTTATTTCTTTTGAGTTATAAGTAAATAGAAGTGTGATGATAATCGTTATTCATTTTTAGAGCAGTGCCCCAGTGAGGAAAGGATGATGGACACTATGATTCCCCCACAAGTCGGAATGAGACTCCGGACAATGAGAGAGAAAAATATAAAAAAAGAAAGAAAAAAAGGAAAAAAAAGAAAAAGAAAAAGAAAAAAAGAAACAAAGAAACAAAGAGAGAAGGGGCATTGTTAGTATCCTTTACCACACTTGTGCTTCAAAATAGCACCATGTTTTTCATATGGAGATTCTCCTGTGTTGTCACTTTCATATACTAGTGGGAATTTTTCATTATAGGATTAGATGCACACCCACTTAGTTTTCATATTGAGCTTTCATATACTTATAGCTCTTAGTGCATCTGTTGCATGGCAATCCCTACTCCTCACATTGATATCAATTGATGGACATCTCCATAGCCCGTTGGTTAGCGTTGTCAGTGTGAGACTTTCTTACTCTTTTGTCTTCTGTATATTTACCCCTATCATTATATTCTATTCCACCCGTAGTGCTATATCCATGGCTTGCGCTCATTTATTGCGTGAGGGTTGAAAAATTTGAAGCGCGTTAAAAAGTATCAACCAATTGCTCAGCTTGTCATAAGGGTTGTGCATGATAAATACTTTGTGTTAAGAAGACAGAGCATGACAAGACTATATGATTTTGTAGGGATAACTTTCTTTAGCGTTGATATTTTGAAAGACATGATTGTTTGTTGGGATGCCTGAGTATTGATGTCTTTATGTCAAATTATAGACTATTGCTTTGAATCACTTATGTCTTAATATTCATGCCATGATTGGATATATGATCAAGTTTATGCTAGGTAGCATTCCACATCAAAAATTATCTTTTTTATCATTTACCTCCTTGAGGACGAGCAGGAATTAAGCTTGGGGATGCTGATACGTCTCCGTCGTATCTATATTTTTTGATTGTTTCATGCCAATATTATACCACTTTCATATACTTTTGGCAACTTTTTATATGATTTATTGGACTAACCTATTGATCCAGTGCCCAATGTGAGTTCCTATTTTTTGCATGTTTTTTGTATCATAGAGTATCCATATCAAACGAAGTCCAAATGCAATAAAATTTTATGGAGAATTATTTTGGAATATATGTGATTTTTGGGAGTTGGAATCACCGCAAACGGAGGCCCACACAGGGCACAAGACACCAACGCACGGCCCAGGAGCCTGGCGCGTGGTGGTGGGTACTCACCTCAAACGTCGATTGGACCTCTACTTTGGGCGCAAGGAAGCTTATATCCAGAAAAAAATCATGTTAAAATCTCAGCGCGGTCGGAGTTACGGATTTCCGGGAATATAAGAAACGGTTTTTGGCCAGATTTGGGAAACGCGAAACATAAGAGAACAGAGAGGGAGATCCAATCTCGGAGGGGCTCCCACCCCTCCGCCTCCATGGAGGCCATGGACCAGAGGGGGAACCCTCCTCCCATCTAGGGGGAGGCCAAGTAAGAAGAATAAGGAGGGGGGCTCTCTCCCCCTCGCTTCCGGTGGTGCCGGAGTGCCACCGGGGGCAACGATCAGGGCGGCGATCTACATCAAAAATCTTGCTACCGTCAACACTAACTTTCTCCCCCTCTATGCAGTGGTGTAACACCTCTTCTACTCGCTGTAATCTCTACTTAAACATGCTGCTCAACTCCATATATTATTTCCCAATGATCTATGGTTATCCTATGATGTTTGAGTAGATCTGTTTTGTCCTGTGGGTTACTCGTGATCTTGGTTGGTATGATTGTATATTTTATTTATGGTGTTGTCCTATGGTGCCCTTCGTTCTCGCGCAAACGTGAGGGGCCCTTGCTATAGGGTGTTGCAATATGTTCATGGTTTGCTTACAGTGGGTTGCGAGAGTGACAAAAACTCAAAACCCGAGTAGGTGGGTTATGACGTATGGGAGTAAAGAGGACTTGATACTTAATGCTATGGTTGGGTTTCACGACCTTAATGATCTTTAGTAGTTGCGGATGCTTGCTAGAGTTCCAATCATAAGTGCATATGATCCCAGTAGAGAAAGTATGATTACCGGTACTTGTTATCGATTACCTAGGGACAAATAACTTTCTTGTTGGCAAAAGCTCTCTAGTTAAACTAAATTAGTTGTGTCTTTATCTGAACAGCCCCTAGATTTTATTTACATGCTCTTTATTATCTTGCAAACCTATCATATCACACCTACAAAGTACTTCTAGTTTCATACTTATTCTAGGTAAAGCGAACGTCAAGCGTGTGTAGAGTTGTATCGGTGGTCGATAGACCTTGAGGGAATATTTGTTCTACCTTTAGCTCCTCATTGGGTTCGACACTCCTATTTACCGAAATAGGCTAAAAAGGATCCCCTATACTTGTGAGTTATCACGCGCACACCCAACAGGGACATCACACGCACTACACTGCCGGGGACTGCGTTGCCGCTGCGGTGTAGCCTCCCAGCTGGAGTTGTCCTCTGATGACGGCAGAGTGGCTGAGCGACGACGACGGACTGGTGCCATTGGCGATTGTGGCGAAGCAGACGAGATAAGCTACAGGAAGGGAGGGGAAAATGCGACGCAGGACTCGTCGGCCGTGAGGGTTTATATAGCAGGCTGGTAAGCATTGGGATTTTGAGGAATTTCACCAAGTCGGGCGAGAAGCTTGCGCGGGAACCTGTAAGGTTGCGCGGGAACGGGCTAACCGACGATTCATTGGCGCCACCGTTTGGCAAAAAGGATGCCTCCGCGCGTTGCGCAAGCTTGCGCTGTAAGCCGTCTACGGCAGCGGGGTGACAAGACGTGCGAGAGGAGGACGAAAGGCCACGTACACATATAGTTAATACAAAAAAACATTTGCGGTTTAATTACCTACTATGCCCCTGTCCGGGTTTATAAGTAGGATTTAACTAATAAAATATGAATGCATTTCGCCAAAGATTATATAGTTGGATTCGTATTTGAACATAATTTCCAATTATATAATTTTTATAACATGCATTAACATTCTGTTGGTTAAATTTAAGGGCAAAGTATGGCACAGAATATAAAGGGGACTATAGACCAAGTCTGAGATAGTAGCACATGGCCGCTCTCTACGCAGCGACACAACTGTCGGCCGACATGTAGGCGACCATTTCCTGTGTGTTCAACGGCTCTATGCATGTGGTTGCTTGCGGTTGAGGCGGCCGCGGCGCGCTCTGCTCGCGTCCCGCCGCATGCATTCTGCTCTCGTGTCCCTCCAGGTGCTCTGCCCTCGTCCCTCCATGCGCGCTGCCAATGTTTGGGGCCGGCGCACGATCACGCACATTCGTGTGCATGCAGTTGCGCCGAGCGCGGCATGACGATGCAGTTACCTGATGCAAAAACTGCCATACGGACGCGCCAAGAATCCACGCCGCTCAGCCCCCTTTTATTCTTGCCACCATTTATCTTAATCTCTCATCTCACACGACACAATAAGCACACCCATGGGGACACATACATAGAGGACATCTAGTGGTTCTAATGGCGCTCCCCGTGGCTCCAATGGCACTCCCAGCGGCCGCCGCCGACGACAACGGTGGGCAGTTCACCATGCAACACGTTGTGGACACGCACGTGAGGGGGAAGGCTCTCTCGGTGGTGTACACAAACGATCCGGTCTCGATGGAGAGCTCCATACTATGGAGCATTTCCTTGCCGAGGACAAGTACCAAGTAGTCGTCTTCGACCTCGAGTACACCATGGGTCATGCCGGGCATGATCAGAAGGTTGTCGTCGCCCAGTTGTGCGTGCGACATAACATCCTCGTCTACCACTACCACCTGGCCTCAAGGCCTTGCGAGCGTTTCTCCAGGTTTATCAACAACTTCGACTACAGTTTCGCTACGGTGGACACCACCAACAATCTAAAAGCGCTCAAGGTTTCGGGCTTGAAATGCCTGAATCTTGTCAACATCCAGTTCCACTACAAGGTCTGGGGAGCGACAAGAACAAACTGAACTCCCTGGTTGACCTTGCCTCGACCATCATCGACCCCTACTACGCCAAGATGAAGGAAGAGAGAAAGAAGGACAAGAATGCCTGGCATAGTGTTTGTCATGAGAGACTAGATGAAGAACACGTCAAGTACGCAGCCAAGGACGCATACACAAGCTACGAGATGTACATGCAGATCATTGACATGAGGAACTGTCTTTTTCCTGCACCAGACGAGGGATCGAGCCAAATAGCAGTGGTGGGAGCGTCACAAGAAGTAGATGACTAGACGATCGTTTCTCCTACTTTAGAATGCATGCAATTGTTTATTAAGGTGTGTGTGAATGATCTGTATAGTCACTTATGTAAATGGATGTTTATTTCAGTTATATATATACATGTTATTCTTCTGTAGACAGAGAAAATCACACGGCTTATTAGCAGCAATCGTATGTGTTATTATTGGTCTTCATACACATTTCTGATTACGAACCTGTTTGCTGCGTATCACACACATCTTGTTCAGTTGAATCATTTCCATTGTGTTGCCTAATCACACACAGTTCATCCGAGTGAACCGTATGCTATATATCGCACAGACCTTCATCTGGCTGCCCGTTTCTTTTGTTCCTCCTCATCACAAACAGTTCATCCGAGTGAACTGTATGCTATATATCGCACATGCCTTCATCTGGCTGCCCGTTTCTTTTGTTCCGCCTCATCGCAAACAGTTCATTGAACTGAACCGTATGCCCTGCATCGCAATTAAAATCAGAACCGTGCTTGATGCACCCGTCATCGCAAATGTTTTGCACCTTTTTTGATGTTTTTTACACCACCATTTGCGATTATGGCATCGCACACAGTTTTGTCGAAGGGTCTCTGATCCTAGTGTCACGTTTGGAACATCCTGCAGTAGTGAGGTGTCACCAATGGATCACTAACCAGCCTATATGAAGCAGTTTAGGATAAGCTGGTAAGGTACAATAGCAGGTTACAAAAGCAGGCTATGCATCAGATATATGAGCAATCAAATACAGTAGCAAAATCCAATGCAAGCATGAGAGAGAACGGAATTGGGCGATATCAGAGTGATCAAGGGGGTTTGCTTGCCTGGAAGCTCTGCTGGAAAGGAAGGAGGGTCATCGGTGACGTAGTCGATCACGGGGGCATCAGCAGCGATCTCGGGGTCTACCAGAGAAGAAGAGGGGGAAGAAACAGTAAATGCAAAGCACTCAGATGCATGACATGACTACACGCAGAGCTAGGGGTGTTCTAACGCGGTGCTACACGATACCGGCGAAGGGGATAACATTAGGGAATGTTTTCCCAAAATTTGGCATTTTCGGGCAGATGAAACGAAGGGGGGTTGCATGTTCGCTATGCTAGGGGCATGTGACAGACGAACGGAGTCCGTATTCGGATTTGTCATATTTTTTTGACTAACTTTCATGTTTAAAGTATTTTCATCCGAGTTACAGATATTTTTCTATGATTTTCCAAAGTTTTAAATGATTTCTACAATTATCTTTAATTCAAAATTGGACTTATTGCGACAGCATGACATCATCATGACGTCAGTAGTCAACCTGACAACTGGGGCCGTCTCTCATAGGCACAGATCAATTAACCAGATTTAATTAGCTAACCTAGTTAATTAAGTTAATTAAGTTAAATAATTAATTATGGATTATTAATTATATTTTAATCTCTTTTTTAATAGACAGGGGTGTGGGCCCCTGTGGTCAGCGGCCCACAAGGCCTTAGCGGGCGTGGGCGTGCGGGTATGGGGATCGCGCCTGAGGGGGCGGACCCGGGCGGGTCGGACAGAAGCGAGGCCGTCGCGGGCGGGCGGCTCTGGGCTGAAGGGGGCGCGGCCAAGGGCGGTGTAGAGCCCCTGGGGCGCTCGTCCGAGGTGGGGGGCTGTGGAGGGGGGCGTGCGGGCGCGGGCGCGCACGAGAGCTGCGGTGGTCGCGGCGGGCAGCACCGACGTAGGGTGCAGGGGAGCGCTGTGGGCGCGACCGTGGGCGCGTGCGGGCCATCCATGAGCGCGGGCCAGAGAGGCGTGATGGGGCGGATGCGGCATGGGGCGGCAGCAACGGGTCGCAGCCGCTTGGCTAGGAGGACGGCGAGGCGGCGGCAGAGGGCTGTGGGCAGAGCAGCGGCAGGGCGGCGGAGCCGGGCAGAGCGGCATCAGCGGAACGGGGCAGCAGTAGCGCGGGTGAAGGGTCCGGCGAGCAGGGGAGGCGCGGCTGGGGGCGAGGTTGTTGTGCTTGCGATCGAGGAGCGGCAGGCAGTAGCGCATAGGGGGGACGCCGGGGAGGCGAGGCACAGCCGGAGCACGGGTAAGGGCAGTCGCGGTGCGACGGGGCAGGCATGGCCAGGTGGAGGTAAGGCCGCGGGCGGCGGTGGCGGTTAGCAGCACAAGTTGGAGCAGCACAGAGCAATGAGGGCGAGCACCGTTGCGGGGCTGACAGGCGGTCGCCGGGCGAACGCTTGGGTGTGGGGCGACGAGCAGCGCCATGCGTGTTGGGGAGCAGCATCACGGGGAGCAGGACGGGGCGGAGGCAGTGGCCGGCGAGGCGGGGGCTCCGGTGGGCATGCGCACGGGAGCCACCCACGGCCTTGGCAGCAGTACCAGCAAGCACGCAGCGGGAGCAAGACGAGGCCGCGTGGTCAGGGCGCGCGGTAGCAGAAGTCGGGGCGCGAGCGGCCTGCGGTGACGGGATGGGATGATGAGGGGGAAACGGAGGACGGTGATGGACGCGGGGGTTTCACCTCTGCTGCAGGTGTACGGGGCGACGAGGCGCGATGGCGGCTAGCAGGGAGTGGACAATGATGGGCGTCCATGGCGTTGAGGCGGCGACAGGCTCGGGGCGCCGCGGCATAGGCGTCCAGATCCATGAGGGGGAAAAGGAGAGGAAGGGATCGGCTAGGGTTCGAGAGGGAGGGTGATTAGGTGAGGGGGAGGCCGTGGATGGCCTCCACGACGTCGGTTGGCCGGCGGATGGCCTCCACACCCTCTACTCTCACTGTAGCGAGGTCGCAGGAGGGGTGGAGGTGGGCTGCTGGGCCAGCAGGCCAACTAGGCCAAATGGCCCGGGGGAGGGGAGGGGCTCTTCTTTTATTTTAATTTTCTGTTTTTCTTTTTCTTTTGTTTTATTAATTCTTTTCTTTTTTATTTTTATATTCACATTAGTTTAGTTTTGTAAAATTTATACTTAGCAGCTAAATTAGTATTTTCATTTAGTCCACTGCCACAAAAAGTTTCACTCACAAATAAAATAGTTTTAACATTGTAGAAATTATAGAAGGCATTTATATAATTATTTTAGGTACAGTTTTATTTATGTAAGTGCATTTAAATGTTTTATAAAAGTGTGGTTTTTTCACCAATATAACCTTTGAATTATTTGCCACAATTTGAACAATTTAGTTTTGACATTTTGAAAACTTTAAATTTTGACTTTCATTTAAATTTGAGTTTGAACCGGTTTCGAATCAACGCGAGTTTAACAACAGTAATCATGGTGACGTGGCATCATTAGCAGAGGATTACTATAGATTAATTATCTAGGCATTACACATGTCCATGACAAGTAGACCGACTCCTACCTGCATCTACTACTATTACTCCAGGCATCGACCGTTATCCAGCATGCATCTAGAGTATTAAGTTCATAAGAACAGAGTAACGCCTTAAGTAAGATGACATGATGTAGAGGGATAGATCCAATCAATATGGTAAAAACCCCATCTCTTTATCCTTAATGGAAACAATACAATACGTGTCTCGCTACCCCTATTGTCACTGGGTGAGGACACTGCAAGATTTAACCCATCACAAAGCACCTCTCCCATTGCAAGAAAAACCAATCTAGTAGGCCAAACCAAATCGATAAATCAGAGAGAAATACAAAGTTATCTTAATCATGCATAAAAGAGTTCAGAAAATCCTCAAATAATATTCATAGAAAATCTGATCATAAATCCACAATTCATTGGATCTCAACAAAAGTAGCGCAAAAGAAGATTACATCGAATAGATCTCCAAGAACATTGAGGAGAACAATGTATTGAAGATCAAAGAGAGAGAAGAAGCCATCTAGCTATGAACCCTTAGGTCTGTGGTAAACTACTCGCGCATCATCGGAAGGGAACAAGGTTGGTGTAGAGGCCTCCCCGATCGAATCCCCCTCCAGCGGAGTGCCGGAAAAGGCCCCAAGATGGGATCTCACGAGAACAGAAGCTTGTTGCGGCGGAAAAGTATTTTTGGTGTGCCCTCTGACGTTAGGGGAATATTTGAGAATTTATAATGCTGGAGTTAGGGTTAGGAGAGCCACAAGGGGCCCACAAGCCTAGTGGCCACCCCCTAGGGCGCACCCCTGGGGCTTGTGGCCTCCTCGTGGGTCTTCTGGCCTCCTCCCAAAGCTTTCTAGGGCTTCTGGCATCTCCGGTTTATATCACCTATTGGAGTTGTTGTTTTCCATCTCCATTTTGCATCATCTATTGGAGTTGGGCCTTTTTTGAAGACCCAAAAAGCACTTTTGGGAGATGTAATTGTTTTACATCTCCATATTTACATCTTCTATTGGAGATGCTCTAAGGAAATTTATTTTCAATCGTGACATAACTTCAAACATGGGCGGAGCGTTGACGGGAATATCCCGGGTCCTGCAAAAGGATTTGATGCAAATAAAAGCAAATGGCCCATCATACAACTATGGGTACTATCATGCAGATGGGATCTACCCGAGGTGGAGTACTTTTGTCAAGCCAATTGCAAAACCCGAAGGTAAGAAATAACTTATCTTTCACCATGCACAAGCGGCGTCTAGGAAAGATGTTGAGAAGGATTCTAGGATTGTGCAATCACAATTTGCTATTGTGCGAGGATCATCTAGATTCTGGGATCGGAAAACCCTTTGGTATATCATGATTGATTGTGTGATCATGCATAACATGATCATTAAAAATGAGCGTGAACAGGTTTAGATTACACCTTCTATCACTAGATGGGCATACGCGTTATGCCGATGAGAATAGAGGAGCGAATCAAGCGCTTGATGAAGGTGTACAATAAAATTAGAGACTTCGATGCACGCGATCAACTTCAGAAGCATTTGTTGGAGGAGTATTGGAAATATCATGGCGAAAGAGCCTCCTAGTTTCATTTATTTGTTTGTTGTATTGTGCAAAACTATGTTGTATGTGTGCTATATTTGATCTTGTGGATTTGATGAACTATGTAATAATTTGATATTGTGGACATGTGAAATTTTTATGTTGATTTTCTGATGTTTTATTCAACATGTGTCGTTGTACAGTAACTGCACATCAGCTACAGCGGCAGCAGCTGGCGGCCAGTTTTGCATCTCCAGTTTACATCATCTATTGAAGTTGATGTTTTACATCTCCATTTTGCCTCATGTGTTGGAGTTGGGCCTTTTCTGAAGATGCAAAAAGCACTTTTTAGATATGTAAATTTTTACATCTCCAAATTTATATCTTCTATTGGAGATGCTCTGAATAGGGGTGGAGCGTCGGCGGGACAATCCCGGGTCTTGCAAAAGGATCTGATGCAAAGAAAAGCTAATCCTACTAGTGAACTCACTTTTAATCGATTTTGTTCACGCTCCGCCATTGACTTCAAAAAAGTACAATAGAAGTCTCAGATTAAGAGCTTGCTCAAGATTATCTTCAAAGTATCGTACTTTTAGTGATGTAAACGTTTTTAAGGGAGTACAAGATTGTGTTGTACTCTAAAATAACTACCCCATCTTGGTAAGTACCGTCATGCTACTCATCTGCACAGAGCCATAGAACAAGAAGTACTTGACGTCATGATCACCCTTAGGAGAATGTCCTTTTTTTGGGGTACCGAAAGGTAAGCTCGGTATGAAGTCAATTGGATCGGCACTCTCTGTTTTTGCTGTTGCAACATATGTAAGCGGTACGCCGAGCCCTGTTGGAATAATTGTATAGAGAGAGAATTCCTCCTATTTAAACTTGTATCTCTTCTCTATCTCTTCTTCTGTTCCAACTCCTACCAACCTTCTGTAATCTCGATCTACCGATCATTTCTTCCTTGTAAGCCACGGCATTGCCCATATAAATATAAGTGCGGCCCGAGCAAAGGGTTTAACGCTTCCCAATAATCTTACATGGTAATCAGAGCGACTTCTTCCTAAGATCGAAAGGATATCGCATCTAGCCAAGCCGTTCTTCAACCTATCGCCATGACTACCGCTTCCACCACCTCTAGCACCATGAGTGCTCTCGCCACGTCCCTTGCATCCAACTCCACCTTCGCCCCTTCCTCCTCTTCCACCCCATCCTTTGCCACATCCCTCGGATCACCCCCCCACCCCCAGGAGAAGCTGGTGAGGAACAACTACCTCATGTGGAAGGCCATCGTGCTACCCCAAATTAAGGCCGCATAGATGGGCCACCACCTTGATCCAATGATCCAGGCGCCAACGGAAACCCTCACCATCACCAAGGATGGGAAGGAGGAGTAGATTGCCAACTTCGCCCGTGTTCTCTGGTATGCACAACAGCAGCAGGTTCAGGGCTTTCTGATGGGTTCTCTGTCTCGCGAAATTCTTGCACAGGTGGTTACCCTACAGACACCGGCGGAGGTGTGGGCGGCGATCGAAGCCATGTTTGCTACTCAAAGTGAAGCGCAAGCGATCAACACATGGATGGATCTCACAAACCTCGAGAAGGGAAACATGTCCATGGTAGAATACTTAGCCAAGATCAAGATGCTCACAGATGAGATCGCCTGCACCGGTGCCCCCATGTCCAGAGGCGAGATCGTCTCTCAAGTTCTGGCCGGCCTCGACTTCAACTACAAACCGGTCGTGTCAGCTCTTGCTGCGCGGGTTGAACCTGTGTCTGTACAGGAGTTGTACACCCAGCTTCTAAGTTTTGACGCACTGCTCAATCTCCTCCATGGGATTAATGTGCGCCAGTCTTCAGCTAATGCCGCCTCGCGTGGCTGCGGTATTGGCCATGGGCGCCGATACGTCTCCATCGTATCTACTTTTCCAAACACTTTTGACCTTGTTTTAGACTCTAACTTGCATGATTTGAATGCAACTAACCCGGACTGACGTTGTTTTCAGCAGAATTGCCATGGTGTTATTTTTGTGCAGAAACAAAAGTTCTCAGAATGACCTGAAACTTCACGGAGAATATTTCTGGAATATATAAAAAATACCGGCGAAAGAATCAACATCAGGGGCCCACACCCTATCCACGAGGGTGGGGGCGCGCCCACCCCCTGGGCGCGCCCCCCTATCTCGTTGGCCCCCTGAGGCTCCACTGACCTCAACTCCAACTCTATATATTCACGTTCGAGGAGAAAAAATAAGAGAGAAGGATCATCACGTTTTACGATACGGAGCCGCCGCCAAGCCCTAATCTCTCTCGGCAGGGCTGATCTGGAGTCCGTCTGGGGCTCCGGAGAGGGGAATCCGTCGCCATCGTCATCATCAACCTTCCTCCATCACCAATTTCATGATGATCACCGCCGTGCGTGAGTAATTCCATCGTAAGCTTGCTGGACGGTGATGGGTTGGATGAGATTTATCATGTAATCGAGTTAGCTTTGTTAGGGTTTGATCCCTAGTATCCATTATGTTCTGAGATTGATGTTGATATGACTTTGCTATGCTTAATGCTTGGCACTAGGGCCCAAGTGCCATGATTTCAGATCTGAAACTATTATGTTTTCATGGATATATGTGAGTTCTTGATCCTATTTTGCAAGTCAACAGTCACCTACTATGTGTTATGACCCGGTAACCCCGCAGTGACAATAATCGGGACCACTCCCGGTGATGACTATAGTTTGAGGAGTTCATTTATTCACTAAGT
Organism: Triticum urartu; assembly: GCF_056163025.1. Lineage (NCBI taxonomy): Eukaryota > Viridiplantae > Streptophyta > Magnoliopsida > Poales > Poaceae > Triticum > Triticum urartu. The sequence goes on along the minus strand of NC_141878.1, from coordinate 413,786,996 downwards.
GTTAATGCTTTGGTCCGGTACTCTATTAAAAGGAGGCCTTAATATCCCTTAGTTTCCAATAGGACCCCGCTGCCACGGTAGGGTAGGACAAAAGATGTCATGCAAGTTCTTTTCTATAAGCACGTATGACTATATTCGGAATACATGCCTACATTACATTGATGAACTGGAGCTAGTTCTGTGTCACCCTATGTTATAACTGTTGCATGAGGAATCACATCCGACATAATTATCCATCACTGATCCAATGCCTACGTGCTTTTCACATATTGATCTTTGCTTAGTTACTTTTCCGTTGCCATTATTACAATTACTACAAAGCCAATACTGTTACTTTTGCCACCGTTACCATTACTTCCATATTACTTTGCTACTAAATACTTTGCTGCATATATTAAGTCTTTCAGGTGCGGTTGAATTGACAACTCAACAGTTAATACTTGAGAATATTCTTTGGCTCCTCTTGTGTCGAATCAATAAATTTGGGTTGAATACTCTACCCTTCAAAACTATTGCGATCCCCTATACTTGTGGGTTATCAAGACTATTTTCTGGCGCCATTGCCGGGGAGCATAGCTCTATTCTTTGAGTCACTTGGGATTTATGATCACTATGAGGAACTTGAAAGATGAAAGAACCAAGATTTTTTCCCTAAACTACGAGGGGAGGTAAGGAACTGCCATCTAGCTCTGCACTTGATTCACCTTCTGTTTTGAGTAAACTTGCGACACCTACTCCTGCTATTTATTCTAATATGTCGCATGTTATTGATGATGCCACTTCTGCTATGCATGATGCTTATGATGAAACTACTTCTATGCTTGATAATATTGTGCCATTAGGTGAATTTTTTGATGAACAACTTGCTAGGGTTAGAGAGAATGAAATTATTGAAACTGATAATATTGATAAAAGTGACGATGAAGATTCTCCCCCTAGATATGAATTGCCTGTTGTGCCTGGGGGTTATGTTATGGAGGAAGAAACTGCTAGAGACTTTTTAGCTTGCAATGATAGATATGATCTTAAGAAATTGTTAGCTAAGCTGGAAGAAAAATCTTTGAATGCTAGAATGAAATATGACCCTGCTGAAAGATCGTGGATGTCGCCTAGAGGGGGGTGAATAGCCATTTCAAAATAATTACGGTTTAGGCTTGAACAAATGCGGAATAAACCTAGCGGTTAATTTTTGAAGCACAAGACCTAAAACAACTAGGCTCACCTATGTGCACCAACAACTTATACTAAGAAAGATAAGCAACTATGTGATAGCAAGATATATGACCAAGAACACTACGGCTATCACAAAGTAAAGTGCATAACTAAAAGGCTCGGGTAAGAGATAACCGAGGCACGCAGAGACGATGATGTATCCCGAAGTTCACACCCTTGCGGATGCTAATCTCCGTTTGGAGCGGTGTGGAGGCACAATGCTCCCCAAGAAGCCACTAGGGCCACTGCAATCTCCTCGCGCCCCCGCACAATGCAAGATGTTGCGATTCCACTAAGGGACCCTTGAGGGCGGTCACCGAACCCATACAAATGGCAACCCTTGGGGGCGATCACCGAACCCGTACGCTTTGGCAACCCTTGGGGGCAGTCACCGGTACCCGTCAAATTGCTCAGGGCGGTCTCCACAACCTAACTGGAGACCCCGACGCTTGCCCGAAGCTTTACACCACAATGATTGAGCTCCGAACACCACCAACCATCAAGGGCGCCCAAGCACCCAAGAGGAACAAGCTCAAGGTTACCAAGCACCCAAGTGTAATAAGCTTCTCAACTAGTAACTTCCACGTATCACCATGGAGAACTCACATCGATGCACCAAATGCAATGGCAAGGGCACACAGAGTGCCCAAGTCCTTCTCTCCCAAATACCACCAAAGCAAATAATGCTAGGGAGGAAAACGAGAGGAAGAACAAGAAGGAGAACACCAAGAACTCCAAGATCTAGATCCAAGGGGTTCCCCTCACATAGAGGAGAAAGTGATTGGTGGAAATGTGGATCTAGATCTCCTCTCTCTTTCCCCCCAAAAACTAGCAAGAATCTATGGAGGTATTGAGAGAAAGCAAGCTCGAAGAAGATCAACAATGGGGGAAGAACACGAGCTCAAAGGATAAGGTTCATTGGGGAAGAAGACCCCCTTTTATAGGTGGGGAAAAATCCAACCATTATGCTCACAGCCCGCACAGAGCGGTACTACCACTCGACCTCACGGTACTACCGATAGGGGTAGCAGTACTACCTCAAAGGGTAGTGGTACTACTGCTTGCGGGCGGTACTAAAAAAATACATATGTGCCTACCACCGCTGGACTTGTGACGAGTTTTTGGTCCGGAGTGAAAGTAGCCACGGTAGTACTGCTCCAAGCGGTAGTACCGCTCCCAAGAGCGGTAGTGAAAAATTACATCCCCTCCAAGCGGTAGTACCACTCCCACGAGTGGTAGTACCGCCGCAACTTTTATAAGGACACCAAAACTAACACAACTTCTACAAACGGACTCCGAATTCAACGAAACCAAGTTTGTTGGAAAGCTAGCGACAAGGGCTAACACAATATTGATAGAAATAACAACAAGAAGAAAATTAAAAAATGCCCATAAGAGAATGGTGAGAACCCTTCTTTGAATAAGACCAGTAAAACCTCCAACACCGAAAACGCAATAGAAGAAGCATGTGAACTCCGTTTTCGATGAACTCGAGCTTGTCAAGAAGATGACCATAAGCTCCAAATCTCACAAAGAGAACCAAACAAGAACCAAGAAAGATGATGCAAGGATGCAATGGTTTGAGCTCTCTACGAATGATACGATCAAGCTACTCATCCAGAGCCGCCCTTGATAGTACGGCAATCGATCCTATAACCCGGTCTCCCAACTACCACCATGAGACCGGTAAAATAGAAGACCTGTCAAGGGAAAACCTTTGCCTTGCAAGAAGTCCACTTGAGCTATATGATGAAGATCTTGACTCCCTCAAGTTGGACCACCTTTCTTGATTGCGTTGGCTCAATGAAGACTAGATGATCGCTCCCCCATAGTCCACTATGGGTGAGCCACTCTTCGGCGTATCTTCACAAGTCCATTGTCACCACAATGGATGGCAAGCTTCAAGCACTTGAACTCTTCGCGATGCATCACTTGAACTTGCACACCGCAACCTAACCCCACAAAGACTCTCACGAAGACCACAGGTTAGTACACAATGCGTAATTGACAATGCTTACCATACCATGGGATCACTTGATCCCTCTCGGTACATCTTCTATGCTTTGTGTGTCGATCAACTTGATTCACTCTTTGACTTAGTCTTCTCTCACAAGACCAATTTTTAGGTAATTCCTTGAATAGCACCTTGGTCGACACAAACTCTCCTTGAAACCAACACATGTACTCCAAGAAAAGCCTATGGACAAAACCTTCAAATATAACTCAAGGCAACCATTAGTCCATAGAGATTGTCATCAATTACCAAAACCAAATATGGGGGCACCGCATGTTCTTTCAATCTCCCCCATTTTGGTAATTGATGACAATCACGTTCAAGAGAGTTTATATAAGGAATTATGCATCACCATGCAATGCAACAACCAAAGATGGATGAGTAAGAGATGCAAATGCTTAGGAACAAAACAAAAGCAATGCAAAAACTCAGAAAACTTCTCCACAAAACTCTGTGTAACTTCTCCCCCATTAGCATTGATTGCCAAAATTGGCGAAAAGCTTAGAAGGCCAATATAGAGAGTGTTCCTCCATAAATTGTGTATTTCTCAACAAGAGAGTGGAATGTCATACACATATCCAAAGGTAAATACTTGGAGGAAGACAACCTATATTGAGGCACAAAGATTGCTAAAGAATGATATGCCACAAATACATAACAAAGAGAGACAAAAGCAATCAAGCAATCAAAAGATACCAATTGAAGCAAGCAATCAACAGATACCAATTGAACCAACTAGACCAATGATCCTACGTGCCACATGAATAAAAGAAATTATGATATGAGCAAAGGAGTGTTCAAGAGAAACTAGAGAAGCTCCCCATGATATGTGCACAATTTAGTTTTGTAATTGGATACAACGAGGACAAAATAGGATCTTCACTCCCCCAAGATCAATAGAACCTCACGACAAGTGCAAGAGAGCAATGGATTGTTCTAAAGACACTAGTGAAGCTCCCCATGATTTGTGAACTCCTTAGAATATTTGCATTAGGATACCAAGTGCACAAAAATAGGATCATCACTCCCCGAAAATCAATAGAAACTCACAACAAGTGCAAGTGGACATGTAGGAAACAAAGCCTAGCACTTGCAACAAACAAATAGCTGAGCAACATATAAAAGAGGCAACTTAAGAGTAGGCTCAACCAAAATGATGTGTGTGAGTCATGACAAAGCACTTGAGAAGACTAATATAAGGATGAGCGTAAAGCATCAACATAGTCTTGGATAAATGAGATACACGGTGCATGACATGTCCTCCCCACACACACCCAACAAGCAAATGGGTTCACAAGCTCACTAAAATGTGAATTAACAACAAGGCTTGTGACAACCCATGGTGAAGATAGAAGATGAAGCCTCATCAATACGAGGGATACCAATTAAGATGGCAAAAGCCTCGTAAAGACAAGCATGAGAAAATAATCTTCACCACACAAGAGTGCAACAAGATGCAAAGATATAAGATCCGCACTCAAGACAAATCCTTTCACGGAGCCACCTAGGAAATACAAAGAAAAGAAAGGTGGATGTGAAAGAATAAGGATATCAACTAGAGATGTAACTTTACTCAAGTGTAGGTATACACGAAATAGTTACACAAAGGAAAGAACAAGATGTCCACAAGGAAGTCATAAATATACCAATAAGATATTTGCTTGGAAGCATAGCACATGGATAGATATGGTCTTATTGAATATAAATGAACTCCTACCACACATCCATCAAAGACATCACAACTAGCAACAAGAGATCATTGTTTGGATGCTTTGAGAAAGGAAACAAGTATCACAAGAAAGAATGAATAACATGCCATGATACAACCTACACAAGGTTGATGCAAGAAATGTGTGCATGAAGTATATGAAGATACTTGTTACCGAGTTAATATTGGAAGGATGTAGTAGATACCAATTGAAGGTAGATAGTAGTTCATTGATCATCCTAGCTTGACTCCCGTAAGCACATGGTGACGACACCTTCCTTGTGAGTGAGCCGAGCATCCAATGCATATCCAATTGTTCCTAGAGCAACAACAGAAACAAAATGGTACCCAAACTCATTGGGGCCAAAGAGTTAGAGAACCAACAATATACATGACAAACTGCACATAAATATGTGCATATAGAAATGAAAAAGAATTTCATGCACATCTCATCCAATTTGAGACTTGGTGGAGTTTCCCATATATGTTGGGTCAAAGAAAGAAAGCATGACAAAGAGACTACATGAAGTTAATATGCATGCTCAAGACTTTCAAGGACCGATACCAATTGACAAAGAAATGCCAAGTGAAGAAAAGATACCAAATGAATAAATCATCACTTGGAGGATATCCATAACAGATGCATCGAGGAATGAGATATTCATTGATACACACTAAATAAAAGATATCAAACTCCCAAAAGAGAGGATGGTTCCAAACAAACCAAGTCTACAAAGTTTCATGATGGCACAGAGTACCAAAAAGAAAACGGCTTGCCTTCCACTAACACACACTTGATAAGGATCACAAGAGAGTGTTTTATAGGAAATAGGATAGCTCCCCCAAGACTAGTGCATTATAGAGAATTTGCATTTGAATACAAAATGCACAAGGTGGGATCACCACTTTCACTATATCTAGAAAACTCTAGACAAGGCCAAGAAAATAATAAGATCCACAAGTGGTATGGAAGACAAAGGGAGTTGATACATTCCTTGGCAAGAGAAAAGGCAATAAGAAGCAATCGCCAACATGAAGATGGTCAATAATTTCTATCACACATAAGTGAGTACCAATTGTCAAAAGAAAAGAAGTATTTGGAAGTAATTCCCGGTGGTAGATAGCAAGGATATCCAACATCATCTTGACACCAAACACAAGAAAATTTGCAACTTGTAGATCTAACATGCCACCTAGCAACAAGATAATTTACAATATCAACTCTAGGTGACAATATCTCAAATGTACACATTTTCTAGGCTAGTAATATACACATAGCATATTACTCCCCCATAATGTGATACCTATTAAAGATAAACAAGAGGCAAATAAAAGGATCCGACAAGAGATAATTAATGGACTATTTAGAATTTGAATTTCTCATGAGAAGACATACCACATAGTGACTAGATAATCTTGTAATATCACTAATAGATGGTATTCCTCATGTACACACATTTATAGGATTGTGAGGTGCACAAAGCACATCACTCCCCCACAATGGGATATTCCATTAATCTCTCACAAGAGCCAACTATGATACAAACAAGATGCACAAAGGCTCAACGCACAACACACACGAACATGATGTGCAAACCAACAGACATATGCTTGATAACTCAAGATAAGAAAATTGGAGGCACAACATACACAAACACATGCAAGGAACAGAACCAAAACATGCAAAGGGGCAAGTAACTTCCAATGGAAACAATTTAAGTACAAGTTACCGCAATGAGGCACATTGGATATAAGATAGAAACTTGATAACCCAATTGACTTGGCTTGAGACAATATGAATGATGAAGATCCCTTAATTCTTCATGATGTAAAGCCAAGTCTCCAACGCCCTCCAACCACACCTATTGATCAAGTTTGAGCTAGTTGGTCCCCAACCAAGTTGGGTCCTAAGAGGTTGGTCACAATAGGCTTGGCTACCCAAATTATTCTTCTCTTGACACCATTTTGAGTACTAACAACTTTGGAAAACACATTGCCAACCTTATCCTTCCCAAGAGAATAGATATCATCAATAATAATTGGGTTGCATAAGTTACCACTAGTGCATGAAGAAGCGAGGTGACCTTTCTCACGACATAGGTAGCAATGTCTACTCTTCACTTTCTTCTCACTTAATTTCTGAACTTGAGAAGCATTAGCTTGAGTTTTCTTGGGAAGAGGCCTTTCTTCAATTTGAGGTTGAGCATGAGAGTGAACTTGTGGCCGCTTCCCTTGTTACTTGTCACTAATGGGCTTCTTCTTCAATGGGCAAGATCTAACATGATGCCCTTCTACTTTGCACTTGAAGCAAACAATCTTGGCCGAATTCATGACTTGTTCTTCATCCTTCTTTTTGTTCATCTTGGACTTCTTCTTATTATTGGAGTTGAATCCAAGTCCACCTTTGTCATTGGGGGATCTTTGCACACTCAAGATATTGTTGAGTGTGAATTTCCCTTCATGACTCTTTCCCAAGTCTTTCTTCAAAGAAGTGACTTGGGCCTTGAGCTCTTTGATTTCCTCTACATGGTTAGTCTCAACACAAGTACTAGAGGAAGTATAAGCTTCATCGTTAGAGCAACAAGGCAAGGAAAGCAATTCATCACAAGATGTACCAACATTGTGAGTAGATGAATTACAAGGACTAGCACATGGCAATATAGCATTTTGACTAGAAGTAGTGCTAGTATCAACATGAGGCTCACTAGAGGTTACCTTAGCAATCATGGCCTCATGAGCTATCTCTAGCACATTATGGGATACTAGAAGATCATCATGAGAGCTTGAGAGCTTTTCATGAATTTCTTCCAATTTCCCATAATTGCTCAATAGCAACTCAAGTTGAGCCCGTCGCTCAACATTTTCCTTCAAAATGGATGCTTCACAAGTAATAGAGTTAGTAGCACAAGCATCATCATTAACAATAATAGGAGAGGACAACTTGGCAAGCTCTTTTAAATAAGAAGATTCAAGTTGAGCATGAGACTCGGTGAGTTTGATGAGCTCACCCTTGATGACCCTTGAGCCATTTTCGAGGTGCTCAAAATCCTTAAGGAGTCTAGCATGAGCAACTTCAATCTTAGCATTTTTAGTTTTAAAATCATTGGCTACCTCAAGAGCTCTATCATGAGATTCCTTCACTCTAGACAATTCTAGAGCAAAATTCTCCTCAAGAGATTGCTTGGTGGTTTGTTCAAGTTCAAGAGCTTGAGAGAGGTCCGCAATCTCATTAGCGTAATCACGCTAATGACCTTCTATTTTATCAATGGTGACCTCATGTTGCTCGATATGAGATTCCAACTCCTCAATACATTTCTTGCCCTCAATGGCAATGGACACGATTTCCATGAAGTTGGAACGAGCAATTTTACTTTTATGAAGAGCTTTATAAATCATTTCCCCCTTAATTTTTAAGGAGGTAACATTATCATTCTCTTCATCATTATCAACATCATCATCAACAGACATATTGGGGTTCAAACTAGGAGATACCTTTGAAGCCTTAGCCATAAGGCAAAAAGCAATAGATGATGATGTAGGATACCTTGAAGCACCATTTAAGACCACATCTTGTTCCATGGAGTGTTGAGTTTCCTCTACATTGTTAGCACAACAACTCGAGGAAATAGATACATTTTTATCATGGTAACAAGACATAGCAAGCATATCATCATGAGATTTGAGCAAGCAATTTATACATGATATGCAAGGACTACCAACACAAGCATGTGAAACATGTAAGGTGCTCGAGGTGTTAAAGTCCAAAAAAGGACCATTGCAATAAGATAGTGATGAAGAATCACCAAGAACAAGCACACTATCATCATTGCAATGACCAACACTACTCACCCTAGCATTACCTTGTGGAAATCCACATGTAGGTGAAGTAGAAGAAGTTGAGAAGGCAACATGGCCGGAGGTGGAGGGAGAACAATCATCCCCACAAATCTTGGACACACCATATTTATCTTGAAGCTTTGTACACAACTCATGAGCATCCCGGAACAGCGTGAGTTGAAATATAACTACATTGCTCAAAGCATCGAAAAGCACATTAGAAGCTTGAGCATTGAGATAAGAGTTTTTCTCATCCTCAAAAGATAATCTTTGGGGATCCTTTGGAGGAGAAAAACCCATTTCTACAATTTTCTCTAAATTTGGGTCCATGACCCTAAAGAGATTAAGTATGCGAATTACCCAAACATCAAAATTTGTGCCATCAAAACTAAGAGTGTTAGAGAATCCTAAGCCCCTGGTTGACATCCTTACTCTCTAGGTGGTTAAGCATTATAAAGAGAGATGAGGCTCTGATACCAATTGAAAGATCGTGGATGTCGCCTAGAGGGGGGATGAATAGGCGTTTTAAAATAATTATGGTTTAGGCTTGAACAAATGCGAAATAAACCTAGCGGTTAATTTTTCAAGCACAAGACCTAAAACAACTAGGCTCACCTATGTGCACCAACAACTTATGCTAAGCAAGATAAGTAACTATGTGATAGCAAGATATATGACCAAGGACAATATGGCTATCACAAAGTAAAGTGCATAAGTAAAAGGCTCGAGTAAGAGATAACCGAGGCACGCGGAAACGATGATGTATCCTGAAGTTCACACCCTTGCGGATGCTAATCTTAGTTTGGAGCGGTGTGGAGGCACAATTCTCCCCAAGAAGCCACTAGGGCCACCGTAATCTCCTCACGCCCTCGCACAATGCAAGATGCCATGATTCCACTAAGGTACCCTTGAGGGCGGTCACCGAACCCGTACAAATGGCAACCCTTGGGGGCGATCACCGAACCCGTACACTTTGGCAACCCTTGGGGGCGGTCACCGGTACCCGTCAAATTGCTCGGGGCGGTCTACACAACCTAATTGGAGACCCCGACGCTTGCCCGAAGCTTTACACCATAATAATTGAGCTCCGAACACCACCAACCATCTAGGGCGCCCAAGCACCCAAGAGTAATTGGCTTCTCAACTTGTAACTTCCATGTATCACCTTGGAAAACTCGAATCGATGCGCCAAATGCAATGGCAAGGGCACACGGAGTGCCCAAGTCCTTCACTCCCAAATCCCACCAAAGCAACTAATGCCAGGAAGGAAAATGAGAGGAAGAACAAGAAGGAGAACACCAAGAACTCCAAGATCTAGATCCAAGGGGTTCCCCTCACATAGAGGAGAAAGTGATTGGTGGAAATGTGGATATAGATCTCCTCTCTCTCTTTCCCCCCCCCCCCAAAACTAGCAAGAATTCATGGAGGGACTGAGAGAAGGCAAGCTCGAAGAAGGTCAACAATGGGGGAAGAACACGAGCTCAAAGGATAAGGTTCATTGGGGAAGAAGACCCCCTTTTATAGGTGGGGAAAAATCCAACTGTTATGCTCACAGCCCGCACAGAGCAATACTACCGGTCGACCTCACGGTACAACCGCTAGGGGTAGCGGTACAACCTCAAAGGGTAGCGGTACTACTGCTTGCGAGCGGTACTAAAAAAATACATCCGTGCCTACCACCGCTGGACTTGTGACGAGTTTTTGGTCCGGAGCAAAAGTAGCCACGGAAGTAGCCACGGTAGTACTACTCCAAGCGGTAGTACCGCTCCCAAGAGTGGTAGTAAAAAATTAAATCCCCTCCAAGCGGTAGTACCGCTTCAGCTTTTATAAGGACACCAAAACTGACACAACTTCTACAAACGGACTCTGAATTCAACGAAACCAAGTTTGTTGGAAAGCTTGTGACAAGGGCTAACACAATCTTGATATAAATAACAATAAGAAGCACATTAGAAAAGGCCCAGAAGAAAATGGTGAGAACCCTTCTTTGAATAAGATCAGTAAAACTTCCAACACCGAAAATGCAATAGAAGAACTCGAGCTTGTCAAGAAGATGACCATAAGCTCCAAATCTCACAAAGAGAACCAAACAAGAACCAAGAAAGATGATGCAAGGATGCAATGGTTTGATCTCTCTACGAATGATACGATCAAGCTACTCATCGAGAGCCCCCCTTGATAGTATAGCAATCGATCATATAACCCGGTCTCCCAACTACCACCATGAGACCGGTAAAATAGAAGACCTGTCAAGGGAAAACCTTTGCCTTGCAAGAAGTCCACTTGAGCTATACGATGATGATCTTGACTCCCTCAAGTTGGACCACCTTTCTTGATTGTGTTGGTTCGATGAAGACTAGATGATTGCTCCCCCATAGTCCATTATGGGTGAGCCACTCTTCGGCACATCTTCACAAGTCTATTGTCACTAGAATGGACGGAAAGCTTCAAGCACTTTATCTCTTCGTGATGCATCACTTGAACTTGCACACCGCAATCTAACCCCACAAAGAACTCTCATGAAGACCACGGGTTAGTACACAAAGCGTAATTGACAATGCTTACCATACCATGGGATCACTTGATCCTTCTTAATACATCTTCTACGCTTTGTGTGTTGATCAACTTGATTCACTCTTTGACTTAGTCTTGATCAACCTCTCACAAGACTAATATTTAGGTAATTCCTTGAATAGCACCGTGGTCGACACAACCTCTCCTTGAAACCAACACATGTACTCCAAGAAAAGCCTATGGACAAAACTTTTAAATATAACTCAAGGCAACCATTAGTCCATAGAGATTGTCATCAATTACCAAAACCAAACATGGGGGCACTACATGTTCTTTCACCTGCTTTTGCTACTTCACATATCTGTATTTTCGATAAGGATTATGATTTCTCTATCGATCCTGAGTTAATTACTTTGGTTGAATCTGATCCTTTTTATGGCTATGAATCTAAAACTGTTGTGGCACGTCTTACTAAATTGAATGATATAGCCACTCTGTTCACTAATGATGAGAAAACTCGCTATTACTTTATCCTTAAGTTATTTCCGTTCTCATTAAAGGGTGATGCTAAAACATGGTTTAATTCTCTTGATCCTGGTTGTGTGCTTAGTCCCCAGGATATGATTTATTACTTCTCTGCTAAATATTTCCCTGCTCATAAGAAACAAGCTGCCTTAAGGGAAATATATAATTTTGTGCAAATTGAAGAAGAGAGTCTCCCACAAGCTTGGGAGGGCTTCTCCGATTACTTAATGCTTTGCCTGATCATCCTCTCAAGAAAAATGAAATACTTGATATCTTTTATAATGGACTAACTGATGCTTCCAGAGACCACCGAATAGATGTGCTGGTTGTGTTTTCAGGGAAAGAACTGTTGATCAAGCTGAATTGCTATTGAATAATATGTTGAGTAATGAAAATGATTGGACACTTCCTGAACCAACTCCTAAGCCAACTCCAAAGGAAAGGGGTATTCTATTTCTCAGTCCTGAAGATACGCAAGAGGCAAAGAAATCTATGAAAGAAAAGGGTGTTAAAGCTGAAGATGTTAAGAATTTACCACCTATTGAAGAAATACATGGTCTTGATAACCTGACACAGGTAGTAAAGGTAAATTCTCTCTATAGATTTGATAAGGGTGAAATCCCATCTACTAAGTTTGCTAGCCAATGCTTGGATGAGTTTGATAATTTTATGGTTAAACAAGAAAACTTTAATGCTTATGTTGGTAGACAATTGAAACGTAATGCTTATATTATTGAACACTTGAGTGATTACATGTCTAGAGTTAAAGGTGAACTTAAACTTATTAGTAAACATGCTTCTATGGTTACCACTCAAGTAGAACAGGTTCTTAAAGCTCAGAATGATTTGCTAAATGAATTAAATAATAAGAAAAATGATAAAGTTGTTAGAGTTGTGACTAGAGGGGGTAAAATGACTCAGGAACCTTTGTATCCTGAGGGCCACCCTAAGAGAATTGAGCAAGGTTCTCAGAGAACTAATGTTAATGCACCTAGTCCTTCTAAAAGGAAGAAAAAGAAAAATGATAGGACTTTGCATGCTCCTAGTGAACCTGTTGTTGACACATCTGAGAATCCCAATGATATTTCTATTTCTGATGCTGAAACACAATTTGGTAATGAACATGAACCTAGTGATAATGTTAATGATGATGTTCATGTTGATGCTCAACCTAGCAATGACAATGATATAGAGATTGAACCTGCTGTTGATCTTGATAACCCACATTCAAAGGATCAATGTTATGATAAGAGAGACTTCGTTGCTAGGAAGCACGGTAAAGAAAGAGAACCATGGGTTCAGAAACCCATGCCTTTTCCTCCTAAACCATCCAAGAAAAAGGATGATGAGGATTTTGAACGCTTTGTTGAAATGATTAGACCTATCTTTTTGCGTATGCGTTTGACTGATATTCTTGAAATGAATCCTTATGCTAAGTACATGAAAGATATTGTTACAAATAAAAGAAAGATACCGGAAGCTGAAATTTCCACCATGCTTGCCAATCATACTTTTAAAGATGGAATACCAAAGAAACTTGGAGATCCAGGAGTACCAACATTACCATGCTCCATTAAAAGAAACTACGTTAAAACTGCTTTATGTGATCTTGGAGCCGGTGTTAGTGTTATGCCTCTATCTTTATATCGTAGACTTGATTTGAATAATTTGACACCTACTGAAATATCTTTGCAAATGGCTCATAAATCAACTACTATACATGTCGGTATTTGTGAGGATGTGCCTGTTGTGGTTGCAAACGTTACCATTTTAATGAACTTTGTTATTCTTGATATTCCCGAGGATGATAGTATGTCGATTATCCTTGGTAGACCCTTTTTGAATACTGTAGGGGCTGTTATTGATTGCAACAAAGGCAATGTCACTTTTCACATTAATGGTAATGAGCATACGGTACACTTTCCGAGGAAACAACCTCAAGTCCATAGTATTAATTCTATTGGAAAAATTCCAATGATTATTATTGGAGGTTTTGAATTCCCTCTTCCTACTGTCAAGAAGAAATATGATATTCTTATTGTTGGGGATGTGCATATCCCCGTTGAGGTAACTTAGTGTTATTTGAAAATTCTCCGGTTTCATGCGATTCGGAAAGAGTTTGTTAACAAGACTTGATCAACCTTGTTAGTGGATTCCTTTTGATGAGCATGAGATGGATGAAGTTAGAAAGCACAACTCTCTGTACCCTCTTTTTACTTTTTGTAATTTAGTTTAAATAAAGCAAAAATAGTATTCTCTGTCTATTTCGGAATTATCCTTGCAATAAAAAATACCCCGAAAATAAAAGTTCTCAAAATGTCATGAAAATTTTATATGGCTTTTTTCTAGAATATTTAAGAATTATTGGCACTGAGAACACACCTGGGGGCCACACCACCTGGCCACGAGGGTCTAGGGCGTGCCCACCCCCCTGGGGTGTGCCCCCTGCCTCGTGGACCCCACGTGGGCCCCCTCCACTTATTCTTGCACCAACACACTTCGTCTTCCTCCAGAAAAATCCTCCACCAGCTCAAACCCAAGTTCTAGCTCATCTTTCTACCATTTTTTATCTCCTTGCTCAAAGGTCCATTCACAAAACTGCTTTGGGGGATTGTTCTTCGGTATGTGACTCCTCCAATGGTCCAATTAGTTTTGTTCAAGCGCTTTATTTATTACAAATTTTTGCTACTTAGGTGACCCTGCTTTTGAGCTTGCATGTCAAATTTATGTGGTCAAAAGTAGTTTTAATGCATGATATGGCCTCTAGGAACTTGTGGGAGTAGTTGCTATCAATATTGTTGAGTTTGATTCACTTTTATTTTGAGTCACTAAAAATTTCAAAAAAATAGAGGAAGAAATATGTTTAGGAAAATGTACCAAGGTGGTCCTTCAAGGAAGCAAGGCCCAAGGCCCGCGATACGTGAGCCGGATAATGAACTACCAAGGGAAGCTCAAGTGCGGCCTTGTGAATGGCCGTCAGAGGATTTCATGGTCCAGGCAGGCATTAAGGATGAATTTGACGCATATGTGCGTAACATTGATCTTGAGAGCTTCGTGTCAGATAAGTGCCGGCAATACCTCTATCTAACTGATTCATTTGTGAGAAGGTTTAAATTTACATCCTCGCACAATTCTCACACTGTCCTATTTGATCTTTATGATAAATCATATACCATGGACTTAGAAGATTTTAATACTGCTTGTAAACTCCCGCACTGGGGCAATGTTAGTGAACCTCGCAAATCTGAATATAGACTTTCTCACTAGTATTACTGTGGGGGAATCTAGGGAGATTACACAAGCTACCATAGGGAGCATTCTTTCCCTTCCATACATTATTTTGCTCTCTTCATTGTTAGATGCATTAACGGTAAAGATGAGGCTTGTCAAATGTGTGTTCCTAATCTTAGTGTCCTCGAGAGTGCGGTATTAGGTGATAAACAATATAATTTGGGGGCTATTGTTGCACGTAGGTTGCATTACAATAGTATAAGTGGAGATTTGTTTGGTGGAATTTATGCAACTCGTGTAGCTAACTATCTTGATATACCAATACATGGAAATGATATTGAGTTGCCTCCTGCTTACCTAGATTATAATGCCATGGTTCGCCATCAGTTTGTTGAGAGGAACGATCAGTTCCTCCAGTACCAACTAATCTTTGACTGACGGCTCATCGTCCATGTTGCTCTGCTTGCTCCTGCTTTCTTTGACTTTTAGGAAAAAAGGAGATATGTTATAACTAGGGAGGAGGCGAACGAGTACGACAGGAGGACGGAGGTAGCTCGCCTCCAAGTTGCAGCTCGTCAAGAAGTAGCTGTTGCATCTCAATACGACCCCAGCTACAACTTTGTAT
The DNA here is from genome assembly GCF_056163025.1 of Triticum urartu. Classification (NCBI taxonomy): domain Eukaryota; kingdom Viridiplantae; phylum Streptophyta; class Magnoliopsida; order Poales; family Poaceae; genus Triticum; species Triticum urartu. The sequence goes on along the minus strand of NC_141878.1, from coordinate 413,771,330 downwards.
ACCCACCAGGCCAGCCATGGCCATAGACCAACTTAGGCCAAAAGCCTAAGCTTGGGGCAGTCCGTATTTCTCACCGACATTACATTCATGTTCACACACTCATGCCAGTTGTCGATGCTCATACTTTTTCATTGTATGATCCATGCTAGTTTATTTTCTTTTCTAGCATTCTTCTTGTGTGTTTGAAAAACCTTAAGAAAAACCAAAAAAATTAGTTGTAGCTTTTAGCTAGTTTACTTTCCATGCGTGTAGTAGTAGTAATTAAAAGAAAACCCCAAAAGATTTCTCGTTCTTCTTTTGCTTGTTGGGAGCTTTCCCGTGTAAATAGTTTTATTTCCTTTCCTTTCTTTGGGGGTCGAGAGGAGAAGACCATGATGAAAATGTTGAGTGGATCTCATATGCATTATTGTTGATCTAACCAAGAGCCCATATTACGTTGTCTTCTCCTGTATATTGAATGCTTACAGATTCCAGCTTAGTCCAATGCACGTGCACTATTATTATTATCCACACCATTCGGTCGTGCAAGTGAAAGGCAATAATGACGGTATATGATGAACTGATTGAGATGAGAGAAGCTGGTATGAACTCGACCTATCTTGTTTTTGTAAATATGATTAGTTCATTGTTCCTGATTCAGCCTATTGTGAATGAAACATGTTTGCAATGACAATTAGAGATTATAGTTGCTCATGTCATGCTTAATTAGCTAGGAGTTTATAATGGTTTACCTTGTGTGCCAACATGTTATTAAAATGGTTGTGATGTGGTATGATAGGGTGGTATCCTTCTTTGAATGATTCGAGTGGCTTGACTTGGCACATGTTCACACATGTAGGTGAAACAAACTCAACATAGCCTCCACGATATTTATGTTCATGGTGAATTATATCCTACTCATGCTTGCACTCAGTGTTGATTAATTTTAATGCATGTTCATGACTGTTGTTGCTCTCTAGCTGGTCGCTTCCCAGTCTCTTTCTAGCCTTCACTTGTACTAAGCGGGAATACTGCTTATGCATCCACTTCCATAAATCCGAAAAGTTATTCCATATGAGTCCACCATACCTTCCTATATGCGATATCTACCTGCCATTCCAAGTAAATTTGTATGTGCCAAACTCTAAACCTTCAAATGAAATTCTGTTTTGTATGCTCGAATAGCTCATGTATCAACTAGGTCTGTCTATATCTTCCATGCTAGGTGGGTTATTCTCAAGAGGAGTGGACTCCGCTCCTCACTCACGAGAAAATGGCCGGTAATCTGGATGCCCAGTCCTATGCTCAAACCAAATCAAAATAATTGCAAACAAAAATCCCCCAGGATTGTTGTTAGTTGGAGGCACCCATTATTTCGGACAAGCCATGGATTGATGCTTGTTGGTGGTAGGGGGAGTATAAACTTTACCATTCTGTTTGGGAACCGCCTATAATGCGTGTAGCATGGAAGATATCAAGATCTCTCGGTTGTTATGTTGACAATGAAAGTATACCACTCAAAATATTATTTATCTCTATTTCAAAATCGAGCTCTGGCACCTCTACAAATCCCTGCTTCCCTCTGCGAAGGGCCTATCTATTTACTTTTATGTTGAGTCACCATCCTCTTATTAAAGAACACCAGTTGGAGAGCACCGTTGTCATTTGCATGCATTACTATTAGTTTACATTGAGTATGATTGTGACTGGATCTCTTTTACCATGAATTACAATGTTTAGTCAGTCCTTGAACTTCAGAGGTGCTCTGCATTTATGTTTTGCGGTCTCGGAAAGGGCTAGCGAGATACCATCTTGTTATATCATATTATGATTATTTTGAGAAAGTGTTGTCATCCGAGATTTACTATTATTGCTCGCTAGTTGATTATGCCATTGATATGAGTAAACATGAGACCTAAATGTCATTGTGAATATGGTTAGTTCATAATCTTTGCTGAAAACTTGAATGCTGGCTTTACATATTTACAACAACAAGATCAAATAGAGTTTGTAAAAGTTTTTCTTTATCACTTTAAGTTTGTCAACTGAATTGCTTGAGGATAAGCAAAGGTTTAAGCTTGGGGAGATGATACGTCTCCATCGTATCTACTTTTCCAAACACTTTTGACATTGTTTTGGACTCTAACTTTCATGAATTGAATGGAACAAATCCGGACTGACGTTGTTTTCAGCAGAATTGCCATGGTGTTATTTTTGTGCAGAAACAAAAGTTCTTGGAATGACCTGAAACTTCACAGAGAATATTTTTGGAATATATAAAAAATACTGGCAAAAGAATCAACACCAGGGGCCCCACACCCTATCCACGAGGGTGGGGGCATGCCCCCCTATCTCGTGGGCCCCCTGAGGCTCCACCGACCTCAACTCTAACTCTATATATTCATGTTCGGGGAGAAAAAAATAAGAGAGAAGGATTCATTGCGTTTTACGACATGGAGCCGCCGCCAAGCCCTAATCTCTCTCGGCAGGGCTGATCTGGAGTCCGTCTGGAGCTCCGGAGAGGGGAATCCGTCGCCATCGTCATCATCAACCTTCCTCCATCACCAATTTCATGATGATCACCGCCGTGCGTGAGTAATTCCATCGTAGGCTTGTTGGACGGTGATGGGTTGGATGAGATTTATCATGTAATCGGGTTAGTTTTGTTAGGGTTTGATCCCTAGTATCCATTATGTTCTGAGATTGATGTTGCTATGACTTTGTTATGCTTAATGCTTGTCACTAGGGCCCGAGTGCCATGATTTCAGATCTGAACCTATTATGTTTTCATGAATATATGTGAGTTCTTAATCCTATTTTGCAAGTCAATAGTCACCTACTATGTGTTATGATCCGATAACCCCGAAGTGTTAATAATCGGGACCACTCCTGGTGATGACTATAGTTTGAGGAGTTCATTTATTCACTAAGTGTTAATGCTTTGGTCCGGTACTCTATTAAAAGGAGGCCTTAATATCCCTTAGTTTCCAATAGGACCCCGCTGCCACGGTAGGGTAGGACAAAAGATGTCATGCAAGTTCTTTTCTATAAGCACGTATGACTATATTCGGAATACATGCCTACATTACATTGATGAACTGGAGCTAGTTCTGTGTCACCCTATGTTATAACTGTTGCATGAGGAATCACATCCGACATAATTATCCATCACTGATCCAATGCCTACGTGCTTTTCACATATTTATCTTTGCTTAGTTACTTTTCCGTTGCCATTATTACAATTACTACAAAGCCAATACTGTTACTTTTGCCACCGTTACCATTACTTCCATATTACTTTGCTACTAAATACTTTGCTGCATATATTAAGTCTTTCAGGTGCGGTTGAATTGACAACTCAACTTTTAATATTTGAGAATATTCTTTGTCTCCCCTTGTGTCGAATCAATAAATTTGGGTTGAATACTCTACCCTGGAAAACTGTTGCGATCCCCTATACTTGCGGGTTATCAAGCGCGATCACCAGGGGAGGAACCGCGGCGGCGGCGGGCGCGGCCGTGGCAACGGCTCGGGTGCACGACCAGGCGGGAGCGGCTACACCAAGACCAACACTCATGCCCGTTCTGGAGGGGGCGGATTCAACAACAATCATGCCTCCTCTGGTCCTTCCTCCAACAATCGTGTTCGATGCCAATTATGCAAGAAACTGAGCCATGAGGTCTTGGACTGTTGGCATTGTTATGATGAAGATTTTGTTCCTGATGCTCGTCATGTCGCCGCTGCAATCAGAGAACAAGGGGGCGATGGCACGGTCTGGTACGTCGACTCGGGGGCCACTGATCATGTCACCTGATACGTCTCCAACGTATCTATAATTTTTGATTGCTCCATGCTATATTATCTACTATTTTGGACTATATTGGGCTTTATTTTCCACTTTTATATTATTTTTGGGACTAACCTATTAACCGGAGGCCCAGCCCAGAATTGGTGTTTTTTGCCTATTTCAGTGTTTCGAAGAAACGGAATATCAAACGGAGTCCAAATGGAACATAATCTTCGGGAACGTGATTTTCTCACCGAACGTGATCCAGGAGACTTGGACCCTACTCCAAGGAGTCAAAGAGGAGGTCACGAGGGTGGGGGGCGCCCCCCCTAGGGCACACCCCCCTGCCTCGTGGGCCCCTCGGTGCTCCACCGACGTACTCCTTCCTCCTATATATACCTACGTACCCCCAAACCATCAAAACAGGAGCCAAAAACCTAATTCCACCGCCGCAAATTTCTGTATCCACGAGATCACATCTTGGGGCCTGTTTCGGAGCTCCGACGGAAGAGGGCCGTCATCACGGAGGGCTTCTACATCATCATAGCCTCTCCGATGAAGTGTGAGTAGTTTACCTCAGACCTTCTGGTCCATAGTTAGTAGCTAGATGGCTTCTTCTCTCTTTTTGGATCTCAATACAAAGTTCTCCCCCTCTCTTGTGGAGATCTATTCGATGTAATCTTCTTTTTGTGGTGTGTTTGTTGAGACCGATGAATTGTGGGTTTATGATCAAGTCTATCTATGAATAATATTTGAATCTTCTCTAAATTGTTTTATGTATGATTCGTTATCTTTGCAAGTCTCTTCGAATTATCTGTTTGGTTTGGCCAACTAGATTGGTAGTTCTTGCCATGGGAGAAGTGCTTAGCTTTGGGTTCGATCTTGCAGTGTCCTTTCCCAGTGACAGAAGGGGCAGCAAGGCACGTATTGCATCGTTGCCATCGAGGATAAAAAGCTAGGGTTTATTTCATATTGCATGAATTTATCTCTCTACATCATGTCATCTTGCTTAAGGCGTTACTCTGTTTTTAACTTAATACTCTAGATGCATGCTGGATAGCGGTCGATGAGTGGAGTAATAGTAGTAGATGCAGAATCATTTCGGTCTACTTTTCACGAACGTGATGCCTATATACATGATCATGCCTAGATATTCTCATAACTATGCTCAATTCTGTCAATTGCTCAACAGTAATTTGTTCACCCACCGTAGAATACTTATGCTCTTGAGAGAAGCCACTAGTGAAACCTATGGCCCCCGGGTCTATTCTCATCATATCAATCTCCATCACTCTAATCTTGCTTTGCTTTTTTACTTTGCCTTTACTTTTTACTTTGCATCTTTATACCAAAAATACCAAAATTATTATATCTATAAGATCTCACTCTCGTAAGTGACCATGAAGGGATTGACAACCCCTAATCGCGTTGGTTGTGAGTAGCTATCGCTTTGTGCTGGTACGAGGGACTTGAGCGTGGCCTCCTACTGGATTAATACCTTGGTTCTCAAAAACTGAGGGAAATACTTACGCTACTCTGTTGCATCATCCCTTCCTCTTCGGGGAAAACCAACGCAAGCTCAAGACGTAGCAAGAAGGATTTCTGGCGCTGTTGCCGGGGAGGTTCACGCAAGTCAAGATTTGACTCTCGACAACGAGCCATTTCTGGCGCCGTTGCCGGGGGAGTCTACGCAAAAAGTCAACATACCAAGTACCCATCACAATCCCTATCTCTCGCATTACTTTATTTGCCATTCGCCTCTCGTTTTCCTCTCCCCCACTTCACCCTTGTCATTTTATTCACTCTCTCTCTCTCTCTATCCTCCCTCTCTATTTGCCTCATTTTTCCCGCTTGCTTCTTGTTTGCTCGTGTGCTAGTTTGCTTGTTTGTCGCGATGGCTCAACCGAGATTTGGTGATCTTCACCTTAAAAGGTTAGAGGAGATTGAAAACAACGTTAGGAAGTTTATGGTTTTGCAATTTGAGAATAATAATTTCTTCAGAAACGAGCTTAAGGAACAAAAAAGTTTTATGAATTATATGAATAAAGAGCTTGATGATATGTCTAAGGAATTTGATGGAATAAGATCCCAAATTGCTCGTCTAGAAAAGATGACTGCTGAAATTTCGGATATGCAAGCCACCTTAGTTAATAAGATGGCCGCTAAATCGAATTCCTATGAAAATCAAGATGAAGATCTAAAAGTTATTGATGTGTCCCCTATTAAATCTTTATTTTTCAATATGAATCTTGATGAAACTGAATATGATCTTCCTTTACCTAGAAGGCGTTCTAAAAATTCAGAGTATTTAGATCTTAATGATGAAACTGATGAAAGTGGGATTGAAAGAAATAAAAATCTAGATGTTGCTAAAACCACTATATTGGATTTCAAGGAATTTAATTATGAAAGTTGCTCTTTAATTGATTGTATTTCCTTGTTGCAATCCGTGCTAAATTCTCCACATGCTTATAGTCAAAATAAAGCCTTTACCGAACATATTGTTGATGCCTTGATGCAATCTTATGAAGAAAAACTTGAGTTGAAAGTTTATATCCCTAGAAAGCTCTATGATGAGTGGGAACCAACTATTAAAATTAAAATTAAAGATCATGAGTTTTATGCTTTGTGTGATTTGGGTGCTAGTGTCTCCACTATTCCCAAAACTTTGTGTGATTTACTAGATTTCCGTAATTTTGATGATTGCTCTCTAAACTTGCATCTTGCGGATTCCACTATTAAGAAACCTATGGGAAGGATTAATGATGTTCTTATTGTTGCAAATAGGAATTATGTTCCCATAGTTTTCATTGTTCTTGATATAGATTGCAATCCTTCTTGCCCTATTATTCTTGGTAGACCTTTCCTTAGAACGGTTGGTGCGATTATTGATATGAAGGAAGGGAATATTAGATTTCTATTTCCATTAAAAAAGGGCATGGAACACTTTCCAAGAATGAAAATAAAATTACCATATGAAACTATCATGAGAGCCACTTATGGATTGCCTACCAAAGATGGCAATACCTAGATCTATCCTCGCTTTTATGCCTAGCTAGGGGCGTTAAACGATAGCGCTTGTTGGGAGGCAACCCAATTTTATTTTTATTCCTTGATTTTTGCTCCTGCTTAGTAATAAATAAATTATTTAGCCTCTGTTTTGGTTGTTTTTGTGTGTTTAATTAGTGTTTGTGCCAAGTAGAACCGTTGGGAAGACTTGGGGAAAGTCTTGTTGAACTTGCTGTAAAAAACAGAAACTTTAGCGCTCACGAGAACTGCTGTAATTTTTATTTGAAGAGTGATATTTAGTTAATTCTTTTTGGAGATGTTTAATAGATAAATTTCTCACGTCCAGTAATTTATTTTAGAATTTTTGGGGTTCCAGATCTTGAGCTAGCTACAGATTAATACAGACTGTTCTGTTTTTGACAGATTCTGTTTTCCGTGTGTTGTTTACTTATTTTGATGAATCTATGGCTAGTAAAATAGTTTATAATCCATAGAGAAGTTGTAATACAGTAGGTTTAACACCAATGTAAATAAAGAATGAGTTCATTACAGTACCTTGAAGTGTTCTTTTGTTTTCTTTCGCTAACGGAGCTCACGAGTTTTCTATTTTGAGTTTTGTGTTGTGAAGTTTTCAAGTTTTGGGTGAATTCTTTTGATGGATCATGGAACAAGGAGTGGCAAGAGCCTAAGCTTGGGGATGCCCATGGCACCCCCAATATAATCCAAGGACACCAAAAAGTCAAAGCTTGGGGATGCCCCGGAAGGCATCCCCTCTTTCGTCCACTTCCATCGGTAATTTACTTGGAGCTATATTTTTATTCACCAACATGATATGTGTTTTGATTGGAGCGTCTTGTATTATTTGTGTCTTTGTGTCTTAGTATACCACAATCATACTTGCTGTACACACCTTTTGAGAGAGCCATACATGAATTAAAATTTGATAGAATACTCTATGTGCTTCACTTATATCTTTTGAGCTAAGTAATTTTGCTCTATGTGCTTCACTTATATCTTTTGAGCTAAGTAGTTTTGCTGTATGTGCTTCACTTATATCTTTTGAGCTATGTAGTTTTGCTCTATGTGCTTCACTTATATCTTTTGAGCTATATAGTTTTGCTCTATGTGCTTCACTTATATCTTTTGAGCGTTATAATTTTGCTCTATGTGCTTCACTTAGATCTTTTAGAGCGCGGTGGTGGATTTGTTTTAGAGAAACTATTGATCTCTCATGCTTCACTTAAACTATTTTGGGAGTCTCTTAATAGCATGGTAATTTGCTTAATAATAATATGCTTGGTATTCAAGATTTGTGAAACTTTCTTTTGAGTGTGTTGAATACTAAGAAAAGATTGAAGCATGATAATTGTTTTGAGATATGGAGGTGATAATATTAAAGTCATGCTAGTTGAGTAGTTGTGAATTTAAAGAATAATTGTGTTAAGGTTTGTGATTCCCGTAGCATGCACGCATGGTGAACCGTTATGTGATGAAGTCGGAGCATGATTTATTTATTGATTGTCTTCCTTATGAGTGGCGGTCGGGGACGAGCGATGGTCTTTTCCTACCAATCTATCCCCCTAGGAGCATGCGCGTAATACCTTGCTTTGATAACTTCTAGATTTTTGCAATAATTATATGAGTTCTTTATGACTAATGTTGAGTCCATGGATCATACGCACTCTCACCCTTCCACCTTTGCTAGCCTCTCTAATACCGCGCACCTTTCGCCGGTATCATACACCTACCATATACCTTCCTCAAAACAGCCACCATACCTACCTATAGTGGCATTTCCATAGCCATTCCGAGATATATTGCCATGCAACTTTCCACCATCTAGTTCATCATGACACATACATCATTGTCATATTGCTTAGCATGATCATGTAGTTGACATAGTATTTGTGGCAAAGCCACCGTTCATAATTTATTCATACTTGTCACTCTTGATTCATTGCATATCCCGGTACACCACCGGAGGCATCCATATAGAGTCATACTTTGTCTTAGAATCGAGTTGTAATCATTGAGTTGTAAATAAATAAAAGTGTGATGATCATCATTTAATAGAGCATTGTCCCAAAAAAAGAGAGAAAGGCCAAAGAAAAAAAAAGGCCCAAAAAAAGAGAAAATAAATAAAAAGGGGCAATGCTACTATCCTTTTACCACACTTGTGCTTCAAAGTAGCACCATGATCTTCATAGTAGAGTCTCTCATGTTATCACTTTCATATACTAGTGGGAATTTTACATTATAGAACTTGGCTTGTATATTCCAATGATGGGCCTCCTCAAGTGCCCTAGGTCTCCGTGAGCGAGCAAGTTGGATGCACACCCACTAGTTTCTTTTGTTGAGATTTCACATACTTATAGCTCTAGTGCATCCGTTGCATGGCAATCCCTACTCACTCACATTGATATCTATTGATGGGCATCTCCATAGTCTGTTGATACGCCTAGTTAATGTGAGACTATCTTTCCTTCCTTTTTGTCTTCTCCACAACCACCATTCTTTTCCACCTATAGTGCTATATCCATGGCTCACGCTCATGTATTGTGTGAAGATTGAAAAAGTTTTGAAAAAGTTAGAGTATGAAACAATTGCTTGGCTTGTCATCGGGGTTGTGCATGATTTAAATACTTTGTGTGGTGAAGATGGAGCATAGCCAGACTATATGATTTTGTAGGGATAACTTTCTTTGGCCATGTTATTTTGGGAAGACATAATTGCTTTGTTAGTATGGTTGAAGTATTATTTTTTTATGTCAATATAAACTTTTGTCTTGAATCTTTCGAATCTGAATATTCATACCACAATTAAGAAGATTTGCATTGAAATTATGCCAAGTAGCACTCCGCATCAAAAATTCTCTTTTTATCATTTACCTACTCGAGGACGAGCAGGAATTAAGCTTGGGGATGCCTGATACATCTCAACGTATCTATAATTTTTGATTGCTCCATGCTATATTATCTACTGTTTTGGACTATATTGGGCTTTATTTTCCACTTTTATATTATTTTTGGGACTAACCTATTAACCGGAGGCCCAGCCCAGAATTGCTATTTTTTGCCTATTTCAGTGTTTCGAAGTAACAGAATAGCAAACGGAGTCCAAACAGAACAAAATCTTCGGGAACGTGATTTTCTCACCGAACGTGATCCAGGAGACTTGGACCCTACTCCAAGGAGTCAAAGAGGAGGTCACGAGGGTGGGGGCGCCCCCCCTAGGGCACACCCCCCTGCCTCGTGGGCCCCTCGATGCTCCACCGACGTACTCCTTCCTCCTATATATACCTACGTACCCCAAACCATCAGAATAGGAGCCAAAAACCTAATTCCACCGCCGCAACTTTCTGTATCCACGAGATCCCATCTTGGGGCCTGTTCCGAAGCTCCGACGGAAATGGGCCGTCATCACGGAGGGCTTCTACATCATCATAGCCTCTCCAATGAAGTGTGAGTAGTTTACCACAGACCTTCGGGTCCATAGTTAGTAGCTAGATGGCTTCTTCTCTCTTTTTGGATCTCAATACAAAGTTCTCCCCCTCTCTTGTGGAGATCTATTCGATGTAATCTTCTTTTTGCGGTGTGTTTGTTGAGACCGATGAATTGTGGGTTTATGATCAAGTCTATCTATGAATAATATTTGAATCTTCTCTGAATTCTTTTATGTATGATTGGTTATCTTTGCAAGTCTCTTCAAATTATCCGTTTGGTTTGGCCAACTAGATTGGTAGTTCTTGCCATGGGAGAAGTGCTTAGCTTTGGGTTCGATCTTGCGGTGTCCTATCCTAGTGACAGAAGGGGCGGCAAGGCACGTATTGCATCGTTGCCATCGAGGATAACAAGATGGGGTTTATTTCATATTGCATGAATTTATCTCTCTACATCATGTCATCTTGCTTAAGGCGTTACTCTGTTTTTAAATTAATACTCTAGATGCATGCTGGATAGCGGTCGATGAGTGGAGTAATAGTAGTAGATGCAGAATCGTTTCGGTCTACTTGTCACGGACGTGATGCCTATATACATGATCATGCCTAGATATTCTCATAACTATGCTCAATTCTGTCAATTGCTCAACAGTAATTTGTTCACCCACCGTAGAATGCTTATGCTCTTGAGAAAAGCCACTAGTGAAACCTATGGCCCCCGGGTCTATTCTCATCATATCAATCTCCATCACTCTAATCTTTCTTTGCTTTTTTACTTTGCCTTTACTTTTTACTTTGCATCTTTATACCAAAAATACCAAAAATATTATATCTATTAGATCTCACTCTCGTAAGTGACCTGAAGGGATTGACAACCCCTAATCGCGTTGGTTGCGAGTACGTAGGAGGGACTTGAGCGTGGCCTCCTACTGGATTGATACCTTGGTTCTCAAAAACTGAGGGAAATACTTACGCTACTCTGCTGCATCATCCCTTCCTCTTTGGGGAAACCAACGCAAGCTCAAGACGTAGCATCACCAACGAGCTTGAAGAACTCTCCATGAGGGAGAGGTACTTCGGCAACGATCAAATTCACACCCCAAGCGGTGGATGTATGGATATTTGTCCCATTGGTCAAGCAACTATTAATTCCCCTACTGTTAGACGTGATCTTGTTCTAAAAGATGTTCTTCATGTTCCATAAGCCGACAAAAACCTTGCAGCTATGTCCTGTTTATCTGCCGATAATAATGTCTTTTTTAAAACGCATCCAACATATTTTTTGATCAAGGATCGGGAAATGAGGGAGCTCATTCACCACGGTAGATGCATTGGAGGCTTGTATCCAATCACATCTGGAGCACTTAGTCGAAAGCGTCATCATCAAGTCTACTCCGTCGCCAAGCCCTCCTTGGCAAGATGGCATCAAAGATTAGGACATCCTTCTTCGGTCATCGTCAAGCAAGTAGTGGATAAAGGCAATCTTCCATTGTCATCTAGTAAAAATATTGAGTCTGTTTGTGATGCTTGTTAGTGTGCAAACAGTCACCAACTCCCTTATGCTAAGTCAAATAGTGTGTATTGTGCTCCATTGGAACTTATTTTTAGTGATGTATGGGGTCATGCAAGAGATTCTTTTGGAAGAAAAAAAATATTATGTTAGTTTTATTGATGACTTTAGCAAGTTCACTTGGATATATTTGCTCAAGTTTAAATCTGAAGTTCTTTCCATCTTCCAAGAATTTCAGAAACTTGTTGAGCGTCAGTTTAACAGAAAGATTATTACAGTCCAAAGTGACTCGGGAGGAGAGTATGAGAAACTCAACTCTTTCTTTTGTGATATTGGTATTAGTCATCATGTCTCTTGCCCTCATGCTCATCAGCAGAATGGCTCCGCCGAGCGTAAACATCGCCACATCGTTGAAGTAGGTCTATCCCTTCTAGCTCATGCATCCATGCCCTTAAAATATTGGGAGGAAGCCTTTATTGCTTCCACTTATCTTATAAACCGTCTTCCTAGCAAAGTGATTGGATATATTACTCCTTTAGAAAAATTGTTTCATCAAAAACCAGACTATAATTCCTTGAGAATTTTCAGGTGTGCTTGTTTCCCTAATCTTCGTCCATATAACCATCACAAACTTGAGTTTCGTTCTACTCAATGTGTGTTTCTTGGTTATAGTAACCTTCACAAAGGTTACAAGTGTCTTGAAATTTCTAGTGGACGAATCTATATTTCTCGTGATGTTATATTTGATGAGACAATATTCTCTTTTGAAAGACTTCATCCAAATGCCGGAGCTCTACTTCATGCAGAAATTGCACTTCTTCCGGAGTATATGCCTAGTCCAGATCACGGGGGTGAGTTAAATAGTGCTGATCATGTGACTAATCCTAAAGAAAATATGATTTTTGATGATAAAAGTGCAGCTTCAGGGCGTGATTTCATGCAAAGGGATGCAGCCAAAGTTGTCATGGGATCCCAGGTGGATTTGTGCAGCAGCAGAATAGGATCCGAGGAAAATCCTCGTGTCAGAGTGTTAGGCGCGCGATCCCAGGCGATTCCCTCCGCGCCGCATGCGCCAGCCGCCGACAGCCCAGGCAACGTGGGCCCCTCCAGCCGAGCCAACACGGGCCAGTGCGGCTCCCCGAGCGCCACGCGCGTGGTGGATGGGCCAGTGGCCGACCAGGCGACAGGCGTGGGGCCCAACACCAATGTCTTGCCCTGCGCGTCCGAGGAGGCAACCAGCGAGGGCGACACGCGGCGCGGTTCCACTAGAGCACCGATCGCGAGGGAGATCCCTATCTCCTCGGATCTGGAGCGATCTGGCGCGGCGGATCCAGAATCGGTTTGGTACAGCGGATCCGGCCGAATCTTGTGTGGTTGCGAACTCTGCTGAGGATTCTGATGCGCCAGGTATTCCACTTTGACACACGAGATCCCGGTCTGGTATTTTTAACAAGAAGGAATACACTGATGGCACTATAAGGTATGATAAAATTAAACGTGCCTTTCTCACTAGTATGGGTGAACCAACTCATTTGCATGATGCACTTGCTAGTAAGGAATGGAAAAAGGCCATGGATGTTGAATATGAAGCACTTATGAAAAACAAAACTTGGCATTTAGTACCACCAACAAAGGGCATAAATGTCATAGATTGCAAGTGGGTACAAAATTAAGAGAAAATCTGATGGAAGCATAGACAGATATAAGGCAAGCTTAGTTGCAAAAGGTTTCAAACAGAGATTTGGTATTGATTATGATGATACTTTTAGTCCCGTTGTTAAAGCAGCTACTATCCGACTTTTGCTATCTATTGCGGTTTCCAAGGGTTGGAGCTTAAGGCAGCTAGATATTCAAAATGTGTTTCTTCATGGTGTTCTGGAAGAAGAGGTTTTTATGCGGCAACCACCAGGTTATGAGAACAAAAGCTCACCTCATTTTGTTTGCAAGTTAGATAAGGCTTTATATGGTTTGAACCAGGCCCCAAGAGCCTGGTACTCAAGATTGAGCACTTAGTTACAACAATTTGGGTTTACACCATCTAAGGCAGATACCTCATTGTTTTTCTATCAAAAAGGAAATGTCATTATCTATGTTCTAATATATGTTGATGACATTATTGTTGCTAGTTCAAGTTCAGATGCTACCACTTGTTTGCTTAAGGATTTAAAGATGGAGTTTTCTCTTAAGGATCTAGGAGATCTTCATTATTTCCTTGGCATAGAGGTCAAATAGATAAAAGTTGGTATACTTCTTTCACAGGAGAAATATGCTCATGACATACTCAGGAGAGTATGGCTGGAAAATTGCAAACCTTTAAGTACACCAATCTCAACTTCAGAGAAACTCACAGTTGATAGTGGAGAAGCACTTGGACCTGAGGATGCAACAAACTACAAAAGTGTTGTAGGGGCATTACAATATTTGACTCTTACACGTCCTGATATTTCTTACTCCGTAAACAAAGTGTGTTAATATTTGCATGCACCTACTACTACTCATTGGACTGCGGTTAAAAGAATTGTTAGGTATCTAAAGTTCTCAGAAGGACTTGGACTTAGAATTGTCAAGTCTTCATCTATGCTTGTGACTGCTTACTCAGATGCAGATTGGGCAGGATGTCCTGATGATAGGAGATCTACAGGTGGATTTGTTGTTTTTCTGGGAACAAATCTTATACCATGGAGTGCAAGGAAACAGGCTACAGTTTTGAGGTCAAGTACTGAAGCAGAAGATAAGGCTCTAGAAAATGCCACTGTTGAAGTCATGTGGATTCAAAGTTTGCTTTATGAGCTTGGTATTAAGACTCCACAAGCTGCAAGATTATGGTGTGATAATATTGGTGCAACCTATCTTTCAGCTAATCCTGTTTTTCATGCATGCACTAAACATATTGAGGTTGATTTCCACTTCGTCAGAGAAAGAGTAGCTCACAAACTGCTTGATATAAAGTTTATACTCACTGGTGATCAACTGGCTGATGGCTTTACAAAACCTCTCACTATGAGAAGGCTGGATGAGTTCAAGTTCAATCTCAACCTTGGAGTTCCATAGGTTTAGATTGAGGGGGAGTGTTGGAATAATTGTGCAGAGAAAGAATTGTATAGAGAGAGAATTCCTCCTGTTTAAACTTGTATCTCTTCTCTATCTCTTCTTCTGTTCCAACTCCTACGGACCTTTTGTAATCTCGATCTATCGATCGCTTCTTCCTTGTAAGCCACGGCATTGCCCTTGTATTTATATAAGTGCGGCCCAAGCAAAGGGTTTAATGCTTCCCAATAATCTTACAAGCCCGGGCATCCATCCGTCTCCTCCAGATTCTGCAAGCAAAATGTTGCACGTTGACAGTCCCGAGGTTGCAGCTCGCATCATCCATCCAAACCGAGCCCGACGAGGGGACAGAACCACGCATGTGATGTCCCGCGTGCGATGCAAGGACACAGCAGGCTGCCGTGCTGTGGCACCCGTAAGTCATCCCAGCCGACGAGCTATGCACCGTTCTAGATTCAGTTCAGTTCAGACTGTTACTCTGCACCTCCGGTTCAGTTAACAGATGAGATGATGAGGCAGTAAAAAAAGATACGCCTGGATGGTTCTGAAATTTCGCAATCCTTCCACGTTCTGCGGGCCCGGGAAGCAACGGACGCTGTCGCTCATGGCAAATTTGACAATTTTGACCTGTGGATGAAATCGTTTCACAAAATGAACTACTCCTAAAAAAATTTCACTCAGCTGACCTTTTTGAGTGGCGCCCGACACGAAGGTGCCACACTACACAGTACAACGCCTGACTGACAGGCGCTGCACGCCTAGCCAGCGTCGCACCTATGTGATCTGAAAATTACTAAGTCAGTGTGCAGCGCCTGAGAGCTAGGCGCCACCCTATACAGTGTAGCGCCTAGCTTCTAGGCGTTGCACTAGTGGTTGATTCATTTTGTAGTGCAACCACTAGTGCAACGCCTAGAAGCTAGGCGCTACACTGTATAGTGTGGCTGTTATGACCGGTTTAGCTTATAACCGGAGGAGGCCCACCGGGCAGTAGTTAGGGGATTGGCCCACAAGTTGTCTTAGGCTATTCATTTCGAGGTTATAAATACTAGTTGTAAAACACCTTTTGATATTAAGCAATAAAGATATTTACTATCCCTATTGCCCGACTCCCAGAGGAGCCGGAACCCTAGTCGCCTCCAGCCCTAACCGTCGCTGCCCTCCTCCTCCCTCGCGACAGCACCGACGCGCCGGAGCTCGCGCCCTTGCCCCCACCCCCGTTGTTCTGCCCTTATAACGTAAGGAGTAGAGCTGGTAGGAACCCTAGTCCTACCAGTGGCGCCTAGCTCTTAGGCTCTGCACATTGACTTAGTAATTTTTAGGCAGTCCGAGGTGCGACGTTGGCCAGGCGTGTAGCGCCTGCCAGTCAGGTGTTGCACAGTGTAGTGTGGCGCCTTCGTGTCGGGCACCACTCAAAAAGGTCAGCTGAGTGAAATTATTTTAAAAACAATTCATTTTGTGAAATGATTTCATTCACAGGTCAAAATTGTCAAATTTGTCGCCGCCCATCCATCGTCCGTATCCCATCCGTCCAATGTTAAAGCCTCGGCACCTCCACAGTCCACACTCCGCTTGTCCATTACCTCCCACCTCACCGCTACCCACCCACCCACGCTCCATCATACCCCTGTGAGTCTGTGACAACATCAGAAAGGCGCCATGGAAGAGGACAAGAAGCAGAGAAGAAGGCAGGGCCACCCCCTCCTGTGGGGAGGAGGCGCGAGGACGGAGCCCTACACGCACGGCTTCTCAAACACCCAGATGATGGCGCTCACCGCCGTCTGCGGCACGCTGGTCCCGTCGTTGCCGCCCGACGGCCACTACTTGGCGAACGACAAGGCCGTCTGGGACTTCTTCCTCGCATCCGCCGCTTACCCGCCCGTCCCAGACGAGGTTAGTAGCACACACACACACACACACACACACCTGCGACTAGCTATGATACGATGACCTGTCTTGGCGACCTACGTTTTGCTACCAATCGGCGGCTAACTCTGTGCGTACACGCATGCTCAGGTGGCGCAGCTGATGTCGGCAATGTGTCTCCGGGAGGCGCTGACGCTGGTGTGGATGGTGTTGTGGCTGCTGGGCACGCGACTGGGGATGCCCGCGCTGGGCGGCGCCCGGTGCCTGTCGTGGAGCTCCAGTTCGTGCAGCGGTTCACGGAGATGTCGGTGGACCGGCGGGAGGACGCGCTACGCTGGTGGAGCCGGGAGACCATGCTCCCGCCGTTGCGCCTCTTCTTCCTCCTCGTGAAGGTCTTCTGCCTCTACGTCTTCTACTCCTGGGTAAGTAGAGCACAAAAACGCCAAAAAAATCAAACTTGTCACAAAAAACGCCACAAGTTCGGTGATCATCATTGCCACAAATCGGCAATCATCATGCCACAGTTCCGCGATCAAACATGCCCGAAAGTTTGACGATCAAAAGGAAGGAAGCATAGACATGGAGCGTATCAAACAGCAGGGTCCTCTAGTGTGGGACTGGCCGGGGTCGACATGGACGCAGGCGTCATCGGCGTGGCTTCTGTGCTCGGCGTCGGCTTGCTCGGTGTCGGAGTGGCTTCTATGCTCGGGCTGGTGGTCGGCGTCGGCACCGCTTCGTCGATCGGGCTGGGCATCGGCGTTGCTATCAGCGTGGGCGTTGGGGCAGTAGTCGACGCCAGCCCGGGTATCTGGTTCAAGATGAGGCCGCGCTCCGCCAGGTACCACGCCTTGACTTGCTCGTCCATCGTCGACATGTCCGCCCCCATTAAGAATTCCAGGTCGGTGTTCCTCTTCTTCGCGACGACGTTGGTCCTGAGAAGGTCGAGCTTCACGTCCTGCTTCGCCATCAACGCCGACCACCACGCATCGAATTTCTTCTCCCTCTTTGCGGTGCTGTTCTTGGCGTCTGCGATGCATTGCTCGATCGATGATTGCAGCCTCTCGGCAGCCGGTGCCACGTCCCTCGCCGTCTTGGCTTGTTTGTTGCCATCAGGGCGCCCATCCGCCGCCCTTGGGCGGGTGCGTCCGGCTTGTACGTCTCCTTGGCCTTGGCAAGGGTGAGCCGGACCTCCCTCCACTTCTCGCACAACTCGACCTGGGAGAACACGTGAAGGAACTTGAACTCTTGGTTGCTGCTGTCCTGGCGATACATGTTGAACATCTGAACCATCTGCGCAGCCGAAGAACAAGTATCGACGACGTCCATGGTGAAAGAAGTGAGCCGACGGCTGTACATACCTGACCCTCGACGCTGGCACCGCTTTCTGGGCGAGCCGCGATCTCCTCAACGATCCCATGCCATTTGTTGCAGACTGCCTGGATGATCACCCAATGATTCGAGATGGCCTTGTCGCCGCGCTCCATGTTGATGGTGGCGAAGTAGGGGTCGACCAGCTTGCGCTCATCGAACGCCGACTTGATGCGTCTCCAGTACATGTCAACATTCTGATTCAAGCCGGTGATCGGGTCGATGCTGGCGGTCTCCCATGCTTTGACGAGGCACTCGTCTTCCTTGGACGTCCACTTGTGCGCCGCTTCTTCCTTCTCCCTTTCCTCGCCGGTGCCGGCTCCATCTCCTCCTCCTCTTCCTCCTCCCCCTCCTCGAGGTCGTCGTCCATGTCGACGGCGGTGTCCATTGTTTCGTCTTGCGCGTGGAAGCCGGGGTGGGAGGCGGCGGCGCCCGAGCCCCTCGTGATGATCTCGTCCATGTTGGCGTCGGTCGCGTCGGGGTTGCCGAAATGTGGCGCCGATGTTTTAGCAAACTTTAGAGCGCCCCGACGCAAAGGCGGCGTCAGGGAGGCTGAGTACGCCGGCAACGAGTAGCTGTACTGGCTGTGGAGGCCAACGAACGTGGGGGAGGGAGTGCGCTGGTCGGGGTTCAGGCCGGAGGGGGAGGCACGTGGCGGCGGGCCATACGGGAGGGTAATGTTGGGGTCGAACCTACCATGCGTGTCGCCGTCGAAGTAGCCAGGCGAGGGTGCGTACCCCCAGGGTGGCGGCGGCGAGAAGTTGGCCGACGACGCGACGCTCTGTTGGCTCCCCAACGTAGCCCGCGGGTAGTGGCCGGACGGATTCATCATCCCCGTGTGAGATGCATATGCCTGCTCCGCCGCTGACGCTGCCGCGTCCCTGGCCTTCTTGGCCTTGAGCCTGTTCCGCTGGTCGGTGATGACAGCCTTCCGGCGTTGAACCTCCGCCTCCACTCGGCCTTGGACACGCCCAGTGGTTTTGCCATCGGCGCCCTCGGTTTCCTCTGCATTGGGTGGGTGGAATCGGCAGTGGCAGCGGGACGAGGGGCCGAATACATCTTTGGCGGCATGGCGGCCGGATGGCGGAGCGCGGGAGGAGAATGGCGGGAGCGCGCAATGAGGAAATGGAGGAAAAGGGGGGAAACGGCGGGAAAAGGCCTGTCTATCGCCGACAGAGCGGGCCCATATGTCTTTTCGCTTCGGCCGGCGCCCCAGGCGCCCCCGGGGGTCTGGGTTCGGATCGGGTTCGCCGACAGTTATTTCGGCTCAAACAGGCGATAAACAAGGACCTGAAGGCGCGACTGGACCGATTTTTCACCGCCGGCACTAAAAAAGACTTCCCGAGGGACCTGTTGGGTACGCGGATGGAGATGCTCTTAGAGCATCCACAATGTATGCTAAATATCAATGCCAAATACTCCCTTCGTTTCAAAATAGATGACCCAACTTTAAACTAACTTTAGTATGAATTTTGACAGCCCTTCTACACATTGTAGAAAATAGTGCCAAAGCTAAAATATATGGAACTGGTGTTTCTTGGACTTCTCATGCCAAATTTGGGCAGCTAATAAAATATCATATGTGGACATAGGAGTGGGAGGAGTGAGAACCTATAGAGACAAGACTGAGAAGAGAAACTGAATAGTTTACATGTACTTTTATTTTGAGGTGGGTCCATCTTTAATTTGTTTGGCACCGGCTACATGACAGACGAGGGAAAAAAATTATATGAGACCAGGTCTCACGGTTAGCAGGTGAGACCCGTCCTGATGGATGACACGTGACATTCACATATCACAAAGCATCTAATTTCTCCCTCCTGATTTTAAGTGAGAGGTGGGGATGCTTTGTGATTTGTGAATGTCACGTGTCATCCATTCTGACGTGAGACATATTCTCATATAATTCTTTTCCGCACACGAGAGGTAAATTTAGTACCATTGCTATATTGTAGTGATCTGTCAGATTTGGCATTGCTCACGCTGCTGTGGATGGCTTTATACTCTCCCAATCTCTCGGTTACTCTTTCTCTTTCTTCCTCTCTCCCCCCGAATACAGCCAGTGTCCTTTAGGCCTTTACCTCCTAGAAGTAGCAGCCAGTGACAGTGGTAGCAGGCATCACTCGCGCTCTGCTCGTCTCCTCTCCACCCCCACACTTTGCTTCGGAGGCCAGGCACAAACAATTCAGATTCTTCCCACATCCCGATCCTGTCTTCTTCATCCGATTTCCCTCCAATCTTCACTCAGACAAATTACCTCCCCACCCCCTTTCCGTCAAATCACGATCTCTGTGCGCGGAAAGCCAAATAGAGTGCCCTGCTTGTCCTTGGCTCTCCCACCACCACCACCGCCGCCGCCCCTGCTGCTGCTACTACTAGTACCTTAGCCTCACCTGGCACGCCGTCTTGCAGGAGCGCCAAGATAGCTTCTTCTTCTTGAAATCGCCTGCATGAGTGTGCTCTCCGTTGCTTCTTCCCCCTCCCCGGTCTGGAACGATGGGAGATGGCACCAAGAAGAGCAAGGTGAGTGTCCCAATCCTCGACTCTTTTTTAAGCTGCTAGTCAGGGATTTGGTTCCAATTTGGTTCTTCCTCCGCCCTTGTTGTGCAGCTATCATGGTCTAACTCCAAGAGCCTCGTGAGGAAGTGGTTCAACATCAGGGGGAAGTCCCATGACTTCCATGCCGATGACGCTGCTGCCATTGGCAGGAGACGTAAGCACTGCACAGTACACTAGCTAGTCAAAGATCCATGGCCCATGAACCCGTCCCTGTGCTGCCATTGTGTGTTCTTGTGGGTCCTTCACTGTCACCCGTTGGTCTGCAGTCTCTTCTACCCCTTGTCTGCGTCTGTGAGATCACTCTTTTGTTTCTTGTTGTACTACAACTCCACTGTTCCTCCGTCCCATTGTCAAGTTCTTTTGCTGCTGCTAATAGACAAAGCCCTCGGCTCGTTTTCAGGCTCCTCTGGTTTGTTTCCAGTGTTTTAATCCGTCCCATACTCCCTCCATTTCAAAATATAGTGCGCCCGTACTTTCCGAGGTCGAACTTTGACAATAAATTTAACGAACAAGACCGACTGCAGCGGGAGAAAAAATTACATAATTAAAAACTTCTTTCGAATACGAATTCATTGATATAACTTTTGCTCCCGCCACAATCGGTCTTGATAGTTAAATTTACAATCAAAGTTGAAGCACAGAAATAGAAGAAGCCCTGCATTGTGGAATGGAGGGAGTATTTATTTACTCGTCGTCCACTTGTGGAGTAGTACTAGTAGTAACTGTCGTGGTTGCAGGAGGAGGAGGGGACGGCGAGGGGATGAGCGGCAGCTTTTCCAGGCGGGAATCCTGCACGGTCAAGAAGAGCAGGACAGGTAGTACTAGTACTACTTAATCGCATTTATGTGTATAATGGTTGGATCGGACAGGGTTAAATGTCTGACCTGCGTGCGATTCTACCTGTTACTACTGCATTGTGTGATTTGGATCTCAGAGAGGAGGAGCTCGCACGAGCGGTCGCAGCGGAGCAAGATCGACCTCGACGCCGCCGAGGCCACAGTCACCTTGGACTACAGGTACGTACCAGCTATCTCTCCGGCCGCCACGTTTCTTGGGAACTCGATCCCAATTCCCCATCCGTGAATGATGCCGACGTCCTTGTTTGGTTGGTCTTGAGGTAGGATCTTTGTTGCTACGTGGAATGTAGGTGGTCGCGCGCCGCCCTGCTCCCTGGGCCTCCACGACTGGCTCCACACCTCGCCGCCGGCGGACATCTACGTCCTCGGGTACGTACATCCGTCCAACGCACGAGCACGAGCACGAGCACTGGTAGAACCTGGCTTGAACGAATTGCCGCCGGCCCCTCCTTGCGCAGGTTCCAGGAGATCGTGCCGCTGAACGCAGGCAACGTGCTGGGCGCCGAGGACAACGGCCCGGCGCGCAAGTGGGTGTCACTGGTCCGGCGGACGCTGAACAGCATGCCGGGGAGTGGCAGCGGCAGCGGCAGCGCGACTCTGCATACGCCGTCACCGGCGCCCAACGTGGTGGTGGAGATGGACGACGACTTCCAAGGGTCGTCGAGGCGGGACAACCCGTCCTTGTTCCACCGTCGGTCATTCCAGGCCGGGCGCAGCCGGAGCCTGAGGATGGAGGGCGACATCCTCGCCCCCAGGCTCGACCGCCGGTACAGCGTCAACGACCGCGTCATGTACGGCAGCAGGCCGAGCGACTACCAAGCCAACTACCACCGGTGGGAGGACGAGAACAACGACGGCGAGTCGCCCAGCACGGTGTTCTCGCCGATGTCGTATGGGTACGGCAATGCGCCGCCGTACGTGGAAGAAACCAATGGGACGGCTGCTGGCCACACGAGGTAAAAATAGTATTCAGCTCAGTCCATTCATGGCTAATTAAACTGGAGTATATCCCTTTGAATTTTTTTTTTCCAAATTGCACCTCTGTTTTGATGAGATTTAGTGCTCTTGTTCTTTGGTGAAAACCTGGTAGGTACTGCCTTGTTGCAAGCAAGCAAATGGTTGGGTTGTTCTTCATGGTTTGGGCTAGGAGAGAAATAAAGAGTGACATACGGAATCTCAAGGTCTCTTGTGTCGGCAGAGGATTGATGGGGTATCTTGGAAACAAGGTGAGGACATGAGTGAATTTCGAGGAAAACATTACACTTTTGGTAGCTTTGGAACTCGATCGATGAGAAATTAAGGGTTTATTTTCCAGGGCTCGATTTCCGTTAGCATGCTATTGCACCAAACGAGCTTCTGCTTCGTCTGCAGTCACCTGACATCAGGGCACAAGGACGGCGACGAGCACCGCCGAAATTCTGATGTCATGGAAATCCTGAGAAAAACCAGGTTTCCAATGGTTTATGGGCAATATGAAAGATCGGCTGAAACTGTCCTAGAGCATGAGTAAGCAATGCAGATCAGTTTGAGCTCATAGGAATTTTCATAGCAACTTGCAGTTGCATTTTCTTATGAAATATTGTTTTCCTGCATAGTCGAATCGTTTGGCTTGGGGACCTGAATTACCGGATAGCGCTTTCTTACCGGGCAGTGAAGGCCCTTGTGGAGATGCGCGACTGGAAAGCATTGTTAGAGAAAGATCAGGTGAGAGCTTAGCAACAACTCACTCATGAACACAGTGCACATACCTACCTAATGTTACAAAGCCAAAAGGTCAAGTAGACTTCTGATGAGGAGGCATGAAATGCCGGTGGTTTCAGCTGAGGAGCGAGCAAAGAGGCGGCCGCGTCTTCCCCGGGTGGAATGAGGGGAGGATATACTTCCCGCCGACATACAAATACTCGAATAACTCTGACAAATATGCAGGGGAAGACATGAATCAGAAGGAGAAGAAGAGAACACCTGCATGGTATGGTAATTTAAAGCACATTGTTGCATTGCATAATGTTTTGCCAGATTATGTACAGTTAGAAAGGAAACTCAGTGATCTGTTTGTACAGGTGCGACCGTATTTTGTGGTACGGGAGAGGCCTTAGCCAACTATCCTATGTCCGGGGAGAGTCGCGCTTCTCTGACCATAGACCTGTGTACAGCATGTTCAGTGCAGAAGTAGAGTCCATCAATCACAGCCGGATACAGAAGATGAGTTCTTCAAGCTCGCAACTCGACATCGAGGAATTGCTGCCCTATTCATATGGGTACACCGACATCAACCCGTATGGATACACTGATCTTAATTTCTACTAGAGTGGAATTCAGAACGAGCCTTCATGCCTCATGGGATTGGGAGGTACACTTGAGAAATTGTAAGCCCAGTGCTGAGCCTGAATTGCGTTGCAACGTCAGTCTTTGTTGACAACAGAGGATAGCGTATGCGGTGAAGCCAATTGGTGCTCTTTTTTGCAGTATAAACCAAGTTAGGAAGAGATTGCAGGCAGCAGAAAGTGAGATGTTTCACTGACTCCATACAGATAAAATGATAACAGAAAATAACATACCTTACATAACTCATACAATGGGCAGGTAGTATCAGCCGTTGTCCCATCTGAAATCCAATCTGTGACTTCGGCCAAAGCAGATATATGCTGCCAGATAGAAATGGCGAGTGTTTCCCAGAATTTTTTCCTGTACATTGTAAGACAATTTCTTCCATTATTTTTGGTTGCTGTGAGAAAACGACAAGACTCGCGTCGTGAGATCCTTGTTTTTCTTGGCTTTTGATAGCTGTAAAAAAGATCATGAATGCATGCAGTGTTTATACTCATTTTTCTGGATGGAATAGAGAAGCAGGTGTACGTCATGATCACGAGGCATGTGTTGCTGTAGCAGCACTACTTGATCCGTAGTGAGCTGACAGAAAGGCTCCTGGTCAAATTCAGAACGAGCCTTCATGCCTTTTGGTCTTGTTTGTAGGTGGCATGAAAAACAAAGCATAATAGCTACTCCCTCTGTCTCATAATATAAGAGTGTTGTTGACACTCGCTCTTCCTTTGTCCCATAATATAAGCATTTTTGACACTCGCTCTTATATTATGAGACGAAGGGAGTAATATCTTGATCAATAAAGCGAATATCTGAAGCCATCGCCACAACTACCACCACAAATTAATCCTTGGCGGCGAGCGATGGCGCACGACGTGCGGGACGTGTGAATGGCGTGTCTCGTTGGCCGCCGATCTCATGGCGCGCACCCTCTCCTTCTCCGACGGGGAGCTCCTCCTCCGACGAGAGGCGCTTCGACTCATACTCATGGACGGGCGAGGCGTCATCATCGATGCGCGCTCCCTGCGCGCGGGCGAGTCAGTCGATATAGGCAATGTCGTCTCGTTCCCATGTCACTGCAAAAGGTATGTGATCGCTTGACGGCGGCAAGCTCATCGCCGGCGAATACATTGAAGGGCACGGGGCATGTGGGTGCGGTACACGGGCGAGACGGGGGGAGGTGCACGGGTAACCAGTCTCTGGGCAGTGCGAGCCTGACCTCTCCTACCTACCCATCCATGGCGGATGCTCAACAAGTGGGAGCACATCCAATCCTCCATTCTCACCCACGGGTGCATCACAGTGATATCAAATCCCCCCACCGCCTCCTGTGCTTGACCTAGAAACTGCATTTGCCCACTTCTGGACAGCGGCGAAAAACCCTAGATCTAGCCCATCAATTGATTTGAGATGGTGGAAAGGCAAGGTGGGTGTGTTGGGGAACATTGTATGGGAAACAAAAAATTTCCTACGCTCACCAAGATCAATCTAGGAGATGAACATCTATGAGAGGAGAGATTGCATCTACATACCCTTGTAGATCGCTAAGAGGAAGCATTAAGAAACGCGGATGATGTAGTCGAACGTCTTCACGATTCGTCCCGTGAACTCCCGATCCAAGTGTCAAACGGACGGCACCTCCGCGTTCAACACACATACGGCTTGATGATGTCTTCACCTCCTCGATCCAGCGTGCTATGGTGAAGTAGTAGCTTGAGTCCTCCGGAAGCACGACGGCGTGGCGGCGGTGGCGGTGGTGGAATCTTAGCAGAGCTTCGCTAAACACTACAGAGAAGAAGAGGGTTACGAGGGAGAGGAAGGGCAGCGCAGTGGCAGTACTTGGGTGCGGCTGCCCTTCCTCTACCCCTCTATATATAGAGGGAAGGGGGAGGAGGGGGGGGGGCGGCCACAACGGGGAAACCCTAGATGGGTTTGGGCGCCTCCCACCTAGGAGGCTTGGCCCCCAAGGCAAAGGGGTGGGCAGCCCTAGGGGGCGCCCCCACCTCCTCTGGTTACGTGGGATGGGTGAGGGGGTGCGCACAGCCCCTTAGTGGGCTGGTGTGCCCCCTCCCCTTGGCCCATGAGCCCCCCTCAACACTTGTCGGGGGCCCCCGAAACCCCTTTCGATCATCCTGGCCATAACCGGGTGCCCTTGGAACACTTCCGGACTCCGATACCCTTCGTTCTACATATCAATCTTCATTTTCGGACCATTTCAGAGTTCCTCGTCACGTCCGGGATCTCATCCGAGACTCCGAACAACTTTCAGTAACCACCATAATGACTCGACTATACTTATATCGTCATCAAACGTTAAGTGTGTAGACCTTGCGGGTTTGAGAACTATGCAGACGTGACCGAGACACCTCTACGGTCATTAACCAATAGCAGGACCTGGATGCCCATATTGGTTCCTACATATTCTATGAAGATCTTTATCAGTCGAACCTCGATGTCAGGGATTCAGACAATCCCGTATGTAGTTCCCTTTTTCTATCGGTATGTTACTTGCCCGAGATTCGATCGTCGGTATCACCATACCTAGTTCTATCCCATTACCGGCAAGTCTCTTTACTCATTCCGTAATACAAGATCCCGTGACTAACTCATTAGTCACATTGCTTGCAAGCCTGTTGTGATGTTGTATTACCGAGTGGGCCCTAAGATACCTCTCCATCATATGGAGTGACAAATCCCGGTCTTGATCCATGCCAACTCTGTAGAGCACCTTTATAGTCACCCAGTTACGTTGCGATGTTTGGTATACACAAGGTACTCCTCCGGTGTCAGTGAGTTGCATGATCTCATGGTCATAGGAACATACACTTGACATGCAGAAAACGATAGCAATAAACTTGATATGATCATATGCTACGTTCATAGTTTGAGTCTTGTCAATCACATAATTCTCCTAATGATGTGACCCCGTTATCAAATAACAACTCATGTCTATGACTAGGAAACCATAGCCATCTTTGATCAACGAGCTAGTCCGGTAGAGGCTCACTAGGGACATGTTGTTGTCTATGTATCCACACATGCATTTGAGTTTCCGGTCAATACAATTATAGCATGGATAATAAATGATTATCATGAACAAGGAAATATAATAATAACCACTTTATTATCGCCTCTAGGGCATATTTTGAACTGGGTGGAGATCCACGTTCGTTTGCGGAGGTAGCTGCTGATAGATATGATAAGATAATATTTTTGGTATTTTTATGATAAAGAGAAATAAAGATGCAAAGTAAAATAAATGGCAATAGAAATAACTAAGTATTGGAAGATTAATATGATAGAAGATAGACCCGGGGGCCATAGGTTTCACTAGTAGCTTCTCTCAAGAGCATAAGTATTACGGTGGGTAAACGAATTACTGTCGAGCAATTGATAGAATTGAGCATAGTTATGAGAATATCTAGGTATGATCATGTATATAGGCATCACATCCGAGACAAGTAGACCGAAACGATTCTGCATCTACTACTATTACTCCACACATCGACCGCTATCCAGCATGCATCTAGAGTATTAAGTTCATAAGAACAGAGTAATGCTTTAAGGAAGATGACATGATGTAGAGGGATAAACTCATGCAATATGATATAAACCCCATCTTTTTATCCTCGATGGCAACAATACAATACATGTCGGTTCCCTTTCTGTCACTGGGGTCGAACACCGCAATATTGAACTCAAAGCTAAGCACTTCTCCCATTGCAAGAAAGATCAATCCAGTAGGCCAAACCAAACTGATAATTCGAAGAGACTTGCAAAGATAAACCAATCATACATAAAAGAATTCAGAGGAGAATCAAATATTGTTCACAGATAAACTGGATCATAAACCCACAATTCATCAGATCTCGACAAACACATCGCAAAAGAAGATTACATCGAATAGATCTCCAAGAAGACCGAGGGGAACTTTGTATTGAGATCCAAAGAGAGAGAAGAAGCCATCTAGCTAATAACTATGGACCCGAAGGTCTGAAGTAAACTACTCACACATCACCGGAGAGGCCATGGAGTTGATGTAGAGGCCCTCCATGATCAATGCCCCCTCCGGTGGAGCTCCGGAAAAGGCCCCAAGATGGGATCTCTCGGATACAGAAGGTTTCGGCGGTGGAATTAGGTTTTCGTGGTGTTCCTGAATGTTTGGGGGGTACGTGGATATATATAGGAGGAAGAAGTACGTCGGTGGAGCAACGAGGGGACCACGAGGGTGGAGGGCGCGCCTGGGGGTAGGCGCGCCCCCTGCCTCGTGGACGCCTCGTTTGTTTCTTGACGCCCACTCCAAGTCTCCTAGATCACGTTTGTTGAGAAAATCACGTTCCCGAAGGTTTCATTCCATTTGGACTCCGTTTGATATTCCTTTTCTTCGAAACCCTAAAATAGGCAAAAAAAAACAGCAATTTGGGTCGGGCCTCCGATTAGTAGGTTAGTCCCAAAAATGATATAAAAGTGTAAAATAAAGCCCATTAACATCCAAAATAGATAATATAATAGCATGGAGCAATCAAAAATTATAGATACATTGGAGACGTATCAAGCATCCCCAAGCTTAATTCCTGCTCGTCCTCGAGCAGGTAAATGATAAAAGAAGAATTTTTGATGTGGAATGCTTTCTAACATATTTCTCAATGTAATTTTTCTTTATTGTGTCATGAATGTTCAGATCCAGAAGATTCAAGATAAAATTTTAATATTGACATAAAAATAATAATACTTCAAGCATACTAACTAAGCAATCATGTCTTCTCAAAATAACATGGCCAAAGAAAGTTATCCCTACAAAATTATATAGTCTGGCTATGTTCTATCTTCACCACACAAAATATTTAAATCATGCACAACCCCGATGACAAGCCAAGCAATTGTTTCATACTTTTGATGTTCTCAAACTTTTTCAATCTTCACGCAATATATGAGCGTGAGCCATGGATATAACACTATATGGTGGAATAGAATGGTGGTTGTGGAGAAGACAAAAAGGAGAAGATAGTCTCACATCAACTAGGTGTATCAACGGGCAATGGAGATGCCCATCAATAGATATCAATGTGAGTGGGTAGGGATTGCCATGCAACGGATGCACTAGAGCTATAAGTGTATGAAAGCTCAACAAAAGAAACTAAGTGGGTGTGCATCCAACTTGCTTGCTCACGAAGACCTAGGGCATTTTGAGGAAGCCCATCATTGGAATATACAAGCCAAGTTCTATAATGAAAATTTCCCACTAGTATATGAAAGTGATATCATAGGAGACTCCCTATCATGAAGATCATGGTGCTACTTTGAAGCACAAGTGTGGGAAAAGGATAGTAGCATTGTCCCTTCTCTCTTTCTCTCTCATTTTTTTGGGCCTTCTCCTTTTTTATGGCCTTTCTCTTTTTTTTCTTTTTTTCGTCCGGAGTCTCATCCCAACTTGTGGGGGAATCATAATCTCCATCATCCTTTCCTCACTTGGGACAATGCTCTAATAATGATGATCATCACACTTTATTTACTTACAACTCAAGAACTACAACTCGATACTTAGAACAAAATATGTCTCTATGTGAATGCCTCCGGCGGTGTACCGGGATGTGCAATGATGCATGAGTGACATGTATGAAAATTATGAATGGCGGCTTTGCCACAAATACGATGTCAACTACATGATCATGCAAGCAATATGACAATGATGAAGCGTGTCATAATAACGGAATGATGCAAAGTTGCATGGCAATATATCTCGGAATGGCTATGGAAATACCATAATAGGTAGGTATGGTGGCTGTTTTGAGGAAGGTATATGGCGGGTTTATGGTACCGGCGAAAGTTGCGCGATACTAGAGAGGCTAGCAATGGTGGAAGGGTGAGAGTGCGTATAATCCATGGACTCAACATTAGTCATAAAGAAATCACATACTTATTGCAAAAATCTATTAGTTATCGAAACAAAGTATTACGCGCATGCTCCTAGGGGGATAGATTGGTAGGAAAAGACCATCGCTCGTCCTCGACCGCCACTCATAAGGAAGACAATCAATAAATAAATCATGCTCCGACTTCATCACATAACGGTTCACCACACGTGCATGCTACGGGAATCGCAAACTTTAACACAAGTATTTCTCAAATTCACAACTACTCAACTAGCATGAATCTAATATCACCATCTCCATATCTCAAAACAATTATCAAGTATCAAACTTCTCATAGTATTCAATGCACTTGTATGAAAGTTTTTATTATTGCCATGTTGTTCTAAAGGACTCTCAAAATAATATAAGTGAAGCATGAGGGAACAATAGTTTCTATAAAACAAAACTACCGCCTTGCTCTAAAAGATATAAGTGAAGCACTAGAGCAAAAACTATAGCTCAAAAGATATAAGTGAAGCACATAGAGTATTCTAATAAATTCCCAATCATGTGAGTCTCTCTCAAAAGGTGTGTACAGCAAGGATGATTATGGTAAACTAAAAATCAAAGACTCAAATCATACAAGACGCTCCAAGCAAAACACATATCATGTGGTGAATAAAAATATAGCTCCAAGTAAAGTTACCGATAGACGAAGACGAAAGAGGGGATGCCTTCCGGGGCATCCCCAAGCTTAGGCTTTTTGGTGTCCTTGAATTTTACCTTGGGGTGCCATAGGCATCCCCAAGCTTAGGCTCTTGCCACTTCCTGTTCCATAACCCATCAAATCTTTACCCAAAACTTGAAAACTTCACAACACAAAACTTAAATAGAAAATCTCGTGAGCTCCGTTAGCGAAAGAAAACAAAACACCCCTTCAAGGTACTGTAACATCCCAAATTTGCAATTTGGAATGTTATACACTAGATCATCATGCATATCATATTTTCTTGCATTTTGGTTGATCCTAGAAATTTCACGCAACTCAAGGACCTTCGGAGAGAGTTGGGGATTTCGTTATTTTCATATTTGAGAGTTTTCTCGAATTTGAAAAGAGGATCATTTGATTTATTTATTTCATCTTAAATTATTTTTCCGATATCAAAAAAAATATGAGAGAGGGAATAATATGACTTTCCCAAATTTAGGAAAAATGAAGATCTAATGAATAAATCAAATTTTGGTTTTGCCGGAGTTTTATTTGCATTTTATTTGGATAGGGAAAAATGCGCGTTTTCAAAATTTGCATTTTAGGCCCGGAGAAAAGTTCATTTTGTTCGACTCATTTTTAGGAGTCGGGGAAAATTTACTTTAGAAATTTTGGAGCCCGTTTAGATTTTCTTTTCTGTGTTTTTCTGCGCGCAGAACCGTTTAAAAAAAATCCAGCAGACCAGCCGGGCCAAAGGCCCAGCCAGCCGCCGCCGCCCCAGCCTCCCTGCGCGCTGCGCGCCAGGCGCAGGCAGCCAGGCAGGCCGCCGCCTCGGTCGAAGCCGAGTCCCTCTTGGACTCTGGCCGGTTTAGCCCCCCTCTTTCCTTTGTTTCGTTTTCCTAGTAGGACTTTAGTCCTACTCCGTTTCCTCTTTTTCTTTCCTATTCCTACTCTATTTCTTGTCCCCTACCCCAAGTAAATCCTCCCCTCACCAATATAAATACCCCAACACCCCCCCTCCAAATCATCAAACCAAACCCCAAGCCCTCCACCGCACCCCACCCGCGCCCTACACCGCGCCACCCCACACCCGCGCCGCCGCACCTTGCCCACGCTGCCGCCGCACCTTGCCCACGCCGTCGCCGCCCTACGCCACGCCGCCGGAGCCTCTCGCCAGAGCCCCTCGCCGGAGGTTGCCCCACGTCTCTTTTCCTCGGATCGTTTTCTTCTAATCGTTCCGATTCTTTTCTTCTCCTCTGATTCGTTTTCTAGATCGGTTTTTCATTTCGGTTTTCTTCTTCGAAACCCTAGATCGGATTCGTTTTCTTTTCCGATTTAGTTGCCTTTGGACCGTTCGCCGGACCGTTCGTCCTAACGAACGTGATCACTGGATTCTTCTAGGTTAATGAACGCCCGTTCGTTTAACCGTTCGTCGTTTCTTTACGTCGGATTTATTCCGCGTTCTTTCCGATCGCGATCTCAGATCCGATCTTCGTTCTAGTTTATCTTCTCGCTCGTTTATCGGAATCAGGTGATTCAAGCGCCTGGAGTTTCGTCTCGAAACCGCCGTTCCGTCTAATCAACTTAAACAAGTTTTTGCCCCGGTAAAATTTGACCTAGATTCAACTTGCTAGAACCGAGTTGTTTTCTTCCGCCGTTTGTTTTCCGTTTCTTTGTTCGGTTCGTTCTTTCTTTGCAACCAGAGTTCTTAAGTTGAACTATCTGGTTCGTTCTCTTGTTCGAGTTTTACCTGAGCATTAGATGAGTACTTATTGTGTGCTTGTTGTTTGTCTGCGATAGATCACCCGGATTGCGCCGCTTGTTACTTCGAAACCCTAGGTCTCGTGGATCATCAGCAAGGCAAGTAACACTTTGATCATACCTTTTCTACAACCCATGTTTTATTGCATTAGATCAATCCTCTCACATTGCATGATTAGGATCTAATTAATTTGTGGGATGGGAAGTAGATGAGGTAGTACCTATTACCTGTTTATTATGAAACCTTTGGAAGTTACTTCTACGTTTGCTTATTATGCCATGCTATGCTAGTAGACGTGGATTGGGTGAGTGATATCCATGACAAATGTGAGTTGATAATTTTAATGGTTTATCTAAGGTGGCAACTTAAACACACATCTGGGTGGATTGAGGCACCTGATGTCTATCAGGACTTGCCTGTTTTTTTGGGACCGCCACCCAGGCTCAAAGGGATCATAAGATCTTTCATACTAGAAACTTCCGTGTGAAGCCACAAGCCATTATGGGCTCTGGCATAGTTGACTAAGTCGTGCGAACTCTTACGGGGTGGACTAGCAGATGTAGGGGTTGTAGGTGGTACGGTCTACCCCACACGTAAGGTGCTAGCGCTTCTGAAAGACTGTGTCTCGGTCATCCGTCTTCTCAAACACCCTGTAGTGCGAGAAACCAAACGGAGGCGATCGAGTCTTGTGGGGAAAAGTGCGCAAACCTCTGCAGAGTGTATAAACTAATCATGATTAGCCGTGTCCCCGGTTATGGACAACTTGAATATCTAGTTCTTGAATATCATGTGAATCTCATCACGTTACTTCTAATTAATGTTGTTGGGTTTTAATTACTTAATTGGGATCGGAATGCTGTCAACCATTCTCGATGTTTAACAACTCCATGATAGTTAAATAAATGTATTCCTTTGCAGTAGGGAAAAACTGGCTTTACGCAAAACTGTAACCATAGAGCTTTCCACCAGCCATATATGCATATAGTATAGCTGTTTCATTCCATTACTCTCTATGTGTTACCTTGCCAGCATATTCCATGTGCTGACCCGTTTTCGGGCTGCAACTTCTCATGTTGCAGACTTTTCAGACGACGAGTAAGGTGTTTTAGGTCGTGGTTCTATACTCAGTGATGCCGTTGGAGTTGATGGACCCATTTATCTTCCAAGTCTTCCGCTGTTATCGACACTAGATGGCCTCAAGCCATTTTTATTGTAATAAGTTCTCCTTGAGACAACGATGTAATAAGTGTGTGATTGCCACTCTGCTATAAATCCTTCGATGTACTGTGTGGTGTCAGCATTACTGATCCAGGGATGACACCTGAGCACAGAGCGCTTGATCCATTTGGGTCGGGTCGCGACAGAGATGGTATTAGAGCCAGGTTGACTGTAGGACACGACCACTAAGTTAAAGCCATAGATCACCATTCTCTTCTCATTTTCTAACTCCTCATCTTTTCTACTCTTTTAGGATGACGCACGCGAAGATTAAGTACGCTCAACCGGATGAAGGCACACCATTTGGATTTCACCTGAAGGAAGTCACCAAGTACCTGAACATTGGATTACCAAGCTTCACGGGAACCTTCAACACCACTCTGCCTGAAGAGGAGCGCTGGAAGATTCAAGCTCATGTTCCGGGAAGGACATTCGCGCCAATCACGAAGCCATAGAAAGTGTTTTCAATGCACCAACCTGGAGTCTGGGAAGGAGCATGGCAGCTCATATCACCATAGGACGCATTGGAGAAGTTTATCAAGAAGACCTCAAGGACACTATCTACCAGATTTGCGGACGCCGAGATGAACAATGGGAGTTAGTCAGCACCAAGAAGGATAGATCCATTGCATCTTTCATCCAGGAGTTAAACCAGCACATTCGATGCCACGAGAACCAGATGTGCAATGATATGATAGAGTTGAAGAATGCAAAGGCAAGGATCATCGAGCTAGAAGGAGAACTGAAGTATACACGCAAGGACTACATGGACGAGATCGTAGCTCTAGCAAGGCACAATGGCGATCTTAAGCAGGAGATTAAAGAACTCAAGAGGAAGTTAGCATCCAAGGAAGAAGAAGAGTACGTCGCATGTCCGGACAACTACATCATCATCGACGACACCGATTCGGATCCAAGTGAACCCGACTTTGAAGACGAAGCTGGAGCAGATATCATGGAGTCTTCCACCGGTTCAAATTTCTAGATGACCACCAAATAGTAGTAGTATTCCCCCATGTAAACATTATAGTTCGAGCACTTTTTGCGATAGTTAGCCCGTTTGTAAGCCCTTGTTTGATTGATTGAAGTGATTTTGTGTGCATTTGCTCATGTGCATTGGGGTAGTGTTTTCCCTTTAGACCTCACTCTATTCTTATATCTCATCTTTTCTAAACCCTCAGATGCCTCCGAGACGTGACAATGGATTTCCACCGGAGCTCACTCAGTTGATCCAGCAGCAGAATCAATTGATGCAGATGTTAGTCCAGAACCAGCAGAACAACAACCCACCACCACCACCACCTGTTGACCACTTAGCCCATTTCCTTAGGCTAAATCCGCCGGTGTTTTCCAGTAGCACCGAGCCGATAGTAGCAGATGATTGGCTCCGCAAGATAGGAAGGGAGTTGACCACTACAGGATGCACGGATGGTGAGAAGGTGAAGTTTGCCGCACCCGCGGCAACATGGTGGGAGAATTTCACAGCCACTTACCCAGTTGACACTGTCACATGGGATCAGTTTCAGCAAGCTTTCCGCACTGCCCATGTTTTAGCAGGAGCAATGGCCATGAAGAAGCGTGAGTTTCGCAACTTACGCCAAGGAGGAAGGACAGTTGGCCAGTACATTGACGATTTCAGCAAGTTAGCATGTTATGCCCCAGATGACGTTGCTACGGATGCAGCTAAGCAGGAGAAGTTTCTGGAAGGATTGAATGATGAACTAAGCATGAAGTTGATGGTAGCGAGTTTCAACAACTACCAGGAGTTGGTAGATCGTGCCATCATGATTGAAGGAAAGCAACAGCAGATGGAGAACCATAAGAGGAAGTATGGACAGGGGAAGTATAACCCTGGAGCCCAGCAGAAGCCCCGTTTTGCCCCTAAACCGGGATTTCAGTTTCAGCATACCCATGGAGGAGGTAGTTCGCACAACCATAATGGCCACAAGAATGGTAATGGGAATGGAGGAAGTAATGGCCAGAACCGGACCATCCCATCGACCCCAAACCAAGAGAGATCTGAGCCAAGTCACCTGTTTCAAGTGTTCCAAGACCGGACATTATGCCAAGGAATGTCCTGAAGGCCAGAATGGAAATGGCAATGGAAGCTCTGGGAAGAAGCCGAACCCTTTCAATAGGGGACAGGTGAACCACGTTAATGTGGAGGAGGTTGAAGATCAGCCTGATGCAGTAATCGGTAAGTTTTTGGTTAAGTCATTTACTGCACTCGTTCTTTTTGATACCGGTGCATCGCATTCATACATATCAAGGGGATTTGTGGATAAATATAACCTGCCAACCCAAGCCCTTAGGTCACCCATGTTAGTAACCTCGCCAGGAGCGGAGTTTATGGCAAGACGATGGTGTGATCGGTTACCATTAAGGATTGGTAACTATGTGTTTCCCTCAGACCTAATAGTATTGGAATCTCAAGGACTGGATGTGATATTAGGCATGGATTGGTTGTCGATGTATGGAGGAAACATCGATTGCGCTAGTAAGTCAATTTTGCTTACCACACCAGAAGGAAGAAGGATCAAGTATGTATCCCGGCATGTGCCAAACAGGACACAAGTAAACTGCCTAACAGGAGTTGTGCAAGAAGAAGTACCAGTGGTAAAGGATTTTCCTGATGTATTTCCTGAGGAATTACCAGGAATGCCACCGGATAGGGACATTGAGTTTTTGATTGAGTTATTTCCAGGTACAGGCCCAATATCGAAGCGACCGTACCGGATGCCAGCAAAGGATTTGGTGGAAATTAAGAATCAGATTAAGGAGTTATTGGATAAAGGTTACATTCGCCCAAGTTCTTCACCTTGGGGATCACCCGTACTTCTAGTGGAAAAGAAGGATGGATCATTAAGGATGGTTGTTGATTATCGAGGATTGAATGAAGTAACCATCAAGAACAAGTACCCACTGCCAATGATTATTGATCTGTTTGATCATTTGCAAGGAGCTAAAGTGTTTTCCAAGATC
This sequence comes from Triticum urartu, assembly GCF_056163025.1. Lineage (NCBI taxonomy): Eukaryota > Viridiplantae > Streptophyta > Magnoliopsida > Poales > Poaceae > Triticum > Triticum urartu. Next base: position 413,735,066 of record NC_141878.1, on the reverse strand, counting down.
GATTTGCGATCAGGGTACCATCAGTTGAAGATTCGAGAGCAGGATATACCAAAGACAGCATTCACCATGAGATATGGACTGTATGAGTATACCGTTATGTCATTTGGATTGACTAACGCACCTGCCTATTTTATGAACCTGATGAACAAAGTGTTTATGGAGTTTTTGGATAAGTTCGTCGTAGTGTTCATTGATGACATCCTGGTATATTCAAAGAATGAAGAGGATCATAAGGAACATTTGCGTTTGGTTTTGGAGAAACTAAGGGAACATCAGTTATATGCCAAGTTCAGCAAATGTGAGTTTTGGTTGAAGGAAGTTGGATTCCTCGGACACGTTATATCCGGAGAAGGTATAGCAGTTGACCCCACAAAGGTTGAGACTGTAGCCGAATGGGAAGCACCAACGACGGTTGGAGAGATCCGGAGTTTTCTTGGACTCACAGGATACTACCGGAGATTCATTGAGAACTTTTCAAAGATTGCAAAGCCTATGACTGAGTTGTTGAAGAAGGATACTAAGTTCAAATGGACTGAGGAGTGTGAGGCTAGTTTCCAGGAGTTGAAGAAACGCTTGGTTACCTCACCAGTATTGATTTTGCCAGATCAGACCAAGGATTATGAGGTGTATTGCGACGCTTCACGTCGAGGACTTGGAGCAGTGCTTATGCAGGAAGGGAGAGTTGTTTCGTATGCTTCGCGACAACTGAAGCCTCATGAGTTGAATTATGCCACGCATGATTTGGAGTTAGCAGCCGTAGTGCATGCATTGAAAACATGGAGACATTTCCTCATTGGAAATCATTGTGAGGTGTACACGGATCACAAGAGTTTGAAGTACATTTTCACGCAGAAGGAGTTGAACCTCCGATAAAGGAGATGGTTGGAGCTCATCAAAGATTATGACATGAGATTGCATTACCATCCCGGAAAAGCTAATGTAGTAGCTGACGCATTGAGCCGTAAGAGCCATGTCAATACTTTAATGATGGGAGAAGTACCCAAGGAGTTAGCAGAAAACCTTCGTGAGCTATGTTTGGAAATAGTTCCGAGAGGCTATGTAGCAGCATTGGAGATTCATTCAACATTGATGGATAAGATCAGAGAAGCTCAGAAATCTAACAAGGAGATTGCTGCTATAAAAGAGAAATTGAGCAAAGGAAAAGCAAAGGGATTTCGTGAGGATGAGCACGATACCCTATGGTTTGAGGACCGTGTTTATGTGCCCAATGACCCGGAAATCAGGAAGTTGATTTTGCACGAAGCACATGATTCACCGTATTCGATTCACCCAGGGAATACCAAGATGTATTTGGATTTGAAGGAAACATTCTGGTGGACCGGAATGAAGAAGGATATTGCAGCATATGTAGCAGTTTGTGACGTCTGTCAGAGAGTAAAGGCAGAGCATCAGAAGCCAGCAGGATTGTTACAACCATTGCCGATACCCTAATGGAAGTGGGATAAGATAGGCATGGATTTTATCACAGGACTACCCAGGATGAAAGCAGGCTATGACTCGATATGGGTAGTAGTTGATCGTTTGACGAAGGTAGCACATTTCATTCCAGTTAAGACCACTTACACCCGTGCTAAGTTGGCAAAGATATACATGACTAGGATCATTTGTTTGCATGGAGTTCCGAGGAGTATCGTATCAGATTGAGGAACCCAATTTACCTCAAAGTTTTGGAATCAGTTGCATGAGACTTTAGGAACCAGACTAGAGTTCAGCACAGCTTTTCATCCGCAGACAGATGGACAGACTGAGAGAGTCAATCAGATTTTGGAAGATATGCTGAGAGCTTGTGCACTAGATTATGGATCTAGTTGGGACGATAACTTGCTGTATGCGGAGTTTTCTTATAACAACAGTTACCAAACCAGTTTGAAGATGGCACCTTTTGAAGCTTTATACGGAAGGAGGTGCAGGACACCGTTGTCATGGGACGAAGTTGGAGACCGCCAGTTCTTTGGACCAGATTTGATTAAGGAGTCTGAACTGAAGGTTAAGTTGATTCGCGATAGGCTCAAGGTAGCCCAGTCCAGGCAGAAGAGCTACGCAGATTCAAAACGCAAGGAGACAATTTACGAAACCGGAGACAGAGTTTATCTTCGAGTATCCCCACTTCGAGGAGTTAAGCGCTTTGGAGTTAAGGGAAAATTAGCACCGCGTTTCGTTGGACCGTATAAGATCTTGCAACGTAAGGGAGAAGTCGCATATAAGTTGGAATTACCAGAGGGACTGTCAGGAGTTCATGATGTATTCCATGTTTCTCAGCTGAAGAAATGTCACGCCGAGATGGCGGAGGTACCGCTGAGAGATACCGTGCCACTCGAAGCGATTCAGTTGAAGGACGACTTAACGTATGAGGAGAAGCCAGTCAAGATTCTCGATTATGCCAGTAGAGTCACCCGCAGCAAGGTTATCAAGTTTTGCAAAGTTCAGTGGAACCACCACTCAGAGGATGAAGCCACCTGGGAGAGAGAAGAAGATTTGCTTAAGGACCACCCTCACCTATTTTCTAGCCAACCCGAATCTCGAGGGCGAGATTCATTTTAAGGGGGGTAGGTTTGTAACATCCCAAATTTACAATTTGGAATGTTATACACTAGATCATCATGCATATCATATTTTCTTGCATTTTGGTTGATCCTAGAAATTTCACGCAACTCAAGGACCTTCGGAGAGAGTTGGGGATTTCGTTATTTTCATATTTGAGAGTTTTCTCGAATTTGAAAAGAGGATCATTTGATTTATTTATTTCATCTTCAATTATTTTTCCGATATCAAAAAAAATATGAGAGAGGGAATAATATGACTTTCCCAAATTTAGGAAAAATGAAGATCTAATGAATAAATCAAATTTTGGTTTTGCCGGAGTTTTATTTGCATTTTATTTGGATAGGGAAAAATGCGCGTTTTCAAAAATTGCATTTTAGGCCCAGAGAAAAGTTCATTTTGTTCGACTCATTTTTAGGAGTCGGGGAAAATTTACTTTAGAAATTTTGGAGCCCGTTTAGATTTTCTTTTCTGTGTTTTTCTGCGCAGAACCGTTTAAAAAAATCCAGCAGACCAACCGGGCCAAAGGCCCAGCCAGCCGCCGCCGCCCCAGCCTCCCTGCGCGCTGCACGCCAGGCGCAGGCAGCCAGGCAGGCCGCCGCCTCGGTCGAAGCCGAGTCCCTCTTGGACTCTGGCCGGTTTAGCCCCCCTCTTTCCTTTGTTTCGTTTTCCTAGTAGGACTTTAGTCCTACTCCGTTTCCTCTTTTTCTTTCCTATTCCTACTCTATTTCTTGTCCCCTACCCCAAGTAAATCCTCCCCTCACCAATATAAATACCCCAACACCCCCCCTCCAAATCATCAAACCAAACCCCAAGCCCTCCACCGCACCCCACCCCGCGCCCTACACCGCGCCACCCCACACCCGCGCCGCCGCACCTTGCCCACTCCGCCGCCGCACCTTGCCCACGCCGTCGCCGCCCTACGCCACGCCGCCGGAGCCTCTCGCCGGAGCCCCTCGCCGGAGGTTGCCCCACGTCTCTTTTCCTCGGATCGTTTTCTTCTAATCGTTCCGATTCTTTTCTTCTCCTCTGATTCATTTTCTAGATCGGTTTTTCGTTTCGGTTTTCTTCTCCGAAACCCTAGATCGGATTCGTTTTCTTTTCCGATTTAGTTGCCTTTGGACCGTTCGCCGGACCGTTCATCCTAACGAACGTGATCACCGGATTCTTCTAGGTTAACGAACGCCCGTTCGTTTAACCGTTCGTCGTTTCTTTACGTCGGATTTATTCTGCGTTCTTTCCGATCGCGATCTCAGATCCGATCTTTGTTCTAGTTTATCTTCTCGCTCATTTATCGGAATCAGGTGATTCAAGCGCCTGGAGTTTCGTATCGAAACCGCTGTTCCGTCTAATCAACTTAAACAAGTTTTTTCCCCGGTAAAATTTGACCTAGATTCAACTTGCTAGAACCGAGTTGTTTTCTTCCGCCGTTTGTTTTCCGTTTCTTTGTTCGGTTCGTTCTTTCTTTGCAATCGGAGTTCTTAAGTTGAGCTATCTGGTTCGTTCTCTTGTTCGAGTTTTACCTGAGCATTAGATGAGTACTTATTGTGTGCTTGTTGTTTGTCTGCGATAGATCACCCGGATTGCGCCGCTTGTTACTTCGAAACCCTAGGTCTCGCGGATCATCAGCAAGGCAAGTAACACTTTGATCATACCTTTTCTACAACCCATGTTTTATTGCATTAGATCAATCCTCTCACATTGCATGATTAGGATCTAATTAATTTGTGGGATGGGAAGTAGATGAGGTAGTACCTATTACCTGTTTATTATGAAACCTTTGGGAGTTACTTCTACGTTTGCTTATTATGCCATGCTATGCTAGTAGACGTGGATTGGGTGAGTGATATCCATGACAGATGTGAGTTGATAATTTTAATGGTTTATCTAAGGTGGCAACTTAAACACACATCTGGGTGGATTGAGGCACCTGATGTCTATCAGGACTTGCCTGTTTTTTGTGGACCGCCACCCAGGCTCAAAGGGATCATAAGATCTTTCATACTAGAAAATTCCGTGTGCAGCCACAAGCCATTATGGGCTCTGGCATAGTTGACTAAGTCGTGCGAACTCTTACGGGGTGGACTAGCAGATGTAGGGGTTGTAGGTGGTACGGTCTACCCCACACGTAAGGTGCTAGCGCTTCTGAAAGACTGTGTCTCGGTCATCCGTCTTCTCAAACACCCTGTAGTGCGAGAAACCAAACGGAGGTGATCGAGTCTTGTGGGGAGAAGTGCGCAAACCTCTGCAGAGTGTATAAACTAATCATGATTAGCCGTGTCCCCGGTTATGGACAACTTGAGTATCTAGTTCTTGAATATCATGTGAATCTCATCACGTTACTTCTAATTAATGTTGTTGGGTTTTAATTACTTAATTGGGATCGGAATGCTGTCAACCATTCTCGATGTTTAACAACTACCATGATAGTTAAATAAATGTATTCCTTTGCAGTAGGGAAAAACTGGCTTTACGCAAAACTGTAACCATAGAGCTTTCCACCAGCCATATATGCATATAGTATAGCTGTTTCATTCTATTACTCTCTATGTGTTACCTTGCCAGCATATTCCATGTGCTGACCCGTTTTCGGGCTGCAACTTCTCATGTTGCAGACTTTTCAGACGACGAGTAAGGTGTTTTAGGTCGTGGTTCTGTACTCAGTGATGCCGTTGGAGTTGATGGACCCATTTATCTTCCAAGTCTTCCGCTGTTATCGACACTAGATGGCCTCAAGCCATTTTTATTGTTATAAGTTCTCCTTGAGACAACGATGTAATAAGTGTGTGATTGCCACTCTGCTATAAATCCTTTGATGTACTGTGTGGTGTCAGCATTACTGATCCAGGGATGACACCTGAGCACAGAGCGCTTGATCCATTTGGGTCAGGTCGCGACAGGTACTGTAATGAACTCATTCTTGATTTATATTGGTGTTAAACCTACTGTATTCCAACTTCTATATGGTTTATAAACTGTTTTACTAGCCATACATTCATCAAAATAAGCAAACAACACAAGAAAAACAGAATCTGTCAAAAAACAGAACAGTCTGTAGTAATCTGTAGCTAACGCAACTTCTGGAACCCCAAAAATTCTAAAATAAATTGCTGGACGTGAGGAATTTATCTATTAATAATCTTCAAAAAGAATTAACTAAATAGCACTCTCCAAATAAAAATTGCAGTAATTTTTGTGAGCGCTAAAGTTTCTTTTTTTACAGCAAGATCAAAGAGACTTTCCCCAAGTCTTCCCAACGGTTCTACTTGGCACAAACACTAATTAAACACAAAAAACACAACCAAAACAGAGTCTAGATAAATTATTTATTACTAAACAGGTGCAAAAAGCAAGGAATAAAAATAAAATTGGGTTGCCTCCCAACAAGCGCTATCGTTTAACGCCCCTAGCTAGGCATAAAAGCGAAGATAGATCTAGGTATTGCCATCTTTGGTAGGTAATTCTTCAATAAGACACCTATAACCCTTAGGAGTTTCTTTCTTTTTATTAATTATGAAACTCCTAGGTACGAAATCAATAAAATCATTTGCAGCAAAAGGTTCCTTAAGGATAGTGAGAAAGTTGGGGTGAACACTTATGGATTTGAGGTCCGCATTTTCCTTACTAGAAATTTCACCCTTATTTTTAGGAACATACATCAATTTGACAATTTTAGCATTAGGAGGAGTGTTTTTCACGGAAGAAAAGGCAGACCCAAGGTTGGTAATAATATCCTCAATTTAATCAATTCTAGTGGAATCTTGATCTATCTTTTCATTAACCGTAGGTCCCTTTTCTTTAAAACTTTTAAGAGCAACTCCTACCTTAGATCTGTATTAGGTAATTTGGTTATGGATCTTTCTATCCAAATTTTCAATTAAGTCTACGGTGGCAACTTTAGTTTCAATAATTTCAAGCCGTTCCAAAGTTAAAATAGTTCCATTAACCAAAAGAGGTGGTGGGCCAAACGGATCTATCATAGCATTACAAGAATCAAAAGTATGGCTACCCAAGAAATTCCCTCCGGCAATGGTATCAAGAATATATCTATTCCAAGGAGTGATGCCTACATAAAAATGTGAAGAAGAACGGAAGTAGATTGCTTCCTAGTAGATCTATTTTGCGCATTGCAAATTCTGTACCAAGCATCTTTTAGATTTTCTCCCTCCCTTTGTTTAAAATTAAGAACTTCATTCTCGGGAGACAAAGGAGTAGATAAAGGACTAGCCATAAAGACAAAGCAAGCGATCCAACACACAAGCAAACAAGAAACGGGCAAAAAGGCAAATAGAAAAAGAGAAGGGGATGGGAAAGAGTGGGAGAGAGGAAAAGAGGGCGAATAAAACGGCAAGGGTGAAGTGGGGGAGAGGAAAACGAGAGGCAAATGGCAAATAATGTATTGTGAGGGATAAAAGTTTGTGATGGGTACTTGGTATGTCTTGACTTGTGCTTGACTTGACTTGGCGCGAATCTCCCCGGCAACGGCGCCAGAAATCCTTCTTGCTACCTCTTGAGCACTGCGTTGGTTTTCCCTTGAAGAGGAAAGGGTGATGCAGTAAAGTAGAGTAAGTATTTCCCTCAGTTTTTTAGAACCAAGGTATCAATCCAGTAGGAGATCACACTCGAGTCCCACGCACCTACACAAACAAATAAGAACCTCGCAACCAATGTGATAAAGGGGTTGTCAATCCCTTCACGGTCACTTACGATAGTGAGATCTGATAGATATGATAAGATAATATTTTTGGTATTTTTATGATAAAGAGAAATAAAGATGCAAAGTAAAATAAATGGCAATAGAAACAACTAAGTATTGGAAGATTAATATGATGGAAGATAGACCCGGGGGCCATAGGTTTCACTAGTGGCTTCTCTCAAGAGCATACGTATTATGGTGGGTAAACGAATTACTGTCGAGCAATTGATAGAATTGAGCATAGTTATGAGAATATCTAGGTATGATCATGTATATAGGCATCACATCCGAGACAAGTAGACCGAAACGATTCTGCATCTACTACTATTACTCCACACATCGACCGCTATCCAGCATGCATCTAGAGTATTAAGTTCATAAGAACAGAGTAATGCTTTAAGGAAGATGACATGGTGTAGAGGGATAAACTCATGCAATATGATATAAACTCCATCTTTTTATCCTCGATGGGAACAATGCAATACGTGTCGGTTCCCTTTCTGTCACTGGGATCGAACACCGCAAGATTGAACCCAAAGCTAAGCACTTCTCCCATTGCAAGAAAGATCAATCTAGTAGGCCAAACCAAACTGATAATTCGAAGAGACTTGCAAAGATAAACCAATCATACATAAAAGAATTCAGAGGAGAATCAAATATTGTTCATAGATAAACTGGATCATAAACCCACAATTCATTGGATCTCGACAAACACACCGGAAAAGAAGTTTACATCAAATAGATCTCCAAGAAGATTGAGGAGAACTTTGTATTGAGATCCAAAGAGAGAGAAGAAGCCATCTAGCTAATAATGATGGACCCGAAGGTCTAAATTAAACTACTCACGCATCACCGGAGAGGCCATGGAGTTGATGTAGAGGCCCTCCATGATGAATGCCCCCTCGGTGGAGCTTCGAAAAAGGCCCCAAGATGGGATCTCTCGGGCACAGAAGGTTGCGGCGGTGGAATAAGGTTTTCATGGTGCTCCTGGATGTTTGGGGGTATGTGGATATATATATATAGGAGGAAGAAGTACGTCAGTGGAGCAACAAGGGGACCACGAGGGTGGAGGGCGCGCCCAGGGGGGTAGGCGCACCCCCCAGCCTCGTGGTCCCCTCGTTTGTTTCTTGACGCCCACTCCAAGTCTCCTGGATCACGTTTGTTGAGAAAATCACGTTCCCGAAAGTTTCATTCCGTTTGGACTCCGTTTGATATTCCTTTTCTTCGAAACCCTAAAATAGGCAAAAAAACAGCAATTTGGGCTGGGCCTCCGATTAGTAGGTTAGTCCCAAAAATGATATAAAAGTGTAAAATAAAGCCCATTAACATCCAAAATAGATAATATAATAGCATGGAGCAATCAAAAATTATAGATACGTTGGAGACGTATCATCTTGATAACCCGACACAGGTAGTAAAGGTAACTCTCTCTATAGATATGATAAAGCTGAAATCCCTCCTTCTAAGTTTGCTAGCCAATGTTTGGATGAATTTGACAACTTAAAGGTTAAGCAAGAAGATTTTAATGCTTATTTTGGTAGACAACTGAAACGCAATGCTTATATGATTGAACACTTGAGTGATTATATGGCTAGTGTTAAAGGTGAACTTAAATATTAGTAAACATGCTTCTATGGTTACCACTCAAGTAGAACAAGTGCTTAAAGCTCAGAATGATTTGCTCAATGAATTAAATAATAACAAAAATGATAATGCTGTTAGAGTTATGACTAGAGGTGGTAAAATGACTCAAGAACCTTTGTATCCTGAAGGCCACCCTAAGAGAATTGAGCAGGATTCTCAGAGAAATAAAGTTGATGCACCTAGTCCTTCTAAAAGGAAGAGAAAGAAAAATGATAGGACTTTGCATGCTTCTAGTGAACCTGTTGTTGGCACACCTGAGAATCCCAATGATATATCTATTTCTGATGCTGAAACACAATCTGGCAATGAACACGAACCTAGTGATAATGTTAATGATGATGTTCATGTTGATGCTCAACCTAGCAATAATAATGAAGTAGAAATTGAACCTGCTGTTGATCTTGATAACCCACAATCAAAGAATCAATGTTATGATAAGAGAGACTTTGTTGCCAGGAAGCACGGTAAAGAAACAGAACCATGGGTTCAGGAACCCAAGCCCTTTCCTCCTAAACCATCCAAGAAAAAAGGATGATGAGGATTTTGAGCGCTTTGCTGAAATGATTAGACCTATCTTTTTGCGTATGCGTTTGACTGATATGCTTAAAATGAATCCTTATGCTAAATATATGAAGGAAATTGTTACAAATAAGAGAAAGATACCGGAAGCTGAAATTTCCACCATGCTTGCTAATTATACTTTTAAGGGTGGAATACCAAAGAAACTTGGAGATCCAGGAGTACCAACTATACCATGCTCCATTAAAAGAAACTATGTTAAAACTGCTTTATGTGATCTCGGAGCCGGTGTTAGTGCTCCGCCTCTCTCTTTATATCGTAGACTTGATTTGGATAAGTTGACACCTACTGAAATATCTTTGCAGATGGCTAACAAATCAACTGCTATACCTGTCGGTATTTGTGAGGACGTGCCTGTTGTGGTTGCAAACGTTACTATTTTAACGGACTTTGTTATTCTTGATATTCCCGAGGACAATAGTATGTCTATTATTCTTGGAAGACCCTTTTTGAATACTGCAGGGGCTGTTATTGATTGCAACAAAGGCAATGTCACTTTTCATATCAATGGTAATGAGCATACAGTACACTTTCCGAGGAAATAACCTCAAGTCCACAGTATCAATTCTATTGGAAAGATTTCAACAATCACTATTGGAGGTTTTGAATTTCCTCTTCCTACTGTCAAGAAGAAATATGATATTCTTATTGTTGGGGACATGCATATCCCCGTTGAGGTAACCTAGTGTTATTCGAAAATTCTCCGATTTCATTTTATTCGAAATGAGTTTGTTAACAAGACCTGATCAACCTTGTTAGTGGATTCCTTTTGATGAGCATGCAATGGATGAATTTAGAAAACACAACTCTCTGTATCCTCTTTTTACTTTCTGTTATTTATATTAAATAAAGCAAAAGTTTTTTTCTGTCTGTTTTCTGAATTATCCATGCAATAAAAAATACCCTAAAAATAAAAGTTCTCCAAATGCCCTGAAATTTAAATATGATTTTTATAGAATATTTGAGAATATCTGGCACTGAGAACACACCAGGGGGAGCAAGCACCTGGCCACGAGGGTTCAGGGCGCGCCCACCCCCTGGGTGCGCCCCCTGCCTCGTGGGCCCCTGGTGGACCCCCTCCACTTATTCCATCCACCACACACTCCTTCTTCCTCCTAAAAAATCACTAACTAGCTCAAGCACATGTATTAGCTCATCTTGCTGCCATTTTCGATCTCCTAGCTCAAAGCTCCATTCACAAAACTGCTTAGGGGGATTGTTCTTTGGTATGTGACTCCTCTAATGGTCCAATTAGTTTTTGTTCTAATGCTTTATTCAATGCAATTTTTTGCTGCTTAGGTGACCCTGTTCTTGAGCTTGCATGTCAAATTTATGTGGTCAAAAGTAGTTTTAATGCATGATATTGCCTCTAGGCACTTGTAGGAGTAGTTTCTATCAGTATTGTTGAGTTTGGTTCACTTTTATTTTGAGTTGCTAAAAATTTCAGAAAAAGATGAAGAGATTTTTGAGGGGCTCATCGAGCCGAAGCTCGAAGGATAAACAAAGTGAAGAGAACAAGAAGCCCAAGTATAATCTCCCTCGTACTGCGGAGGTTCGGCCTTGTGAATGGACTTGTGATGATTTCTTGAGAGCAGCCGGGATTTATGATGATTTCTATGAGTTGGCTGAGAATGCAGGCCTCACCGCCTTCTTCCATGACCAACGCGAACAATATCTCTTACTCACCAATATCTTTGTGCAAAACTTTCATTTCCATGCTAGGATCTCACCACCTTCAGTGGAATTTTATTTATATGATGAGCATAAGGAGATGTCACTTCGTGATTTTTGTCGGGTTTGTTTGATCCCTTTTGAGGGCAGTGTAGAGGAACCACATCGTGACGATGTGGAAGGGTTTATTGATACAATTGCTACAGGGGAAACGAGGAAGGTTTCCGATGCAAGAATCACTAGCATACATTTTCCTGTTTTACATTACTTTGCAATATTTGCTAGTAGATGCTTAATTGGTCGCCGAAACTGTGGCAACCATAGTGCCCCTGATATTGTTATTTTGTGCCATGCCTTGTTCCATGATGACACATTTAGTCTGGGCGCTATTGTTGCAAAGCGGTTAAATCTTAACCGTACAAAGGGCCCCATCTTGGGAGGTATCTTCGCCTCGCGCCTCACTGCACATTTTAACATACCTATTAGGCATTATGAGAAAGAAGAAAAGTTGCTGCCTCCTGTTTTTCTAGACTATAGAAGTATGGTAGCACATGATTTTATCGTTAAGAATAAGGAAAAGATGCTTAAGTACAAGCTGATATTTGATAAAAATCACCCTGAGACTACTACTTTGCCTGCTCCTTCCTTGTTTGACTTATCTGCAGGCAAGTACCTTGTTCCACCGGAGGCCATTCACACCTACCAAAACCCCACACTAGCTACAGAGCCAGAGCTGGAACCACAATTTGATCCGCACCGGCAATCTGTTCATCAGTGGAATCCGGAAGAGATCGCCAACCAGTGGCACCAGGAGGATCCTTCTCAGTACGACCCCAACTATAACTTTGGATATCCGCCAGGCCAGCCGTGGCCATAGACCAACTTAGGACAAAAGCCTAAGCTTGGGGGAGTACGTATCTCTCAACGACATTACATTCCTGCTCACACACTCATGCTAGTTGTCGGTGCTCATACTTTTTCATTGTAATATCCATGTTAGTTTATTTCCCTTATTATGCTTTCTTCTTGTGTGTTTGATAAACCTTAAGAAAAACCAAAAAAAATTAGTTGTAGCTTTTATCTAGTTTACTTTCCATGCCTGTAGTAGTAATCAAAAAGAAAACCCAAAAAGATTTCTCATTCTTCTTTTGCTTGTTGGGAGCTTTCCCGTGTAAATAGTTTTGTTTCTTTTCTTTCCTTTGGGGGCTGAGAGGAGAAGACCATGATTAAAATGTTGAGTGGCTCTCATATTCATTATTGTTGGTCCAACAAAGAGCCCATATTACCTTGCCTTTTCTCTTGAATTGAATGCTTGCATATTCCAGCTTAGTCCAATGCACGTGCACTATTATTATTATCCACACTATTCGGTCGTGCAAGTGAAATGCAATAATGATGATTATATGATGAACTTATTGAGATGAGAAAAGCTGGTATGAACTCGACCTCTCTTGTTTTTGTAAATATGATTAGTTCATTGTTCCTGATTCACCCTATTATGGAAGAAACATATTTGCAATGACAATTAGAGATTGTAGTTGCTTATGCCATGCTTAATTAGCTAGGAGCTTTTAATGGTTTACCTTGCGTGCCAACATGCTATTAAAATGGTTGTGATGTGGTATGATAGGGTGGTATCCTCTTTTGAACGATTCGAGTGGCTTGACTTGGCACATGTTCACGCATGTAGTTGAAACAAAATCAACATAGCCTCTACGATATTTATGTTCATGGTGAATTATATCCTACTCATGCTTGCATTCGGTGTTGATCAATTTTAATGCATGTTCATGACTGTTGTCGCTCTCTAGCTGGTCGCTTCCTAGTCTTTTTCTAGCCTTCACTTGTACTAAGCGGGAATACTGCTTGTGCATCCAATTCCATAAACCCCAAAGTTTTTCCACATAAGTCCACCATACCTACCTATATACGGTATCTACCCGCCGTTCCAAGTAATTTTGTATGTGCCAAACTCTAAACCTTCAAATAAACATTCTGTTTTGTATGCTCGAATAGCTCATGTATCAACTAGGGCTGTCTGTATCTTCCATGCTAGGCGGGTTATTCTCAAGAAGAGTGGACTCCGCTCCTCACTCACGATAAAATGACTGGTCACCAGGATGCCCAATCCCATGCTTTATGCAAATCAAATCAAAATAACTGCAAACAAAACTCCCCCGGGACTCTTGTTAGTTGGAGGCAATCGTTGTTTTGAGCAAGCCATGGATTGATGCTTGTTGGTGGAGGGGGAGTACAAACTTTACCATTCTGTTTGGGAACCGCCTATAATGTGTGTAGCATGGAAGATATCGAGATCTCTCGGTTGTTATGTTGACAATGAAAGTATACCGCTCAAAATATTATTATATCTATTTCAAAACCGAGCTCTGGCACCTCTACAAATCCCTGCTTCCCTCTGCGACGGGCCTATATATTTGCTTTTATGTTGAGTCATCATCCGCTTATTAAAAAGCACCAGTTGGAGAGCACCACTGTCATTTGCATCCATTACTGTTAGTTTACATTGAGTATGACTTGACTGGATCTCTTTTACCATTAATTACAATGTCTAGTCAATCCTTGATCTTTAAAGGTGCTCTGCATTTATGTTTTGCGGTCTCAGAAAGGGCTAGCGAGATACCATCTTGTTATATCATATCATGATTGTTTTGAGAAAGTGTTGTCATCCGAGATTTATTATTATTGCTCGCTAGTTGATTATGCCATTGATATGAGTAAACATGAGACCTAAGTGTTATTGTGAATATGGTTAGTTCATAATCTTTGCTGAAAACCTGAATGTTGGCTTTACATATTTATAACAACAAGAGCAAACGGAGTTTGTAAAAGTTTTTCTTTATAACTTTTAGTTTATCAACTGCATTGCTTCAGGACAAGCAAAGGTTTAAGCTTGGGGGAGTTGATACGTCTCTGTCGTATCTACTTTTCCTAACACTTTTGCCCTTGTTTTGGACTCTAACTTGCATGATTTGAATGGAATAACCCGGACTGACGATGTTTTCAGCAGAATTGCCATGGTGTTATTTTTGTGCAGAAATAAAAGTTCTCAGAATAACCTGAAAATCAACAGAGATTATTTTTGGAATATATAAAAATACTGGAAGAAAGATCCATGTCAGGGGACCCACATCCTGTCCACGAGGGTGGGGGCGCGCCCTACCCCCTGGGTGCGCCCCCTGCCTCGTGGGCCCCCTGACGCTCCACCGACCTCAACTCCAACTCCATATATTCACTTTCAGGGAGAGAAAAATCAGAGAGAAGGATTCATCGCGTTTTACGATACGGAGCCGCCGCCAAGCCCTAAACTCTCTCGGGAGGGCTGATCTGGAGTCTATTCGGAGCTCCGGAGAGGGGAATCCGTCGCCATCGTCATCATCAACCTTCCTCTATCACAATTTCATGATGCTCACCGTCGTGCGTGAGTAATTCCATTGTAGGCTTGCTGCACGGTGATGGGTTGGATGATATTTATCATGTAATCGAGTTAGTTTTGTTAGGGTTTGATCCCTAGTATCCACTATGTTCTGAGATTGATGTTCCTATGACTTTGCTATGCTTAATGCTTGTCACTAGGGCCCGAGTGCCATGATTTCAGATCTGAACCTATTATGTTTTCATCAATATATGAGAGTTCTTGATCCTATCTTGCAAGTCTTTAGTCACCTATTATGTGTTATGATCCGTTAACCCCGAAGTGACAATAATCGAGATACTTACCGGTGATGACCGTAGTTTTAGGAGTTCATGTATTCACTATGTGTTAATGCTTTGGTCTGGTACTCTATTAAAAGGAGGCCTTGATATCCCTTAGTTTCCAATAGGACCCGCTACCACGGGAGGGTAGGACAAAAGATGTCATGCAAGTTCTTTTCCATAAGCACGTATGACTATATTCGGAATACATGCCTACATTACATTGATGAACTAGAGCTAGTTCTGTGTCACCCTATGTTATGACTGTTACAGGATTGATCGCATCCGACATAATTCTCCATCACCGATCCAATGCCTACGATCTTTTCCATATATTGTTCTTCTCTTATTTACTTTTCCGTTGCTACTGTTACAATCACTATAAAACCCAAAAATATTACTTTTGCTACCGTTACTTTTTTCTACCGTTACCACTACTATCATATTACTTTGCTACTAAATACCTTGCCGCAGATATTAAGTTTCCAGGTGTGGTTGCATTGACAACTCAGCTGCTAATACTTGAGAATATTCTTTGGCTCCCCTTGTGTCGAATCAATAAATTTGGGTTGAATACTCTACCCTCGAAAATTGTTGCGATCCCCTATACTTGTGGGTTATCAATGGGGACAAGAGCAAGTACTTCTAGAAGCATGGTGCAGACGATGACGACCACAGCAACTGCACCTCGTCCAACGTCGCATCGGCATCGGGTGACACCTCATGCTGGGAGGCAGCGACAGTGCCGAAGAGCCGTGAACCTCAAGACGGAGGCGCCTGGGCATTGAAAAAGCAGACGATGACGGATCCGGGAGGGGCACGGGGAGTGGGCACCAAACCTCATCTCCGCCCCATCGACCACACGAGAAGCAGAATGTCGCTTAGGTGCCTCCTACCAAAAAAACTTGATTCATGCCCTATATGGAAATCGCACGAGCACCTTCCTGCTCGATGCCCTCAAGGCTTTCTGTGAGCGCTGCAACAAGTTGGGGCATCTTGCATCTGTGTGTACTGTTTTCGTTCCTTGGGAGTGCATTGCCCTGTTGTGCGCATTTCAGTCTAAGGGCCAGGGATTTTATTACATTCATGACTCCTGCACTACTAATCAGCTTAAGGAAAGGTCTAATAGCATTATAGTTACCATTGTTGATGGTGAAACCCCCAGTTGTCAGATGGAACTAGATCTTACAAATTATCTTGCTACTGGTTGGAATTGTTCGATCATGCTATAGGTCTTGGTGTTCGTGGTTTGTTTCCCTAATCCTCGGGCTGTTGCTCAAATCTGTTATGTGGGAAGAGTTAAACTGAGGAAAATTAGTAGGACAAGAATATAATAGGACAAAAATCATATTTTGGGGAACCAAGAACTAGAAAATCAATAGGGTATTTTATTTTTTCACACAAGACTTCAACATCTCTAACAATCCCAAGCGGTGAAATAGTATCTTTATTCGCAAGCTTAATAGTAACATCAATATCTTCTATTTTAGCAGGTGCAATATCATTCATAATTTCTTGATATAGGGTAAACGAGATAGCACTAACACTAGGACCCAAATCACATAAGCCATGATAACAATGATCTCCTATTTTAACAGAGACAATAGGCATGCCAAAAATAGGCTTATTCTTATCTTTAGTATCAGGTTTAGCAATTCTAGCAGCTTCACCACAAAAATAAATAACATGTCCATCAATATTATCGACCAAGAGATCTTTAACCATAGCAACATTAGGTTCAACTCTAATTTCATTAGAGGGTCTAGGTGCTCTAATATTACTTTTGATAACCACGGTTGAAACCTTACCATGTTCCCTTATCCTAACAGGGAAATGTGCTTTTTCAATGTAAGCAGTAGGCACAATTCGATCAACATTATAAATGATAGTTTCATCTTTAACTATAACAGGCTCCTCAATCTTTTCTTTAACAAGGGATGATATTTAAACCATTTCTCCTTAGGAAGATCAACATGAGTAGCAAACGATTCACACAAAGAGGCTACTATCTCAGAGTCAAGTCCATATTTTGTGCTAAACTTACGAAAAACATCGGTGTCCATAAAAAATTTAACACAATCACACTCAAGTGTTATACCTGACTCATTACCTTTATCGAGTTCCAATCTTCAGAATTACATTTAATTGTTTCTAGAAGATTCCATATGGATTCAATTGCTTTCTTCATAAAGGAGCCAGTTGATACATCTCCATCGTATCTACTTTTCCAAACTCTTTTGCCCTTTTTTTGGACTCTAACTTGCATGATTTGAATGGAACTAACCCGGACTGACGTTGTTTTCAGCAGAATTGCCATGGTGTTATTTTTGTGCAAAATTAAAGTTCTCGGATTGACCTGAAAATTTACAGAGAATATTTTGGAATATATAAAAATATTGGCGAAAGAATGAACCAGCTGGGGTCCACCAGAGGCGACAAGCCTGGGGGCGCCTCCTTGGGGCGCGCCTAGAGGGCTTGTGGGCCCCCTGGACCTCCTCCGACGTCAACTCCAACTCTATATAACCCTATTCGAGGAGGGAAAAAATCAAGGAGAAGGATTCATCGCATTTTATGATATGGAGCCGCCGCCGTCTCCCGTTCTTCATCGGGAGGGCTGATCTGGAGTCCGTTCGGGGCTCCGGAGAGGGGGATCCGTTGCCACCATCATCATCAACCTTCCTCCATCACCAATTTCATGATGCTCACCGCCGTGCGTGAGTAATTCCATCGTAGGCTTGCTGGACGGTGATGGGTTGGATGAGATTTATCATGTAATCGAGTTAGTTTTGTTAGGGTTTGATCCCTAGTATCCACTATGTTCTGAGATTGATGTTGCTACGACTTTGCTATGCTTAATGCTTGTCACTAGTGCCTGAGTGCCATGATTTCAGATCTGAACCTATTATGTTTTCATGAATATATTTGTGTTCTTGATCCTATCTTGCAAGTAGTAGACACCTATTACGAGTTATGATCCGCATACCCCAAGGTGACAATAATTGGGATTCTTTCAGGTGATTTCCGTAGTATGAGGAGTTCATGTATTCACTGAGTGCTAATGCTTTGTTCCATTTCTCTATTAAAATGAGGCCTTAATATCCCTTAGTTTCTATTAGGACACCGCTGCCACGGGAGGGTAGGACAAAAAAAATGTCATGCAAGTTCTTTTCCATAAGCACATATGACTATATACGGAATACATGTCTACATTATATTGATGAATTGGAGCTAGTTCTGTGTCACCCTAGGTTATAACTGTTGCATGATGAATGCCATCCGACATAATTATCCATCACTGATCCATTACCTACGAGATTTTCACATATTGATCTTTGCTAAGTTATTTTTGCTTTGCCATTGTTACAATTGCTACAAAACTGCTACTGTTACTTTTGTCACTGTTGCGGTTACTTCCATATTACTTTGCTACTAAATACTTTGCTGCAGATATTAAGTCTTTCAGGTGTGGTTGAATTGACAACTCAGCTGCTAATACTCGAGAATATTCTTTGGCTCCCATTGTGTCGAATCAATAAATTTGGGTTGAATACTCTACCCTCCAAAATTGTTGTGATCCCCTATACTTGTGGGTTATTAAGACCTTTTTCCGACCCTGTTGCCGGGGAGCATAGCTCTAATGAGTCACTTGGGATTTATATCTGTTGATCACTATAAGGAATCTGAAAGATACTAGAACCAAGATTTTCCCCTATACTACGAGGGGAGGTATGGAACTGGCATCTAGCTCTGCTAAGGATGGCAATGGGTCGGGTTTGGACCGGGTTGAACAATGCCAAATCCATACCCATATCCGTGAAGACAGTCTTTGCCTGCCCGTGAAAATATCCATGGGTGAAAAATTGTGTCCATGTCCAAACCCGATGGATATCCATACCCATTGGATATCCATTGAGTCCTCTCGAGACATATAAATAATACATAACATAATGTTAACATAAGCTCTTCCATTCTTCACCTGGCTATGCCTCACTTATGGTAAACATCAACTAATGGTAAATCAACGTCCACTAACCTAAGATCATTTAGTATTTTTCTAATAGATGAGAATGGTGAGTTATTTAACAAGATAAAATAAGGGAAGGGGCGTTGGAGTATGTTAGAGAGGGGATTGAATGTCAACTAATAAAAGTTACGATAGGGGTTGTGCAATATCTTTTGCATGTTTTAGATAACAAAGTGTAAAATTCTAGTGGGACACGTGACTAAGGGGTAGGGATAGTAGATTTTTGCCCATTAAGCCATACTATTGGGTCGGGTTCGGGTATACCCATGGGTGCAAGATTATATCCATGCCCTATCCACGAGCAATCAGGTTGGGTTTGGGCGCCGCCCCTGGACATAAAAACATATCCAAACCCTATCCATTCGGGTCGGATATCCATGGTTATCCATGTCCATGGGTAAAATTGCCATCATTAAGCTCTGCACTTGATTCACCTTCTGTTTTGAGTAAACTTGCGACACCTACACCGGCTATTGTTTCTGATATGTCGCATGTTATTGATGATGCTACTTCTGCTATGAATGATGCTTATGATGCTACTACTTTGTTTGATAATACTGTGCCACTGAGCGGATTTCTTGATGAACAAATTGCTAGTGTAAATGATATTGAGAATGTTGAAAGTGATGATATTTTTGAAACTGATGAAATTATTGAAACTGAGAACTTTGAAACACCTAATAAGACTAGCTCTCCTAGATATGAACTTCCTGTTATACCTAAGGTAGCTAGGGACTTTCTTGATTGTAAGGATGATCTTAAGAAATTATTATGCAACTGGAAAGAAAAATCTTTGAATGCTAGAATGCAATATGATCCTAAGTTTGCTACTTCACCTATCTTTGTTACTGATAAGGATTATGAATTCTCTGTCGATCCTAAGTTAATTACTTTGGTTGAATCAGATCCTTTCCATGGTTATGAATCTGAAATGTTGTCGCACATCTTACTAAATTGAATGATATAGCCACCTGATACATCCATTTTGCATTATGCTTTTATATTGATATTTATTGCATTATGGGATGTTATTACACTTTATGGTACAATACTTATGCCTTTTCTCCCTTATTTTACAAGGTTTACATGAAGATGGAGAATGCCGGCAGCTGTTAATTTTGGGCTAGAAAAGGAGCAAATGTTAGAGACCTATTCTGTACAACTCCAGAAGTCCCGAAACTTCACAGAGAATTATTTTGGAATATATAAAAAATATTGGGCGAAGAAAGCACCAGAGGGGGGCCACCAACCATCCACAAGGGTGGGGGGCGCGCCCTAGCCCCCTCGGCGCGCCCCTACCTTGTGGACCCCCTGGCAGGCCTATGGTGCCCATATTTTGCTATATGAAGGGTTTTTACCTGAAAAAATCAGAAGGAAACTTTCGAGACGAAGCGCCGCCGTCTCGAGGTGGAACTTGGGCAGAACCAATCTAGGGCTCTGGCAGAGCTGTTCTGTAGGGGAAACTCCCCCCTGGAGGGGGAAATCATCGTAATCGTCATCACCAACGATCCTCAGGGGGTCAATCTCCATCAACATCTTCACCAGCACCATCTCCTCTCAAACCCTAGTGCATCTCTTTTATCCGATCTTTGTCTCAACACCTCAGATTGGTACCTGTGGGTTGCTAGTAGTGTTGATTACTCCTTGTGGTTGATGCTAATTGGTTTATCCGGTGGAAGATCATATGTTCAGATCCTTAATGATAATTAATACTACTCTGATTATGAATAAGAATATACTTTGTGAGTAGTTACGTTTGTTCCTGAGGACATGGGAGAAGTCTTGTTATAAATAATCATGTGAATTTGGTATTTGTTTGATATTTTGATGAGATGTATGTTGTCTCTCCTCTAGTGGTGTTATGTGAACGTAGACTACATGACACTTCACCATGATTTGGGCCTAGGGGAAGGCATTGGGAAGTAATAAGTAGATTATGGGTTGCTAGAGTGACAGAAGGTTAAACCCTAGTTTATGTGTTGCTTCATAAGGGGCTGATTTGGATCCATATGTTTCATGCTATGGTTAGATTTATCTTAATTATTCTTCCGTAGTTGCGGATGCTTGCGAGAGGGGTTAATCATAAGTGGGAGGCTTGTCCAAGGATGGGCAGCACCCAAGCACCGGTCTACCCACATATCAAATTATCAAAGTAATGAACGCGAATCATTATGAGCATGATGAAAACTAGATTGACAATAATTCCCATGTGTCTTCGGGAGCGCTTTGCTTTATATAAGAGTTCGTCCAGGCTTGTCCTTTGCTACAAAAATGATCGGGCCACCTTGCTGCACCTTAGTTACTTTTTTTACTTGTTACTCGTTATGAATTATCTTATCACACAACTGTCTATTACCGATAATTCCAGTGCTTGCAGAGAATACCTTGCTGAAAACCGCTTGTCATTTCCTTCTGCTCCTCATTGGGTTCGACACTCTTACTTATCTAAAGAACTATGATAGATGCCCTATACTTGTGGGTCATCAAGCTCTTTTTTGGCACTGTTGCCAGGGAGTGAAGCGCCTTTGGTAAGTGGAATTTGGTAAGGAAACATTTATATTACATGATGAAATTTACTGTCACTTGTCACTATGGAAAATAATCCTTTGAGGGGTTCGTTCGGGGTATCTACACCCCGACCGGAAGAGCAAAGAGTTGCCCCTCAACCTACAGAACCTACTAAAAATATTTATTATGAAATTCCTTCAGGTATGATAGAGAAATTGCTAGCTAATCCTTATGCAGGAGACGGAACATTACACCCTGATATGCATCTAATTTATGTCGATG
This sequence comes from Triticum urartu, assembly GCF_056163025.1. Lineage (NCBI taxonomy): Eukaryota > Viridiplantae > Streptophyta > Magnoliopsida > Poales > Poaceae > Triticum > Triticum urartu. The sequence goes on along the minus strand of NC_141878.1, from coordinate 413,713,386 downwards.
AAGTTTGTGGATTATTTAAGCTTGCATGTTTACCCGAGGACGAAGTCAAGAAGAAGTTATTACCTTTATCTTTGAAGGAGAAGGCATTGACATGGTATAGGCTATGTGATGATATTGGATCTTGGAACTACAACCGATTGAAATTGGAATTTCATCAGAAGTTTTATCCTATGCATCTAGTTCATCATGATAGGAATTATATTTATAATGTTTGGCCTCGTGAAGGAGAAAGTATCGCTCAAGATTGGGGCGATGGCTTAAGTCAATGTTATATTCATGCCCCAATCATGAGCTCTCAAAAGAAATTATTATTCAAAACTTTTATGCTCGACTTTCTCGTAATGATCAATCCATGCTCGATACTTCTTGTACTGGTTCTTTTATGAAGAAGACTATTGAATTCAAATGGGATTTATTGGAAAGAATTAAACGCAACTCTGAAGATTGAGAACTCGACGAAGGTAAGGAGTCAGGTATAAACCTTAAGTTTGATTGTGTTAAATCTTTTATGGATACCGATGCTTTTCGTGATTTTAGCACTAAATGTGGACTTGACTCTGAGATAGTAGCTTCTTTTTGTGAATCTTTTGCTACTCATGTTGATCTACGTAAGGAGAAGTGGTTTAAATATCATCCTCCCATTGAAATAAAAGTAGTAGAACCTATTAAAGTTGTAGAAGAAACTATTATGTATAATGTTGATCCTGTTGTTCCTACTACTTATATTGAGAAACCACATTTTCCTGTTAGCATAAGGGATCGTGCTAAAGCTTGAACTGTGGTTCGTTATAGTTAAACAAGAACACCTACACCCCCCTGAAAAAATTAAACTTGAACCTAGTATTGCTATGGTTAAGGATCTCTTGGTTGATAATATTGATGGGCATGTTATTTATTTCTGTGATGAAGCTGCTAGAATTGCTAAATCCGATATTAAAGATAAACATAGACCTGTTGTTGGCATGCCTGTTGTTTCTGTTAAAATAGGAGATCATTATTATCATGGATTATGTGATGTGGGTGCTAGTGTGAGTGAAATTCCTTTTACTTTATATCAAGAAATTATGAATGATATTGTCAGATTTCGGGTTCCAGCAGACCCTTGTGGTTCGAACACTGGGTGCGCGCGGAGATCTCTCCCCTACCGATCTACGTCCAATCCTCTCGTGCGAACTAAGATGAAAATGATGAACAACACAAGAGACACAAGGTTTATACTGGTTCGGGCCACCGTTGTGGTGTAATACCCTACTCCAGTGTGTGGTGTGGTGGATTGCCTCTAGGGATGATGATGGACATTACAAGGGAAGAACAGCCTCGCGAGGGGTGTTCTTGAGCTGGTGCAGTGAGTTCTACTTAGTCTCTACTGGGTTTTCTCGCTCTCTGCTAGGGCTCTACCAGATCTCTCCCTCTCTTTCCCTCCTTTTTTCTCCTTTGTGGAGGCTAGCTCTATTTATAGAGGCCTGGGCCTCACCCCGAATAATTGAGTAGGAAGGGCGCCAACAATTGGCCATTTTGAAGGGGAACATCTGGTACAAGTTATCCTGACCAAAGGTGGTCTTTGGTTGCCAAAAGCACTGGTGATGACGCCGTCTTGGGCTCCACGGTGACCACTGTCCTGCCATCTGGCTGGTCTTGGTCTTGTTGCACCGGAATGGTAACCTTTGCGTGATACCTTGGCCCGTGCTTGCCCCCTTTGCACCAAAGGGGAAACAAGGACCCTGTGCAGGGCGGCGCCCGCCTGGTTCCCGCCTGGTCTTGATCATCACGGCTTGTGTCATGGGATCCTCGCGAGGTACCCTTGCATTGATCTCTCCGCCTCCTCGCGAGCCTGCCTGATGAGGCCGCTCTCTTGAGGAAGCTTCCTGTCGTCCGCCCCGCGAGGCTTGGCCCCTCGCGAGGGTCTTGAGCTTGGGCTGATGAAGAAGGGCCGCACTAGGCCCCCACCTGAGCCACGCCGCAGGCCGCAGGCAGGCAAGTCTGGGGACCCCCGTTCCTAGAACGCCGACAGTAGCCCCTGGGCCCAAGGCGCGCGCGGGCTTGGCTTAGCAAAGAAGCGAAGGGCAAGCGCGAAGAGCCGCGGGCCCTAACAGCCTGCGGCCTTGGGCGCTGCGTGGCGGTTGATTGGACGTGGGCGTCTGTGCCTCCCACGACGCCTCGGCAACCGCACGACTCGATGAGTCGCTGCATGTAGAGATATGGGTCATGATTACCTAAGGTCATGGTGCTCGGCGGTTGGCCTTCCTCGGCTATTAGTACGGGGCCGTGTGGGCTCCGCCAGTTCACCCCTTTCCGTTATTCCTCCTCTTCTTCTTCCTCATCCTTTCTTCCTCTTGCACCAATGGCACCGATCCGCCGGTTTTCAGCTGAGGAGAAGGGAAAGGCCCCCAGAGAGGGTCCTGACCCCCTCCCGCCGAAGAAGCGGCCAATCCTCTGTCACCGGGACGAAGGCGCCTAGCAGGTGGTGTCGAGGCCGTGGTATGAGCGGCCGCCTCCTAGGTTTCCCCTGCCCTTGTACGCCCACGTCGTAGGCCCCAGGAGGGAGGGCGCCGAGCAACACCGACAGCGTCGCCGTCGACGCCGGCGAGTCACGGTGGTGCGCGTCGTTCCCCCTGGAGTCCACGCGGAGTGCTCCTCTCGCGAGCTTGTGCTCCATGCCGCCATTCCTCCAACTTCGTGGATCCGTCTTCCTCCCTCCTTCGCCTTCGAGATGCCGCCGAGCGGGGCCCTGAAGCTTTGGCTACAGCACACCGACTGTGGCACCCCTGGAACCGGAGCGGAGGTCGCGGTCGTCGCTCCGGGCAAGGTCTTCATGACCCGGGGCTGGGGTGAGATTGTCGGGGTCTGTCGCGCGGACGGCGCCTTGGTGATCCATCTTGAATACGACAGCGCCTCCTTGATGTTCTTCAAGGTCTTTGATGCAGAGGGACGCCGGCTGGAATGCTTCCCTAAGGGAAGTTGCAGTGGTGACGAACTGGCGAGGACCAGCCCCGCCCATTGGTCCTCATGCAGCTCCTCAGGCAGCAGCGGAGGGGCCGAGGGCTTCAGCGGCTCCCCCGAACTCCTCGCAACCCCGGAGACGATCGACGACAGCTACGAGCCTCCGAGCTCGCGCCATGCTCGGAGTGGGGCAGCTGCATCGGGCCGCCGGCACCACTGATCTGGATGGGATTGGTGCCATCACTGGGCAGCCCACTGTTGATGATGGCGTCGCTTGGGGACGTGCTAGCGAGTAGCGTTCCTTAGGGTTAGCACCTTTTGTTCCCTTTGTTCCGGCAGGGCTGATTTCGTGAAGCAGATGCCCAGCTTCGATGAGTGGGGGCTGCGCCCGGCTGGTCTCACGGGGCCGCGCAAGAACCCAGTTGTCGTGATTGTTCCCCCTACTGCCCACAGCGGTCCCTCCTCAGGCGACAAAGCGGGGAGAGAGCCGACGGGAGCTGAAGTGGCTGATGTCGAGGTGGTGGCACCGCGTGAAGCCTCGGAGGCGACGTCTCCCGAGGCCCGCCCTAGGGCGGTGGTTGATGCAGGGTTTTGGCCTTCGGCTCCTGAGGCTGGGGCTCCCGAGCCCCCAGCCGTTCTTCGCGAGGCGACGCCCGACGGTGCCCCCAAAGCTAACTCCTCTGGCACCGACAATCCTGAGGCTTCTTCTGCGCCCCAGGCCGACCCCCGCCCTAGGCGCTTGGGTCGGTTTCGTGTAGACTTCGAGGCCCTTCGCAAGAGGAAGGAGGCCTCAGGTGGCAGTGACCGCCCTTGCCGCTTGTTGAAGCGCAGGAAGTACTTTGCCATGGACGAGTAAGCCTTCTTCTTTCCCTGCTCATTTGCTCTGTTATCCTTGTGGCTGATTGTGTCCCTTTAGGTCCCACGTTGCTGAGTCCGCCGAGTCGACCCAGGAGCCGGCCCCCACAGCTTCGCCCCCTTTGCTGGCTCCGGGTCCGCCCAGCTCGGGTGGCGTCCTCGCCGCTGGACCGGTTGGTGGAGTGATCTGCTCCATAGGGCGCCTTGAGCTTGCTCGCCCGCCGCCCTTTCTTCGCGAGCCTTCTTGGGGCACGTCAGGCTTGCCCCGCGCCCCTTCTCTGGTCATAGAAGGTGAATGGATGAGGTCTGTCTTGGGCTCCTCCTCCGTGGGTGGATCGATGCCGCACTGGACTCTCAGGGCGGTCCATCCGGCGACGGCTGGGGCGACAGCCCCCTGCCCCACGCTTGGAGGTGGCTTACCGTCTCAGGGCCCTCCGCATGCTCTAGCGGAAGAGGGTGATGTGGAAGATGTGCTCAGGCGCGCTCGGGAGTGTCGTGCCCTTCGTGAAGAGTTCCTCCAGGGGGCGGCGGACGCGGTGAATCGGGTCGGAGCAGAGCTTGCTACCGAGGATGCGCGCCTCGAGGCTGAAGGCCTACGCCTTACAGAGGAGAGGCACAAGCTGAAGGTTGCCATTGCCCTCGCGTGTCATCAACGTGACCTTGACAACGCGAAGGCCGAAATGTCGCTGGCGGCTTCGCGGGAGGCCTGCTCCTGGGCCGTCGAGGAGGCTAGGGAGGCAGGCCGACGACACAAGGATGTGGAGGAGCGCATATGGGAGCTCCAAGCCCGGAGCAATTCCCTGGAGCAGCAAATAGAGCTGCGCCACGCGGCCCTTGGGTCGATGCAGGAGGCCGCCGTCGACCGGGTGGAGCTCCAGAGGCGCGAGGAGGCGCTGACGCTCGAGGCTGCCGAGCGCAGCCTTGAGCTGGAGCGGTTGGAGACGAGGGAGCACCTGGCGGCCCAGGCGGAGGACGACGTTGCGGCGCGCGAAGCCCGGGTCCAGGAAGAGGTCGACCGCCGTGTGGCGGGAGCTCGCTCGGTCCTCGAGCGCAAACACGAGGCGAGGTTGATGTTGATCGGGGCCGAGGCTAAGGGTAGGACAGCGGCCATCAAGGCCAAGTTGGTTGAAGAGACGCGGCGTGCGGATTCCTCCGCAGCCGCCCTTGGTGCGGCGTAGGCGGAGCTGTCCTCTTCCCAGGCGGAGCCGCTTCTTCTTCAACAGAGGGTTGATGACGCCGAGGTCATTGCGCAGCAGAGTGAGGACGAGCTCCGTCGGCGGCGGGTTCTGGAGCACGTGCACACCCCCATGCTTCAAACGCTCCGAGAGAGGGCCAACATAACTTTGGGCTACATCTGCGAGGCTGCCGCTAGGGAGCCGCACGAGGTCAACTACGCCGGCAACCTCCAATTTTTCACCGATGTGGTGACGCTTCTGGAGAACCGGTCCGAGAGGTCCTGTTGGCTTGTTGAAGAGAGGAGCCGAGCCTTGCTTGGGCGTGCCTTCTCCTGCGTCTTCAGCCATCTGCAGGACAGGGACCCCCACTTCGACTTCGACGCTGCCATCGCACCCGTGGCCATTGCTGTTCGGGGCGACCTGGCGCGGTGGGTGGAGGACGATGTGGACGCCCTCGTCAGGGCCTTTGTGTCCGATGACGACGGCGTGGTTGTGGGCGCCAATGAAGGCGATGTTGTGGACGAGCCTGGCGCTGATGGAGATGCCGCCGGCGGCGGCGGGAATGCCGACAGCGCCAGTGATGCCTCTGAGGACGCCCAAGACGCGGTGAGTGATATGTCTGACTGAGCGCGCGTTACTGCCGCTTAACCTGCACAAAGAAAGTTCAGGCTTGGCCTTGAAGGGTGTATGAGCATTTTGGGAGGGGAAGCTCCTCATGTAAAGGTTTGCACTTAGTACTCTGGTAAGCATGATGTTGTGTGTGAACGTAGCTGCCGGCCCGGTGATGGGTCAGCTGACTTGTGTACCTTCCGACCCCGACGAGTCCCGAGCGGGCCTGCGGGGGCCGCTGCTCCTCTGTGTCTTTTGATTAACTTGTGGATCCTGTGATGAGGACCTCCGGAGAGGGTGCAGAGACAACAGTCCTGGTTGTGAATGTTCCTGGCCCGGCCCGGCTCGCGAGGGGCTCGTGAGGGGGGGGGGCAGCCGATGTTAACCTTGGATGCAAAGCCAAAACCAGAATGCGAGAGATTGCTCGAACGAGACTAAACACCCCCTCCCCGGATGCACGCAAGCTTCGAACTCAAATCCAACCGAAGAAACTTGCCGACAAGGAAGAAGCAAAAAGGCAAGAAGGCAGAAGAAAAGCAAAAAAGCCGCGTCCGGCACCTAGTCTAGTCTTCGACGTCTTCTCACCAGCGCGGAGCTAAGTGCTGCCACTGGGCGTGGGCGGAAGCCCCAGGGCCTGAGGCCGGCGCTCCTGAGACTCCGGGGCGTGTACAACCCCACTCATTATTATGTGAGAGTGTCACGGGGCGGTGAGCTTCACAGGCACTGGGCCTTCTTCACAGGTACCGGCCTTGCTTCATATCGCCAGACGAGGGCCCCGCCTTGTGCCTCACTCTTCCGCCATTGACGGCGACCGGAAACCAAGGACGACACCAATGGGGTAGAGCGGTCGCCAGCGGTTCCCCCGACGACCACGGGTCCTCCGCCGGGGGCAGGCCATGGGGCACCTCCCCGGCGGAGGGCCTACCTCCTGAGAACACCTTGGCCCGACCGCCGCGAGGGTGAGTCCGGATCTCGGCCCCTTTCCTGCAGCCCCCTACACCCTCCTCCTGAGGGATAAGAGGCTGCAGCGTTGGGGCAGCCATTCGCTGCGGCGACCTGTACCTCCTGTGACCCATGGTTAGCGTAAGCTTGATCCAGAGGGATGAGTGGTACCCGATAGTTGCTGCTGTCGGCGCGATTGTCGATGCTCTCTTGGGGTTCCTGAAAGAGCTCGGCTTCCGGCGCCTCCTCGTCCCAGCCGGGCCCGAGGAACGAGTCGTGACCTCCTTCTAGCTCGCGCCCTTGATCCACCATGCGGGGTACATAGGCCTCCGGGGGGACCACCTCGTGGACCTCGCTGTAGCACCCCGTATGCCACACAGTCTGGCTTGGGGCGTCGCCTTGTATGTGATGACGCGGTGGTCCGCCGAGGCCAAAGGCCACGGCGCGCATCCCTTCGCCGGCCTGGGGAGGGGCCAGCGCGATCAGCCGCCCGGTGCTGGCGGAGGTGTTGGCGTTGGACCGGCCCTGGATCCGGGGCGACAGCTAGATGCAGAAAGGGGGCGCTCCTAAGGCGTCGGCGTCCAGGAGCTCGGCCACTCGCTCCAACAACACGTCGTGGCCGCCTTCCAGCAAGTGGCACCGTAGTAGTTCTCGGGCCACCGTGAGCGCGGCCCTGGAGTTCGCCTACTCCCGTCGGGTGTATGGCGCCGTGGCAGCGGCGTGGTTCGAGGCCCTTGCTGCGGCCCGCACCTATCATGGCGTGAGGGCAGGCGGCGTCTTGCCGGTCATCCGCGTCCCACAGTGCCCTGCGGAGTGCGAGCTGCCTGAGGCGCAAGGTTGAGGTCGCCCTGAGACGGCGGCACGGCGTGGGCGGGCCATGCCGCCCAGCGGTCGGCGTTGGTAGCCGGGTTGCTTGACATCTGGGTGGCGAAGCGGCGGAACGCGACATGGAGGAAGAAGGACTCCGGCGCACCCCTACCTGGCACGCCAAATGTCAGATTTCGGGTTCCGGCAGACCCTTGTGGTTCGAACACTGGGGTGCGCGCGGAGATCTCTCCCCTACCGATCTACGTCCGATCCTCTCGTGCGAACTAAGATGAAAATGATGAACAACACAAGAGACACGAGGTTTATACTGGTTCGGGCCACCGTTGTGGTGTAATACCCTACTCCAGTGTGTGGTGTGGTGGATTGCCTCTAGGGATGATGATGGACATTACAAGGGAAGAACAGCCTCGCGAGGGGTGTTCTTGAGCTGGTGCGGTGAGTTCTACTTAGTCTCTACTGGGTTTTATCTCTCTCTGCTAGGGCTCTACCAGATCTCTCCCTCTCTTTCCCTCCTTTTTTTCTCCTTTGTGGAGGCTAGCTCTATTTATAGAGGCCCTGGGCCTCTCCCCGAATAATTGAGCGGGAAGGGCGCCAACAATTGGACATTTTGAAGGGGAACATCTGGTACAAGTTATCCTGACCAAAGGTGGTCTTCGGCTGCCAAAAGCATTGGTGATGACACCGTCTTGGGCTCCACGGTGATCTTGGTCCTGCCGTTCGGCTGGTCTTGGTCCCATTGCACCGGAATGGTAACCTTTGCCTGATACCTTGGCCTGTGCTTGCCCCCTTTGCACCAAAGGGGAAACAAGGACCCTGTGCAGGCCGGCGCCCGCCTGGTGCCCGCCTGGTCTCGATCGTCATGGCTTGCGTCATGGGATCCTCGCGAGGTACCCTTGCATTGATCTCTCCGCCTCCTCGCAAGCCTGCCTGATGAGGCCGCTCTCTTGAGGAAGCTTCCCGTCGTCCGCCCCGCGAGGCTTGGCCCCTCGCGAGAGTCTTGAGCTTGGGATGATGAAGACGGGCCGCGTTGGCCCCCCCACCTAAGCCACGCCGCAGGCAGGCAAGTCTGGGGACCCCCGTTCCCAGAACGCCGACAGATATTGCAACCTACTGAGATAGAAGATATTGATGTTGTTATTAAGCTTGCCAATAGAGATACTATATCACTAATTGGGATTGTTAGAGATGTTGAAGTCTTGTGTGGGAAAATAAAATATCCTACTGATTTTCTTGTTCTTGGTTCTCCACAAGATGACATTTGTCCCATTATATTTGGTAGACCTTTCTTGAACACTGTTAATGCTAAGATAGACTGTGAGAAAGATATTGTTACTGTTGGTTTAGGGGACATGTCACATGATTTTAATTTTTCCAAATTTCGTAGACAACCCCATGATAAAGAATTGCCTAGTAAAGATGAAATTATTGGTCTTTCTTCTATTGTCGTGCCTCCTGTTGATCCTTTTAAACAATATTTGCTAGACCATGAAAATGATATGTTTATGAATGAAAGAAATGAATTAGATGAAATATTCTTTAATCAAGGGCCTGTTTTGAAACATAACTTGCATGTTGAAATCCTTGGAGATCCTCATCCACCCAAGGGTGATCCCGTGTTTGAGCTTAAACAATTACCTGATACTTTGAAATGTGCTTATCTTGATGAAAAGAAGATATATCCTATTAACCTTTCAGAGCATGAAGAAAAGAAATTATTGAAAACTCTGAAGAAGCACGGTGCCACTATTGGATATACTCTTGATGATCTTAATGGCATTAGTCCCACTCTATGTCAGCACGAAATTAAATTGGAGCCTGATGCTAAACCAGTTGTTGATTATCAGTGACCGTTAAATCCTAAGATGAAAGAAGTGGCAAGAAATGAAATACTAAAGATTCTGGAAGTAGGTATAATTTATCCTATTGCTGATAGTAGATGGGTAAGTCATGTTCACTGTGTTCCTAAGAAGGGAGGTATTACTGTTGTTCCTAATGATAAGAATGAATTGATCCCGCAAAGAATTGTTACATGTTATAGAATGGTAATTGGTTTTCGCAAATTGAACAAAGCTACTAGAAAAGATCATTACCCTCTGCCTTTTATTGATCAAATGGTAGAAAGATTGTCCGAACATACACCATTTTGCTTTCTAGATGGTTATTCTGGTTTCTCTCAAATACACGTGTCAAAAGAGGATCAAGAAAATACCACTTTTACTTGCCATTTTGGTACTTTTGCTTATACACGTATGCCTTTTGGTTTATGCAATGCACCTGCTACCTTTCACATATGTATGACTGCTATATTCTCTGACTTCTGTGAAAAGATTGTTGAGGTTTTCATGGATGATTTCTCCGTTTATGGAACTTCTTTTGATGATTGCTTAAGCAACCTTGATCGAGTTTTGCGGAGATGTGAGGAAACTAATCTTGTCTTGAATTGGGAGAAGTTCCCCTTTATGGTTAATGAAGGTATTGTCTTGGGGCATAAAATTTCTGAAAGAGGTATTGAAGTTGATAAAGCTAAAGTAGATGCTATTGAAAATATGTCGTGTCCCAAAGATATCAAAGGTATAAGAAGTTTCCTTGGTCATGCTGGTTTCTATAGGAGGTTTAATAAAGACTTCTCTAAAATTTCTAGGCCTCTCACTAATCTCTTGCAAAAAGATGTTCCTTTTGTCTTTGATGAATGTGTAGAAGCATTTGAAATACTTAAGAAAGCCTTGATTTCTGCACCTATTGTTCAACCACTTGATTGGAATTTACCCTTTGAAATTATGTGTGATGCTAGTGATTATGTTGTTGGTGTTGTTCTAGGACAAAGATTTGATAAGAAATTGAATGTTATTCATTATGCTAGAAAACTCTAGACAGTGCCTAGAGATATTATGCTACTACTGAAAAAGAATTTTTAGCAGTTGTTTTTGCATGTGATAAGTTCAGATCTTATATTGTTGATTCCAAAGTAACTGTTCACAGTGATCATGCTGCTATTAAATATCTTATGGAAAAGAAAGATGGTAAACCTAGACTTACTAGATGGGTTCTCTTGCTGCAAGAATTTGATTTGCATATTATTGATAGAAAGGGAGCTGAGAACCCTGTTGCAGACAACTTGTGTAGGTTAGAAAATGTTCTTGATGACCCACTGCCTATTGATGATAGTTTTCCTGATGAGCAATTAGCTGTCATAAATGCTTCTCGTAATACTCCATGGTATGCTGATTATGCTAATTACATTGTTGCTAAATTTATACCACCTAGTTTCACATACCAGCAAAAGAAACATTTTTTCTATGATTTAAGACATTACTTTTGGGATGACCCACACCTTTATAAAGAAGGAGTAGATGGTGTTATTAGACGTTGTGTAACTGAGCATGAACAGGAACAGATCCTACGCAAGTGTCACCCCGAGGTCTACGGAGGACACCATGCTAGAGATAGAACTACACACAAGGTATTACAATCTGGTTTTTATTGGCCTACTCTCTTCAAGGATGCTTGTAAGTATGTCTTATATTGTGATGAATGTCAAAGAATTGGTAATATTAAAATCTCCAAGAAATAACCGTAGCTCATCTTGAGGTATATTGATGTGATATAACCAACGAACAAAGTTGTCTCTTAGTTGTCCTTGAAAAGGTCCATAAACATTAACCAAAGTCCACTTTTGGTTATTATTAGCTGAGGAAAAGTTAATTATAGTGCCAAAACTCTGAGCCTCAACCAGAGAACCCACAAGTGCAGAGGAACTCCGTAATACCAAAATCCCACCAGATGCTCCCATAGAAGGGGAGTAGGCAAAATTATCAAAATGTTTAGGGCAAAATTTTCTAATGGATCTTTGATCAAAATAATCACACTTGGTTTCTTGCAAACAGATAATAGAGCAATGATTTTCTTCAATTTTTTCTCTAACAGCCCTCTGTCGAATTTCAGAATTTAAGCCCCTAACATTCCAACATCGAACTTTCTAGTCCTTGTTATGATGTGCATTCATTGGAAAACATAATAAAGTAAGAGAGCATACACAATACTACACAATTGCACTGTGAATAATAACCAGCCGTCATAATATATCACAGCAGGCCAAAAGTACCACCAACTGACAGAAAAAAGTCTGAAGAAAAACAGACAAAAGCACAGTCACGACAGTACAAGGGATCTGCCTCCCTATAATGAAGCAAATTGCATCACTCAACATCAGGAACTGGTTGTTCTTGAGACTGCTTGGGAGCAGCCATAAGCTGCTCCACAGATAATTTCCCCTGTGGTATGCCTAGATAAGCTCCAAGTGTCTGCATGACAGCTATCGAGGTTGGAGAAGGAACATCAGGTGCTGCATCTTCTGATACTTCATTGACAGGTTCATTCCTTGGCTTCTTTGCTCTTGGTTGACGAAGAGGTTTGGGATTCATAGGTATGGCAGAAGTAGAACCCTGGAGCTTGGCAGCACTCCTGGTCATCCGTCTGTCAGAGAAATCTGGTCGTTGAGCTGCTATTTTCCTCTGTTTCTTCTTCTGCTTGCCAGAAGAAGTGAAGTTGATGCTTGCAGAGACTGGAGGCTGAAGAGAGACATGTCCATCATCAGTAACCACCTCTTCAAATGACAATTTTCGAGCAATAGTTTTTGAGGGAGGTGGCAGAGCCAAATAAGAGTATGCCTGCTGCATCTTGGGCCATTGGAAGGGCACCAAATTCTCAAAAGTAGTTACCAAGATCTCTTGAGAGGAGATTGAATGTCCTCCAATCCAAACTGCAACTGAGGTGGGATGGAAGCTGTCAGGAAGGTGGGCATAAGAGAAAAAAAGACCTCTTCCAAATCATATCCGGAGGCAAAACAGGTCCAAACATTATGCGAGCTGCTCCAACAATAAGTGGAGGCTGAAGAGGAGGCTGGTATGGTATAATAGCAAGGTGGTTTTCCTCATTGAGCCCCTCCACATGTTGATATTTCCCATGTTGCAGAGGGATAGCTGGCTGAATTTCCTACACATCAAGAGGCTGGTTCTGCTGATCCTGAAGGAGTTCCTCAGGCTGGACAGGCTACATATTTGCTAACTGAGGCTGCAAAAAATCATGCCGAACTTGCTGCTCAGGAGGCTGATTGGGCCCAAAGACAGGTTGGGTTAGGAGGTCATGCTGGTCCTCCACCAAATGTACCAATGGCTATGCTGGGGGCCCAATGATAGGAGCATCCACTAGGCCCAAATGAGGCCCATCAACTGCAGGCTAGTTGTGCTGAGATGACTCGTTGGAGCCCAGGGAGGGGTTTTAAACCATGGAGTTTTGATCTTGTGGCACATGCTTCTGTACTTGGTCTTGCTCGTTGTGCTGATCATGCCAAAGTTGGCCCCCAACCCTCTCCTTGATCCTGCGGTGGCTACTGCGGCTCCTCAGGCTGAATGGGTTATGGAACATTGTTCTAGCCAAGTGTAGGATATGGTGGAAGAACCCAGAACTGCTCCACGGGTTGTAGCTCACCTGGCATTGGATGAGGCTTGCCGTCGAAAGGCATTATATCCTAATCTTGGGGCAACTGTTCTGCAAAAGTCACCATCAGAATGTTGCACGAGGCTGTCCAAGACACAACAGCGCCCCCCACGGTTGCAAACTGACGAAAAACAACATCCCTTGGAACCAAAATGTTATCAGGGGAAGAAGCATACACCAGAGAGCGAACTAGCCGATCATCATCCTCATTCCAATAGTGTAATTGCCCAAAAGTGCCAACTACCTCTGCCAAATTCTCTGCATTGCGGTAATTAAGCGGTACTCCAATGAACATGAGCCAACCAGTGCGGTGACCTTGTAGGGCATGATAACCTTCTCCATCATCATGATTAATGAACGCAAGAAAATCTCCTCCCCATGCTGATTCAGACCAAGCGGCCATGGAGGGTGATTGACCAAAGCACTACGCACTACTGGGTCTTGCATCTGATAGAGGCCAACACCTGGAAACCAAGTTTGAGTAGACAGTACCGGGAGTTGTACCTCGTCGAGGATGAAGTCTCGTACTTGTTGTCGAAGATGAGGCATGTCCTCTGGCTTTGGGATTGGCTCCACAATCCCAACCATGTAAGATTCATGGCGACATGGTGTTCTTGCCGGAGTGTAGTATGTGCGGGGCACTCGATGCGGGCCGGCGTCGACGATGTCATGGCCAGCCGGGAGAAAATGCCTTGGATCAAGCTCATAGTTGGCCATGGCCGGATGTGGAGGTGGAGTAGGGGGCAGCGGTGGCGATGAGGAATCGGCTGTCTGCAAAGGAGGGGAATCCTAGGGTGTGGCAGAGGATCTTTGCACTGTTTGGAAGCTTGAAGCGTCGGTAGGGGTTGTCTTGATGGCGCGAGGCTCGAGGTCGGTAGTTGGGGTTCGACCCTTGGGAACCCAAACTTTTAATTCTGGGGGCGACCGCGTACACCCTTTTTTAACGTGACCGAGACAGAAACACCCATGACAACGTGTCTCGTTCGTGCATTTATCCAAAGTGTGACCCATACCCAAGCAACATGGGCAATCCCAGACTTTTGCTGCAAGTTCATCCAGGCCTTGCAAGTCACATACCGCCTCCAAAGGTGACCTGGCAGGTGATATAGATGCATATTTTGCTAGCCCAGGCCCAACCATAGTGGTAGGCGGCGTAGACAGCCCATCTTCCTTAGACTCAATAGAATCATCATCCGATAGAATTAACTGATTTTGTGCTGATCCTTCCAAAAAAACATTAACATGAGCAATATCCGGGGAAAAGATTACACTGGCCCGATCATGATTGAGTGTGTCCCGTGGAAAGCGGATGTCCGGTGAAATGGACCCAAACTGAATGGCCGGAGATGCCACCGGCGTCAAAGCTGCCGGCGGCGAGCTAACATCAACATGATTAATCATAGGATTTGCAACTATTAACTCCCGCGGGTCAAGAATATAGCCTGCATGTTGCTGAACTATGGAGATATCCTCAGATGTAGAATTGTAGCGATAACCACGACATGCATCATAGTTGAGAAATGTGGCAAACCACAAACTCTTATGAGGGTGACTGGCCTCCTTAGAACGCAAACAAGATTTGGCAGGAGCATGCATCATAGCAGCCATGCCCAAACATGTTCTACGCTTAGATGGACTAGCTAGGGTCCATTCTTCCTTACTTTCTTTTTGCCAAGATGCAAATTCTTTAACCCAATCCGGACCCCCAAAACCCCAGAGGTGAAAATAGCATTTAAGCTGAGGGCAAACTTAGTTCCTTTGATTCAATATGAAGCAACCCACTTCTTTGCATGAAACATTAAAAGATAAGATGCGATCACGTAGACATGATACCTTCAAAGATGAACAATATCCTCCAATTGCAGCCTCGAGCGCAAGCGCAACATTATCCTCGGTCAGACGAAAGTTGTGCCTGGCAAAGGATACCACCATGGTGAAGTGGCCTGAATCATTAGAGGGGTGCACCATACGATGCATGGTGCGCCAGATCTCCTGGGACATGCCCATGCCTAATGAAAAATCCAAACCCAAAGTTATGGACGCGTGGACCACCATCAAGTTGGTCACCCAAGGGTGCAAACCAGGACATCGGAGAGAATGAGCGGATGGCAGGTGGGTTTCCCTGGCTAGACGTGGAGATCGTCGGAGGTGGAGGTGGCAGCTAGGGTAACTGTGGTGGGAGGTGGGGGAGCCATTTTTTCGCAAGTTCTGTTTTTGAAGTTCTTTGAAGTATTCTACATACTTGTACTAGTAGGCTCACAAGTAATGATTGATTCACTACATATATGCTTGCCTTGTCATATTTGTTATCAATATTCTGTTAGTGTGGACCACCCTATTTCAAAATACTGGAACCACATACATGAGTGAATAGTATTTCTCTATGTGATCTCTTCCATCATGTGTGGGCAACGAACACTGCATTGTATAGAAATCGAGTGTCATTTCCACCTTTTACATAGACTATGATCTTTTACATGGAATACAATTTGCCTACTTGCTTTGTGTTGCACTACCAACACTCCACCCTTGAAGCTAAACATTATGGCACTCATAATTCCTTAGTTTATTTGTTCAAATACGAATTTGATATGATTCTAATGTTCCTACTTCAGTTTTGAAATGTGTGTCTGCCTGTTATAGAGACATAAGAGGTTTGTATTTGTATGTGTGGTCTGGTCAGCATGGTTGGGGTGAACTTTGCATAGGCAGGGGTTTATAGGGAGACACTCTTCGAGATGAATCCTCAATGCATTCCGTAGATAATCTGACTACTTTTGTGTTTTCATGAATCTCAGCTACTGAACATCATCATAAAGATTATGAGCTTGCGCGCATGAAAAGAATAAAGCAAAACAATGCCATGGCTATCAAACTTGGCATTAAGGGACTGAAATCAAGTCTGGATGCAATGCAATGCAAATTCTCTCCACCTATAGATTCATGCTCAGAGTATGATCCTAACAGTGATTCTAAGCTAGAGGGAGACCTAAGTCAATGTAGCTCCCTAGTGGAGGAGTTAGAGGCAGATGCCCTATCTTCTTCACCCATCAAGGTGCTTGCTCTAACTTTCCAAGGTTATAGTGGTCGCACATATATTGCAACTGATGCTTTTCATTGCTTCTACTTTGTCACACTGCCATTAGCTTAGTTTACACATCGTGTATGTGAATACGCCCTGCCTATCCATTTTTAGTACATATTCCATCTGTCATCATACCATATTTATCCATTCAAATGATGTTCTTATATATCAGACGTTCATAAGGAAGAGGGTGATTGCTGATCACGAAAGAGAACAAGCAAAATATTTGGAAAAGGAGGTGACATATGATAAACAATTAGCCCATTAGGCGTAGTTGCAATATCACCTGACCCACAAAACATGGCCCCAACTCTAGCAGACTCTAGCCCTACTACACTGGTCATCTCTGATGCCCCAACTCAGCAGACCCCAACTGCAACAAACAGTATGATGATGCCAGTTGACATAGCACCAGCTCTACGATGCAAAACCCCCATTCCAACAAAGAGTACAAATACAGTTACCAAATCCGTTTTCGAACGAGAGAGCCCCAATTGCAGCAAATAGGACCCCCATTTCTTCCCAGTTTAGAAGACAAAGCTTATATTGTTGTCAGGAACTTTGTGTGCATCTTTCCTTCATGGAAAGATAATACCGCAAACACAGAACAATTTCCAGTCTTCCTCCACATCTTACGCATAAATAATGTACTAATGTTATTCATGATAATTACTGCATATGTTTCTATTGACAGAAGACACAAGATTTCATTCTTTTAAATAGGTGAGCACCAAACTAGATTGTCAAGATGAGCAAGGGTTGGTTGCGCTTTTCAAGCACTCATTGATGAAGTATCGTTCCTACCCGAGGCAAGCGCACTTCGATGGCAAGCCTCTAAACGAAATTTCTGTAAAGTCTTCGGTGCTACATTTATCAGACAGTGACTGGAATAATAATGTTGTTACACATAGGTCTCGTCTGTAGCGTAAGGTATTGTCTATGATATCTCATCACAATTTGAACTACATTTCTACATGTGCCTTAACGTCTCACTTGTACGAAAACTATTTGCAGAAGAACATTCATTCTCAAGGGACCATAGAATCTCGCAACTATACTGCACACTGCATTGCTCTTGTGAGTACCTCTTACCCTGTATGACCATACTTACTTTCATAGTTGGTTGATTATGTAGCATAATTGCACATGTTAGCCTCGTTATCATCCATTTGGTGGACATGATAACATCCGTATGGACTCTTACATAAATTTAGAATCAACCCAATGCTTTTGAAGAGGTTTAGCTCTGCAGTCCTCTTGTAAGGACTGAACGTCGTCTATCACTGTACTTACATTAACAGCTACTCCTTCCATCCCATAATATAAGAACGTTTTGTACACTACACCAGTGTTCAAAACACTCTTATATTATGGGAAGAGGGATTGGTTCATTGTGTAGCATTCTGCATCTTATCTCCCTCGGCCACCATTTACTAAAAAATAGCAAATCTATATTTAATCTTACCAGAAAGTTGAATACATAGACAATACCAGTGTAGAAGTGTAGCCATTGCTCTTGTCAGTACATTTTGTCATGTAACACTTGTACTTCCAGGGATTGGTAGTTGATTATGTAGCATTAATCTGCATCTTATCTTCATATCCTCTATCCCTTCCAGTATTATCATATCTGTAATTACTCTCTACAAAATGTAAAGTACATGCAATGCTTATGAAGAAGATTCTGTGCTGAAATTCTTGATTTATCATTCCCTTGACATGGAGAAGGGCATTATAAAGCCGGTGTTAACTGTTAATTTAAGTTAGTCCTTCTAAAGCTTTTATCCTCAACTGCTATTTAATTTGCTCATACTCCCTATTGTTAACTGCTGTTTAAGTTTGCTCTTTCTATCAAAATGCATGTTCGCAACAACTGTAAGTTCCAAGTTTTACTTGTAAAACCAAATTCCTTATTCATACCATGCACATTACTCAATACTCCCTACATGTATGCTTGTTTTTGTGGATCTATAATCCAGTGTGTGGTGAAGCAGCCCACGTTTGCACCTTGTCATCTCCTGTTTTATCTTACTAATGTGGCTGATGATATGAACAACATGCCATGCACATTAACAAAAATAGATAAAATGATTATCTTTACCCATCATCTATGCTTGTTATATTAACATGGTAATCCAGTAGTGAGGTGAAGCTCCCCGCATTATGAACAATGCCAAATTATGCTATTGATATTTTGAACTTACTCTTTATTTTCTAATTTGAAATTGGATGGAATTGATAGCACACTTATCATCTTTGTTTATAGACATGCAAAACCTGTCATCTCTCAGCTTGTTTCAGGGTGATATGCCTGATGGCACGCACAAGTCTGCTGAAGGCTGTGAGACAAACCCAACATACATTGCGGCAAAGAAGGCAAAACATCTTGAAGATAGCGAGACAACCACAAAGTCTTGTCTTGATGCAGTGTTCAAGTTACTTGAGACTAGTAGTCAGACAAGCTCACAGAGTTCACTGCCCGAATCAGTTTGACTTATTCAGTCCCAAGTTCTAACAGAAAGGCATTTTGCAACTCAACTTTGACTCGAAGTCCTATCTCTAAGAAAGATTGTGGAGAAAACCAATGAGAACCTGATACGTCTCCAACGTATCTACTTTTCCAAACACTTTTGCCCTTGTTTTGGACTCCAACTTGCATGATTTGAATGGAACTAACTCGGACTGACGCTGTTTTTAGCAGAATCACCATGGTGTTATTTTTGTGCAGAAATTAAAGTTCTCGGAATGACCTAAAAATCAACGGAGAATATTTTCGGAATATATAAAAATTACTGGCGAAAGAATCAAGGCCAGGGGGCTCACACCCTGTCCATGAGGGTGGGGGCGCCCCTACCCCCCTGGGCGCGCCCCCTGCCTCGTGGGCCCCCTGGTGCTCCACCGACCTCAAATCCAACTCATATATTCACGTTCGGGGAGAAAAAAATCAGAGAGAAGGATTCATCGCGTTTTACGATACGGAGCCACCGCCAAGCCCTAATCTCTCTCGGGAGGGCTGATCTGGAGTCCGTTCGGGGCTCCGGAGAGGGCAATCCATCGCCATCGTCATCATCAACCTTCCTCCATCACCAATTTCATGATGCTCACTGTCGTGCGTGAGTAATTCCATCGTAGGCTTGCTGGACGGTGATGGCTTAGATGAGATTTATCATGTAATCGAGTTAGTTTTGTTAGGGTTTGATCCCTAGTATCCATTATGTTATGAGATTGATGTTGCTATGACTTTGCTATGCTTAATGCTTTTCACTAGGGCCCGAGTGCCATGATTACAGATCTGAACCTATTATGTTTTCTTGAATATATTTGAGTTCTTGATCCTATCTTGCAAGTCTATAGTCACCTATTATGTGTTCTAATCCGTTAACCCCGAAGTGACAATAATCGGGATACTTACCGGTGATGACCATAGTTTGAGGAGTTCATGTATTCACTAAGTGTTAATGCTTTGGTCCGGTACTCTATTAAAAGGAGGCCTTGATATCCCTTAGTTTCCAATAGGACCCGCTGCCATGGGAGAGTAGGACAAAAGATGTCATGCAAGTTCTTTTCCATAAGCACGTATGACTATATTCGGAATACATGCCTACATTACATTGATGAACTAGAGCTTGTTTTGTGTCACCCTATTTTATAGCTGTTGCATGAGGAATCACATCTGACATAATTATCCATCACTGATCCAATGCCTACGAGCTTTTCACATATTGTTCTCCGCTTAGTTACTTTTCCGTTGCCACTGTTACAATCACCACAAAACTGCTACTGTTACTTTTGCTACCGTTACCGTTACTTCCATATTACTTTGCTACTAAATACTTTGCTGCAGATATTAAGTCTTCCAGGTGCGGTTGAATTGATGACTCAACTGTTAATACTTGACAACTCAACTGTTGAATTGACAACTCAACTGTTAATACTTGGCTCCCCTTGTGTCGAATCAATAAATTTGGGTTGAATACTCTACCTTGGAAAACTGTTGCGATCCACTATACTTGTGGGTTATCAAGACTATTTTCTGGCGCCATTGTCGGGGAGCATAGCTCTATTCTTTGAGTCACTTGGGATTTATATCTGTTGTTCACTATGAAGAACTTGAAAGATAAAAGAACCAAGATTTTTCCCTCAACTACGAGGGTAGGTAAGGAACTGCCATCTAGCTCTGCAGTTGATTCACATTCTGTTTTGAGTAAACTTGCGACACCTACACATGCTATTGATTCTGATAGGTCGCATGTTATCGATGATGCCACTTCTGCTTTGCATGATACTTATGATAAAACTACTTCTATGCTTGATAATACTGTGCCGCTAGGTGAATTTCTTGATGAACAACTTGCTAGGGTTAGAGAGAATGAAATTATTGAAACTAATAATATTGATGAAAGTGATGATGAAGATTCTCCCCCTAGATATGAATTGCCTGTTGTGCCTGAGGGTTATGTTATGTATGAAGAAACTGCTAGAGAATTTTTAGCTTGCAATTATAGATATGATCTTAAGAAATTATTAGTTAAGCTGAAAGAAAAGTCTTTGAATGCTAGAATGAAATATGACCATGCTTTTGCTACTTCACCTATCTGTATTTCCGATAAGGATTATGATTTCTCTGTTGATCCTACGTTAATTACTTTGGTTGAATCAGATCCTTTCTATGGCTATGAAACTGAAACTATTGTGGCACATCTTACTAAATTAAATGATATAGCCACCATGTTCACTAATGATGAGAAAACTCGCTATTACTTTATCCTTAAGTTATTTCCGTTCTCATTAAAGGGTGATGCTAAAACATGGTTTAATTCTCTTGATCCTGGTTGTGTGCGTAGTCCCCAAGATATGATTTATTACTTCTCTGCTAAATATTTCCCCACTCATAAGAAACAAACTTCCTTAAAGGAAATATATAATTTTGTGCAAATTGAAGAAGAGAGTCTCCCACAAGCTTGGGGGAGGCTTCTTTGATTACTTAATGCTTTGCCTGATCATCCTCTCAAGAAAAATGAAATACTTGTTATCTTTTATAATGGACTAACCAATGCTTCCTGAGACCACCTGGATAGTTGTGCCGGTTGTGTTTTCAGGGAAAGAACTGTTGATCAAGCTGAATTGCTATTGAATAATATGTTGAGTAATGAAAATGATTGGACACTTCCTGAACCAACTCCTAAGCCAACTCCGAAGAAAAGGGGTATTCTATTTCTCAATCCTGAAGATATGCAAGAGGCAAAGAAATCTATGAAAGAAAAAGGTATTAAAGCTGAAGATGTTAAGAATTTACCACCTATTGAAGAAATACATGGTCTTGATAACCCGACATCGGTAGTAAAGGTAAATTCTCTCTATAGATTTGATGAAGGTGATATTCCTCGTAATAAGTCTGCTAGCCAATGCTTAGATGAGTTTGATAATTTTATTGTTAAACAAGAAAACTTCAATGCTTATATTGGTAGACAATTGAAACGTAATGCTTATATGATTGAACACTTGAGTGATTATATGTCTAGAGTTAAAGGTGAACTTAAACTTATTAGTAAACATGCTTCTATGGTTACCACTCAAGTAGAGCAAGTACTTAAGGCTCAGAATGATTTGATCAATGAATTAAATAATAACAAAAATGATAATGCTGTTAGAGTTATGACTCGAGGGGGTAAGATGACTCAGGAACCTTTGTATCCTGAGGGACACCCTAAGAGAATTGAGCAAGATTCTCAGAGAACTAGTGTTGATGCACCTAGTTCTTCTAAGAAGAAGAAAAAGAAAAATGATAGGACTTTGCATGCGTCTAGTGAACCTGTTGTTGACACACCTGAGAATCCCAATGATATTTCTATTTCTGATGCTGAAACACAATCTGGTAATGAACATGAACCTAGTGATAATATTAATGATGATGTTCACGCTGATGCTCAACCAAGCAATGACAATGATGTAGAGATTGAACCTGATGTTGATCTTGATAACCCACAATCAAAGAATCAACGTTATGATAAGAGAGACTTCGTTGCTAGGAAGCACGGTAAAGAAAGAGAACCATGGGTTCAGAAACCCATGCCTTTTCCTCCTAAACCATCCAAGAAAAAGGACGATGAGGATTTTGAGTGCTTTGCTGAAATGATTAGACCTATCTTTTTGCGTATGCGTTTTACTGATATGCTTAAAATGAACCATTATGCTAACTACATGAAGGATATTATTATACTAATAAAAGAAAGATATCGGAAGCTGAAATTTCCACCATGCTTGCTAATTACACTTTTAAGGACGGAATACCAAAGAAACTAGGAGATCCAAGAGTACCAACTATACCATGCTCCATTAAAAGAAACTATGTTAAAACTGCTTTATGTGATCTCGGAGCCGGTGTTAGTGTTATGCCTCTCTCTTTATATCGTAGACTTGATTTGAATAAGTTGACACCTACTGAAATATCTTTGCAAATGGCCGATAAATCAACTGCTATACCTATCGGTATTTGTGAGGATGTGCCTGTTATGGTTGCAAACGTTACTATTTTAACGGAATTTTTTATTCTTGATATTCCCGAGGACGATAGTATGTCTATTATTCTTGGTACACCCTTTTTGAATACTGCAGGGGCTGTTATTGATTGCAACAAACTCAATGTCACTTTTCATGTTAATGGTAATGAGCATACGATACACTTTCCGAGGAAACAACCTGAAGTCCACATTATCAGTTCTATTGGAAAAATTCCAATGATTACTGTTGGAGGTTTTGAATTTCCCCTTCCTACTGTCAAGAAGAAATATGATATTCTTATTGTTGGGGATGTGCATATCCCAGTTGAGGTAACCTAGTGTTATTCGAAATTTCTCCGGTTTCATTCGATTCAGAATGAGTTTGTTAACAAGACTTGATCAACCTTGTTAGTGGATTCCTTTTGATGAGCATGAGATGGATGAAGTTAGAAAGAAAAACTCTCTGTACCCTCCTTTTACTTTCTGTTATTTAGATTAAATAAAGAAAAAAATAGTATTTTCTGTCTGTTTTCAGAATTATCCTTGCAATAAAAAATACCTCAAAAATAAAAGTTCTCCAAATGCCCTGAAAATTTAATATGATTTTTTCGAGAATATTTAAGAATTATTGACACTGAGAACAAACCAGGGGACCCAGCATGTGACCACGAGGGTGGAGGGCGCGCCCACCCCCTGGGCGCGCCCCCTGCCTCATGGACCCCACGTGGGTCCCCTCCACTTATTCCTGCACCCACACACTTCGTCTTCCTCCAGAAAAAATCATCCACCAGCTCAAACCCGAGTTCTAGCTCATCTTGCTGCCATTTTCGATCTCCTTGCTCAAAGCTCCATTCACAAAACTGCTTTGGGGGATTGTTCTTCGGTATGTGACTCCTCCAGTGGTCCAATTAGTTTTTGTTCTAGTGCTTTATTTATTGCAAATTGTTGCTGCTTAGGTGACCCTGTTCTTGAGCTTGCATGTCAAATTTATTTGGTCAAAAGTAGTTTAAATGCATGATATGGCCTCTAGGCACTTGTAGGAGTAGTTGCTATCAATCTTGTTGAGTTTGGTTCACTTTTATTTTAAGTTACTAAAATTTTCAGAAATCGATGAAGAGATTTTTGAGGGGCTCTTCAAGCTGAATCTCAAAGGATAAGCAAATTGAAGAGAATAAGAAACCCAAATATAATCTCCCTCGCACTGCGGAGGTTTGGCCATGTGAATGGCCTTGTGATGAGTTCTTGAGAGAAATCGGGATGCATGATTACTTCTATTATTTTGCTGAGAATGCGGGCCTCATCGACTTCCTCCGCGACTAGCGCGAACAGTATCTCCTACTCACTAATATCTTTGTGCAAAATTTTCATTTCCATGCTAGGAGGTCGCCACCTTCTATGGATTTTTATTTGTATGATGAGTATAAGGAGATGTCACTTTATGATTTTTGTGCGGTTTGCAAGTTTCCCTTTAAGCGTAGCATAGAGGAACCACATCGTAATGATGTGGAGGGGTTTATTGATATGATTGTTGTAGGGGAAACAAGGAAGGTTTCCGATGCAAGAATTACTAGCATACATTTTCCTGTTCTACGTTACATTGCAATATTTGCTAGTAGATGCTTAATTGGTCGCAGGAACAGTGGAAACCTTAGTGCCCCTGATATTGTTATTTTGCGCCATGCCTTGTTTCGTGATGCTACTTTCAGTTTAGGCGCTTTTGTTACTAAACGGTTAAATCTGAACCGTACAAAGGGCCGCGTCTTTTCCGGCATCTTTGCCTCGTGCCTTGCTGCACACTTTAACATACCTATTAGGCATTATGAGAAAGAGGAAAAGTTACTGCCTCCTATTTTTCTAGATTATAAGAGTATGGTAGCACATGATTTTATTGTTGAGAATAAGAAGAAGATGCTTAACTATAGACTGATATTTGATAAAGATTACTTTGAGACTATTACCTTGCCTGCTCCTTCTTTGTTCAACATATTTTCAGGTATGTACCTTGTTCTGCCAGAGGCCATTCATGCCTACCGGAGCCTGACATCCGCTCCAGAGCCCGAGCCGGAGCCACCACTTGATCCTCACCGTCAGTCTGTTTATCAGTGGGATCCGGAGGAGATTGCCAACCAGTGGCACCCAGAGGACACTCCTCCGTACACCGGAGAGGGCGGCTTTGAGCCGTGGCCATAGACCAACTTAGGCCAAAAGCCTAAGCTTGGGGGAGTACGTATTCCTCACTGACATTACGTTCATGTTCACACACTCATTGTATCATCCATGCTAGTTTAATTTCTTTTTAAGCTTTCTTCTTGTGTGTTTGAAAAACCTTAAGAAAAACCAAAAAAATTAGTTGTAGATTTTAGCTAGTTTATTTTCATTGCCTGTAGTAGTAATAATTAAAAGAAAACCCAAAAAGATTTCTCGCTCTTCTTTTGCTTGTTGGGAGCTTTCCCGTGTAAATAGTTTTGTTTCTTTTCTTTTCTTTGGGGGTCGAGAGGGGAAGACCATGATGAAAAAGTTGAGTGGCTCTCATATGCATTATTGTTGATCTAACAAAGAGCCCATATTATCTTGTCTTCTCCCTTGAATTGAATGCTTGCAGATTCCAGCTTAGTCCAATGCACGTGCACTATTATTATTATCCACACTATTCGGTTGTGCAAGTCAAAGGCAATAATGACAATATATGATGAACTGATGGAGATGAGAGAATCTGGTATGAACTCGACCTCTCTTGTTTTTGTAAATATGATTAGTTCATCGTTCCTGATTCAGCTTATTATGAATGAAACATGTTTGCAATGACAATTTTAGATTATAGTTGCCCATGCCATGCTTAATTATCTAGGACTTTATAATGGTTTACCTTGTGTGCCAACATGCTATTAAAATGGTTGTGATGTGGTATGATAGGGGGTATCCTCCTTTGAACGATTCGAGTGGTTAACATGGCACATGTTCACGCATGTAGTTAAAACAAAATCAACATAGCCTCCACGATATTTATGTTCATGGTGAATTATATCCTACTCATGCTTGGATTCAGTGTTGATTAATTTTAATGCATGTTCATAACTGTTGTCGCTCTCTAGCTGGTCGCTTCACAGTCTCTTTCTAGCCTTCACTTGTACTAAGCGGGAATATTGTTTGTGCATCCAACTCCATAAACCCCAAAGTTATTCCATATGAGTCCACCATACCTTCATATATGTGGTATCTACCTACCGTTCCAAGTAAATTTGTATGTGCCAAACTCTAAACCTTCAAATGAAATTCTGTTTTGTATGCTCGAATAGCTCATGTATCAACTAGGGCTGTCTATATCTTCCATGCTAGGAGGGTTATTCTCAAGAGGAGTGGACTCCGCTCCTCATTCACGAGAAAATGGCTGGTAACCGGGATGCCCAGTCCCATGCTCAAATCAAATCAAATTAATTGCAAACAAAACTCCCCCAGGATTGTTGTTAGTTGGAGGCACCCTTGTTTCGGACAAGCCATGGATTGATGTTTGTTGGTGGTAGGGGGAGTATAAACTTTACCATTCTGCTTGGGAACCGCCTATAATGTGTGTAGCATGGAAGATATCGAGATTTCTCGGTTGTTATGTTGACAATGAAAGTATACCGCTCAAAATATTATTCATCTCTATTTCAAAATCGAGCTCTGGCACCTCTACAAATCCCTGCTTCCCTCTACGAAGGGCCTATCTATTTACTTTTACGTTGAGTCATCATCCTCTTATTAAAAAGCACCAGTTGGAGAGCACCGCTGTCATTTGCATGTATTATTATTAGTTTACATTGAGTATGACTGTGACTAGATCTCTTTTACCATGAACTACAATTTCCACCCATCCCATGATCTTCAGAGCAGCTCTGCATTTATGTTTTGCGGTCTCAAAAAGGGCTAGTGAGATAACATCTTGTTATATCATATTATGATTGTTTTGAGAAAGTGTTGCCATCCGAGATTTATTATTATTGCTCGCTATTTGATTATGCCATTGGTATGAGTAAACATGAGACCTAAATGTTATTGTGAATATGGTTAGTTCATAATCTTTGCTGAAAACTTGAATGCTGGCTTTACATATTTACAACAACAAGAGCAAACAGAGTTTGTAAAAGTTTTTCTTTATCACTTTCAGTTTGTGAACTGAATTGCTTGAGGATAAGCAAAGGTTTAAGCTTGGGGAGTTGATACGTCTCCAACGTATCTACTTTTCCAAACACTTTTGCCCTTGTTTTGGACTCTAACTTGCATGATTTGAATGGAACTAACCCGGACTGACGCTGTTTTCAACAGAGTTGCCATGGTTTTATTTTTGTGCAGAAATAGAAGTTCTCGGAATGACCTGAAAATCAACGGAGAATATTTTTGGAATATATAAAAAATACTGGCGAAACAATCAAGGCCAGGGGCCACACCCTGTCCACGAGGGTGGTGGAGCGCCTACCCCCATGGCGTGCCCCTGCCTCGTGGGCCCCCTAGTGCTCCACCGACCTCAACTCCAACTCTATATATTCACGTTTGGGGAGAAAAAAATCAGAGATAAGGATTCATCGCTTTTTACGATATAGAGCCGCCGCCAAGCCCTAATCTCTCTCGGGAGTGCTGATCTGGAGTCCGTTCGGGGCTCCGGAGAGGGGAATCCGTCGCCATCGTCATCATCAACCTTCCTCCATCACCAATCTCATGATGCTCACCACCATGCGTGAGTAATTCCATCATGGGCTTGCTGGACGGTGATGGGTTGGATGAGATTTATCATGTAATCGAGTTAGTTTTGTTAGGGTTTGATCCCTAGTATCCATTATGTTCTGAGATTGATGTTGCTATGACTTTGCCATGCTTAATGCTTGTCACTAGGGCCTGAGTGCCATGATTTCAGATCTGAACCTATTATGTTTTCTTGAATATATGTGAGTTCTTGATCCTATCTTGCAAGTCTATAGTCACCTATTATGTGTTATGATCCGTTAACCCCGAAGTGCCAATAATCGGGATACTTACCCATGATGACCATTGTCGAATTTCGAGTTCCGGTAGACCCTTGAGGTTCGAACACTGGGGTGCACGCGGAGATTTCGCCTCCTACCTACCTGCACCCCTCTGCCTTGCTAAGATCTAAGCTATGGGAAGAACGACACAAGGGACACAGGGTTTATACTGGTTCGGGCCACCATTGTGGTGTAATACCCTACTCCAGTGTGTGGTGTATTGCCTCTTGGGCTGATGATGATGAACAATACAAGGAAGAACAGCCTCGCGAGGGTCTGTTCTTGGCTGGGGGGGACGAACTGCTAGGAGGAGTTCAGTCACCCTTCTCTCTCTCTCTCTCTCTGATTTCGATCTTCTCTTCTTCGTCCTTCGTCCCTCTACCCTGTGGGTGGCTGGTCCTATTTATAGAGGCCCTGGTCCTCTTCCCAAATATCGAGCAGGAAGGGAGCCAACAATGGCAGGCTAATTTGAAGGGGGACAGCCAGTACCAGCTATCCTAACAAAAGTAGTCTTCGCCTGCACAATGCTCTGGTGGTGACGCCGTCTTGGGCTCCACGATGACCTCCGTCTTGCAGTCCTCCTGGTCTTGGTCTTGTTGCACCGAAATGGCAACCTTTGCCTGATGCCTTGGTACTCCGCGGCTGCACTTGCCCCCCTTGCACCAAAGGGGAAAGGAGGACACTGCGCAGGCTGGCACCCGCCTAGCGCCCTTGGTCGTCATGGCTTGCGTCACGGGCACCTCGTGAGGTACCCCGCCTTGATATCTCTGCCTCCTCGCGAGCCAGCCTGATGAGGCCATGCCTGAGGAAGCTCCGCATCGTACGCCTCGCGAGGCTTGGCCCCTCGCGAGGGTCTTGGGTCTGTGTTGGTGAAGATGGGCCGTGCTGGGCCCCCCTTTGAGCCACGCCGCAGGCCGCAGGCAGGCAAGATTGGGGACCCCCGTTCCCAGAACACCGACAGTAGCCCCCGGGCCCAAGGCGCGCCCGGGCTTGGCCGTGCCGGGAGGCGAAAGGGCAAGAGCGAAGCGCCGTGGGTCCTAACAGCCTGCGGTCTTGGGCGCCGCGTGGCGGTTGATTGGACGTGGGCGTCTCCACTTCCCCATGGCGCCTCGGCAACTGCACGGATTGGACAAGTCCCTACATGCAAAGCGGGTCATAATTACCTGCGATCATGGGGGCCGTCGGTTGGCCCTCGCCAGCTATAAGTACGGATCGGCGCGCGCCCTTCCAGTTCATCCCCCCTTGCTTCTCCTTCTTCTTCATGGCCCCGTCGAGGAGGTTCTCGCCCGCAGAGAAGGGGAAGGATCGCCAGGTTGAGCCTGCGTCTCCCCCGCCCAAGCGCGGCCGAGGGCGCCCTCGCAAACATCCTGTGGCCACCACGGCAGCTCCCCGCGGCCGTGGAGACGATTTCCAGCACGGCGACGGGCGGATTGCTGTGGCCGGGGGGCGCGCTCCGGTCGCGCGTCCACCTAGGCCGCACTTTCATGCTGCAGAGGTGCTCTCGGAGTTCGTCGTGTGGTCGGCAGAGCCGACTAGCACCCGGCTTCCACTTCCTCGCTTCCTCCTCGGCGAGCTCCCGCCCGGCGCCCCGGGCGGCCTCTGGCTTCAGGCCGATGGTTGCTGCAGCCGGGCCTCATGGGCTTCACTAGAGGTCTCCGCAGCCGGGAGCCTGGCCCTGGCCCGCGGTTGGCAGACGTTTGCCCGCGCGCGTGGCCTGAGCCGTTGGTGCACCCTGCACTTCAAGTTTGACGGCGATGCCACCCTCTACGTGAGGGTGTTTGGGGAAGATGGTCGCCGCGCAGGGTGCTGCCCCGAGGACGACGACCGCTGCTGGGAACCCAGCTCCGGTGATGATGGAGAGGACAGCGCTCGCGTGACTGGCGGCGCTCAGGGTTCCTCAAGCTTCTCCGGTTCTTCTTCAGGCGGCGACTCTTCTAGCGGTGGCCGCGGTCAGCCTCCACGCCGTCGTATCTACTTGGGAGGTGGTAGCGTGTCCACCCACCGTCGCGCCCCGGTGAAGCGCGAGAGGGAGTCTGCCTGAGCCCCGGAGGCAGCTCGAGTCTTCCCTGCAGGCCGGTGTGAGGTGAGCTGCGCCTGATTTGTTCTTTCCTTTCCTTTTTCCTGCGTAAAAAGACAATAGTGTGGAGCCCCGCGGGGGTGTGTTTGGGTTATTGCTGCTAATCATCATTTTGCTTCCGTTATCGTGCCTTCCGGCTACGTGCCCGCGCGTGGATAGTTCCCGGCCCCAGCCGTGGGGGGGGGGGGGGGGGGCGACCGACCCAGGCCCTGTGTTCATGTCGCGGTGCCCGTGGGGCACGGACTGGAGCGGTGCTCCTGTAATGGACCCAGGTCGCGAACCCTTTGAACAACTAGGACAGGAACACTCGCGAGGGCGCTCGACTGCCCCCCCCCCCTTGCGAGGCCTTGCATAAGAGAAATCGAGGCAGGAGAGTGAAAAGTCGAAGAACCACAAGCCAAAGACGGCAACAACTTCAATAAAACTTCGAATGAGAAGGAACAAGCCAACTGCGGAAAGCAAATGAAAAGCCGCGTCCGGCACCTAATCTAGTCTTCGACGTCTTCTCACCAGCGTGGAGCTAAGTGCTGCCACTGGGCGTGGGAGGGAGCCCCAGGGCCTGAGGCAGGCGCTCCTGAGACTCCGGGGCGTGTACAGCCCCAACTCATTATTACGTGAGAGTGTCACGGGCGGCGAGCTTCACAGGCGTTGGCCTTCTTCACAGGCTCCGGGCCTTTTCCAAAACGCGACAGCTTCACAGGCATTCGCCTTCTTCACAGGCTCCGGGCCTTTTCCAAAATGCGACAGCTTCACATGCATTCGCCTTCTTCACAGGCTCTGGGCCTTTTCCAAAACGCGACAACTTCACAGGCATTCGCCTTCTTCACAGGCTCCGGGCCTTTTCCAAAACGTGACAGCTTCATAGGCATTTGCCTTCTTCACAGGCTCTGGGCCTTTTTAGGGGTAGAACCTCTGGAGGTGCTGAATGTTCCATGCGTTCTGGACCAGCACCCCCTCCTGAGTCTCCAAGCGCGCGGAGCCGAGCCTGGAAACATGAACAACTTTGAACGGGCCCTCCCACATGGGAGAGAGCTTGTGCAGCCCCTCCCTGGAGAGAACCCGCCTGAGCATGAGGTCTCCTACCTCGAGAGTTCTGGGGCGGATGTTGCGGCAGTGATATCGCCGCAGTGCTTGTTGGTACCTTGCCGCTCGCAGCGCGGCTTCTCGGCGACCTTCCTCCCCCAGCACGAGGTCCATCCCCCGCATGGCGTCTTGTTGTGCCTCGTCGAATGCCAGGACCCGTGCAGAGCGACATCTAACCTCGTGAGGGAGGACCGCTTCGGCTCCGTAGACCAGGAAGAACGGGGTCTCTCCAGTCGGCTTGGTCGCGGTTGTGCGGATGGACCACAACACGGACTGAAGCTCGTCGTACCAACCTCTGCCGCAGGCCTCCAGCTTCTTCTTGAACGTCCTAGTCTTGAGGCCCCTCAGGACCTCTGTGTTGGCTCGCTCGGCCTGGCCGTTGCTTCGGGGGTGCACCACCGAAGCGTAGCATATCTGCGTTCCAAGGTTAGCACAGTATGTTTTGATGAGGTTACTGGTGAACTGCGAACCATTGTCCGTGATGATGCGGTTCGGCACCCCGAACCGGCTCACGATGCCCTTGATGAACTTGACCGCGGAACCCGCGGGAATGGTGCGGACAGCCTCTACTTCAGCCCACTTGGTGAACTTGTCCACGGCGACGTAGAGGTAGCGGTAGCCCCCTGGCGCCCGAGGAAACGGGCCCAAGATGTCCAGCCCCCAGACTGCGAATGGCCACGAAAGGGGTATAGTCTGCAGGCCTCCTATTGGCTGATGGATCTGCTTGGCGTGGAACTGGCAGGCCTCACAAGCTTTCACTAGTTCGACGGCGTCATTGGGTGCGGTGGGCCAATAAAACCCACTGCGGAACGCCTTGCCGACGAGGGTTCGTGATGATGAATGATGTCCACAGTCTCCGCCGTGTATATCTTCCAGCAGTTCCTTCCCTTGCACCCTAGAGATGCAGCGCAAGGATACATCGTTTGGTCGCTTCCGGTAGAGCTCTCCATCCTTGATGCAGTATGCCGTGGCCTAGCGTGTCACTCGCTCCGCTTCCTCCTCCTTCTCTGGCAGGGTCCCTTGTGTTAAGTAACTCCGGAGCTCCGTGATCCAGCATCCCTCCTGAGGTTCCATCATCAGGAGCAGGCGTGCTCCTGAGGCCAGGCCACAGGCCGGAGCTCCTGAGGCAGGTGGCTGGGGGAGCTCCTCCCGAGGCTGAGCCGTGTTTGACAATGACGGCAGGGCTGAGGGCTTGAAGAGCCGCTCCTCGAAAATGCCAGGCTCCTGAGGTAACCGCCTGGATGCCCGTTTGGCGATGTCGTCGGCCTCCTGATTGGTGCCACGGGGCACATGCTGCAACTCCAACCCCCAGAACTGCTTCTCCATCCTGCGGACCTCCGCAAGGTAGGCTTGCATGTGCTCATCTTTCGGCTCGTACACCTTGTTGGAGAAATTGACAAGGAGCTGCGAATCGCCCTTGATGGTGAGGCGTTTCACCCCCAGGGCAGCTGCGGCCTTCAAGCCCGCTATTAAACCTTCATACTCCGCTATGTTGTTGGAGACCTTTTCACCTTGCTGGAAACAGAGCTGCGTAGTAGAGCTTGTCCTGAGTGGGCGATATAAGCACCGCCCCAGCCCCAGCGCCATGCCTGGAGAACGCCCCATCGAAGTACATGACCCAGCCCTCTGGCGCCTCGCTTCCCGGGTAGAGGGACCGATCCTCGTCGGCCTTGAGGCCTGGTGCCTCCGTCCATTCTACCACAAAATCCGCCAACACTGCTCCCTTGATGACTCTGGTCGTGTTGAATTCGAGCTGAAATGCTTGCAGTTCTATGTTCCACTCAGCGACCCTTCCAGCTGAGTTAGGGCTCCTGAGCACTCTCTCCAGGGGGTATGACGAGACGACCTTGATGGGGTGACCCTGAAAATAGTGCCGCAGCTTGCGCGAAGCCACCAGTAGCGCGAGGAGGAGTTTCTGAGGCATGGGGTACCGTGCCCTCGCATCCCGCAACACCGTGCTGACAAAGTACACTGGGTGATCAACGAGGTTGGGTGCGTCAGTGCTGGCGGCTCCCTTCGGAGACCATGGCGCCTCTTGAGGCGATGAGGCCTCTCGAGGCTGACCTTCTGGGAGAGGGGCCTCTTCCGCCTCCGGTGCACTCCCCTACGGCGGCTGATCCTCCTCAGCCGCGGTGGCGGTTTCTGTGGGCCTTCCTTGTTCCTGTTTTGCCTTGTCCCGGGCTGCTGCTGCGGTTTTGATTCGACGCTCCTCTCTAACCGCCACCAGGGCTGCGCTTGCAGAGTAGGGAGTGGCGGCGAGGTAAAGCACCAGGGGCTCTTGAGGGCGTGGAGCCACCATGACCGGTGGGCTGGTCAGGTATCTCTTGAGATCCTGGAACGCCTTGTCGGCCTCTTCAGTCCACTCAAAGGGCCCCTTTTTCTTCATTAGCTAGAAGAAGGGCAGCGCTCGTTCCCCCAACTTGGAGATGAAGCACCCTAGCGTGGTCACGCGCCCAGTGAGCTTCTGCATTTCTCTGAGGGTCTTTGGCGGGCTCATGTCTTCCACCGCCTTGACCTTTTCGGGGTTAGCCTCGATGCCTCGGTGGGACACGAGGAAACCCAAGAGCTTGCCCGAGGGGACTCCAAACACACACTTCTCTGGGTTGAGCCGTAGGTTCACTGCGTTGAGGCTCGCGAAGGTTTCCTCTAGGTCTTGTATCAGGGTCCTGGCCTCCCGAGACTTTACAACAATGTCATCAACGTAAGCTTCAACATTCTTCCCGAGCTGCGGGCCCAAGGTGATGTGCATCAGCCGCTGAAAGGTCACCCCTGCGTTACACAGCCCGAATGGCATGCATGTGTAGCAGTACACCCCACACGGGGTTAGGAAGGCTGTCTTTTCGACGTCTTCTACCGCCATCTTCACCTGGTGATACCCAGAGAAGGCATCCAAGAAGCATAGCAGGTCACATTCTGCGCTGGAATCGACGATCTGGTCGATGCGGGGGAGCGGGAACGGATCTTGCGGGCATGCTTTGTTGAGGTTGGTGAAGTGGACACACATGCGCTCCTTCCCTCCCTTCTTTGGCACAACGACAGGGTTGGCCAACCAATCCGGGTATCGGACCTCGCGAATGACCCCAGCGGCTTCTAATTTGCGGGTCTCTTGGACGATGAAGGCCTGCTTTTCTGTGGACTGCCGCCTGGCCTTCTGCTTCATAGGGCGCACGTTGGGGCACACGTTGAGGTGATGCTCGATTACACTCCTAGGGATCCCCGCCAACTGGTCAGGCTCCCAAGTGAATACCTTCTTGTTTGCGCGTAGGAACCTGACCAGGGCCTCCTCCTGCTCGGGTTCGAGGTTGGCGCCTATGGTGAAAGTGGCGTTGGTGGACCCGTCCTCATCGACGGGTATCTGCTTGGTTTCTGCCTTGTCTTGGGTGAACAACTGTTTCTTCTAGGCGGGTGCAGCCCCCTTGGGCTCGGGGGTCTCCAAGTCGGCGGGCTGTGCCGACGCCGCCGTCTTGAAGGTGAGCTTCAGCACCCGCAGTGCCTCTCCGGTGTCCCCGTGCATGGTGAGGACACCGCTGCTCCCGGGCATCTTCATGAGGTTGTACGTCGGGTGCGTCGCGGCCATGAACTGGGCCAGCGCTGGGTAGCCGAGGATGGCGTTGTAGGGGAGGCCGATGGGGGCGATGTCGAAGTCGACCAGCTCCGTGCAGAAGTTGTTGTAGGTGCCGAAGGTTACTGGGAGCCGGATCTGTCCCAAGGAGCTGGATGATCCGCCCCCAACGCCTGAGAAGGGCCGGCTGGGTTGCAGCCGTTCCAGGGGTATGCAGAGGAGGTTGAAGGCCTCGACCGATAGCACGCTGAGGCCCGCACCGCCATCGATGAGAGTTCTGGTGACGGCCACCTGGAAGATGGTGGGGGTGCATAGCATGGGGAGCGCACTCGAGCAGGCCGAGTTGGAGGGGTGGTCCTCCGAGCTGAAGGTCAGGCCGGCCTTGGGCGCCGCCCGGTCCGGGAGAGCCCCCTCCCGCGTGGAAGCGGCGCTGACCCAGCGGATGAATGGCTTGACGTGGTGACTTGTAGGCGGCGCCTGTGAGCCGCCCAGGAGGGCCGCGACGACCGGCGGTGTTGGTGTAGCGTGATGGGCGGGGAAGAGGCTGCGGGGCTCTTCCCAAGAGGCCACGGAGGCTGCCGGCAGGTGGAGCAGCCATGTGCGCGGAGCACCGGTGAGGGCCATGGGGAGCCAGTTGGCCATGACCCTATCGTCACCTCCAGCTTCGAGGAGGGCCTCCTCGCTCGCCAGCAAGAAGGCCAGCGGATCTGTTGCGCCGCCGTAGCGCGGCGGCGTCGTTGGCTTGAACTTGTCCGGCCACCGTACCCGTTGCAGGGCTGGGGCCACGGCTCGGAGCCCCCTGGCCCCCGTGCTGGCGCTACTCATCGCGAGGCAAGCCGTGGCGGTGGCGGAAGAGAAAACTCCGGTGCACCCCTACCTGGCGCGCCAAATGTCGGATTTCGGGTTCCGGCAGACCCTTGATGTTCGAACACTGGGGTGCGCACGGAGATTTCGCCTCCAACCTACCTGCACCCCTCTGCCTCGCTAAGATCTAAGCTATGGGCAGAACGACACAAGGGACACAGGGTTTATACTGGTTCGGGCCACCATTGTGGTGTAATACCCTACTCTAGTGTGTGGTGTGGTGGATTGCCTCTTGGGCTGATGATGATGAACAATACAAGGAAGAACAGCCTCCCGAGGTTCTATTCTTGGCTGGGGGGACGAACTGCTAGGAGGAGTTCAGTCACCCTTCTCTCTCTCTGATTTCGATCTTGTCTTCTTCGTCCTTCGCCCCTCTACCCTGTGGGTGGCTGGTCCTATTTATAGAGGCCCTGGTCCTCTTCCCAAATATCAAGCGGGAAGGGAGCCAACAATGGCGGGCTAATTTAAAGGGGGACAGCCAGTACCAGCTATCCTGACAAAAGTAGTCTTCGCCTGCACAAAGCTCTGGTGGTAACGCCGTCTTGGGCTCCACGATGACCTCCGTCTTGCAGTCCTCCTGGTCTTGGTCTTGTTGCACCGAAATGGCAATCTTTGCCTGATGCCTCAGTACTCCGCGGCTGCGCTTGCCCCCCTTGCACCAAAGGGGAAAGGAGGACACTGCGCGGGCTGGCACCCGCCTGGCGCCCTTGGTCGTCATGGCTTGCGTCACGGGCACCTCGTGAGGTACCCCGCCTTGATCTCTCCGCCTCCTCGCGAGCCAGCGTAATGAGGCCGTGCCTGAGGAAGCTCCGCGTCGTCCGCCCCACGAGGCTTGGCCCCTCGCGAGGGTCTTGGGTCTGTGTTGGTGAAGATGGGCCGTGCTGGGCCCCCCTTTGAGCCACGCCGCAGGCCGCAAGCAGGCAAGTCTGGGGACCCCCATTCCTAGAACGCCGACAACCATAGTTTGAGGAGTTCATGTATTTACTAAGTGTTAATGCTTTGGTCCGGTACTCTATTGAAAGGAGTCCTTAATATCCCTTAGTTTCCAATAGGACCCCGCTGCCACGGGAGGGTAGGACAAAAGATGTCATGCAAGTTCTTTTCCATAAGCACGTCTGACTATATTCGGAATACATGCCTACATTGCATTGATGAACTTGAGGTAATTCGGTGTCACCCTATGTTATAGCTGTTGCATGAGGAATCGCATCCGACATAATTATCCATCACTGATCCAATGCCTATGAGCTTTTCACATATTGTTCTCCGCTTAGTTACTTTTCCGTTGCCACTGTTACAATCACTACAAAACTGCTACTGGTACTTTTGCTACCATTACCGTTACTTCCATATTACTTTGCTACTAAATACTTTGCTACAGATATTAAGTCTTTCAGGTGCGGTTGAATTGACAACTCAATTGTTAATACTTGAGAATATTCTTTGGCCCCCCTTGTGTCGAATCAATAAATTTGGGTTGAATACTCTACCCTGGAAAACTGTTGGATCCCCTATACTTGTGGGTTATCAGAACCTCATTGCTAAACAGCTACACCTGGAAGCTATGATTGACATGCTAGGCCATTTTCACAGCCTTGCTCAGTAGCTTGCGCAGTAGTTCCCGCGCAAGGCTAACCTTTCTTGAACTGTCTTAGAAGTGGTCTTGGTTCAGTATTATTTTGTTACGCTGCAATGGTGCCCAGTTTTTGTAATATGCTTCTTCATTGCGCTTTATGATCACTGGTGGCGAACTTCGATGCCTAGTGGATGTAATATACCATAAATACTTTATTGTATAGTGTAGGTTTATTCTAAGTTACAATGTCGTAATTTCTTTATTGTATATAGTAGGTTTGTTCTTAATTCGTACTAGTTACTGCCATCATTCACTATGTGAAAAAATGGAGAAAATCTAATGTAGTTGACCGGGCCGAAACATTGGCCTCTAACAGGCCTGCTTTTTAGCGGGCCACAATTGGGCCGACCTGCAACTTTCTTGGGTCTGAAAGGCCATTGGGGCCTTCACACTTTGCGCCGGGCCCACAACTTACACGGGCCTATATTCGCCCCAAAGTTTAGTTGGGCCTTTAGTGGACCCAGCGCTTAGTTGGGCCCATGTAGCTTTGGGCCATTAACAAGCTGAATATTCTGCTGGCCTGTTATGACCCAGAAGAAACCATGGGCCTTTAGTAGGCCGAAATGCATGTTGGGACTCAATTTTCACTAGTCGTCGACAGGCCTTCAGCAGGCTGAAATGTAGACTGGGCCTTTTTTGTCCTAGTTATATGACTGGCCATTACCAGGCAGAAACATATCTCGGGCCTTAGTTGGCCCACTGATATCATGGGCCTTTAAGAGGCTGAAAGCTTAGTAGAGGCATCAATGGGCCGAATTATACGACATGCCTTTAACAGGCCCAAAGTCACATTGGGCTGAACTGTTGCCATCTTTATCACGGGCCGTCAGAGGGCCGGATGTCGTGTCGGACCATATATGGCCCATGGGCAGCACAGGCAATTCCCATGCCGAAAGACACACCGGGTTGAAATGGGACCATGTCTACAACGAGCCTCTTTTTTTTGAGAAGATCTACAACGGGCCTCTAATAAGCCGAAATGTCACTGGGCCGTAATTGGGCCCAAATATTCAGCAAACAATTAACGGGCCAGATCTGGCTTCGGCCCGTAAATGGGCCATGTTTAAACACGCCATTATTGGGATGGCCCACTAGTACCTAAGTAAATACTGACTAGGGTGGCCTTTTTAACCTATATGGTCCTCTGTTGGGCCCTGCCAAATGTCGACGTATCATAGGCATGTCTCCCCATTGGACGAATGACATCTGGCCCACCATGGAGCAGACACGTGTTTCCTCCAGCCAATGATGATTTTACACGTGGAAAATCCCCATTGGTCGGGGCTGTTAACGGGTTATCGGATCCAAAACCGACCCGATAGCTTAACGGCGTTCCGTTACGGTGGATGCCACGTGTCGGTCACCCTTGACGAAAGCACTTCTGTGACGCGCGATTTATCATCGTGGAAGTGGACACTTCCGTGATGATAATTTTGGTAATGTCATGGAACACTTGTACGATAGCACAGGTATGACTATCTTGATTCTGTCATAAAATCGTCATGGATGTACATCATGACAGAAAACATGACCTACTGTGACAAACACGTATCATCATGGAAGTGTATTTTTTTGTAGTGAGATGACCAGTCCTATTCCCCCCCCCCCCCCCCCGCCGAGGTGCATGCTCTAACTTGGCAGGGTTATATTGCTCATATCATGCATATGGTGTCTTGCATTGGCATGTCATTTGCTTAGTTTAGACATGCTTTATGTGAATGCCACCTGTTTAGAGTCTAATTACCATGTATGTGAATTTTGCCATGCCATCTTGTTGCAAGACATTATATATGTGAATTATGCAATGTTATCTTGTTGCAAGGCATTATGTATGTGAATTATGCAATGCCAAGCTGTTTAGCCAAGCGTCATATATGTGAATTATATCATGCCATCCTTTTTTGTATTACACATTGCATTTGTCGACAATGTTTGTATATTCAACTGCTCTTCCTGTACATCAGCCATTTGAATTGGTGATGCAGAAATCTGGAGTGAAAACAAGGTCTTCAGAGCAGGAAATGCTACCTGTGAAGCTGATATCTTGCTGGTTATAAATAGCTCCTCAGAGGAGGATCCAGAGGCAGATGACCAGTCCTATTACCCCCCCCCCCGAGGTGTATGCTCAAACTTGGCAGGGTTATATTACTCATAGCATGCATATGTTGTCTTGTAATGCTTAGTTTTTACACCATATACACAATATTGAATGCCATCTCCTTAGTTGACACATCATATATGCGATTGACCTTTGCTCACTTGCTTAGTATATAAATCATATATTTGAATTATATCATCACATGATGTTTACATAGACAGCATGTTTCTGAATTATGACATGTCAACCCATTTTCTAAAGACATAACATAGTTATATCATCTCATCATGTTTACATAGTCATCATATTTTGAATTATGTCATTCTATCCATAAATTATATCATGCCATCATTATTCCATCGACAACATGTTTGTGAATTATGGCATGCCAAACACTTTAATAGACACATCGTATAGTTATATCATGTCATCCTGTTTACACAGTAAGCATATTTTGAAGTATGTCATTTTATCCTGTTTAGTTAGCCATCATACTTGTGAAATTATGTCATGCTATCCTATTTAATTAGAAATCATATATGTGAAATTATGTCATGCTATTCTGTTTGGTTAGACAACATAAATGTGAATTTTTTCATGCCCTGTTGTCTTCCCTACTATCCATTGCACCTGTCTATCTTACAATGTTTGTACATTCAATGTTTGTGAAATTATGTCATGCTTTTCTTGTTTATCAGCCATTTGAATTGGATGTGGTGATGGCAGTATCTGTGGGAGTAAAAAGACGATCTTCAGAAAAGATCATGCCACCTGTCGATGCAGATAGAACCACGGTTGTACTTGCCCAAGAACCAGCCCAGCCACACATAACCCAGACTCACGCAGATTGTACCCCTACCCAGTTGGACAGAGAACCAGCTACACCCCTTCAAACCCCAACCCAGCAGATAGTAACCTAGTTCTAGTTGATACAACATTGTCTCCACCAGAGAGCACCCAAACACAAGCAGTTAGTAAGGAGGCTGCAGTGCCCATAGCACGAGGACCACCAATCTAAACCCCAAGTCAACGCTTAAAGAAGAAGAAGAATTGTTCTCAGGTCAGGTTCCGTAGCTATGGTTCATACTCCTTTGCTCTTGCATCACTATATTTACTCATACCAACTAATTTCAACTTTGAAGGATGCAATTGAAACTCCAATGGCTCAATAGGTATGTTTTAAAGTTGTTTCTTTAACGTGTTTGCTGTTGTAACTTGCTCTATGTTGATTTCAGTTCCAATTGAATAAACACTTATG
Organism: Triticum urartu; assembly: GCF_056163025.1. NCBI lineage: Eukaryota > Viridiplantae > Streptophyta > Magnoliopsida > Poales > Poaceae > Triticum > Triticum urartu. The sequence goes on along the minus strand of NC_141878.1, from coordinate 413,673,378 downwards.
TTCTCATGGCGTGCACATTACAAGTGTTGTTATTGCTGTGTAGTTTCCCACACTTATATTCTGTCTATGCTGCTTTGTCTTAAATAGATATGATTTGAACTGTCTCTATCTTGATTTGGCAACATAAACTAGAATGATATAGACCATACAGCGACCATAATACATAGATATATGTTTGTTTCATGTTGCTATCCTGTCCACCTTACTACTGAACTGGTTTACCAAAATGAGTTTCATATACAACATGGTAAACCTGTGATGTGTCTGTTTGTTTCTCTTTTAGAATGCGGATAAAATATTGGAGAAGAGTACCCCATTATGCAATGGTAAAGGAAGTAATATAGATAAGGTTCAAGACAGTGAGACATCCCTGTTGGTCTCCAAGAAAACTGATAAAAACTATATTGAAGACACTAAGACAGCCCCAAAGTCCTGTCTTGATGTAGTGTTGGAGTTACTGGCCACTACTGCTGGCACCAGCTCTTCAAACTCGCTGCCTGAATCAGTTCGGCTTCTTGAGTCTCAACTTCAAATAGAAAGACATCGATCAGATGTTCTGCAACAGGAAGCCGAAGGACTGAGGAAGTCCCTGCAGAATTCAGATGCATACTTTCTGGTGCAACAGCAAGCGCTAGAGGATTTAAGCGCCAAACAAGATAAAGTTAATAAGCTTGCTAAGCATCTTGCATGCATTATGGGTACCCAAGATATTGTTTCTTGAGCTCTTCTGAAGTGGTTTCAGTTTTGGACTTGTTTTGCTGCGGCGTTTATTTGCACTGGTCGCCAACTTTGACAACTAGTGTATGTGATATGCTGCTTTGTTCCCTATATTTGCACTGGTGGTGAACATTGATGCCCAGTGGATGTAATATGTTTAATAGCCTTGATAGCCTAGCGTAAGTTGCTTGCTTATTTATTTCCTTATTGTCTTGTTTATTTGTTTGCTTCTAGTCAGTGCAGTTCTTTTTCCGCAGTTTGCTAGTGGCCGCAATAACCTATTTTTTAAAACTAGGCCACAATAACCATGGGCTACATATTTACTATAGTGACCCTGGGCCTCCTACGGACCATAGAAACAATGGGCCTTCTACAGGCCATAGAAACAATGGGCCTTCTATGGGGCGTAGCATCAATGGGCCTTCTACGGGCCGTATGATCGATTGGCCAAACATGGGCCAATAATGGACCGCATTATGGGCCGTAAACGGGCTAGAGTTGGAATCGTTCGTTCATGGGCTGACCATAACGGGCGTTGTTAATCGGCTGTATTTGATGACGCTATGAAAACGGCCCAACGGATTAATGGGCCACAAACGGGCCGACTATAACCACGGGCTGAATTTGTCCCACAAGCAGAAAAGGCCAGTAACGGGTCGTAAGTGACCGAATGCTGGAAATGAGCCCAAGAATAAATGGGCCCTAAGAAGGCCGAAAGATAACACAGGCTGGAAATGGCCCAATGGAATAATGGGCCTTTAATGGGTATAAAGCTATACACTGTTCATTACGGGTTAGTTTCACCACGGGCCATTAATGGGCCAAGAGTTACAAAGGGCCTCATATGGGCCGAAAGACGTCATGGGCCATACATGGGCCGGAAGTTACAACGGATTGGAATCATATTGGACGGCCCAAATAACGCTACTGGGCCTAATTCGGATACGCCATAATGGGCCGTGAGTTAGAGGGCTGTAAATGGGCTATATGCGAACATGCCGTTAACAGGCTTTTCGTGGGACGGCCCGCGACCTTTTGTCCAAGTCAAATGGGCTGGCCTTTTCACGGGAATGAGCCTCTGTTGGGACGTGCCACGTGTCGATGTATCATAGGCGCCTTCGGTCCAATGGGTGGATGACATCAGTCCCAACGGTGAGCCGTGATACGTGTCCAACGTATCTATAATTTTTTTATTGTTCCATGCTATTATATTATCAATCTTGGATGTTTTATAATCATTTTATAGTCACTTTATATCATTTTTTGGTACTAACCTATTGACATAGTGTCAAGTGCCAGTTCCTATTTTTCCGTGTTTTTTACATCGCAGAAAATCAGTATCAAACAGAGTACAAATGCCACGAAACTTTACGGAGATTTTTTATGGGCCAGAAGGAACACAACGGGCCTTGGCTGTGCCTGGGGGGTGCCCCGAGGGGGGTACAACCCACCAGGGCGCGCTAGGAGGCCCAGGCGCGCCCTCGCGGGTTGTGCCCACCTCGGGTGCCCCTCGGACCGCCTCTTTGCTCTATAAATACCCCAATATTTCAGAACCCTAGGGGAGTCAACGAAATATTCATCCAGCCACCACAGAGTCCAGAACCACCAGATCCAATCTAGACACCATCTCAGATGGGGTTCACCACCTCCATTGGTGCCTCTCCGATGATGCGTGAGTAGTTCTTTGAAGACCTTTGGGTCCATAGATAGTAGCTAGATGGCTTTCTCTCTCTCGTTGAATTCTCAATACAATGGTCTTTTGGAGATCCATATGATGTAACTCTTTTTGCGGTGTGTTTGTTGGGATCTGATGAACTTTGAGTTTATGATCAGTCATATCTTTTTATATCCATGAAAGTTATTTGAGTTTCTTTGATCTCTTATGTGCATGATCTCTTATAGCCTCATATTTCTTCTCCGATATTTGGGTTTTGTTTGGCCAACTTGATCTATTTATCTTGCAATGGGAAGAGGTGCCCGGTAGTGGGTTCGATCTTACGGTGCTTGATCCCAGTGACAGAAAGGGAACCGACACATATGTATTTTTGCTACTAAGGATAAAAGGATGGGATCTATATCTACGTAATAGATAAATGGATCTTGTCTACATCATGTCATCATTCTTATTGCATTACTCCGTTTTTCCATGAACTTAATACACTAGATGTGTGCTGGACAACGGTCGGTGTGTGGAGTAATAGTAGTAGATGCAGGCAGGAGTCCGTCTACTAATCTTGGACGTGATGCCTATGCAATGATCATTGCCTGGATATCATCATAATTATTTGAGGTTCTATCAATTTCCCAACAGTAATTTGTTTACCCACCGTTTGCTATCTTTCTCGAGAGAAGCCACTAGTGAAACCTACGGCCCCGGGTCTTCTTTCTCATATATTTGCTTGCGATCTACTTTTCCTTTGCATTTTTATTCAGATCTATTAAATCAAAAATACAAAAATACTTTGCTGCACTTTATTTTATTTACGATCTATTATTTCAATCTACTACAAATTTCTGGCATCGTTACCTGAAAGGGATTGACAATCCCTTTAACACGCCGGGTTGCGAGGTGTTGTTATTTGTGTGCAGGTGTTGTTTACATTGTGTTGCTTGGTTCTCCTATAGGTTTGATAACCTTGGTTTCATCACTGAGGGAAATACCTACCTTCGCTATGCTACATCATCCCTTCCTCTTTGGGGAAATACCGACATAGTCCTGGCAGACAGGAGCTTTCTGGCGCTATAGTCAAGGAGCAATCAAAAGGAATTTCTGGCACCGTCGCCGGGAGGATCTTCAACATAACCAGGTTCCTAATCACAAATCTCATCTCCTCGCAATTTACATTATTTGCCATCTGCCTCTTGTTTTCCTCTCCCCCACTTCACAAAAAATTGCTGCTTTATTCGCCCCTCCTTTTCCGTTCGCCATTTTCTTGCCAAATCTGTTTTTGCGTGCATCCTTGTTTGCCGTTATGGATAGTTCTTCCTCTATTTCTTGCACTCCTGAGGACGAGGTCCCCAACTTTAAACAAAGGGGAGGAGAAAACTTAAAAGATGCTTGGTGTAGAATTTGCAATGCTCATAATAGATCTATCCGTAAGCAATCTACCGGTGTGCTTCTGCATTGTTTTATGTTGGCATCACCACTTGGTATAGATTCGTCCTTGATACGATTACTGGTGGAAATTTCTTAATGAGTCCTCCTTTTTACGCTCTTAATGCTATGGGAAATTTAGTGGGCTCACCACCTCTTATGGTTAATAAAGCAATTTTGACTCTTGAGCATGTCATGGAAAGACTAGATGCTATCGAAAAGAAAATGCTCACCGAAGATCATATGGAATTTATACATAAAAAGGTGCATAATTTTGCTACTAATCTTGGGTCAAAAGTGGGCGATATTTTTAAGTTGTTAAAAGAGAGGGGTACCTTAATCCATGAAAGAATAGAAGAAAGTTCGTCTCGGATCGATAAATTGGAAGAAATCATTAGTAATCTAAGCACGGCTTTCACTGCCACTAAAATTACTGAGGAAACTCCCGTAAAGAGTGGGAGATCTAGGAACAAGCGTGCATCTTCTAGTAATAATGATAAGGGTGACCTTAAGATGATTAGCATCCATCTGGATTTTGTCGAAGTGATAAGAGATCCTTTTTGTAAGAATGAAATATTTAAATTTACTCCAAGGAGTATTGCTATTGAAGGTCTTTATGCTAAATCTTTGAAGGATTCTAAGTGTTTGATCGAAGAGTTGGACAAAGATGACAAAACTTAGATCCTTGCTTTATGCCTAGCCAAGGGCGTAAAATTGTAGCGCTTGTTGGGAGGCAACCCAATGAATAAATTTATTTTTGCTTTTTCCTTCCTGTTCTTGAGTGTTAGCACAATTATGCTACTATTATGATTGTGTTTTTTATGTTTTAATTAGTGTTTGTGCCAAGTAAAGCCTTTAGGATCTTCTTGGGTAATAGTTGTTTGATCTTGCTGAAAAAACAGAAACTTTTATGTTCACGAGATTAATTTTTATTTTTTTTACCAGAGAGCGATAAAATACCCATTCCACTTGTAGTAGATAAATATACAGATTGCTCAGGTCGTCCTAATTTTTCAGAATTTTTGGAGTTACAAAAGTATTCGAAATAGTCAGATTGCTACAGACTGTTCTGTTTTGACAGATTCTGTTTTCTTTGTGTTGTATGCTTATTTTGATGGATCAAGCCTCTAGACACTTGTGGGAGTAGTTGCTATCAGCTTTTTTGAGTTTTTTCACTTTTATTTTGAGTCACTAAAAATTTCAGAGAAAATGAAAGAAATGATGAAGAGATGGTTAGGGGGTTCTTCAAGCCGGAAGCCAAGTGAGAATCAAAACGAGGAGAAGAAGAAGCCCAAGTATAATATTTTGTATGCGGTGGAGGTTCAGCCATGTGAATGGCTTGCGTTCTTGAGAGTAACCGGAATTTATGATAATTTTTATTATTTGGCAGAGAATGCAGGCATCACCGGCTTCCTCCAAGATAAGTGTGAACAATATCTTTTGCTCACAAACACTTTCATGCAGAATTTTTATTTCTATTCTAGGAAGTCACCACCCACGGTAGAATTTTATTTATATGATGAGCATAAGGAGATGACGCTTTATGACTTTTGTGAAGTTTGCAAGCTAACTTATGAGGGCGTCATCAGTGACTCACGTCCTAGAGACGTGGAAGATTTTATTTATGAAACTACTGTAGGGGAAGAGAGGGGGGTGTCAGAATCGAGAGTGGCTAGCTTACATTTCCCTGTTTTACACTATTATTCATTATTTGCGGGGAGATGTCTGATTGGTCGTGGGAAGAGTGGAGGCCTTAGTGCCCCTGATCTTGCTATTTAGTGCCATGCTTTATATTCCGATAGAACTTTTAGTTTGGGCGCTATTGTTGCTATGAAAGTCTTCAAGCTTCATATTCCTCGCATGAATATCAAGTCTTCACGGACATACCAATTTCTTCACTTTCAAAGTCTTCATGAAAGTCTTCAGAAATATCAAAATCTTCAGTCGAAGATATTTATTTTTAGGGGTCGACTTTTCCTGTAAATATCAAACTCCTCATAGACTTATAGACCTGTGTACACTAACAAACGCATTAGTCCCTTAACCTATAAGTCTTCAGTACACCAAAATCACTAAGGTGCACTAGATGCACTTACAATCTCCCCCTTTTTGGTGATTGATGACAATATAGGTTAAGTTTTCAACGGGGATAAACATATGAAGTGTAACTACTGATATTGAGGAATTTGATTGCAAGATATAGAAGAACTCCCCCTGAAGATGTGCATAGTGAGGAATTTGCTTTTGAAGCAATGCACACTTGAAGAGTTGAATCATGGAGATCTCCCCCTATATCTTGTAATTCATACACGCATTTAACATATAATATGAATAATTTGAAATGCATGATGAAATATGGTGCCTGATGAAATTCAGCATGCATGCAATAATATTAACAAGGAACAAGCATGCAAAATAGTGCATCAAAAGTATCAGAGCACAGTGCATCAAAAGTATCAGAGCACCATCGGGTTCAAGATTACAACTCGATCCAATAAAGTTTTAGAAGAACGAGAGTTGTAACTTAGCAAAAAAACGCCCATATAGTAGACCCGCTTGAAGACTAACTCATATTTCTCCCCCTTTGTCATCGAATGACCAAAAGGATCGAAAATGAGGACTAACGCCCCTGAAGATAATCATGTTGATGAAGGAGCGCCAGCGTTGTTGGGGTCGTTTGTTGATGTAGGGCCTGCCGCAGTGTCGTCCAAATCTTCATGTTCATCAGTGTCGCGCGATGAAGAATATGAGCTTGCCACCAGAGAAGGAACCTCGACCTTCTTGAATTTCTTCGGTGGAGGTGCAGACCAGTCAAAATCTTCTTTGAGACCCATGTTCTTGAGATCTTCTTCACCATACAGATGTGACAGGATTGCCCAGGTGCGACCGAAGACTTGATGGAGGTAGTAGTGGTTTTTCTTCACTGCATTGTGTGTGGCAGTCATGTTGTGAAGAAGTGAACCAAACTGACGCTTAACCCATTTGTGATTTCGATCCACCTTCTGATGAAGACTAAGCAGAAGTTCATGGTCAGTCATCACGCGCGGAGCAGTGGAGTGAGGAGTGGACTTGGGTGCATTGACAGAGTCATGTGTTGCAGAGTCATCATTGGTGGAATAAGATGCAGCTTTGCAAAACTGACCATCCAATGAACGAATGCCTTCATCTATTACAGCTGGTGCCTTGCCCTTTCCATCAACTGAGGAATATGTCTGCTTGAGGACTTCAATTGGGGGAAAGTAGCTGAGGTGATTCTGGAAATCAGCTTTGTAGTTGAGTGAAGACCTTGTCCTGAGGAATCTCATAATCCAAGGTGCATAAGGCTTCAGCTCGAACGGAGATAGTGCAACATTGGCCATAGTCCTCATGAAAAAATCGTGATAATTGACAGGAATGCCATGAACAATGTTGAATACCAGATTCTTCATGATGCCAACAGTTTCCTCATCAGATGAGTCATGGCCTTTGATGAGACTGATTGTCCTCGTAAGAATACGATAGACAGTTCTGGGCACATACAGCAATTCCTTCACGAGGAATTTGGTTCTTGGTGCTTGAGCTGGCTTCAAAGGTTTCATCAGCACCTGCATGTAATGATGTGTGAGCTCAGGTTCACTGTAGATGCATCGAGCTTATTCAAGGGGACGACTGAGTGGTAGAGCACGGAGCAATTCAGAGGCTAGTGCAGTGTAGTGAGTGTTTTTAGACATCCAGTCCAGCACCCATGAATTCACATCTTCAGCATCTCCGGTGATGTGCAGCGTTGCATAGAATTGAAGAATCAGTTCTTCATTCCAATCGCAGATGTCAGAGCAAAAGTTTAGCAGTCCAGCATCATGAAGAACACTGAGGACTGGTGTGAAGCACAGCAGATATTCCATATCCACGTGAGGAATATGCTCATGGTAGAAGATCTTCTCCTTGTTGAACAGCACTGAGGAATAGAAATTGGCTTGACTAGCAGTCCAGAAACGCCTCTTCCTGATGCGACCAGAGTCATATGGGTTGTAATCTTCGAAGAATACGTGCTCACCGAAGAAATCATCAGCCTTGAACTTTCCCTTGCATGAGAATGGATCCTTTGGCTTCGGCAAAGGAGTGTCAGTGAGTTGCATCACGACCTCAGGAATCTCAATCGTAGGTTCTTCAAGCTGAGGAATTTCTGGTTCCTCCTCAGTGGCAGTCTGCGTCATTGGTTGTTCAGCAGCAACAGTTTCTTCAGCGCTAGTGGCTGGAATTTCCTCATGTACAGATGCAGTGGGATGAGTTTCTTCAGAGCCCATGTGAACAGTTTGTGTGGGGGACTGAGGAATTTGCTGTAGAGGGGTGAACATTGGAGAGTTTGGATGCTGACTTTCCCAGAATTCATCACTGATTACGGGTGTGGAGCAGCCAATGTCCACATCTTCATCTTCCAGTTCTTCAACGCCAGCCTCTTCAGCTATGAACTGAGGCATAAGCGAGGAGATGATAGGTGTTGAAGGGATCGCATCCACTTCAATTTCTTCATCCAACGGTTCAGACGAAGTAGCAGAAGGAGTTTCTTCATCAGATCCGCTGGGGATCACATATTCTTCATCAAAAGGAACAAGGTCCTTTGATGGCTTGGTTGAGATGGGAACAACATCAATCGGATTTGCAAATGAACTTGTCATAGGCTTCATTTTCTTCGGAGCTGAAGAATCTGAAGCAACTGATTCTTTACTTTTCTTCACTACAGCATGCTCTGCAGCCTTGGTCTTCTTCACATCTGATGCAGATGGAAGGATTGGAGTCGAAGTTGGTGCAGGAGCAGCTGAGGAATCTGGTTGATTTTCTTCAGGCACAACTGATGCAGTTGCCCTGAGTTCTTCACTTTCTTCAGGCACACCACTAGTGGGTGCCCTGGCAATTTCTTCAGTGGCTGGAATGCAGTCATCAGCCTTGGAACTCACATTATCTTCAGCAGCCTGATTGTCATCAGCGGTGCTGGCATTTTCTTCAGTAGGCTGAGCAGATGCTTCAGCCTGAGGAATTTCCTGTTGTGTTGGGGCTGCAACATTGGAAGTGAAGTTATCCGCAAGTTTCACAAAACAAACCTTGGCTCCAAGCCAATCAGCGCGATATGCATCAAAGTCATCACTGAGTTTCTTAATCTCAGTCTGAATAGTGACAAGTTCTTCAGTTGTCATAGAGACAACGGTTTTCTTCAGATAGCGCTCTTTCTTGTACTGCGCTTTCTTCATCTGCCTGGCCTTCTCGAATTTCCACTTTTCTTCTTGAATGAAGTGGGTCAGCATGTGACTTTGGCCATGAGTCAGCTTGAAGTCAGGCAAGGGAGTGTTGGGGTCCTTGTGCCAATCATCAATGTAGTCGAGGATCAGCTTGGGATCCAAAAGCAGTGACACCTCTAATCCTTTTGCTCTAGCGGCCCTGACTTGCCTGTCTCTGATGATTTCTGCAAGTTCATCATCATCAGCTTCGTCTTCATCAGACGGCACTTGGAAAGCGACTTGCTTCTTTTGAGGACTTGGGCAAGGACCACGTCCAGTAGTGGCCTTTGTCTTCAGGAGTGAGGGGCCAGCTGAGGAACTTGGTGAAGCTGAGGAACTAGCTGAGACACCTGAGGCAATGGAAATGCCGGTAGTCCTTTGGCACGAGGCGAGATGCACAGGTGCTGAGGATTTAGTCGGAACAGCTGAAGGCTTTGGCGGAGGAGCTGAGGACTTTGGAGGAACAGGAGCAACATGAGGAATTTGCCGTGAGGGTTTGAGGATTCTGGCCGTGAGGGCATTGCTAAGGAACTTGGCCTTGAGGGAATTGTTGGTGAAGCACTTGGCTTGCGCGCAGGCTTCTTTGACATAGACTTCTTTGGCTTGACAGCAAAGGCCTTAACAGAGGCAGCAGCAGCAGCAGAGTCTTCATTAAATTTCCTCACTGCTTCTTTGGCTTGCTTAGCCAGCTTGGCTTGGCGCTTGGCCCATTCATTAGGATAGTCCACACCGCGCTTGAGGCTGGTGGGATCAGTGATTTGGCCAGGTGCCAATGGAGCTCTTGGGCATGGAGGATTGAGTGCGAATTTCTTCATGTACTTAGGAGTGACATATCTGTACTCCCTCCATTCTCTTGCCCATCTCCTCTCTATCTTCTGAATGCGCACTTTGCGCTCATTCTTGGTTTCTTCAGTAGGTGTGCAGTACCCAGAATATATGTCATCAGGGATCTCAAACGCTGTATTTACCTCAGGCCTCTTTCCTCCCTTCTGTGGCTTCTTACCGTCAGCCATTTTCTTCAGTTGAGGAAATTGAACAATTGAATTCTCTGAAGAAGTATGCAACTTTTCTTCGAGGAACGCTGCAAATGAGTTAAGTTGATGAGAACCAAGTGATTCAGCAGCTGACATGTATACCTGTGAACAGAGTATAGTTGCGAGGAATTTGGAGAGGTCATATGCGTTCTCAGAAGGTTTTGAAAAAAGAACAAGTTTGAGGAATTTGACCAGATGAGTCTTGAAGAATTTCACTAAGCATTCTTTGTCTTAGGTTCCAGAGATGTGTAGATTAAAAATCCACACATTTGAGGAATCTTGAAGAAAAAACATGGCTTAGAGAAACGAGTCAAGAACAGATGACTTGTGAGGTGTTTAGTGTGTGAATCTATGAAGAAAAACACCTTTGAAGATTTTGAAGATAATCATTTGAATCAACGAGGGTAGTAAAAGTAACTTTTAATTACCCTGGACGAAGAACATGACGAACTGGAGTGAGGAGATGTGAAGTTCGTCTGTGCAGATCTTGCACGCCCTAACTTGGCGGAGGAAGATAGCTACGGCGACGACGGAGTGAAGATTTCCGCGGTTGGCGCGAGTACGTCGGTGACGAGGTCGAGGCAGTGAAGCTCTTCCTCACCGGCGGTGATGAAGTAGTGGCGGCGCTAGGGTTTGAGAAGCTCGAGCTGGAGAGAGAGGTCGAGCGGAGTAAAAGAAGTGAGGAAGGGAAGGAGGAGTATTTATAGCCACGGTGAAAAACTGTTCGCCCGAAGAAATTGGACGAACGTGCCCCTGACCCTTCTCATTCGCATGACATGTGTCACCCACGTAGTGAGAGGTGGAGATCGTGTTAGATCGTGGTTGAGTGGATAAGTGTATCATGGGATGCGGAATGGTTTGAGCGGCAAAGCCGAAAATTTCGATAAGATAGGTTTTAAAGTTCCGTTCGCAATTTCTTCAGCTGACAAGGACACAGTGAAGATTTTGAACGAGTTTCAAATAGAACGCACATGAAGAATTTGTGAACAGATTGGGTTGAGTATAGCATAGAGGGGAAGGGTTCGATCACATTCACTTAGCAGAGAACCAACTTGAAGAAATAGCAATAAGTGAATAACGACGGAACCAGTGAAGACTATGCAAAGTTGAAGAATATGAATAATTTGAGGAATTTCAACTTTTGGTGGTGGCGTGACCCACCGTATAAGAATGATGATTTCAGACACCGCGTACAATTATCGTAGGGTTCTGAGAATCAAATTCTTCATTAATTTCTTCACACTAAGAGTGTTATTCTTCATTGATTGAAGAAAAACGTTTCTTCATGTGTTGCACATCTAAGTCATCAATTTTGCATAAGTGTTAGGATGAGTGTCCTTTTCAAAGAACATTCGAAGATTCTAGGATATTTAGCTCACACCGCAACTTGCTAAATCTCTTCTCATCCAAGGGCTTTGTGAAGATATTGGCTAGCTGTTCTTCAGTCTTCACATGCTCAATAGAAATGACGCCCTTCAACACATGATCATGAAGAAAATGATGACGAATCTGAATGTGCTTTGTCTTCGAGTGCTGAACTGGGTTGTGAGCAATCTTGATGGCACTCTCATTGTCACAGAAGAGAGGCACATTCTTCATGTTGATGCCGTAGTCCTTGAGAGTTTGCTTCATCCATAGCAATTGGGCACAGCAAGAACCAGCGGCAATGTACTCAGCTTCAGCAGTAGATAGTGATACGCAGTTCTGTTTCTTCGAGGACCAACAGACCAAAGATCGTCCGAGGAAATGACATGTACTAGATGTTGACTTGTGGTCCACACGATCACCAGCATAGTCAGAGTCAGAATATCCAATGAGATCAAAAGCCGAGCCCTTGGGGTACCTGTCGGTGGGAACAACACCTATGGGATCACAAGAATCCCTACTGTGGTTAGCGGGGCGCGGGGTCGTGAGTAGAGCGGATCAAACAGATAGCACACGGTTCGTTTATCCAGGTTCGGGCCGCGAGGATGCGTAAAACCCTACTCCTGCTTTGGTGGATTGTATATCTGTGTTCTTGAGCTAGCTATGGGGCGTGAGGAGCTCCAAAAAGCCGAATCCTTCCTCTGGTCGCCTCGGGCCTCCTTTTATAGAAAAAGGGGTTGCCACAGTGGCACACAGGAGGTGGAAAGGGTACAGTGATGCGAGGTTATCCCTCGCATTACATGACAAGGCGCATTTAATGCGTCTTGCTTAGGTGTCCTTGCTTTATCGGGGACGGGGGAGAAACTTGTCTCGTCTGTCGCCGCTCCTTCTTGTGTCGACACGCGCCTTGGCCAGCGACGCCTGCGATGCCATGTAGGTAGGCAGGCAGCTGAGGTGGCGTAGTGGTGGGTCTTCACGAAGATCTGCATGCCGCCACGCAGGTGCCTGCCCAGCTGGTTGGGTCGGCAGCTGCATGCATGCGGTGGTGGAGGTTTAGTCGGCGTGGGCCTGATGGTGGCCCTGCGGGTGTCCTCAGTAAGGGCCTTGTCGGGGCCCCGGCAAGGGTCTTGCCGAGGCGCCTGCTGTCATCCCCGGCAAGGCGCTTGCCGGGGGCCTTGTGGTCTTCCTCGGCTGGGATCCCGCCAAGGGTTGTCGTCTCCTTGGTGCGTATCTGATCTTGAATGTCTTCACAAAGATCTGCATGCCGCCACGGGGATGTCTCCCGAATCCTTGCCCTTTGGGGGCAGTGGACTCAAGGGTGATTTGCTCCGTAGGCGCGGGATGAGTCGCCGCGGCAAGGGTCTTGCCGGGGCTGCTAGAGCTGTCTCCCGGCAAGGATCTTGCATGGGGAGTCCGCTTTGTCCCCTTTGCTCTTCATGGTCTTGGCCTTGGCGTTGTTCTAGTTCTCTTGAGCTTCGGTCTTACCCTGGCTCACCTCCCTTGCCTTGCTTGGTGTGGTGGTATCCGCGGCTCAGACTGCCCGTGCACAGTTATAGGGGTACAAAAAGTGTACCCCTCTTTTTGTACACCGACAGGAGCCCCCGGGCCTGGGCCACACATAAGCGCAACGCGTTGTTGGGCTAGGCCCAAAAACGATGTGCGGGCGGCGGGGCGGTTTTTACCGCGGTAAGATTCTTCGCGCGTTGCGCTTCCCACAATTCCCGTGCGTGGCGCAGCGTGGGGAGGTGCGTGTGACGTGGGCAGCATGCGTGGGGTTGGTTCCCGCGGGCATGCGTCACACCACAATTAATGTGAAAGGAGGCGGCCCGTGTTTTCCCCCATAAAGAAGGAATAACCGCGGGCGCGCTGCTCACTTTCTCCTCTTTCCTCGTTCCTTTTCTAATCTTAGAGCCGCCGTTTCCTCTCTTCTTTCCTTCCTAAGCTTCCGCTGTCGCCCGCCGTCGTTGCTTCGCCATTCCCCTTCCTCAGCCCTCTAAACTTCTTGGCCGCCATGGCGCCCAAATCCGTCAAGGGCAAGGGGGTGGCTAAGGGCGCTGGGACTGTGGAGTCGCCGGAGAGCGCGCTGTCGGGGGACCGGACGAAGTCCGCCTTTTTCTTCCCCTCGACGGTTGATGTTCATGAGCTCCGGGCCTCCTTCAGCCCCTATGGGGAGCGAAGACGGGGGGAGAGAATTCGGGACACCCGGCGACTCGCGTCATTCCTGCTGCTTGCGCCGATCCTGCTCCAAATCGGTATCCCTTTTTCGTCAATTATCTTTCTTGCGGGTTATTCCCCCCTTTCTCCGATTTCTTCTGCGACATTATGCACACCTTCGGCTTTCGCCTCTTGGATTTTACTCCGAATGCGGTGGCGTGCATGGCTTTCTTCGCGCATCTTTGCGAAGGCTTTGCCGGGGTGCAGCCCAACACGGCGCTCTTCCGCCATTATTTATTCCCTCGGATCCAGCCGGGAGGTGCCGTCTCTGGTTGCGTCACCTGGATCCCAATATCCTAGGGGGCGTACCCGGACGGTGACGTGAAGGAGAGGTGGGAGGAATGGCGTGGTCGGTGGTGCTGGATTGAGGATGAAGACCCGCCGGAATTCTGCAAGGTCCGCCGAGTGCCACCGGTCCGTGGCAGCGATTGGAGCGATGTCGATGCCGCCGACGGGGGGCTCACTGTTTCTACTATTAGGATTCTCCGGCTCACCCGGGCCGGACTCACCCTTGAGATGATCGGGGCGGACTTCATTCGCCGCCGGATCGCCCCGTTGCACAACAAGGGGAGGTGAGCTTGGCTCTTTACGAATCCGGCTGGCATTATGCGACTCCGCCCCGGCCTCGATCACAACTTCACAGTGATGGCGCATGCCCACTTCTTCCAGTGGCTTTTCCAGCTTGATGTGGGTTGTGATGGCGAGGTCGAACGGACCGGCAAGGCCGCGAGGGCTGCCGCAAAGGTTGGCAAGGCCCTCAAGGGGCCGTTTTTCAAGCTGCCAGCGAGGGTGGTCCCGTTGTGCAACAATTCACGTCGGTCCGAGATCATTGCCATGATGCCAGACTGTAATGCGCACGGCCCTGTCCCGAGCTGGAAGGAGCCAAAGGACGCGGATGTGCAGCAATTCTTTGACACCCTGATTGAGGTACATGTCAATGCTAACGTCGAGCGGTGGCTTGTCATGGACACCACCCAGGCAGAGCTGGACTACATCGCCACTAGGGTGAGGGAGGCGCAGCTCGCCATGGAGGCCGGCAGTGCCGGCGGCATGGAGGACAAGGCCGCAACGGCTGCGGAGGAAGAGCAGCTCACCCGGTGGGCGGCGGCCACCGAGGAGGTCAGCCGCGCCGACACTGGAGCTTCGCTTGTCGAAGACGCGACCGACGAGTCGTCGTCGGAGGAGGACGTGGCGGCGGGCTCGACGCCAACCAGGGGAGAGGGCGAGTCCTGCGGCGCGCTGGCTCCGGCGAGCCGGTCCGGCCCGGCAGGGCTACGTGGCCTCAATTGACCCTGGAGGGGTCTGGGCATCACACGAGGGCCACGTCAGCCAAGAGGCTGACGAAGGCCGCTGAGAAGAAGACAACAACCCCTTCCTCATCTGGGCGCGCACAAACCCCGCCGTCTTCGCCTCCTCCGTCAGATGTCGACTCGGATGTTGACGCGGAGGTCGCTTTTGATCTCGAGCCTCTCAGCCCGAAGAGGAAAAGGAAAGTGGTGGAGGAAGAGGAGATGGGTGACAAGTAAGTACTCCGTCCCTTACTGCCATTTCCATTCCGCTGAATTAAGTCACTTATCTTGATCCATTTTTGCTTTCGCAGGGATGCAGAGACGTTGGCCCAGAGGGTGAAGAGGGCCAAGGCCTTGGCGGGCGGCCAGCCCCCGGCCAGTGCTTCAAAGTCGCCACTAGTGGTGCTAAGCAGCCCGGGCAGCAGCCCCCAGCACAAGCCCATCGTAAGTTCGTCACCCTCCTCTTATCGACATGTGGTAGGCGTTCGATGCTATGGTGTTGACCTTGTCGGGTTTGCAGGAGGGGAGCGGCAGCAGGAGGAGCCGCAGAGGGCTACCCCCAACACACCACCCCCATCGACTACGCCGCCGCGAGGGGCGTCCCCGGCAAGGGCATCAAGCACGGAGCCCACACCCATGGAGGAAGAGGGGAACTTGGGCGCTGGTGACTCTGCCACGGCGCCGAATGCTGGCGGGGAGGGGACTTCTGCTTCACAGCCTGGCACTGGTGAGTCGCCTGTCCTCCGTCTCTGTTTTTCCCTTATTCTTTTTATTGGCTTCAATGCTCCCATTACTACCCAGGACCTCCTTCAATAGGTATGGAGGACGTGGATACTGTTGTTGGGAACATTGCTGAGGAGGCCGCGGCGGAGGCCGACAGGATTGCCGCCGAGGAGGCCGCTAGGGATGCTAACGAGTTCGCCGCTGATGAGGCCGCCAAGGATGCTGCCGAGGACACCGCTGCGGGGGGGGGGGGGGGGGCAAGGCGACCGGCGAGGCTTCTGCCGAGGGCGCCAACGGTGGGCCTGTCGGGGAAGCCGGCAAGGCCACTGCCGAGGAAGAGGTGGTTGATGATCAGCCTCCCTCCTCCTCAACCTCGGGCCCTGGCAGATATCTGAAGGTGGACGACAATCTTTTTGTCCATCTCCCAGTGGCGTCAAGTTCCCGAGCGCCCACCGAAGGGGAAGTCTTTGACGGCGAGGTGCTTGCCGCCACCGGGCTCGAGGTTGTTGATGAGCCGGGCGTTAGCGGTGATGGTTCTCCAGAAGAGCAGCTTTTCCGCGCTATGGGGGCCAACTTCCGAAAACTCCAGGTGCTCTACCGTGTCCGTCTGGACAAGGTTAAGTCCAGGACAGCAACGGTGGACCAGGCGGAGGTGGATTTCAAGGCGCGCGTTGCTAAGATGCAGACCTGGTTCCACTAGACTCGCGAGGAGCAGAGGGCCTTTCAGGAGGAATTGGCCAAGCGCAATGTCGAGCTCACCATGAAGATGGCTGACATCGAGAAGGCCCAGGAAAAGGCAGCGAACTTGGCTGCCGCAGCCGAGGCAGTCCGGAACCAGCATCAAGCCGCACTGGGTTCCCAGGAAGAGGACCTCACCGTGCGTGAGGCGAAGCTTGCCGCAGCGCTCCGTGGCAAGGATGAGGAGCTCGAGGCCCTTGTCGCGCGGCGGACTCGTGAGCTGGAGCAGAGGCACAAGGAGGCACTCGATGCCCAGGCTCTGGCCCATGCCGGCAAAGTAAGGGAGTTGGAGGTGGAGCGGGACGAGCTGAAGGAGCAGGTCCTCAAGCTATCCAACGAGAAGAGCACGCTCAACAGCGCCTTGGTGGAGGCGCAAGGAGCGGTCATCAGCAGGACTGGGGAGCTCTCCGAAGCGCAAAACTCCGTCAGAGATCTCAAGCTGAAGCTGGAGGATCTCTAGAAGATGTTGTCAGAGAGCAGGGCTCGGGAGGAGACCTTGACCAGGAGTCTGGAGGAGGAGAAGCAGCTGTGGGCAAACGAGGCCGTCTCCCACCAGGAATATGTGGCGGGCGAGAACAGATGGATCAGCCGTCTGGAGGACGTCGCCGGCAGGGTCACCTCGCAGTTGGCCACCATGGGGATGCCAAACGTGAGGTACGCCCCTGAGTGCAGCGGGACCATCAACACCAAGCTAACCCAGTTCTTCGAGGGCGTCCTTGGAGCCTTGGCTTATCTTCACTCCAACCGAGCGGCCACGTTGGCCGGGGAAGCCCGACGACTTTGCCGGGGGGTCATGACCAAGGTCCTCACCAAGATGGCATACTGGAATCCCGACCTCGACTTCGATGCCGCGATGGATAGCTTGCCGGATGGTACTGACCTCACGGTGCTCAAGGAGCACATCAAGCCCGTCATCAGCAGCATCGACGAAATCAAGAGGGTGGAAGGCCAGCGCCGAAATTAGGCATCCCGTTCTTCACCGCCGCTGCAGGTGCACGACCAAGACAAATTTCATCTTTAGTTAGAACCGCAGCAATGATATGATGTAATATAACTTTGCGGTACTTTTAATTTCATGCACGTTATTTCCCCGTTCAATTCCTCTTTGTATGCGCGCCCTACGTCGATTGGGTAGGCTCGCCGGCGCGGAAGCCCCTAGCGGCGTTTTGGGGACGGATCCCCATGGGCTTGCTGGGTACGCGTGCTGCCGGACGAGCCACCTTTCCGTTCTGAACGCGGCCGCTCGAACTGTCGAGCTTGACTCGAGTCAGAATCGAGAGCGTTGTTGATCGCCGAAGGCTACTCTGCCATTCTCGACGCAACCGCTTGAGCTGTTGAGCGGACTCGAAACAGGGCTACGGCGTTGCCGATCGTGGGAGAGCCCCCTGGTGTGCAGGTTTCTCATACAAAGGCATGACATCTCCGGGGGGAATAACCTCATATAAGAAGGATAGAACAAATAAGGGTTCAGTGCAACTTAGCTTCTGTTTGCAATCGCTCGAGTGCCGATCTTCTGGCCTCCTTTCTTCTCCAAGGGTGACGAAGATGAAGGAGTGCCGGGCTAATTGCTAAAGCCGATTCTCACAACTGCGTCCCCTACCTGGCGCGCCAAAGATGTCGGTGGGAACGACACCTATGGGATCACAAGAATCCCTACTGTGGTTAGCGGGGCGCGGGGTCGTGAGAAGAGCGGATCAAACAGATAGCACACGGTTCGTTTATCCAGGTTCGGGCCGCGAGGATGCGTAAAACCCTACTCCTGCTTTGGTGGATTGTATATCTGTGTTCTTGAGCTAGCTATGGGGCGTGAGGAGCTCCAAAAAGCCGAATCCTTCCTCTGGTCGCCTCGGGCCTCCTTTTGTAGAAAAAGGGGTTTCCACAGTGGCACACAGGAGGTGGAAAGGGTACAGTGATGCGAGGTTATCCCTCACATTACATGAGAAGGCGCATTTAATGAGTCTTGCTTAGGTGTCCTTGCTTTATCGGGGACGGGGGAGAAACTTGTCTCGTCCGTCGCTGCTCCTTCTTGTGTCTACACGCGCCTTGGCCAGCGACGCCTGCGATGCCATGTAGGTAGGCAGGCAACTGAGGTGGCGTAGTGGTGGGTCTTCATGAAGATCTGCATGCCGCCACGCAGGTGCCTGCCCAGCTGGTTGGGTCGGCAGCTGCATGCATGCGGTGGTGGAGGTTTAGTCGGCGTGGGCCTGATGGTGGCCCTGCGGGTGTGCTCAGTAAGGGCCTTGCCGGGGCCCCGGCAAGGGTGTCCTCAGTAAGGGCCTTGCCGAGGCGCCTGCTGTCATCCCTGGCAAGGCGCTTGCCGGGGGCCTTGTGGTCTTCCTCGGCTGGGATCCCGCCAAGGGTTGTTGTCTCCTTGGTGCGTATCTGATCTTGAATGTCTTCACAAAGATCTACATGCCGCCACGGGGATGTCTCCCGAATCCTTTCCCTTTGGAGGCAGTGGACTCAAGGGTGATTTGCTCCGTAGGCGTGGGACGAGTCGCCGCGGCAAGGGCCTTGCCGAGGCTGCTAGAACTGTCTCTCGGCAAGGATCTTGCCGGGGGAGTCCGCTTTGTCCCCTTTGCTCTTCGTGGTCTTGGCCTTGGCGTTGTTCTAGTTCTCTTGAGCTTCGGTCTTACCCTGGCTCACCTCCCTTGCCTTGCTTGGTGTGGTGGTATCCGCGGCTCAGACTGCCCGTGCACAGTTATAGGGGTACAAAAAGTGTACCCCTCTTTTTGTACACCGACAGTACCATAATCCAAGTGTTGGTGTGTGAGCTAGATATCGAAGAATATGCTTCACAGCCTTATGGTGTGATTCCTTCGGTGTAGCTTGAAATCGGGCACACATGCAAACACTAAGCATTATATCTGGCCTAGATGCACATAAGTACAATAAGGAACCTATCATGGAGCGGTATACCTTATGATCGAAGTCAATACCATTTTCATCAGCGCACAGATGGCCATTTGTGGGCATAGGAATTTTGACGCCTTTGCAATCTTGCATGCCGAATATCCTCAGTAAATCCTTGAGGTATTTCTCCTGAGATATGAATATGCCATTGCGTTGTTGACGAATTTGAAGACCTAAGAAGAATTTCAACTCTCCCATCCTAGACATTTGATATTCTTCACTCATCATATAGGCAAATTCATCACTATAACGTTGGTTAGTACAGCCAAAGATAATATCATCAACATATATTTGGCACACAAACAATTCACCATCATAAGATTTAGTGAAAAGAGTAGGGTCGAGTGAACCGGGTTTGAAGCCTTTCTTCATGAAGAGTTCCTTCAAGGTATCATACCAAGCCCGTGGGGCCTGCTTGAGGCCATAGAGGGCCTTGTTGAGTCTGAAGACTTTGTCAGGATTCTTTGGATCTTCAAAACCTGGGGGTTGAGGAACATATACTTCTTCCTCAAGCTTACCATTGAGGAATGCACTTTCACATCCATTTGATATAAAGTGATATCATGATGGTTAGCATAAGCAAGTAATATGCGAATAGCCTCATGTCTAGCAACAGGTGCAAAAGTTTCATCGAAATCAATTCCTTCAACCTGTGTGTAGCCTTGAGCTACAAGCCATGCCTTATTCCTCACCACAAGGCCATTTTCATCTTGCTTGTTGCGGTACATCCACTTTGTGCCGATGATATTGTGCTTGCGAGGATCTGGACATTTGACCAGTTCCCAGACATTGTTGAGCTCGAACTGATGTAATTCTTCTTGCATGGCCTGAATCCACTCAGGCTCCAGAAATGCTTCATCTACCTTAGTGGGCTTTGTAATAGAGACAAAAGCATAGTGCCCACAAAAGTTAGACAAATGTGAAGCTATTGAGCGTGTGAGAGGACCTGGCGCTTTGATGTCATTGATGCTCTTTTCAACTTGCACTTCTTTTGCAATGCGAGGATGAGATGGTTGTCGTTGAAGAATTTGATCAGCATTTTCTTGAGCACCATTTTCTTCAGCATTTTCTTCAGGTGCATTAGCCCGACGTTCTTCATGTTCTGGAATGAATTCTTCAGCAGATTCTTCAGTAGGAATGACATCCTCAGTAGCCTTGAACTTGATAGTTTCCTCAGGTGCTGGTTCATCTATCACAGTAGGTAGGTGCTCTCTTTGTGAGCCATTAGTTTCATCGAACCGCACATCTACAGTTTCAACAACTTTGTGAAGAACGTTGTTGAAGACTCTGTAGGTGTGCGAGTCCTTTCCGTAACCAAGCATAAAACCTTCATGTGCTTTCGGTGCAAATTTTGAGTTGTGATGAGGATCTGTAATCCAACATTTAGCACCGAGGACATTGAAATAACTTACATTGGGTTTCTTATCAGTGAGGAGTTCATAGGCAGTCTTTTTGAAGAATTTGTGAAGATATACTCTGTTGATGATGTGGCACGTAGTATCAATTGCCTCAGTCTAGAAACGACGAGGCGTTTTGTATTCATCAAGCATAGTGCGAGCCATCTCAGCAAGAGTCCTGTTCTTGCGCTCCACGACGCCATTCTGCTGAGGAGTGTAAGGAGCAGATAACTCATGAGTAATACCAAGTTCATCAAGATAGTCATCGAGACCAGAATTCTTGAACTCAGTGCCATTGTCACTTCTGATGTGCTTGATCTTCACACCAAAGTTGGTTGAAGCCCTCGAGGAAAATCGTTTGAAGACTTGCTGCACTTCATGTTTGTAAGTAACAGGGTGTACCCATGTGTAGCGAGAATAATCATCAACAATAACAAAGCCATATTGAGATGCTTCATTTGAAATAGCAGAATAATGATTAGGACCAAAGAGATCCATGTGAAGCAATTCAAACGGGCGAGTGCTGGTCATGATAGTCTTTGCTGGATGCTTGGCCTTCGTCATCTTCCCAGCTTCACAGGCTCCGCATAGGTGATGCTTGAGGAATTTGAAATTCTCGATGCCAATGACATGCTTCTTCTTCGCAAGCGTGTGCAAATTCCTCATGCCTGCATGACCAAGTCGTTGATGCCAGAGCCAGCCTTTTGAAGCTTTTGCAAGTAAGCACACGGCTGGTTGTGGTCCTGTAGAGAAATCAACAATATACAGGTCTCCTCTGCTAAAGCCTTCGAAGACTTTGGAATTGTCAGCTTCCACAACCACAACACAACAGTACTTGCCAAAGACAACAACCATATCAAGATCACAAAGCATTGAGACAGACATAAGGTTGTATCCTAAGGACTCAACAAGCATGACTTTGTCCATGTGTCGATCCTTTGTAATCGCAACCTTACCTAGACCCAATACCTGACTTTTACCTTTGTCAGCAAAGATGATATGCTTCAGATGCGATGGAGATAATGGAGCATCCATCAATAGATTCTTGTCACCAGTCATGTGGTTTGTACATCCACTATCGAGGACCCACTCAGTGGCTTTGGGTTGATCATCCTGCAGACGAATTAGTGCAGCTTACAAACTCATATACTTCATCAGTGAAGAATATGACGTCAATTCGTCAGATCAATTTCATCAAGTAAAAGAACTGATAAAGCAATATGAGGACGTGAGAAATGAAAGTTCATTTCTTCATGATTAGCCTGCGTCCTATCAGGCATGCTCAGGTCTCCAGCAAATTCTTCAGACGATTACGTGTGTCTGGAGACCTGACCCTGCAGAAGAGATTAGTTCTTTTTCTTCACCACCCATATCTGAAGGGGTGGCAAAGAGTTCATCATTCTGCGAGCTCCATACGAGAAGTATGGCATAGAAGCCAGTCCATGTCGTTTCACATAAGAGGGGTTAGAGTAAGCATAAGAGTATGCAGAGAAATTCTTCGAGGACTTATGGACATAATGATTTGAATAATAATGCACATATCCATAATCCTTAGATCTTTCCTGCGAAACAGACGGGTTAGCACGATGATGTTCATATGAGGACTTTGATCCATATGAGGAATTTGGTCCGTATGAGGACTTGAATCCATATGAAGAATTTGGTACATATGAAAAATTTGATCTGGGGTTCCTATTCTTCACAGGTGGCGTCATGATAACATTCACCTGAAGATTTTCAAGGCATCTTTTGGGAACCCAGATTTTCTCATCGGGGAGTCGTTCCTGCAGTTAGTGCCAATATATCTAGCAAATACTTCACCATTCTTATTTTTGAACAGTTTATAGTTGGAGTCAATTGACTCATCATCAGAATGAGGAGATTCACATGCAAATCCAGATAAGTTAGATGGATCAATTGGAGGTCCCTTTGCAGCAACCCATGTAGTTTTGGGGTACTGCTCAGGCTTCCAATATGTACCATCAGCATTGAGTTTCCTCTCAAAGGCGATACCCTCTTTCCTTTGGTTCCTGTTGAGGATCTTCTTTTTAAGCACATCACAAAGAGCCTGATGCCCTTTGAGGCTATTGTACATGCCTGTCGTGTACAATTCCTTCAGCCCTGCATCGTCAGTGATACTAGCAATGTCCTCAGATGAGGAATTAGTGATAGCAGAGGCATGTGAAGAATTTGAAACATTAGCAGCATTTGAACATTCAGGTGAAGAATTAGCAGATTCACGTTCAATGCACTTCAAGTATGGAGGAACAAATTCTTCCTGAGAAGCGCTGATTTGTTGAGCAAGTAATGAATCGCGCTCCTTCTGAAGATCTTCATAACTCACTCTTAGCTTCTCAAGGTCTTGCTTTCTTTGAAGAATTTCATAAGAAAGCTTCTCATGATCGGATAAGAGAGTGTTATGATGACTTTGAAGATTGTCAAACCTAGTCTGAAATCTCTGAAGATTTTCAGTCAGGGCTTTAGTGCAATCCATTTATTCACCCAACATATCATCACTTTTGTCTAGGATGTTTTGAACCTTTTCTAAAGCCCTTTATTGTTTTACAGCAATCTTAGCAAGTTTAGAATAGCTGGGCTTAAGATTTTCATCAGATTCATTCTCACTTGATTCAGATGAGGTATATTTGAGTACCTTGGCACCCTTTGCCATGAAGCAGTAGGTGGGAGCATAGTCATCATCCCCTTCATCAGCTTTGTTGGTGAGGTTATTTTCTTCAGTGTTGAAGATAGACTTGCTGACGAATGCAGTAGCGAGAGCTAGGCTCGCCACTCCGGATTCAGACTCCTCAGATGACTCCTCTTCCTCATTTTCTTCAGATTCAGCCTCTGAGTCCATTTCCTTGCCAATGAATGCCCTGGCCTTCTTGGAGGTGCTCTTCTTGTGATATGAAGGCTTTGAGGATTTTGATGATGAGGATTTCGAGGATTTCTTCTTTTTCTTCGCATCATCAGAACTGTAATCCTTGTATTTCTTCTTCTTTGATTCCTTTTCCCATTGAGGACAGTCTTGAATGTAATGTCCAGGCTTCTTGCATTTGTGGCAGAGCCTCCTCTTGTAGTTACTTGATGAGGAATCATTGCTCCTTGAGGGTCTTCCAAGGCGACCACGTCTTGAGAACTTTTGGAACTTCTTCACGAGCAGAGCCAGATCATGGCTCAGTTCTTCAGGATCACCAAGGCTGCTATCAGAGTCTTCATCTTCGGACTCGGATACTGCCTTGGCCTTTAGTGCACGTGATCTGCCATAGCTTGAACCATAGAGATCTCTCTTTTCAGCAAGTTGGAACTCATGAGTATTTAGCCTCTCGAGAATATCAGCGGGATCAAGTGAGTTGTAATCAACACGTTCTTGTATCATCAATGCCAGAGTGTCAAATAAGGAATCAAGCAATCTCAGCAATTTCTTCACCACCTCATGGTCGGTGATGTCAGTGGAACCAAGTGCTTGAAGCTCATTTGAGATGTCAATGAGGCGATCGAAGGTTTGTTGAACATTTTCATTATTGAGTCTTTTGAAGCGGTTGAAGAGATTGCGAATAACATCAACTCGAGAGTCACGCTGAGCTGAGACTCCTTCACTCAATTTGGACAACCTGTCCCAGATAAGCTTCGCTGTGTCCAAAGCACTCACTCTGCCATACTGTCCTTTTCTCAGATGGCCACATATGATATTCTTTGCTTGAGAGTCGAGTTGCTTGAATCTCTTCACATCAGCAGCATTCAGAGAAGGTGTGGCTGAGGGAACACCATTTTCCACAACATACCAGAGATCGTTATCAATTGCTTCAAGATGCATTCGCATCTTATTCTTCCAGTAGGGGTAGTCCGTCCCATCGAAGGTAGGACACCTAGCAGAGACCTTGATCATACCTGCGGTCGACATAACTAAAACTCCAGGCGGTTAAACCAAAATCACACAGAACAAGGGAGTACCTTGCTTTGATACCAATTGAAAGTGTGTTATATCGACTAGAGGGGGGTGAATAGGCGATTTTTATGAAATTCTTCACTAAGGAATTTGTCGGTGAGGAAATTCCTTAGCGAAGAACTACTAGCAGCGGAATAAGTAGTCAAAAGTAAACATAACAGAATACAAGCATAGTCATCATGATGAAATGAAGACAGGCACAGAGTACATGAAGCATAATCACAGGATAACACAGGATGAAGACAAACAAACTGAAGAAATTGAACTGAGGAAATTGAGAAAGTCTTCAGTCAAAGTCTTCAAACACAGATATGAACAAACACACAACACAGTTATGAGGAAATGAAAGAGTTGAGGGAATAGAACCAGTAAGCTTGGTGAAGACAATGATTTGGTAGACCAGTTCCAACTGCTGTCTCAGTTGTACGTCTGGTTGGAGCGGCTGAGTATTTAAACTCGAGGACACACAGTCCCGGACACCCAGTCCTGAACACGCAGCTTAGGACACCCAGTCCTCACCGTATTCTCCTTCAACTAAGGTCACACAGACCTCGTCCAATCACTCGAGGTAAGTCTTCAGGCGACTTCCAAACCTTCACAAACTTGGTCACTCGGCGATCCACAATTCCTCTTGGATGCTCTAGACCATGACGCCTAACCGTCTGGAAGAAGCACAGTCTTCAAAGGTAACAAGCGTCGGATCCACGCATGATCAATCTCTTCAGTGATGCTCAATCACTTGGGGTTTGTAGGTGTTTGGGTTTTGGGTTTTTGGTTTTTCCTCACTTGATGATTTTCACTCAAAGTCCTCAGAGGATGGGTTGCTCTCAAATGACAAGTGTCAGTTTCTCTCGGAGCAGCCAACCAGCTAGTGGTTGTAGGGGGCGGCTATTTATAGCCTAGGGAGCAGCCCGACATGATAAGACATAAATGCCCTTCAATGATATGACCGTTAGGTGGATAGATATTTTGGGACAGCTGGCGCATAGCATAGCAACGGTCGGAATTTTGAGTAGCAAAATCCTCAGGGCTATCATGTTCCTCACTGTGTAGGCAATCCGCACTGGCGAATTCCTAACTCCTCAGTCAGGAAAAATTCCTCAGAGACCAGAAGAACTTCGTCTCTGTCACTGAAGAAATTGACTGAACTGTATGAGATTTCCAATGGCTTCACTCGAAGGGATTGGTAGGTGTAGGATTTTGAGTTGAGCATCACATGGAAAATTTTCCTTAGTATTTCCTCGACCCCCTTTAACAGTACGGTGTTTCCTATGACTCAAGAAAGAGAAAAAACAAAACTATGAAAACGAAAGTCTTCAAGCTTCATATTCCTCGCATGAATATCAAGTCTTCACGGACACACCAATTTCTTCACTTTCAAAGTCTTCATGAAAGTCTTCAGAAATATCAAAATCTTCAGTCGAAGATATTTGTTTTTATGGGTCGACTTTTCCTGTAAATATCAAACTCCTCATAGACTTATAGACTTGTGTACACTCACAAACACATTAGTCCCTTAACCTATAAGTCTTCAATACACCAAAATCACTAAGGCGCACTAGATGCACTTACATTGTGAAACTATTGCTCTCCCTGCTTCTTCTTTGTTTGATATTCATTCAGGCAGGTACACTATTATGCCCGAGGACATCTACAGATTTTGGGGTCATTCACAACCCCCAGCACCTAAGCCAGCACCAGTTCCTAATCCATATCAGGAGCCCGTGTTTCAGTGGGAGCCAGAGGAGCTCGCCAACCAGTGGAACCCTCAGGACCCTTCGGATTAGTGAGGAGATGGTTATTTTGAATCGTGGCCCTAGACCAACTTAGGCCAAAAGCCTAAGCTTGGGGGAGTACCTATTTCTCACCAACATTACATTCATGTTCACACACTCATTCCAGTTGTCGGTGTTCATACTTTTTCATTGTATTATCCATGCTAGTTTATTTTTCTCCCTTTCTTCTTGTGTGTTTGAAGAACTTCGAGAAAATCCAAGAACAATTAGTTGTTGCTTATTTTAGTTTTCTTTTCCTTGTTTATTTAGTAGCAGTAGTAAAAAATCAAAAAGATTTCACGTTCTTCTTTTGCTTGTTGGGAGCTTTCCCGTGTAAATAGTTTTTCTCGTTCTTGTTTTTGCCTTCTTCAGAAAAACAAAAACTCCAAAAATATTTCAGTGTGTTTCTTTGAAATTCTTTTTTCCTTTTCTTTGGTTCAAGAGAAGACACTACTGCAGGATGGTCCAAACATGATAGTCGAATCAGAAACCCTTCGACGAAACTGTGTGCGATGCAATAATCACAAATAGTGGTGTAAAAAACCCGTCAAAAAAGGTGCAAAATGTTTGCGATGGTCGCGACATCAAACATGGTTCATACTAGATTTCTGTGTGCGATGAGTGGAAAACGGTTAATCCAGAAGAACAGTTTATGATGATGCAGAACAACAGAAACGGGCAGCCAGATGAGGGTGTGTGCGATATACGGCATACAGTTCACTAGGATGAACTATGTGAGATTAGGCAACACAATGGAAACGGTTCAACTGTACAAGATGTGTGTGATACGCGGCAAACAAGTCTGTAATAAAAAATGTGTGGGAAGACCAATAATAACACAGACGATTGCTGGTAATAAGCCGTGTGATTTGCTCTGTCTATAGAAGAATTATATATATATAACTGAAATAAACATCCAGTTACATAAGTGACTATACAGATCATTCGCACACACCTCAATAAACAATTGCATGCATTATAAGGTAGGAGAAACAATCGTCTAGTCATCTACTTCTTATGACGCTCCCGCCACTGCTATGTGGCTCGATCCTTCGTCTGGGGCAGGAAGTAGATGATTCCTCATGTCAACGATCCGCTTGTACATATCATAGCTTGTGTACGCGTCCTTGGCCGCGTACTTGATGTGTTGTTCATCCAGTCTCTCATGCCAAACAATGTGCCAGGTGTTCTTGTCCTTCTTGCTCTCTTCCTTCATCTTCGCGTAGTAGGGGTCGATGATGGCCAAGGCAAGGTCAACCAAGGACTTCAGTTTGTTGCCGTCGCTGCCCCAGACCTTGTAGTGGTGTTGGATGTTGACAAGATTCGGGCATTTCAAGCCCAAAACCTTGAGCGCTTTTAGATCGTTGGTGGTGTCCACCGTAGCGAAATTGTAGTCGGAGCTGTTGATAAACCTGGAGAAATGCTCACAAGGCCTTGTGGCCAGGTGGTAGTGGTAGGCGAGGACGTCATGTCACATGGACAACTGGGCGACGACAACCTTTTGATCGTGCCCGGCATGACCCATGGTGTACTTGATGTCGAAGCCGACCACTTGGTACTTGTCCTCAGCAAGGAACTGCTCCATAGTTTGGATGGAGCTCTCCACCAAGTCCGGATCATTCGTGTACACCACCGAGAGAGCCTTCCTCCTCACGTGGGTATCCATGATGTGATGCGTGGTGAACTACCCGCCGTTGTCGTCATCGGCCGCTGGGAGCGCCATTGCAACCATGGGGAGCGCCATTGGAACCGCTGGATGTCATCTCTGTATGTGTCGTCGTGGGTGTGCTTATTGTGTCATGTGATGCAAGAGATTAAGGTAAATGGCCGCATGAATAAAAGGGGGTCGGGCGGCCTGGTTTCTCGGCGCATCCGCATGGCAGTTTTTGTAGTGGGTAACTCCATTGTCGCGCCGCGCCTGGTGCAACCACATGCACACAAACGTGGGTGATCGTGCGCCAGCCCCAAACACTGGTAGCGCGCGTGGAGGGAAGAGGGAAGAGCACCCGGAGGGACGCGAGAGCAGAGTGTGCGCGGTGGGATGCGAGCAGAGCACGCCGCGGCCGCCTCAACCGCAAGCAACCACACGCATAGAGCTGTTGAACACGCAGGAAATGGTCGCCTAGAAGCCGACTGATAGTTGCGTCGATGTGTAGAGAGCGGCCGTGTGCTACTACCTCCATCTTGGTCTATAGTATCCTTTATATTCTGTGCCATACTTTGCCCTTAAATTTAACCAACAAAATGTTAATGCATGTTATAAAAATTATATAATTGGAAACTATGTTCAAATAAGAATCCAACAATATAATCTTTGCCGACATGCATTCTTATTTTATTAGTTAAATCCTACTTATAAACCACGACGGGGGTATAGTTCCGCAAATGTTTTTTTTGTATTAACCGTAGGTGTACGTGGCCTTTCGTCCTCCTATCGCATGTCTTGTCACCCCGCTACCGCAGACGGCTTAATGCGCAAGCTTGCACAACACACGGGGGCGTTCTTTTGGCCAAGCGGTGGCTCTAAGTGGCGCCAATGAATCGTCGGTGAGCCCGTTCCTGCACAACCTCACAGGGTCCCACGTAAGCTTCCTGCCCGACTCGGTGAAACCCCCCAAAATCCCAATGCTTACCGGCCTTCTATGTAAACCCTCACGGCCGGCGAGTCATGCATAGCATTTTCCTCTCCCTCCCTATAGCTTATCTCGTCTGCTTCTCTCACAATCGCCAATGGCACAGGTCTGTCATCATCGCTCAGCCACTCCGCCGTCATCAGAGAACAACTCCAGCTAGGAGGCTACACCGCGGTGGCGGTGCAGTCCCCGGCGTAGTGTAGTGCGCGTGGCATCCCTGTTGGGTGTGCGCGGAACACCCACCACATGCTCCGCCACCGCTGCCCTTCGGCAGTTGTTGCCGGCCGCTGTTGCTGCCACACCACCGTCGAAAGCCATGGCCATCGCCCGCTCCGCCGCTGCAGCCCGAAGGCGGGAGGTGGCCGTCGTGGCCGCCACCCCGCTGCCAGCCATCACCCGCTCCGCCACCGCGGCCCGAAGGCGGGAGGTGGTGGTGGTGACCGCCTCCCCATCATCGTCCATCGTGGTCACCAGCCCACCGTCGACCACCGGTGTCATTACCCGCTCCGCCACCGTTGCCCGAAGGCAGGAGGCGGAGGTGGACGCTCGCACATGCATCAGTGACATTGCGCGCTACACCGAGTTCTTGCGGGAGGAGGAGGAGCGCCTCGTCGAGCATGCAAAGAGCCTTACCGCCGCCGTGGCCGCGACACACGCTGCCTCAGAGGCGAGGAATCAGGAGATCTACAAGGAGAACCACCGCTTCGAGAGGGGTCATTTGGAGCGGCAGAGGGCGTTCGAGGTGAGTGTCGCTGAAGTTGCAGCAGCGGCATGCACCGCATTGGAGTTGTCCAGCTCGTCGGTAGGCTCCTCCTCCTCTGCCTCTTACTGAGTGCGCTCGGCAGAGGAGAGGCTGCCGGAAGTAGTACAAAGCCCCTACGTAGTAGTATTTAGGGGCTATTTTGTTCAGTTCATTTGACTATAGATGTGATGGAACTGTACAACATACTTAAAATTAGCTAGTATATATAGTTGAACTAGCTATTTCAGTATGTGGTTGGCAAAAATTGGGGAAACGTTTTGTCGGTTCAGCTGTCGAGTTGAACTGTTTGTATAAAGAACGACTGCTTAATCTATGAATGAAATCTATGCCTAATTACTGAAATTTAGTTGCAAAAATTAGATAGTGCTAGTGATTTTTAGCTGCATATTTTGACAAATCGCAGTGTTACAAGGTTGACAAAAGGCAATGTAACTATATCAACAAATGTCAATCTTTCCAGTTTGACAAATGGCAACATACCCAATATGACAGATGCAAATCTTACCGAATTGTTTGTACGTGGTTGCACACGGGTCATCCAAAACAACCATTTGCGTTGAAGGGATGCACAAATCCTGCTCGGTACATTTTCTCTTGGCTTCCTGGGGAAGTTGTCGGTTTGCATACGGGTGTTCTAACTAAAATGTTTGCGATCAAGAGCTGCACAAATCCTGCTCGGTACATTTTCCCTTGGCTTCCTGGGGAAGTTGTCGGTTTGCATACGGGTGTTCTAACTAAAACATTTGCGATGAGTGTTTTATATTTAAAAACCATTGACGTTTTTTCAAAAGAAAATCGTTTGATAAGTCTGTACATTAAGAGAGAAAAACGCAAGTTCGCTCAAACCATATCTTTCATTCAGTCATACTGCGAATTTATATTCATATGATCGAGATATAGTATTAAACCTAAGAAAAAGCTATTTCCGGCGGTGACGGAGGCGGCGTGCTGCGTCATCGTTGTCGTTGTCATCCTCCGGGACGCCATTGTTGAAGTCTTCAATGCGGCGCTGAGAGGTAGCGTTCGTCGGTGGTGTCCCATGCCGCCGAGGGGGGCGCGGACGGAGAGGAAGGCGGGCGACCATGGAAGTCAAAGGGCCCGCTTCCCAGTGAGCCTGCGCAGCGTACAACTCGCACGCTTCTCGATGAGCCTGTGCATTCGAGGACAGCTTGCATGCCTCTCGGTTAGCTTGCACGCAAGTTCGTTCAAACCATATCTTTCATTCAGTCACACTGCGCATTGGAGGACAGCTTGCACGCCTCTCGGTCAGCCTACATAGCGGACTCCGCTCGCATGCCTCCCGTTCAGTCAAGCAGCAGTTCGCACGGCACCTCCTATAGCCATTCAAACCAAGACACATGGCGTCACGTGAATGGTTAATAGAACACACACGATTTGAATTATACAAACGTTTGAGATATTAAAGTGGCAGTTATTTTTTTCAAAATGCCTTTGTTGGTTATTATTCGAGTGCGCTTTCTCTCAAAATGGACAAGAAAAATACCACAGCATGTCGGGTGCCATTCCATGATAGCATGCCAAGTTTCATGAATTTCTGACGAGTTTTGGATTTACTAGAATTTAAAAGTAAAGTATCTCAACGTTTTGCTAGTAAATAACAGTGCCCTGGTGTTTGAAATTCATTCCCATTTCTTGCATGGGACCTAAGCATGAACCCAAGGACACAGATTTGATTTTTCAACCAATTTATATGCACCGGAGCATGTGCATGTAGTTCAAATTTGAATTATGCACATAAAATGCCTTGAAAACCCAATTAATGTATAAAAATGTCCAAACGAACCCCGAAAAATTCCAAAATTTAACACAACACTCCTGTTGTTCCATGTTGACACTAGAAATTTTTTGAAAGCAATAAGAGGCAACAAATATCGTTTCGTCCCCAAAGGTGGCACGTTCCCTACCGAAACCATCAGGCTTGTTGTGAGAAGCTCTGGTTTGTGAGAAGCTTATACCCAAACCTGCCCCAAATGGGACAAAATTTTTACCACGGCATGTTGATGCCGCTTCATGATAGCATGCCAAGTTTCATGAATTTCGGACGTGTTTTGGATTTACTAGAATTTAAAAAGCAGGTATCTCAATGTTTGCGGCTGAGTGACGGTGACACGGTGTTTGAAATTCATTCCCATTTCTTGCATGGGACATAAGCATGCACCCAAGGACATACATTTGATTTTTCAACCAATTTATATGCACTTGAGCATGTGCATGTGTTTCAAATTTGAATTATGCACATAAAATGCCTAGAAAACCCAGTTAATGTATAAAAATTTCCAAACGAACCGCGAAAACTTCCATAATTTAACAAAACACTCCTGTTGTTCTATGTTGACACTAGAAAAATTTTGAAAGCAATAAGAGGCAATGGATATCGTTTCTTCTCCAAAGGTGGCACATTCCCTACCGAAACCATCAGGCTTGTTGTGAGAAGCTCTGGTTCGTGAGAAGCTTATATCCAAAACTACATCAAATGGGACAAAAAATTTCCATGGCATGTTGATTCCGCTCCATGATAGCATGCCAAGTTTCATGAATTTCAGACGAGTTTTGGATTTACTAGAATTTAAAAATAAGTTATCTCAACGTTTGCCGGAGAGCCACAGTGTTGTGGTGTTCGAAATTCACCCCCATTCCTTGCATGGGACATTAGCATAAACCCATGGACACATATATGATTTTACAACCGATGTTGGTGCACCGGAGCATGTGCATGTAGTTTAATTTTGAAGTGTGCACCTGAAATGGCTAGAAAACCAATTTACTGTATAAAATATCCAAACGAACCCTGAATATTTCCATTTTTGATGACATACATATAATTGCATGTTCACTACAGATAAAAGTTCTAGCAATTCAAACACCGTCCATTGCCGATGTGACCCCATCATGTAATTTGAATCAAGATGAAAAATCAAGTAGATCCCACATAGTTTATTATCACCAACCGTGTGAGATGTAGTACAAAATATCCTGGAGCATCGTTGGTGTATAGTATGCCTATGACTTACGCGAGATGGTGCGTCGGCTACAGTCCACAGCCGGCACGTCAAGCACACTACCTCGCTTCCCAAATATCATTTCACTATTCAATCATCGCCGGTGAAAGATTGGGACGTGGTCCCGCATCGTGAGGGCAACTTTCGTGGCCCACTCTGGCAAGAGCATGGTCGCAGCCGCCATGCGCATGCTAACAAGGTGCATGAGCGTGGTGTCGGTGTCAAAACCGGCGGATCTCGGGTAGGGGGTCCCGAACTATACGTCTAAGGTCGATGGTAACAGGAGACAGGGGACATGATGTTTACCCAGGTTCGGGCCCTCTCTATGGAGGTAATACCCTACGTCCTGCTTGATTGATCTTGATGAATATGAGCATTACAAGAGTTGATCTACCACGAGATCGAGATGGCTAAATCCTAAAAGCCTAGCCTGCATGACTATGGTAATGATTGTCCTCCCTCCGGACTAAGTCCTCCGGTTTATATAGACACCGGGAGGATTTAGGGTTACACAAGGTCGTTTACAAAGAAAGGAATCTACTTATTTGATCGCCAAGCTTGCCTTCCACGCCAAGGAGAGTCCCGTCCGGACACGGGTGCAGTCTTCGGTCTTCACATCTTCACAGCCCATCAGTCCGGCCCATGGCTAACAGGCCGGACGCCCGAGGACACCTTAGTCCAGGACTCCCTCAGTAGCCCCTGAACCTGGCTTCAATGACAAGGTATCCAGCGCATAGATCTGTCTTCGGCATTGCAAGGCGGGTTCCTCCTTCCGAACTCAAAAATGGTCTTCGGACGAAATGGTCGTGTCCGGACCCGTAACACACACACACACCACACACAACCGCAGAGAATAGTATTTTACGAGTCCAGTCTGCTGATATTTCTTATAACATGACATCACGCTCGCCCGGTTATTTATTTCGAACCGTTTCCTATCCCGTCGTTCCACGTTTCAAGGTGTGCTCGTTATTGGCACGTCATGTCGAAGCAGAGATCATGTCCCATTATTGTGGGATTCTCATCAATACGAGCGTGGGTAACCCAACTGTCTTGTTGGAAAGATTCCTTAGGAATAGGCAAGTCTTCAGGCTCAGGAGGAGGCGTTCAATACCTGGTGCCTTTATAAAGGAACCAATGGCCGCCTTTTTACGCCAAACCTCTCCTCAGCCTTTCCAACCTCAAGTTCTACTATCCAAGGTTCGAATTCATTGCTCCAAGCTTCCCCATCATGTCCGGGTCCAGCCCTCAAGGTCGATGGGTGGCTTCCTCTATTACAGAGGAGGATATCGCAAATCTTCGGGCGGCCAGATACCTGACCGCGGAGATCCCCCACAGGCTTCCTGCTCAAGGACAGGTTATTCCGACCCCCAGGTCCGGCGATAGGGTCGTATTCATCTCTCACTTCCTCCAAGGGCTAGGGTTCGCTCTCCACCCCTTTGTCCGGGGCTAATGTTTTATTACAGACTATATTTTCACGATCTAGCTCTGGATTCTCTCCTCCACGTCTCGGCGTTTATCATCACGTGCGAGGCCTTCTTCCGAATCTCCCCACACTTCGGCCTATGGCTCAAGACCTTTAGTGTGAAGCCGAAGGTAGTCGACGGGGAACAGGCGGAGTGTGGCGGTGTTGTAGTAAGCAAGCTTACCAACACTCTCTGGCCAAAGGGCTCTGTCACCGAAACTTCGAACCAATGGCGGCGAGGGTGGTTTGACATCACGGAACCCCGTAGTACCAAGTGGGCAGCTATACCTGCATTCTGTTCCGGCCCTCCGTTACAGCTTGCATCATGGATCAATAAGGGACTGGAGTGGGATCAGTTGATGAAGTGCATACTCTACAGAGCCGCATCCGAACCCACCTTGAGAAGGACATCGATCTTGTCGACATGATTCAAGTAATGCTAGTCCGCCGAGCTTTGCCATGCCAGCGTAGGCCTCTCTGCATGTGGGAGTTCAATCCGGAAGGACCACAAACCCTCCAACACTTCTTTGGCATTACACACAAAGGGATGTGGAAGTTGTTTTCCGGGAAACGAAAACATTGGCCGGACACCACTGAGGACGCCGGCCTCGACTGCAACCGTCCAGATACCCCGGTAAGCACTTGACTTCCGAACACTTTGCAGTTCAGTATGCCGTAATATGTTACTGAGCAAACTATCTTCTTCCAGGGCTGGATAAAGAAAGCGGAACTAATTAGGTGTTCAGCCCCCCTTCCTGAAGGCTCAGCGGATCCCGTGTTAACAAGGATGCTGGCCCCGGCACCCTACCAGATGCCTGTGAAGGAGAGCAAAGAGGAGGGTGGGAGGACCAAAGATGCCCTCCATCCCGAAGGTATATCAGACATTGTGTCCGGGGGAATCAAGATTCCAACGTACGAAGACACCAATGAAGCGGAAGTCGACATCTCTTCGCCTCACGGAAAGAAAAGGGCCGCCTCCAAAGATTGGGAGGAAAAGGCTCCTAAGAGAGGCAAGATGCCTCTGACGGGTGGCCCGGGCATGGAGGATGACGTCATCGCACAGTCCTATGACGAGGACAAGCCTCAGGCCAAATCGTAACTGAATGAGGGTGTTTTAAACATGTCCTGTTCCTTTCTTGTAACATCTAGAATATATGTTTTTTGCAGTTCGGCACACAGTCTTCTTCAACAGTCCTCTTCCTTGGGGGATCTTCTCCCGGAGATGATGGAAAGCGAGACACCTCCATCGATCTCCTCGCCCAATAGGGCGGATGACTTCAAGGTGTCGTTGCGGAGGGTCTCCCCCGGCCGACAAGTGGTGGAAGGGATGAAGACACTATTCAAAGGTGATACTTCGGAGGCCGAGGGTCCGGGGACCAATAATGGAGGTCCCGAGCAGCCCGGTCTACAGCCGGATACGAATAAACAGATTCCTTCAAAGGGAGGCCATACTCCTTCAGCAGCTTCCGGGGACCCGGAGGCGCCGGATATATTGACGAACATGCTGCCGCAGGCATCCGTCTCAGAGGAACACCACACCTTGATGGGCACTGTGGTTGAAAAGGTCCTGTCCGTGAAAAGCGGATTGAATGAGGCCTTCGTGGGCCTGCTAAGAGGCTTCGAGGTTTGTACTATAACATGTTCGATTGTGTTTTATTCACAAAATACACCTGTGTATAGATAGTAGCCCCTGAGACGCTGATTGGCTTCCCGAGGGAGGCGATCACAGGATCAAAAGATATGCCCAGGAAATAATCTGATTAATTGGAACACAGGCTGTGACCTCCCCGGTAACTGCCCGGACTACAGAAGTTGCGGATTTGCAACACAATATTGATGAGGTGGATAATGATATCACGCTTATCAACATGCGACTTGACGAGGCGCAAGGTATGTTTTTGGGGCAGCCATACTATGCACATGTTTACAATATAAGCATGATGCGAAGATTTGTGTAATAAGATGTACATATCTGTAGATGGTGCTGCCGCGGTCGTGATCCTTCGAGCTGAGCTAGCCCGGGCCAAGGAGCAGGCCCGGATTAGTAATGCGGCTGCTGAAAAGGCATCTGCCGAGTTAAAGGCCGAACAGGCTGCTCGGCACCAATACGAGGAGAAAATATCCTCGATTATGCTTGAACTAACGGTGGCTGCTAGCCGCTGCGGATTTCTCGAGAGGGATAATAAAGCCAAAATGGCTGATCTTGACAAGGCCTTACAAGAGGCAAGAGAAGCCCGGTCCGAATCTAGAGCGGGCTGGGAGGAGATCCGGCAAGCTGGAGAGATCATGGCTGGTAAGCCCTTTTTATTGCAAACTAAGTTCGGCGATCCGAATTATGCCCCGCTTAATCAAGTGTGGAGTTCTCTAGATGCTTTGTTGGATTTGCCGAAGAGTGCTTCCGATGCGGCACAGTTTTACCAAGCGCAAGAAGGGTATGCAATGGAGAAGCTTTTCTGGTCGCAATTTGGTGTGTCAAAGCGCCCACTGTTGGTGAACGAGCAGATGACCCAATGGGAAGAACTGCACCGGATATCCGGCGCTGTCATGAAAGACGTCGTAGTCCGGCTATGGCCGACCGAGCCAATTCTGGATAGTTATTTTGGTTTGGTGCGGCGACTTGCTGCCGCAGTGCCGCGCATCGACGCCGTTAAGCGGTCAACGTGCATTGAAGGTGCACGGATGGCCTTTGCCCGTGTGAAAACATACTGGATGAAGATGAAGGCCATCGATGTTGCACCGAAGAGTCCACCCAAGGGTAAGGACCATCACGCACCAGAGCATTATTTCAAAGATGTCTTAGAGGCTGCCCAGTTGATAGAGGGCCAGTCCTCAAAAGATATGATATTCGAGTGAGATGTATTGACATTCTGAAAAACGGTATTATGAAATAATAAGTTTATTTTAGAGTTGCCTAAAAGCTTTGAATCCTCCTGTGCAGCCATTTTTTATATAATCTGAAAGATTTCCAGTCGTCGTCTTCAGCCCCTCGTAGGAAATACGAGGGTGTTTAGAAAAGCAATTGATCACTCTTAACCCAATGTCTTGGAACAAAAAGGAGGTGTCAATGCGGTGAACTAGGCAATCAGACTATAGGGCGTTAACACTTTTGCTTAGCCATAGGAGTTTTATGGTGTATCTACGATATAGATCCTGTTATGTACGCACTTATCCCAATGCGGTGCCTTACATGGATGATCCAAAAGAAGGTCCTTCGTATAATACGGGGGAATCGCAAAAGATCCCGTTAAGTCGTCGAGCGGTTGACCAGCTCTCGCCACATCATGACAGTCAGTTTTTGGCTTTCTCTACCGAGGTGTTTGACCAGGTGAACCGGAAACACAATCGCAGTAGTTCTCCCTTTACTACCCTAGCCGAAAGAGCGGAACGAAGGGTAGCAAGCACAGGAGCCGGGCAACCCAACTATTGACCCAAGACATGATTCGGAGCTGATGCATATAAGGTCGAACTCGTGACGCCGAAGTATGCCATGAAGCTGTTCGGACTTTGTTGGCAACTTACTTTGTTCCTATGTTGAGCCCCTGGCAAGGTATGCCAGGGTGGGTGTGTAAAACAACCAAAAGGAGCAAAATTCGGTTCTTTATAGAAAAGTGAATATCGGGTATAGAGTATATTCACTAGAACCTAGGTGACATGCCAATTGTCATTTTATAGATGATAACGCCACAACCCTGGCTATTTGACATGCCGGGGGTCGGCGACTGAGGAAACAGGCACTTTATACGCTCGAAAAAATAGAGAGTGATGTCTACAAAAAGTTATTTTGGACCCCCTGTCGCACGTCTGCGCCGCCGTTCCTCAGTGGAGGGGCTCCTTTATAGGAGTAGCCTTTGGGTGAATTTAGGAACCCGGACTCTGATACCGTCCATGAGATGACAAGCCTTTGCGCTACCTCTGGCAAGGGATAATGGAAAAAGAAAGAGTAATTTAGAAAAAGGGAAAAGGAAATAGTTTATGGGAGTACTTGTAGATCCGTCCATGTTATGCTTCCGCCGATGCCCAGGCTATTTCAAGTGCATAGTTATGTATGCGCGGTACACATTTCGCAGGTATATGAGGCAGACGGCAGAAGCCGAACTGCTAGTTCTGCTCCAAACTTGGTCGATCCTGTTGAATGGAGACCGGTGGCTTAACAGCCAACAAGGTATGCGGTTTAATGAGACCGCTTTGTACCTCGGCTGAGGTCGCCGTAGTGTGATCCTCAGTCCGGAGGGAGTGTCTCTCCAGCTCCCCTGTATAGTCATGCGTCACGTATACCATGTTCATTGTTTTCACTTCGGGGGGAAATTGCTTCTGGCCCCCGGAATTTGGTTGGTGAGCCTCTTTGTCATCGCTATCGCCTGGCGACCTCCTCCCCTTGTGTTCGACATTGAGCTTGCCAGCCTGCTTGAAGACCCAATAGCTTCTGTTGGTATGATTAGCTAGTTTGTTGGGGTGGCCATGAATCTGGCAGGGCCGGTCCAATATCTTGTCCATATTGGATGGTCCATCTCTGTTTGCCTTAAATGGCTTCTTTCGTTGACCGTATTTGGGGCCGCTGAATCTGGTGTTAACCGCTATGTCATGCGTTCTTCATTATCATTGCGGCGTTTGTATTTGCTACGTCGGGGTTTGCCATTGCCGTCCCAGACTTTGGAAGTGCCCAGATCGCTGGCGCTGTTGCTTCTACGAGTGAGCCAGTTGTCTTCTCCCATGCAAAAATGGGTCATCATAGCGGTAAGGGATGGCATGGATTTTGTTTTTTTTGACCAAGGTGGCGAGCGAGCCACTCGTCCCGGACGCTGTGCTTGAAGGCTGCTAGGGCTTCCGCGTCCGAACAGTCGAGAATTTGGTTCTTTTTAACTAAGAACCTAGTTCAGAGCTTCTTGGCTGACTCTCCGAGTTGCTGCACAATGCAACTTAAGTCATCGACATCTGGTGGCCGGACATATGTACCTTGGAAGTTGTCGAGGAAAGCCTCTTCCAAGTCCTCCCAGCTGCTAATAGAATTTTTAGGCAGACTATTTAGCCAGTGCCGAGCTGGCCCTTTGAGTTTAAAGGGTGGTATTTGATGGCGTGGAGGTCATCCCCACGAGCCATATGAATGTGGAGAATAAAGTCCTTGATCCACACCACAGGGTCAGTTGTTCCATCGTATGATTCGATATTTATGGGTTTAAACCCTTCTGGAAATTCATGATCCATTACTTCATCAGTGAAGCAAAGAGGGTGTGTGGTGCCTCTATATCGGGCTGCATCGTGACGTAGCTCCGATCGATTCCGTCTGCGGTGTTTGGCCCGTGCAAGACTAGGCTTGTCACGTCCGAATAGATAGCCGTCGACACATGCCGAGGTACGTCCTCGCGATCCGTAGATCGATCTGGTATGCCCTGCTCTATTGTTCAGGTCCTGCCGGAGGTCATATGTGTGACCACGAGCTGTTTTATCTTTGCCTTTATAATGAGACGGGATGGGCTGGTGTTCGGCTTGAGTTGCCGCTTTATCCCGACCACGTGGTAGTCGGTCAGCCTCGTTGCATGATGATGGTATGGGCTCCAGCGCCTCATCATCGAACTGAGGTAGCAATTTGTGCTTCGGGTAACTTTTTGCTGGGCGCTTAAGGCCGTATTCTTCCGCTGTCAGGACGTTAGTCCATCTATCATTTAACAGGTCTTGATCAGCTTGAAGTTGCTGCTGCTTCTTTTTCAGGCCTCTTGCGGTGGCTATTAGCTAGCGCTTGAAGCGTTCCTGCTCGAGAGGTTCTTCAGGTACGATGAAATCCTCGTTGCCGATGCTCACCTCGTCCTCGGAGAGCGGAAGATAATTACCATCCTCCGAGTCTTCGTTGATGGCCTGTTCGTCGGGGCTATCTTGCCCATCTTCCCGTTCTTCTTGTTCAGGAGTTTCTTAAATGGGGTCTTCATTATCGTCGGCACTGTCAGGAGTATTATCTTCTCCTGTGCTGGTATCGCTATCTTTTGCATGACGTGACTTAGAGCGGCGCCGCTGACGTCGGCGCTTAGGCTGTGTCCCAGGAGGTTTGTCCTCGACAGGATCTTCTTTATCGTCTTCGTTAGATTCTTTAGGTGTATCCACCATATATACGTCATACGAAGAAGTGGCCGTCCCGCGTCCGGTAAATGGCGGGTTTTCGCCATGCTCCTCGTCTGCATCGTCGTCCATACCGTCGATGTCTTCAGAGCCGTAATCGAGCATGTCTATTAAGTTTTCGACAGTGGCTATGAAGTGGGTGGCGGGTGGGGAACAAAATTCCCTGTCATCAGCTTCTAGTTCGAACCGGATATAGTTCGGCTGTGAATCCGCCGCTAAGGATATTTTTTTAATGAATTCAGCACATCGCCCAAGGGTGAGTGCTGGAAGATGTCCGCGGCACTGAATTCGGCGATGGACAACCGATCATGGCTGACGTGCGCGGACGCACATAGTTCGAAACTTTTATCCGGAAACGAGCCCGAGGTTCTGGTGACCCAGCCCTTACCAGAAGTTAGTTTTGTGTGCGGCTCCAACGCCGTGGAGTCTGCAGCTTCCGTGGTGGGGCCAAGGAGGAATCAAGTAAATTCACTCTCGAGAGTTGTTCAGGAGGAAGTGCCATTTGTGAAGGATTACCCTGATGTATTTTCGAAGGAATTACCAGGCATGCCACTGGACCGAGACATAGAGTTTTTGATCGAGCTGTTGCCAGGCACCGAACCAATATCTAAGACACCATCGGATGCCCGCAAATGATCTGGAGGAAATTGAGAAGCAGATTAAGGAGTTATTGGAGAAAGGTTATATTCGACCAAGTTCATCACCGTGGGGAGCCCCAGTGCTCCTAGTTGAGAAGAAGGTTGGATACTTGAGAATGGTTGTTGATTATCGTGCATTGAATGAGGTGACGATCAAGAACAAATACCCTCTACCGATGATCAATGATTTGTTTGACCAGCTGTAGGCAGCTAAAGTATTCTCCAAGATCGTTCTTCAATCTGGATATCACTGATACGTCTCCAACAAATCTATACTTTTTTATTGTTCCATGCTATTATATTATCTGTTTTGGATGTTTATGGGCTTTATTATACACTTTTATATTATTTTTGGTACTAAACTATTAACCGGAGGCCCAACCCAAATTGTTGTTTTCTTGCCTATTTTAGTGTTTTGAAGAAAAGGAATATCAAACGGAGTCCAAATGGAATGAAACCTTTGGGAGAGTTATTTTTGGAACGGAAGCAATCCAGGAGACTTGGAGTAGAGGTTAGGGAAGCTTCGAGGTGGCCACGAGGCAGGGAGGCGTGCCTGCCCCCCAGGGCGCGCCCCCACCCTCGTGGGCCCCTCGTGTCTCCCCTGACCAACTTCTTTCGCCTATATATGTCCATATACCCTAAAAACATCAGGGAGCAGAATAGATCAGGAGTTCCGCCGCCGCAAGCCTCTGTAGCCACCAAAAACCAAACGGGACACTGTTCCGGCACCCTGCCGGAGGGGGAATCCCTCATCGGTGGCCATCTTCATCATCCTGGCGCTCTCCAGGACGAGGAGGGAGTAGTTCACCCTCGAGGCTGAGGTTATGTACTAGTAGCTATGTGTTTGATCTCTCTCTCTCTCATGTTCTTGAGGTGGTACGATCTTGATGTATCGCGAGCTTTGCTATTATATTTGGATCTTATGATGTTTCTCCCCCTCTACTCTCTTGTGATGAATTGAGTTTTCCCATTGAAGTTATCTTATCGGATTGAGTCTTTAAGGATTTGAGAACACTTGATGTATGTCTTGCATGTGCTTATCTATGGTGACAATGGATATCACGTGATTTACTTGATGTATGTTTTGGTGATCAACTTGCGGG
The DNA here is from genome assembly GCF_056163025.1 of Triticum urartu. Taxonomy (NCBI): domain Eukaryota; kingdom Viridiplantae; phylum Streptophyta; class Magnoliopsida; order Poales; family Poaceae; genus Triticum; species Triticum urartu. The sequence continues at coordinate 413,631,188 of NC_141878.1, read as the reverse complement.
TTCCGTGACCTCGTGAACTTATGCATAGGGGTTGGCACACGTTTTCATCTTGACTCTCTGGTAGAAACTTTGGGGCACACTTTGAAGTTCTTTGTGTTGGTTGAATAGATGAATCTGAGATTGTGTGCTGCATATCGTATAATCATACCCATGGATACTTGAGGTGCCATTGGAGTATCTAGGTGACATTAGGGTTTTGGTTGATTTGTGTCTTAAGGTTTCTATTCTAGTACAAACTCTATGATAGATCGATCCAAAAGAATAACTTTGAGGTGGTTTCGTACCTTACCATAATCTCTTCGTTTGTTCTTCGCTATTAGTGACTTTGGAGTGACTCTTTGTTGCATGTTGAGGGATAGTTATATGATCCAATTATGTTATTATTCTTGAGAGAACTTGCACTAGTGAAAATATGAACCCTAAGCCTTGTTTCCTAGCATTGCAATACCGTTTGTGCTCACTTTTACCACTTGCTACCTTTCTGTTTTTATATTTTCAGATTACAAAAACCTTTATCTACCATCCATATTGCACTTGTATCACCATCTCTTCGCCGAACTAGTGCACCTATACAATTTACCATTGTAATAATGTGTTGGGGACACAAAAGACTCTTTGTTATTTGGTTGCAGGGTTGCTTGAGAGATACCATCTTCATCCTACGCCTCCCACGGATTGATAAACCTTAGGTCATCCACTTGAGGGAAATTTTCTACTGTCCTACAAACCTCTGCACTTGGAGGCCCAACAATGTCTACAAGAAGAAGGTTGTGTAGTAGACATCAAGCTCTTTTCCGGCGCCGTTGCCGGGGAGGTGAGTGATTGAAGGTATATCTTTAGATCTTGCAATCGAATCTTTTAGTTTCTTGTTTTATCACTAGTTTAGTTTATAAAATTACAAAAAAATGGAATTGAGTTTGCGTCATACGCTTCATCTTTTTAATATCTTTCGAGAGAATGATGGAAAGGAAAATTTCCGGGGAGGTGAATGCTAGAAGAAGAAGTCTATAAAATGTTTGGCACTAAATCTTTGAATGATGAGCATGATTGCAATGTTGTTAGTATGAACTCCTTGAATATCCATAGTACTAATGATGATTGCACTAGTCATGATGAAAATGTCTCTTATAAGCATGTCAACTTTTGTGGAATAGATAGAGCTTGCAAGTACACACCAATTAGGGAAAATAGATTTTTCAAGAGGCATAAGTATTTGGAAACTAAATGGTTGCAAGAGAGGCTAAATGTTTGTGCTCAAAATTTAAAATATCTTCACCATACTTGTGAACTTTGCAATGGACATGGTCATTTAAACCTCCAATGCAAATTGTTTCATGATCTTATCATGTCCAAAAATTGTGATGATTTGATGTCCCTTGCACATCATAAAGAACTTAGTTTGCTTTTGGGTTATGACTAAGCATATTCCAGAATATAACCTTGAGAAATTCCTCGATATTGATCTAGAAGAAATTTTTATGTATTGTGCGGTGAATTGCATTGAAAATCCTTATATTGCCAATTACATAAAGAAAATAAAACAAATAGAGGATGAAGAGAATACTAATGAAAGGGAAGAGGCTTCCCAATATCCTCCTATTATTTCTTATGATGAATCAGGTAACGAGGAGGAGCCTTCTATTCAACCAATCTCATCAATAAGGAGCTCCGAAAAGAGGATTAAACCCACACATGATGTGAAGAAGAAACAGAAAAGACAAATAACAAAAGGTAAAAGTGTATCCCTCCCAAATGATGTTGCTCCTATTACTCATTGTGATGATGATAATTGTTATACTATTGGTGCTATCCATACTATTAATGATGAGAGTGATTATGCTTATGATATGAAAAGGCCCAAACTTGGGGATGCTATGTTTGATGAGAATGACATTTTTGAGAATGTATTTTCTGCAATTAATGTTAGTCCCAAGCTTGGGGATTCTATGTTTAATGAATATGATATTTGTAGTCTCCCAAGTTTTGATATGCAAATTTGTTTTGATGATAGCATGCCTCCTACTTATGATGATTATATTGATGAAAGTGGGTTTGGAAGAGTGTCAACTTTAGGAAGTAATGATCCCACTATTTTGGAGGATGTTGAATCTTATTGTTATAATTATTAAAGTGAATTTGGAGAGGTCATGACTTTATTTAGTAATGATTCCACTATCTTGGAAGACGTCTCAATTGATTATGATGAGAACAAAGTTGCTACTTATGATATTATTGTGATGATACTTATGCTATAAAAACTAATGATGATGATATTTATAAAACTTGTCATGATTATGATTACCCCTTTTCAGAACATTACTCTTTTAATTTGGAAATAGTTTATAGTGTTCGAGTTTCTTATGATACTCTCACTATTCCGAATGAGAAGAATTTTGCTTATGTGGAGAGTAATAAAATTTCTATGCTTGTAGATCATGAAAAGAATGATTTATGTGATAGTTATATTGTTGAATTCATTCATGAAGATACTGAAAATTATTATGAGGGAGGAATATATGCTTGTAGGAATTGCAATAATATCAAGTTTTCTCTATGTGCTTAAAGTTTTGAAGTTAAGCTTGTTTTGCCTTCCTATGCTAGTTGATTATTGTTCCCATAAGTTGTTTGCTCACAAAATCCCTATGCATAGGAAGTGGGTTAGACTTAAATGTGCTAGTCATATTCTTCATGATGCTCTCTTTATGTTTCAATTCTTACCTTTTATGAGAGCATCATTGAAATCATCATGCCTAGCTAGGGGCGTTAAACGATAGCGCTTATTGGGATGCAACCCAATTTTATTTTTGTTCTTTGATTTTTGCTCCTGTTTAGTAATAAATAATTCATCTAGACTCTATTTAGATGTGGTTTTATGTTTTAATTAGTGTTTGTGCCAAGTAGAACTTTTCGGAAGACTTGGGTGAAGTCTTTGTGATCTTGCTATAAAAAATAGAAACTTTAGCGCTCACGAGATTAGCTGCCATTTTTACTGGAGAGTGCGATTAAGTTGATTCTTTTTGCAGATGATTAATAGACAAATTCCTCAGGTCCACCAATTTATTTTAGAATTTTTTTGATTTCCATAAGTGTATGTTTGATACAGATTACAACAGACTGTTCTGTTTTTGACAGATTCTGTTTTCTATGTGTTGTTTGCTTATTTTGATGAATCTATGAGTATTATTGGAGGGTGTGAACCATAGATGAGTTGGAATACAGTAGATATTACACCAATATGAATTTATAATGAGTTCACAACTGTACCTAAGTGGTGATTTATTTTCTTATACTAACGGAGCTCACGAGTTTTTTGTTAAGTTTTGTGTTGTGAAGTTTTCAAGTTTTGGGTAAAGATCCGATGGACTATGGAATAAGGAGTGGCAAGAGCCTAAGCTTGGTGATGCCCAAGGGACCCCAAGGTAATATTCAAGGACCACCAAGATCCTAAGCTTGGGGATGCCCCGGAAGGCATCCCCTCTTTCATCTTCGTTCATCGATAACTTTACTTGGAGCTATATTTTTATTCACCACATGATATGTGTTTTGCTTGGAGCGTCATTTTATTTTACTTTGCTTGCTGTTTGAATAAAATACCAAGATCTGAAATTCTTAAATGTTAGAGAGTCTTCACATAGTTGCATAATTATTCGACTACTCATTGATCTTCACTTATATCTTTTGGAGTAGTTTGTCATTTGCTCTAGTGCTTCACTTGTATCTTTTACAGCACGGTGGTGGTTTCATTTTATAGAAATAATTGATCTCTCATGCTTCACTTATATTATTTTGAGAGTCCTTTAGAACAACATGGCAATTTGGTTTTAGATAATGAAAAACTTTCATATAAGTGCATTGAATACTAAGAGAAGTTTGATACTTGATGATTGTTTTGAGATATGGAGATAGTGATATCAAAGTTGTGCTAGTTGAGTAGTTGTGAATTTGAGAAATACTTGTGTTGAAGTTTGCAAGTCTCATAGCATGCACGTATGGTAAACATTGTGTAAAAAATTTGAAACATGAGGTGTTATTTGATTGCCTTCCTTATCAGTGGTGGTCGGGGACGAGCGATGGTCTTTTCCTACCAATCTATCCCCCTAGGAGCATGCGCGTAATACTTGGATTTTGATGACTTGTATATTTTTGAAATAAGTATGTGAGTTCTTTATGACTAATGTTGAGTCCATGGATTATACGCACTCTCACCCTTCCATCATTGCTAGCCTCTTCGGTACCGTGCATTGCCCTTTCTCACCTTGAGAGTGGGTGCAAACTTCACCAGTGCATCCAAACCCCGTGATACGATACGCTCTATCACACATAAACCTCCGTATATCTTCCTCAAAACAGCCACCATACCTACCTATTATGGCATTTTCATAGCCATTCCGAGATATATTGCCATGCAACTTTCCACTGTTCCGTTTATTATGACACGCATCATCATTGTCATATTGCCTTGCATGATCATGTAGTTGACATCGTTTTTGTGGCAAAGCCATCGTTCATAATTTTTTCATACATGTCACTCATGAGTCATTGCATATCCCGGTACACCTCCAGAGGCATTCATATAGAGTCATATCTTGTTCTAGTATCGAGTTGTAATCATTGAGTTGTAAATAGAAGTGTGATGATCATCAAAGTAGCACCATGATGTAACATCCCAAAATTCTAAATTTTGGAATGTTATAATAAATAGATAGATTTGATTGACTGTTTGATTGATTGATTGAAAGTGAGTGAAATTCGAAACTTTTAGAAAGTTAAATGAGAGGGAATAAAAGGACTTTCCCAAACTTCCATTTTTGCATTTATGCTCTCCGTGAATTCAAATACTTTTTCATCACGAAACCCTAGAGAGAAGATGACATAACTTCTTCCATTATTTAAATGACCAGGGTTGTTGAAAATATTTGAATTTCATTGGAAAATATTTCCAATTCAGAAACTTTAAGCAACTCAATGATTTTCACGAGAGGAGATAAAATGACTTCTTCAAATTATGAAAAATGAGTTGGGAGTTTCAAGGATCAAATCCAAAGTCCTTTTGAAATTATTTTCAATTTGGAGTTATTTGAGTTTTATTCAAATTATTTATATCCAAAAATAAAATATATGGAAAATAGGGTAACATGATTCCCTACATGAGAAAATTGGAGATAAACAAATTTGAATTCATTTTGGTATTTTTAAAATGATTTTTGTTGGATTTTAATAGACCAGTAGCACTCTTTGATTTATCTGAATTTGTGTGAATTTTCTTTATTGCTAGAAAAGTGTTGATCTTGTAGAAAATCTTTTTCTGAAAATTTTGGTATATTATATGCCTATATAATATTTTTAATTATCTCGTTTTATTATTTTAATTGTCTGGAAAATGTTTTTTTAAACCCTTCCCTCCGACTGGGCCGGCCCAGCTCTTAGGCCAGGCCGCAGGCCCAGCCCACCTCCTTGCCGTCCCCAAGCTCCCGAGCGGGAATCCCGCCGCCGCATGACTCGCCGGCCACCTCCGTGGCCGAGTCGGCCTCCTCGCGCCGCGTTTGCCCCTGCCGCACGCCTCCCAAGCCCGCCCTTCCATAAATAGCGCCCCGGGCCCTCTCCTCATCGCCGCTCGCACCGCCTCGCCTCGCCCGCATCTCGCGACGCCGCGATAGATCCGCCGCCGCCGCTGGAGTGCCTCGCCGCGCCGCCGCCCGCTGCTGCTGCACAGCGCGCCGCCCGCGCCGCCGCACCCCTTGCTCGCGCATCGCCGCCGCCGCCGCCCCGCGCCGCCCTGCCTCGCCGCGCTCACCGGAACCACTGCACCGCCTCACCTCGCTATCACAGAGTTGACTGCCGACGCTGGTTCGATCCACCGCCGACCCGCCTGAACCGGTAGGAACCGCCCGGTTCGCCCGGTTTTCTTTTAGTAGTTTTAGTTTTGGTTTTCAACTTAAAACCATTTTGTTTTGTTTTATTTATTTAGAGTTCGTTCGTTCCTTTATGTTCTTCAGTGAACAGATTCGTCAGATAGGTTCTGTTAGCAGCGACCGCTCGATAGGATTTTTCTTTTTATTTTAGTTTTCGTCCACGGACCTATTTGTAGTAGTTTCTTTTACAGATTAGTCCTTGTACTTCAAACGACCACATCTTCTCGCTCGTTTGTCCAAATCCAACGAAACCAATGCTCACGTCTTCGTTATGATCTCCTCTATCCATATAAACAACTTAAACATGTTTTCGAAAAGTTTAAAATTTGAATTAGATCAGATTTAAATTCAAACTTCGTTTGATCATAACTTGAGTTTCGTAGCTCCGTTTGAGCTGATTCTTTTTGCAAATCGAAGCTCTTGACCTAAACTTTCTGATAAGGCCAAATTCACATAATTTTGGTACTGTTAGAAATTGTTTTATGTTGCGAGAGATATTTGCTTGATTTTGAAGTTTTCCGAATCGTCTTCTTCGATCTTTCTGATCTTTTGAGTGATTGCTTATGTGTGGTTACTATTGCTTGCTTACGATAGATTGACCGGAGTGTGACGAGTAGAACTATCAAGAGTATTGAGTGCGAATCATCTTCATCAACATTGCAGGCAAGTTCACACTTTGATCATATCCCCATTCATACCCAGTTTTTATGCATTAGTTTCACCCTCAAACATTGCATGAGTAGGATTGATAACATGTGGGTATTGGGAAGTAGTTGATGAGGTAGGAACCTATTGCCCTGCATTCAAACCTTGGGAGTTACTATTACGTTATGCTTACATTGCCATGCTATGCTCGTAGACGTGGATTGGGTTTTGAGACTATTCATGACAGATGTGAGATTGTTAATTAATGGTTTACTTAAGGTGGCAACTTAAACACACATCTGGGTGGATTGAGGCACCTGGGTATTCCAGGATTGCCTGTCTAGGCACCTGGGTAGACCAGGATTGCATGTTTTTTTATGGACCGCCACCCAGGCTCAAAGGGATCATGAGATTATTCATACTAGAAACTTCCGTGTGCAGCCACAAGCTATTATGGGATCTGGCATAGTTGATTAAGTCATGCGAACTCTTACAGGGTAGACTAGCAGATGTAGGGGAAAGTAGGTGTAACGGTCTATCCATCGTAAGGTGCTAGCGCTTCTGAAAGACTATGTCTCGGTCATCCGTTTCTCAAACACCATGTAGTGCGAGAAATCCAACGGAGGCGATCGAGTCTTGTGGGGAAAAGTGCGCAAACCTCTGCAGACTGTATAAACTAATCATGATTAGCTGTGTCCCCGGTTATGGACATCTTGAGTATCTAGTACCTGAATTATCATGTGAATCTCAACATGTTACTCTAATATTTAATTTTGTTGGGTTTTGTTTAATGATGATGCTTAATTGGGATTGAGAATGCTGTCAACCATTCTCAATGTTTAACAACCACCATGATAGTTAAATAAAATTTATTCCTTTGTAGTAGGCAAAAATTGGCTTTTCGCAAAAACCTTATCACCATAGAGCTTTTCCACCAGCCAAATATGCATGTAGTGATAGCCTTTATTCATCATTCTCTATGGTGTGAATTTGCCAGTACATTCAATGTACTGACCCTTTATGGCTGCAACGTCTCATGTTGCAGGATTATCTTATGACGAGTAAGAGGTACGTTAGGGTTACGATTTCTACACTCAACTTTGCCGTTGGTGTTGATGGGAATCCACAACCCTATTACTTCCGCTATTTGGATTGAGGTAATAGTATTTACATTACTTTCTACATGTGATTTACCTCTGTTATAAATCCTCGAGTACTATGTGTGTCAGCATACCAATCCAGGGATGACACTTAAGCACAGAGACTTGATCCATTTGGGTCGGCTCGTTACACATGATCTTTATGATAGAGAGTCTCTTGTTTTGTTATTTTCATATATTAGTGGGAACTTTTCGTTATAGAACTTGGCTTGTATATTCCAACAATGGGCCTCCTCAAGTGCCCTACGTCTTCGTGAGCAAGCAAGTTGGATGCACACCCACTTAGTTTCTTTTGTTGAGCTTTCATACATTTATAGCTCTAGTGCATCCGTTGCATGGCAATCCCTACTCCTTGCATTGACATCAATTGATGGGCATCTCCCTAGCCCATTGATTAGCCGCATCAATGTGAGACTTTCTCCTTTTTTGTCTTCTCCACACAACCCCCTTCATTATATTCTATTCCACCCAAAGTGCTATATCCATGGCTCACGCTCATGTATTGTGGAAAGTTGAAAAAAGTTTGAGATTACTAAAGTGTGAAACAATTTCTTGGCTTGTCATCGGGGTTGTGCATGATGAGAGCATTGTTGTGTGACGAAAATGGAACATGACCAAACTATATGATTTTGTAGGGATGAACTTTCTTTGGCCATGTTATTTTGAGAAGACATGATTGCTTAGTTAGTATGCTTGAAGTATTATTATTTTTATGTCAATATTAAACTTTTATCTTGTATCTTTCCAATCTGAACATTCATGTCACAATAAAGAAAATTACATTGATAAATATGTTAGGTAGCATTCCACATCAAAAATTCTGTTTTTATCATTTACCTACTCGAGGACGAGCAGGAATTAAGCTTGGGGATGCTTGATACGTCTCCAACGTATCTATAATTTTTTATTGTTCCATGCGATTATATAATCTGTTTTAGATGTTTATGGGTTTTATTATACACCTTTATATTATTTTTGGGACTAACCTATTAACCGGAGGCCGAGCCTAAATTGTTGTTTTCTTGCCTATTTCAGTGTTTTGAAGAAAAGGAATGTCAAACGGAGTCCAAACGGAATGAAACCTTTGGGAGAGTTATTTTTGGAACGGAAGCAATCCAGGAGACTTGGAGTAGAAGTCAGGGAAGCTTTGAGGTGGCCACGAGGTAGGAGGCGTGCCCCCACCCTCGTGGGCCCCTCGTGGCTCCCCTGACTGACTAGTTTCGCCTATATATGTCCATATACCCTAAAAACATCGGGGAGCGGAATAGATCGGGAGTTCCGCCGCCGCAAGCCTTTGTAGGCACCAAAAACCAATCGGGACCCTGTTCCGGCACCCTGCCGGAGGGGGAATCCCTAACCGGTGGCCATCTTCATCATCCTGGCGCACTCCATGACAAGGATGGAGTAGTTCACCCTCAGGGCTGAGGGTATGTGTCGGTGTCAAAACCGGCGGATCTCGGGTAGGGGGTCCCGAACTGTGCGTCTAGGATCGATGGTAACAGGAGACACGGGACACAATGATTACCCAGGTTCGGGCCCTCTCTATGGAGGTAATACCCTACGTCCTGCTTGATTGATATTGATAAATATGGGTGTTACAAGAGTTGATCTACCACGAGATCGTGATGGCCAAATCCTAGAAGCCTAGCCTATATGACTATGGTAATGAATGTGTCCTTTCCAGACTATCCCCTTCGGTTTATGAAAGTGCAACTATCCCTAGGTGGTTTTGGTAATTCATAACAACATATAGCTCATTGAGCTAATGCTATTCCAAGATGACTATTTCAGGAAAGCTCAATGATTGGCATGGCATCGATGTGAAAGTGGAACCCTCAAAATGCCAAGGACAAAGGATTGGCTCAAGCTCAAAAGCTCAAGACTCTTCATTTTATATTTTAGTGATCCAAAATCACATTGAGTCTTTAGGAAAAGCCAATACTATCAAGGAGGGATGAGGTGTTGCTTAATGAGCCTCTTGCTTCATGTGCTTAGTGATATGCTCCAAAACCCTCAACTACTTTCCCATATCCACATATGACCTAAACCCTAAGCCAAACTCGGTCCTACCGATTCTTTCTATCCGGCGCCACCGAGTTTCACTTGTCATAAGCCACTGCCAAACCCTAGCAATTCGGTTCTACCGATAGGGATCTCGGTCTCACCGAGATGGGATTGCAAACTCTCTGTTTCCCTTTCGTAACTTTTCGGTCTCACCGAAAGAGCGGATCGGTCCCACCGAGATTGCAATGTAAATTCAGTGTTTCCTTTTTGTAACTTTTCGGTCTCACTGAAAGAGCAAATCGTTCCCTCCGAGTTTGCCTGACCAACTCTCTGGTTAGCTAATTACCAAAATCGATCTCACCGAGTTTGTGTAATCGGTCTCACCGAGATTACGTTATGCCCAAACCCTAACCATATCAGTCCTACCGAGTTGCATGTTAGTCCCACCGAAAATCTCTAACGGTCACTAGGTTTACCTTTTCGGTCCGACCGAGTTTGTTGATTCGGTCCCACCGAGATTGGAAAACTGTGTGTAACGGTTGGATTTTGTGTGGAGGCTATATATACCCCTCCACCTCCTCTTCATTCGTGGAGAGAGCCATCAGAACACATACACAATTCCAACTCATATGTTGTGAGAGAGAACCACCTACTCATGTGTTGAGACCAAGATATTCCATTCCTACCATATGAATCTTCTTTCCACAAAATCCAAATCCTATGAGAGAGAGTTGAGTGTTGGGGAGACTATCATTTGAAGCACAAGAGCAAGGAGTTCATCATCAACACACCATTTGTTACTTCTTGGAGAGTGGTGTCTCCTAGATTGGCTAGGTGTTACTTGGGAGCCTCCGACAAGATTGTGGAGTTGAACCAAGGAGTTTGTAAGGGCAGGGAGATCGCCTACTTCGTGAAGATCTACCGCTAGTGAGGCAAGTCCTTCGTGGGCGATGGCCATGGTGGGATAGACAAGGTTGCTTCTTCGTGGACCCTTCGTGGGTGGTTGCTTCTTCGTGGACCCTTCGTGGGTGGAGCCCTCCGTGGACTCGCGCAACCATTACCCTTCGTGGGTGGAGCCCTTCGTGGACTCGCGCAACCGTTACCCTTCGTGGGTTGAAGTCCCCATCAACGTGGATGTAGGATAGCACCACCTATCCGAACCACGGGAAAAACATCCGTGTCTCCAATTGTGTTTGAATTCTCCAAACCCCTTCCCTTTACATTCTTGCAAGTTGCATGCTTTACTTTCCGCTGCCAATATACTCTTTGCATGCTTGCTTGAATTGTGTGATGATTGCTTGACCTGTCCTACAATAGCTAAAATCTGCCAAGAACTAAAATTGGGAAAAGGTTAAGTTTTTATTTGGTCAAGTAGTCCAATCACCCCCCCTCTAGACATACTTTCGATCCTACAAGTGGTATCAGAGCTTTGGTCTCCATTTGCTTTGATCTCCATAGCTTTTGGTGGTCAAAGCCTTGGTTTCACAACCTAGGAGAGTATGGCATCTAGCGAGGGAAATTATCACCGTAGAGGTCCTTACTTTGATGGTACTAATTTGGCTAGTTGGAAGCATAAAATGAAAATGCATATTCTTGGACATAACCCCGCCATTTGGGCTATTGTGTGTGTTGGTTTGCAAGGTGACTTCTTTGATGGGAAAGAACCAAACCGTGAAGCTACCGTGGATGAGTTGAAGATGTTGCAATACAATGCTCAAGCTTGTGATATTCTCTTCAACGGATTGTGCCCCGAAGAATTCAACAAAATCAGCCGTCTTGAGAATGCAAAGGAAATTTGGGAAACTTTGATTGATATGCACGAAGGTACCGACTCCGTCAAGGAATCCAAGTTGGATGTGCTTCAAAGTCAACTTTACAAGTTCAAAATGAAGGATGGTGAAGGTGTCACTGAAATGTACTCTAGGCTTGCTCTCATCACAAATGAGATTGCCGGCTTAGGAAGTGAAGAGATGACCGATAGATTAATCATCAAGAAGATTCTAAGAGCCTTGGATGGAAAATATGATACCGTGTGCACATTGATCCAAATGATGCCCAATTACAAAGATCTCAAGCCAACGGAGGTGATTGGAAGAATTGTTGCTCATGAGATGTCACTTAAGGATAAAGAGGAACTTCACAACAAATCAATTGGTGCCTACAAAGACTCATGTGAAGCCCCTACATCATCAAGTGAGAAACAAAACTTCAATGAAGAATTGAGCTTAATGGTGAAGAACTTCAACAAGTTCTACAAGAGTAGAAGCAAAGATAGAAGCTTCAAGTCAAGGTCCTACAATGACAAAAGATCTTCTAGTCGAGAGCGAAACTGCTACAGTTGTGGAAGACCCGGACACTATTCCAATGAGTGTACGGCTCCCTACAAGAGAAGAGAAGATTCTCTAAAAAGAAGAAGCAAAGAATCACCACCAAGAGAGAGAAGGAGTAGAGATGATCGTTATGAACGAAGATACTCACGGAGAAGCAAGGATTCGGAAAGGAAGGAAAAATCATCAAGGAGCTACACAAAACGAAGACATCAAGCTCATGTTGGTGAATGGGTATCCGGCTCCGACTCCGACAGCCACTCCGAGAGAAGTTATCACTCCGACTCCGAAGATACTCAAGATGAAGGTGTTGCCGGTCTAGCACTTGTGTCAACCAACTCCTACGACATATTTGACTCACCAAATGAAGGAATTGGAAGATGCTTCATGGCCAAAGGTCCTAAGGTAACACACCCCGAGTATGTTGATTTCAATAGTGATGAAGATGACTTGTTAGGTGATGATTTGCTTGTTGACAACTCTAGTGATGAATACTATGATGAAACGCCAATTAATCATGCTAATCAAGATAAAATGAATGACAATGATAAGGAGAAGATTGAGGCTCTAACTAAAGAACTAAACACTCTTAAGTTAGCTCATGAAACTATCTTCGAAGATCATCGAGAACTTTTAAGAGCTCATGAGAAATTACGCTTTGAAAAGCTCAATCTTGAGCAAGAGCATGAGTTCTTAAAAGCAATCAATGATGATCTCCGCAAGAAAAGTTCTTCTTACATTGCAGGAGCACCCCTAGCAATCTGCCAAAAGCTTCCACAAGACAAAGGAATAAGAGAACCTCAGAATCAGAGGATAAGGACTATGTGGCAGAAGAGGAAGCAACTTCAAAGAGAGTAGTGCTCGAGAAGGAACATGGCTCAGCTCAAGGCACAAAGCCAGGATTGAAAATCAAAAGGCCAGCAGGTAGGCAGCCTATGCCAAAGGCCAGAGCCTCAACTCAGATTCCTGAAAAGCCTGCAACCATAGAGCCAGTTGCTGCTGAAGGAAAGAAAAGGAAGGAAAGAGTCAAGAAGACCGTAGCCAGAGTGCTTGGAAAGGCTTCCATCATGGAAGAAGAGGAAGAAGAAGAGGTTGCTGCACCAGCACCTAAGGCACCCAAGCTAATGGGTGATGCTATCAAATCAGGGGCTACTGCATCTAAGCCCAAGGAAGCACCCAAGGCCGCATCAAACGTCAAGACAGCTCCAAAGAAAAATACGAGGAGCATACCTGCAACTGAAAAGAACAAGGCCCCAGTGCCTGAGACTGCTGTTGAAGAAGAAGATGATGAAGAGCATGTTCTGAGAAAGCTCAAGCCCAAGATTCCAGACCACAATGATGCTCATCCTGTGGCTGAGAACATGAAGCTCAGAAGAGACTCAGGGTTGAGAAAATGGAGAGAGACGGATCCATATGCTTCAAGGAGAAGAACTGCTGTTGACTACAGGTTCCACACTAAGGAACAGCAGGACTTCTATGAGACAATTTTGCTTGATAAGAAGCCCATTGTTTGTGACATGAGATGGGTTGACTGGACCTACATGAAGGAAAATGAGGAACATTATCCTGGTGTGATTGACAGCTTTAGTGATTGTGGAGTTGCAGACTTTGTTGGGCAGAAGCTCACAAAGTGGAAAAAGGAGCTCATTATGCAATTCTACTCCACATCACACTTCTACCCAGATGGAAGGATAACATGGATGTCTGAAGGTACAAGGTACCAATCAACTGTTGAGGAATGGGCAAAGTTGATCAATGCCCCAGAGGAAAATGAAGATGACTTGGATGTCTATGCCAAGAAAAAGATGGATCATAACTCAATGGCAAATATGTACAAGGAGATTCCAGTAGATGATCTTGACACTCACCAGCTTGGGTCTGTAAAACACTTGTTGTCAGGACTGCCTACGATCAACTGGATCCTTAGGCACACACTCTTGCCCAAGTCTGGAGATCACAGAATGATCAGAGGTCACGCCATTAACTTGCTACATATATTTGATGTGCCTCAGAAATTCAAGGTCATGAGCCTCATAGTAGAAACTATCAAGAGGACTGCAGTAGATCAGAAGAGGAGCTGTGGTTATGCCCCTCAGATTGAGGAGTTAATCAACTCAAAAATGGGCACAGGAACATACTTATTGGACAAGGAACACCTGCCCATCCGTCCAGATTTTGAAGATAATCAAGTTGTCATGAATGAGAATGAACCATCATCAGTTCAAGCACAAGCAAAGAAGGAGCAGGCGAGGAAGGAGAAAGCTGCCAAGATGCCAACTCAAGAGGAGGCATCTGAGTATTTCTTGAAAACCAAACAAGAGCAGCTTGGTTACTTGATTGCATCCACACTGAGGATTGAGCAAGGACTGGCCACCCTCACTCAGAATCAGCAGAGCTTAGAGAGGATCATGGAACAAAAGTTCTATGACTTGGATGTCAAAGTAACAGAGATTCAGTCTGCAGTGGAACAACTTCAGGATGACATGCAGGAGAGGAGAGGCAAGACTACAACTGATGCCTTTGCCAGAGTGCCACGAGGTCCGAGGTCGTCTGCAGTGCCAGTTGCTGACCCCAGAGCCACCACGTCTGCACCAGCTACAACCTCAGTTCCACCAGCTCCAGCGTCCACTTCAGCCTCGACTCCGACCACGTCTACAGAAGGCTTCGTCCTTGGAGTGCTCCGGACTCCACCACCACCTGAAGATCAAGCCTGAGTGTCGACTTAGCACTATGCATTTTCTAGGAACTTTTTGGTAACTTGTTGCCAAAGGGGGAGAAAATGTATAGATCATAGGCTTCGAGAGAGAGTGTTGCTTTTATTCTCTCTTGTTTTATTTGGTGGTTTTTCGAACTTTGTTTGCTTTTGTGTGAGATACTATGTCATTGCTCGTGAGACATTGATGATCATGTGTTTGATCATAAGCTACACTAAATGTTTGCTTAATATTATCATCTTATCTATCTTATGTGATCATTCACTATTCTTGGTGATGAGTGCATGTATTTCATTCTTATCATTTTAAGCGCTCCACCAAGATGTATGTGACATGGAAGAGTAACCCATGACTCTAACTCTTTGTGCATTTGCAGTCCAAAGCAAATTTTAAATATGCACAAATTTAGGGGGAGCTCTTACTTGTCACATACTTCTCAAAGCGACGATATATTTCATGCTTATTATCATTTGTCGATGCTTTGATCTAAATGTTGTCATCAATTACCAAAAAGGGGGAGATTGAAAGTGCAACTATCCCTAGGTGGTTTTGGTAATTCATAACAACATATAGCTGATTGAGCTAATGCTATTCCAAGATGACTATTTCAGGAAAGCTCAATGATTGGCATGGCATGGATGTGAAAGTGGAACCCTCAAAATGCTAAGGACAAAGGATTGGCTCAAGCTCAAAAGCTCAAGACTCTTCATTTCATATTTTAGTGATCCAAGATCACATTGAGTCTTTAGGAAAACCCTCAAGGAGGGATGAGGTGTTTCTTAATGAGCCTCTTGCTTCACGTGCTTAGTGATATGCTCCAAAACCCTCAACTACTTTCCCATATCCACATATGACCTAAACCCTAAGCCAAACTCGGTCCTACCGATTCTTTCTATCCGGCGCCACCAAGTTTCACTTGTCATAAGCCACTGCCAAACCCTAGCAATTCGGTTCTACCGATAGGGATCTCGGTCTCACCGAGATGGGATTGCAAACTCTCTGTTTCCCTTTCGTAACTTTTCGGTCTCACCGAAAGAGCGGATCGGTCCCACCGAGATTGCAATGTAAATTCAGTGTTTCCTTTTTGTAACTTTTCGGTCTCACCGAAAGAGAAAATCGGCCCCACCGAGTTTGCCTGACCAACTCTCTGGTTAGCTAATTACCAAAATCGGTCTCACTGAGTTTGTGTAATCGGTCTCACTGAGATTACGTTATGCCCAAACCCTAACCATATCAGTCCTACCGAGTTGCATGTCAGTCCCACCGAAAATCTCTAACGGTCACTAGGTTTACCTTTTCGGTCCGACCGAGTTTGTTGATTCGGTCCCACCGAGATTGGAAAACTGTGTGTAACGGTTGGATTTTGTGTGGAGGCTATATATACCCCTCCACCTCCTCTTCATTCGTGGAGAGAGCCATCAGAACACATACACAATTCCAACTCATATGTTCTGAGAGAGAACCACCTACTCATGTGTTGAGACCAAGATATTCCATTCCTACCATATGAATCTTCTTTCCACAAAATCCAAATCCTATGAGAGAGAGTTGAGTGTTGGGGAGACTATCATTTGAAGCACAAGAGCAAGGAGTTCATCATCAACACACCATTTGTTACTTCTTGGAGAGTGGTGTCTCCTAGATTGGCTAGGTGTTACTTGGGAGCCTTCGACAAGATTGTGGAGTTGAACCAAGGAGTTTGTAAGGGCAAGGAGATCGCCTACTTCGTGAAGATCTACCGCTAGTGAGGCAAGTCCTTCGTGAGCGATGGCCATGGTGGGATAGACAAGGTTGCTTCTTCGTGGACCCTTCATGGGTGGTTGCTTCTTCGTGGACCCGTCGTGGGTGGAGCCCTCCGTGGACTCGCGCAACCATTACCCTTCGTGGGTGGAGCCCTCCGTGGACTCGCGCAACCGTTACCCTTCGTGGGTTGAAGTCTCCATCAACATGGATGTAGGATAGCACCACCTATCCGAACCACGGGAAAAACATCCGTGTCTCCAATTGCGTTTGAATTCTCCAAACCCTTCCCTTTACATTCTTGCAAGTTGCATGCTTTACTTTCCGCTGCCAATATACTCTTTGCATTATTGCTTGAATTGTGTGATGATTGCTTGACTTGTCCTACAATAGCTAAAATCTGCCAAGAACTAAAATTGGGAAAAGGTTAAGTTTTTATTTGGTCAAGTAGTCTAATCACCCCCCCTCTAGACATACTTTCGATCCTACAGTTTATATAGACACCGGGGGGGGGGGTCCAGGGTTTACATAGAGTCGGTTACATAAGAAGGAATCTTCATAGTCAGTCGCCAAGCTTGCCTTCCACGCCAAGGAGAGTCCAATCCGGACACAGGTATGGTCTTCGGTCTTCATGTCTTCACAACCCATCAATCCAGCCCAATAGATAATAGGCCAGACGCCCGAGGACCCATTAGTCCAGGACACCCTCAGTAGCCCCTGAACCTATCTTCAATGACGAGGAGTACGGCGCGCGGATTGTCTTCGGCATTGCAAGGCGGGTTCCTTGTTATCCGAACTTCAAGATAGAGATTGTATCCGGACTTGTATGCACAACCATAGAGGATATAATATTTCATGGGTTCAACCCACTGACCACTTTCTGGTAATACAACACCACGCCCGTCCTTTACTTGCGAACCGTTTTAGCCGGCCCATCGCCCCACGTCCCAGGACGTGGCATTACTGGCGTATTTTATCCAAACGGAGATCGTGCCTCCCTTTTTAGGGGATTCCTGTCAACCCGAACGTGGGTAACCCAACCGTCGCTTGGGTACAATTCCTTGGAAACAAGCAAGTTTTTGAGGCCCGAGAGGAGACGCTTGATATTTGCAGCCTTTATATAGGGGTACAGTCCCGTCTTTTTCTTCCACGCTTGCCTCTTCCTCAATTCCTGCTACCCCGAGCTCCAACTCCCGGGCTTCCGTCGCCACCAGCCCCAACCATGTCCGGATCTAGCCGTCCAGGCCGGTGGGTAGCCTCTTCTGTCACGGAGGAAGACAATGCAAAGCTTCGGGCAGCGTGGTACCTGACCGCTGAAATCCACCATTGGCTTCCCACTGAGGGGCAGGTCATTCCCATCCCCAGATCTGACGAGAGGGTCGTGTTCGTGTCCCACTTCCTCCGCGGGTTGGGATTTGCACTTAACCCCTTCGTCTGAGGTCTCATGTATTATTACGGGCTAGACTTGCACGATTTGTCCCCGGACTCTATTCTTCTTATCTCGACGTTTATCGTCACATGTGAAGCCCTCCTTCGAACTCCTCCGCACTTTGGCTTGTGGCTCAAGACTCTTGATGTGAAGCCGCAAGTGGTAGAGGGGGAGCAGGCCGAGTGCGGCGGCGCTGCAGTAAGCAAGCTTGCTAGCGCCATTTGACTGAAAGGATCCTTCGCCAAATCTTCCGATCTGTGCCAGCAGGGGTGGTTCTATATCACCGAGCCCTGCAGCTCCAAGTGGGCGATCGCGCCCGTATTTTGACCCGGCCCTCCAACTCAACTTGCATCATGGATTAATAAGGGGCTAGATTGGGGATCAGCGAATGATGTGCAAACTCTGCAAAGTTGCATCCGGAACCTTATTGAGAGGGACATCGACATAGCCAGCATCGTTCATATAATGCTAGTTCATCGGACCCTGCCATGCCAGCGACGGCCTACCACCTATGGGAGTTCAATCCATAAGGGCCGCGGACTCTTTAGAACTTCTTCGGCACAAGGCACGAAGGAATGTGGAGATTAGTATTCGGAAAACAAAGGGAATGGCCGGACACCGCCAGAGATGTCGGCCTAGACTACAACCATCCGGACACCCTGGTAAGTACACATTTACCGAATACCTTACAGTCAGATATCCAGTGGCAAGAAACTAGCGATATCATCCTTTTTTAGGGCTGGATAAAGAAGGTGCAATTGATTACGTGTCTGGCTCCCCTTCCCGAAGACTCAGCTACTCCTGTGTTAACAAGGATGCTGGCCTCGGCGCCATACCAGGCATCAGCAGGGGAGGGAGAGAAGACCCAAGATGACCTTGGTTCTCGAGGCAAGTCGGACACTGAGTCCGGAGAAATCGACCTTTCCTCGCCCGAAGATGGAGGCAGGAAAGGACCCAGTGTTCCTTCTCTAAGCAGGAGGAAAAGGGCCGCCTCTGAAGATGAGGAGGGGTGGTCTTTTAAGAAGGGCAAGATGCCATCGTCGACCAGCTTGGGCTTGGAAGACGATGCCGTTGAGCAGCTCCAACAAGGGGACAAACCCTCAGCCGGACTATAAGAGAATCTGGAGTGCCTTGATAGCATCCTGTTCCGTTGCTGTTACCATAACGCATTCATGCATTTTTACAGGTCGGCACGGAGTTTTTTCTGGGCGATCCTCTTCTTCGGGGAGTCTTCCTCCAGAGATGATGGAGAGCGAGACGCCTCCTCCAACCTCCTCGCCCATCAAGGCGGATGACTCTGAAGTGTCATCCCGGAGGGTTCCTTTAAACCAGGGGAAAGAAGAGGCGGTACCCAAAGGTGGACCTCCGACCATCCGAGATTCTGGGGCTGATGGTAACGAGGGCCGCGGACTGTCCGGTTCACAGCCGACAGCGATTTTGGAGGCAGACGAGCAGATTCCTTCAAAGGATGATCATGTTGTTGGAGCAGTTTCCAGAAACCTAGAGACTCCGGGTATGTTGTGAGACCTGTTGCGGAAAGCATCCGTCTCGGGGGAACAGCGTACCTTGATGGGTACAGTGATTGAGAAGATTTCGTCCGCAAAGAGCAGATTAAATGAAGCCTTCATGAGCCTATTGAAGAGCTTCGAGGTTTGTAACATAACGTTTTCAGCTATGTGTCATTTGTGAAGATACGACTGTGTATAGGTAGTAGCCCCTGATACTCGGGTTGGCTTCCGTTGGGAAGCAAAACAGAGGATCGAAAAAGGACCGTTTGAGGACTAACCTGATAAACCTTGAACGCAGGCTGCTTCCCCTTTGGCCACTTCCCGGACTATGGAGATTGCCGATTTGCAGCGGAAGCTTGACGTGGCAGGGGATGATCTTGCTTTAATCAATATGCATCTTGACGAGTCGCAAGGTATGTATTCGGTGCAATCTCATACATTTTTGTAGTGTAAGCATAACGCTGAAATTTGGCTGCAGATAGTGTTGCCGCCGTTGAAGCTCTTCGAGCGGAGCTAGCCCGGGTCAAGGAGCAGACCCGACGTAGCAATGTTGCTGTCGAAAAGGCATCATCTGAATTAGAAGCCGAACGAGATGCAAGGCGCCAAGATGAGGAGAAGATATCCAAGGTGACGCTCGAGCTGGAGAATGCTACCGGCCACTATGAATTTCTGGAGAAGAATAATGAAGCCTTAATGGCTGATTTAGAGAAGGCCTTACAAGAGGCAAGAGGAGCGTGGTCGGAATGTAGAGCGGCCCGTGAGGAGGTTCGACAGGCGAGGGAGATTGCGGCTGGAAAGCCCTTTCTGCTACAAACCAAGTTCGGCGACCTGAACTATGCCCAGCTCAACCAAGTATGGAGTTCTTTGGACGAGTTCTTGGATTTGCCGAAGAGTTCTACCTATGCGGCGCAATATTACCAAGCGCGGGATGGATATGCAATGGAGAAGCTTTTTTGGTCGTAGTTTGGCGCGTCAAAGCGCCCTTTGTTGCTTAATGAACAAATGTCCCAGTGGGCCGGACTTCATAGGATGTCCGGCGCTGCCATGAAGGACGTCGTAGTCCAGTTGTGGCCAACCGAGCCTGTTCCGAATAGCTATTTCGGTTTAGTGCAAAGGCTTGTTGACGCAGTGCCGCGTATCGATGCTGTGAAGCGGTCTGCGTGCATTGAGGGTGGACGGATGGCTTTTGCCCGAGTCAAGACGTTCTGGGGGAAGATGAAGGCCATCGATGTTGCGACGAAGGGTCCACCCAAAAGCAAGGACCGTCCAGAACTGGAGCATTATTTTGAAGACTTCCTAGAGGCCGCCCGCTTTGTAGAGGGTCAGTGCTCAAAAGACATAATGTTCGAGTGAGGTGTATGAAAATTGTAAAAACAATTTTGTAGTTAATCTATTTATGTTTTGCTTGAGAGCTTGAATTCCTCCTATGCGGCCATTTTGATATAATCTGAAAGTTTTCCAGTCGTCGGTTTCACCCCCCTCGTAGGAAGTACGGGGGTGTTCAGAAAAGCATTTAATCACTCTTTATCCAATGTCTTGGTCCATGAAGGAGGTCATAATGTGGCGAACCAGGCAATCGGACTATAGGGCGTTAACACTTTCACTTAGCCATAGGAGTTTTATGGCGGAGCTACGACATAGCCCCTGGTATGTATGCGGCGTATGGTACCTTACATATTTGACCTGAAAAATATCCCTCGTGTGACACGAAGAATCGCTAAAGATTCTAATAAGTCGTCAAGTGGTTGACCAGCTCACGCTGCATCATGGCAGTCAGTTTTTGGCTTTCTCTACTGAGGTGCTCATCCGGTTTAGACCAAGGCACAATCGCAGTAGTTCTCCCTTTACTACCCTAGCTGATAGAGCGGAACGCAGGGTAGCAAGCACAGGAGCCGTGCAACCCAACTATTGACCCAAGACAATGATTCAGGGCTGATGCATATAAGGCCAGACTTGCGACGCCGAAGTGTGCTATAGAGCTGTTCGGACTTTTACTGGCAACTCATTTGTTCCCACACAGAGCCCCTGGCAAATTAGGCCAAGGTATTTTTGTGAAACAACCGTAGGAGCCATATTTGTCGGGAAAACCATACGGATGACTAACTCAGATATTGTTTACTGGTAACTGAGCGATATGCCGATGATTACTTATGATATATGTATATAAAAGCCACCCCGGCTATTTGACATGCTCGGGGTTGGAGGCGGAGGAACAGGCATAGTATAGGCTCAAAAATAGAGAGTGCGGTCTACAAAAATTATTTTGGACCTCCTGTCGCACGTCTGCGCCGCTAGTCCTCGGTGGGGGGAGTCCTTGATGGACATAGCCCCTTAGGTGAGTATATGGATCTGGACTCCGATTGAGCCAGTTTCCGATTTTTATCCTGTTCGTCACCTGTTTTTTAAAGGATATCAAAAGAGGAAATAAAAAAGGAAAGTAAATAGGTATACATAGAAAAAGGTTACTGGAGTGCTCGCAGGCTTGTCCGTATTATGCTTCCGCCGATGCCATGGTATCTTGAGTGTGTAATGATGTACGCGTGGTACAAACTTTGTAGGTGTACGGAGTGGGCGGCGGAAGCCGGGTTGCTATTTCCGTTCTAGGGGTAGTCGATCCTCGGGTGGAGACTGCTTCAGACCCCCGGTTTTTCGTTGGTGAATCTTTCCATCATCCCTGTCGCTTGGTGGCTTCCTTCACCTGTGTTCGGCGTTGAGCTTGCCGGCTTGTTTAAAGACCCAGCAGTTTCTGTTGGTGTGATTGGCTGGTTTATCAGGGTGGCCATGAATCTGGAAGGGTCGGTCCAAAATCCTGTCCAGGTTGGATGGTTCATCTCGGTTCGCCCTGGATGGCTTCTTCCGCTGACCGGGCTTGGGGTTGCTGAATCCGGCGTTGACCGCTGTGTTGCCTGATCTTTCATTGTCAGTGTGACTGTTGTTTTTGCTTCCCCGTGGCTTGCCGTTGGCGTCTCGGATTTTGGAGGTGCCCTGGTTGCTGGCTCTATTGCTTCTACGAGCGAGCCAACTATCTTCTCCCGCGGAAAAGCGAGTCATCAGAGCAGTGAGAGCTGTCATGGATGTAGGTCCTTCTTGGCCGAGGTAGCGTGCAAGCCATTCGTCCCGGACGCTGTGTCTGAAAGCCACGAGGGCTTCCACTTCTGGACAGTCGATGATTTGGTTCTTTTTGACTAGGAACCGGGTCCAGAGCTCCCTGGCTGATTCGTCGGGCTATTGGACGATGTGACTTAAGTCATCGGCATCCGGTGGTCGGACATGTGTTCCTTGGAAGTTATCGAGGAAAGCCTCTTCCAAGTCCTTCCAGCTGCCTATGGAATTTTCAGGCAAGCTATTTAACCAGTACCGAGCTGGTCCTTTTAGTTTTAGTGGGAGGTATTTAATGGCATGGAGGTCGTCTCCACGGGCCATATGGATGTGGAGGATGGAATCTTCTATCCATACTGCGGGATCGGTTGTCCCGTCGTATAATTCAATATTAACGGGTTTGAATCCTTTGGGAAATTCATGATCCATTACCTCATCAGTGAAGCAAAACGGGTGTGCGGCGCCTCTATGTTGGGTCACACTGTGGCGTAATTCCGAAGGAGTCCCATTGCTGTTTTCGGCCTGGTCACGGCGAGGTGTGACACATCCGAATAGGTAGCCATCGTCGCGTGTCAAAGCATATTTTTGTGATCCGTAGATCGGTCTTGCAATTCCTGCTCTATTGTCCCAGTCCCTCTGCAGGTTGTCTGGGTAATCCTGGCCTGTGTTGTTCTTGCCTTTATGGCGAGGTGGGGCGGTCTGGTGTTCGGCTTGGGTTGCCTTTTTATCCGGACAGAGTTGCCGGCGACCTGCCGTGTTCTATGATGATGGTATGGGCCCCGACACCCTATCATCGGACTGGTAGAGCGATCTGTGCTTTGGGTAGCTTTTAGCTGGGCCACTGAGGCCATATTCTTCGGCGACCAGGACTTCGGTCCATCTGTCGTTGAGTAGGTCTTGGTCAGCTTGAAGCTGCTGCTGCTTCTTTTTCAAGCTCCTTGCCGTAGCTATCAGCCTACGCTTAAAGCGCTCCTGTTCGAGGGGCTCTTCGGGTATGATGAAGTCTTCATCGCCGAGGCTTTCCTCATCTTCGGAGAGCGGAAGGTAGTTGTCGTCTTCCGATCCGTCGCTGTGCAGGGCCTGTTTGTCGGGGCTGGCTTGCCCGTTTTCTTGTTCCTCCTGCTCGAATGTTCCTCCCACAGGATCTTCATTGCTTTTGGCACTGTCCAGAGTACTATTTTCTCCAGTGCCATTGTTGCTGCGGTGTGGCTTGGGGCGCCGTAACTTAGACTTTGACTCAGGAGTTTTAACTAGGTCTCCCTTGTCTCTGCCGCGAAGCTTTTTGAGTGTATCGATCATGTACATGTCATGTAAAGGGGTAGCCGTTTTGCACCTGATGACTGGCGGATCTTGGCCTTGCCCCTTATCTGCATCATTGTCTGGGCCGTCAATGTCTGCGGAGCCATGAGTGGGCATGTCGGTTAAGTCCTCGACAGTGGCTATGAAGTGGGTGGCGGGCGGGAAGCAAAATTCTCCATCGTTAGCCCCTAGTTCGAATCGGACATAGTTCGGCTACGAGCCTCCCGTGAATGACAAGTTCCTTAAAGAGTTTAGCACATCGCCCAAAGGTGAGTGCTGAAAGACGTCTATAGTAGTGAATTCGAAGATCGATAACCGATCTAGCTCAGTGTCCGCAAGCGTATATGTCCCGGAATTTATGGCCGGAGACAAATCAGAGTTCCGCTGACGTAGATATCGCGGGGTGCCGAGTCCGTGTGCCGCTCCAACGCCGCGGACTCTGTGGCTTCGGATGGCACAATCTGCTCTGGCTCTAAGGCCGTTGCAGCAACAGGGACCATCTGCTGGATGTGACGGATTTAAGTCATGTTCCTCGGAGCGAAGGGGAAGGATCGCCGCGGTCTCGAATCCATCGAAGATCAAGTCTCCACGGATATCCTCTACATAGTTCAGGTTTCCAAATCTGACCAGGTGGCCAGGGGCGTAGCTATCAATCTGCTCCAGATGGCCGAGCGAGTTGGCCCGTAGTACGAAGCCGCCGAACATGAAAAACTATTCGGGGAGGAAGGTTTCTCCTTGGACAGCGTCGCTACAGACGATTGAAGGGGCCATCGAACCCTCCGTCGACGGCATAGTGGAACACTTAATGATAGCACCAATGTTGGTGTCAAAACCGGCGGATCTCGGGTTGGGGGTCCCGAACTGCACGTCTAGGATCGATGGTAATAGGAGACAAGGAACACAATGTTTACCCAGGTTAAGGCCCTCTCTATGGAGGTAATACCCTATGTCCTGCTTGATTGATATTGATGAATATGGGTGTTACAAGAGTTGATCTACCATGATAAGATGATGGCTAAACCCTAGAAGCCTAGCCTATATGACTATGGTAATGAATGTGTCCTTTTCGGACTATCCCCTCCGGTTTATACAGACACCGGGGGGATCTAGGGTTTACATAGAGTCGGTTACATAAGAAGGAATCTTCATAGTCGGTCACCTAGCTTGCCTTCCACGCCAAGGAGAGTCCAATTCGGACACAGGTATGGTCTTCGGTCTTCATGTCTTCACAGCCCATCAATCCGGCCCAATAGATAACAAGCCGGACGCTCGAGGACCCCTTAGTCCAGGACTCCCTCAGTATGTACCAGTAGCTATGTGTTTGATCTCTCTCTCTCTCTCTCTCTCTCGTGTTCTTGAGGTGGTACGATCTTGATGTATCGCGAGCTTTGCTATTATATTTGGATCTTATGATGTTTCTCCCCCTCTACTCTCTTGTGATGAATTGAGTTTTCCCTTTGAAGTTCTCTTATCGGATTGAGTCTTTAAGGATTTGAGAACACTTGATGTATGTCTTGCATGTGCTTATCTGTGGTGACAATGGGATATCACGTGATTTACTTGATGTATGTTTTGGTGATCAACTTGCGGGTTCCATGACCTCATGAACTTATGCATAGGGGTTGGCACACATTTTCGTCTTGACTCTCTGGTTGAAACTTTGAGGCACTCTTTGAAGTTCTTTGTGTTGGTTGAATAGATGAATTTGAGATTGTGTGATGCATACCATATAATCATACCCATGGATACTTGAGGTGACATTGGAGTATCTAGGTGACATTAGGGTTTTGGTTGATTTGTGTCTTAAGGTGTTATTCTAGTACGAACTCTATGATAGATCGATCCGAAAGAATAACTTTGAGGTGGTTTCGTACCCTACCATAATCTCTTCGTTTGTTCTCCGCTATTAGTGACTTTGGAGTGACTCTTAGTTGCATGTTGAGGGATAGTTATATGATCCAATTATGTTATTATTGTTGAGAGAACTTGCACCAGTGAAAGTATGAACCCTAGGCTTTGTTTCCTAGCATTGCAATACCGTTTGTGCTCACTTTTACCACTTGCTACCTTGCTGTTTTTATATTTTCAGATTACAAAAACCTTTATCTACCATCCATATTGCACTTGTATCACCATCTCTTCGCCGAACTAGTGCACCTATACAATTTACCATTGTATTGGGTGTGTTGGGGACACAAGAGACTCTTTGTTATTTGGTTGCAGGGTTGCTTGAGAGAGACCATCTTCATCCTACGCCTCCCACGGATTGATAAACCTTAGGTCATCCACTTGAGTGAAATTTGCTACTTTCATACAAACCTCTGCACTTGGAGGCCCAACAACGTCTATAAGAAGAAGGTTGTGTAGTAGACATCGATCACAAGCTGAAGATCCGAGAACAGGATATACCCAAGACAACTTTCACCACAAGGTATGGGCTATATGAGTACACGGTCATGTCTTTTGGTTTGACTAACGCCCCTGCCTACTTTATGAGTATGATGAATAAGGTGTTCATCAAGTTCTTGGATAAGTTTGTTTTGGTGTTCACTGATGATATATTGGTGTACTCGAAGAATGAAGAAGAACAAAAGGAACATCTGCGCTTGGTTCTCAAGAAGCTTAGACAACATCAGCTATATATGCCAAGTTCAGCAAATGTGAGTTTTGGTTGAAGGAAGTCGGATTTCTCGGACATGTTACACCTGGAGAAGGTATAGCAGTAGACCCTTCAAAGGTTCAGTCTGTCACCGAGTGGTTGCCACCCACTTCAGTTGGAGAGATACGCAGTTTCCTTGGACTCGCAGGATATTATCAAAGATTCATTGAGAATTTTTCCAAGATTGCAAAGCCCATGACGGAGTTATTGACGAAGGACACCAAGTTTAAATGTTTCGAGGAATGTGAGGCCACTTTTCAAGGGTTGAAGAAACGTTTGATTAAAGCCCCAGTGCTAATTCTCCCGAATATACGCAAGGATTTCCAAGTATATTGTGACGCTTCATGACAGGGACTAGGAGGCGTTCTTATGCAAGAAGGAAGAGTTGTTCCATATGCCTCACGACAGCTTTGACCTCATGAGTTGAATTATGCCACGCATGATTTGGAGTCAGCGGACGTTCATGCCATAGTTTTTTCTTTTTATTTTCTTTTTCAGCCAGGGACCTATCTGCGAATATTTTTTATCGCAGATTGGCCCCTGATCTTCAAACCCTCGTAACTTTTCAACCGTTTGTCCAAATCCAGTGAAACCAACGCCAAATTCTTCGTCTCGAGCCCCTATTTTTGTTTAATAAACTTGAATAAGGTTTTGATAATTTAAAATTTTGGTTTCAAGCAGATTTGATTTCGAAGTTCTTTTGACCGTAGTTTCAGTTCCGTAGCTCTGATTCGATTGATTCTTTTTGGAGATCGAATCTCTTGAGTTGGGTTTTCAGATTCGATCTTCTTATTTGAGTTTTACCCGTGCATACTTGCTTGATTGCTTATGTATGCTATTGTTTGTTTGTGATAGAATTTCCGGAGTGCAAAGCGTGCTACTACGAGTGTCTAGGGTTTGTAGATCGTCAGCAAGGCAAGTAACACATTGATCATACTCTTTTCATACCTAGTTTTTATGCATTAGTTACAACCCTCAAACATTGCATGGTAAGGAGTCGATAACATGTGGGTATTGGCAAGTAGATGATGAGGTAGAACCTATTACCTGTTTTGTTTTCAAACCCGTGGGAGTTACTCTACGCTATGCTTATGTTGTTATGCTATGCTCGTAGATGTGGATTGGGTTTGAGGGTATCCATGACAGATGTGAGATTATTAATTGATGGTTCAACATAAGGTGGCAAGTCTAATACACATCTGGGTGTATTGTTGGTTTGGGCACCAGGGGTTATACCAGTGTTTTCCTAGGAGATCCCGGGATTATACCGTGTGATGCTCGGGTAGGGGGTCCCAAACTGTGCATCTCAGGTTGATGGTAACAGGAGACAGGGGACACGATGTTTACCCAGGTTCGGGCCCTCTCTATGGAGGTAATACCCTATGTCCTGCTTGATTGATATTGATGAATACAAGTATTACAAGAGTTGATCTACCTTGAGATCGTAATGGCTAAACCCTAGAGGTCTAGCTTGTATGGCTATGGTAACGAATATTCGGCCTATCTACGGACCTATCCCTCCGGTTTATATAGACACGGGAGGGATCTAGGGTTACACAAGGTCGATTATAGACAAAGGAATCTACATAGTTGGCCGCCAAGCTTGCTTTCCACACCAAGGAAAGTCCCATCCGGACACGGGTGCAGCCTTCGGTCTTCATATCTTCACAGCCCGTCAGTCCGGCCCATGGCTAACAGGCCGGACGCCCGAGGACCCCTTAGTCCAGGACTCCCTCGGTAGCCCCCGAACCATTCTTCAATGACGAGGTGTTCGGCACATAGATTATCTTTGGCATTGCTAGGCGGGTTCCTCCACCGATGACTTCCGAGTAGTGTGCTCGGCCTTCCATTTATTGTTGTACCCCTCGGCTTCTGTGCATCAACCACTTCAGTTTCCACGTGTCGAGCAAATGTGACAGCTCAGGGTATTTTTTTGCATATACCACCCCGACCGTACCACAAAGGTGCTTATTTAAAGAGAATAGATCTCAGATCCATTCCACACCCCGCGAAAAATCCTCAGAGCTTGCTAAGAAAAACCACTCCAACATGGCTAGCGCTCCGATCTCTTCCTCTCGTCCCCATGAATCCAAAGAGGGTAATTGGGGGAGATGTTCCGTATCCCACAGTCAGCTGGCGAAGCTGCAAACACAAGGCTTTCTTCCCCCCGCGGACTTGGTCCCCGTACGAGCAGGGATGACGTCCTTCTAGGGCGGGGCTCAAACGGAGAACTTCCCCAATCCGTCCAGGGGAGAACGAGTATGCTTCGTCCCTTCCTCCGAGGCATGCTGGAGTATTACGGCCTCCAACTGCATAGTCTCACTCCCGCCTCTATCCTTCATATTGCGGGTTATGTCGCTCTATGCGAGCTAAGCCTGGGCTGCGACGCCCATTTCAATTTATGGAGAAGACTGTTCTGCCTCATCCCTCGCAATCAAGGTGGGTCAATTTTTGAAGTGGGAGGAGCCGAAGTGTGGCGCATTGCCGGGACCAGATACCGCTCCTGAAGAGTGGCCCTCCGAATGGTTCTACATCGACGACGTTGCTCTACCCGACCCCGTCTGCATGGGCCTCGAGGAAGAGGATAGTGCAG
The DNA here is from genome assembly GCF_056163025.1 of Triticum urartu. Lineage (NCBI taxonomy): Eukaryota > Viridiplantae > Streptophyta > Magnoliopsida > Poales > Poaceae > Triticum > Triticum urartu. The sequence goes on along the minus strand of NC_141878.1, from coordinate 413,602,099 downwards.
AGATCAGCCTACTGCTGGGCAAGATTAAGACGCTTGCCTAGTCTGGATTGTCAATAGTCGAGGTAATGGCAATCTCTATAACGCGGGGGGTCCAGCCACTCCAATACAGAGGGCTGCCCATGTGGCATTATAACGGGGAAGACGACGCCTCGTGCTATGGTCGGAAGGGCCCGAAGACCCCCGCCGTCCTGGCTAAAATACTGGCCGAGCTGTATAAAGGGGAGAAGGAGGAGTTCACCCGTCTCCAATATCAATATGGATTTTCCATGTATGATCCTCCCAGCTGGGTAAGCTTCAGCTCCACTATTTTACTCATGTCCCTAAATCATTCTTGACAGGCGGTATCTTATCCACTTATAACAGGAATGGAGAAAGACTATCGAGGGGATCCATGACCCTGCCCCTCAGCCGGAGAACCGCAACCGGGATCTTGACCCCGGATATGAGGAAGATCTGGACATATTTGTGGAGCTCGAGGATGGAATATTCTATCAGATGAGATATGAAGGTACAGATGTACCCATCATCACCGATTACCCCGGCCTCGCTCCTTCCTGCTTCACATGTAAGTAATCCGGAGATACCTTGTCCAAGAGAGTTTTCTCATTCCCACTTACCCACCGCACTGTCTTGTGCTCAAAAGGGGAGGCGTTCAGCGCGCCACGCTGCCCCGGGGGCATCTCCGAAGAGAGTGTCCCCCACACCAGGCAAGCCTTCGAAGAGGAAGGCAAACAAAGATACAGCCGAGCCTTCATCAAAGAGGTATGAATTTGCAAATATGCACCTTGGCAGTCACATCCAACTATGACCTTTCCGTTTACCCTGTATCAGGAAAAAGGTGTGTCGAACAATATCCGGGGGTCCGGCCGGTCATACTTCCCGCAGCCAGGATCCAGATCCTGCTATGAAGACGGGGGCTGTTGTGGCGGTGACGTCAGACTGTCTTCCAGCCAAGGATTCAGATGATGTATCTGTCACCAACTCGGAAGTGGAGAGCGCCATGAATCATCAGCGCCGTAGGGCCATTTTACAATACCCTGGCTTTTCAGAAGAGGCATTTAACGCCTTCAGCTCGGCTGATGCATATATCCGAGCTGCTCGAGATGGCCTTAACAGAGCCACAAAGCAGCATTTAAAAGATGTGCAGGTAAGTTTACTTTGTCTGACTATGATAATCATATGCCAGTAGCCCCCAAGACTTGAAGTAGTTGGGACAACTGATTTGAGGATCGCTGCATGACCAGGTTCTGTCGGAGAAGAACGACGTGCTAGCCCAAGAGCTAGAAAAGTGCCGGACGCAGTTAAACGCAGTGACCGCCGAACTGGAAAAATCCAAAGCGGTGTCACCCGGTGATATTTCCCTCCATCGAGAAATAATTATTGCATAGCGACCGTGTTAACACTATGGCTTTGTCTCATAACAGGATCGTCGGATCCATTGGAGGAAAAAGAGTCGAAAAGACTGCATGCCGCAAGCGAGCGGGTTTTGACCCATGTCAGACAGGAGAAAAACAAACTCCAACATGCAAACACCCAGCTGGGGGAAGAGCTGAAGGATGTGCGGGCCCAGATAGCCGACTCCATGAAGGAGAACAAAAAACTATGAGGCGGAATATTCAGTATGTGGCCGTATTTACCTTATAACAGTTTGGAAGTAAAACTAGCTGATATAGCTGTGATTGCAGGTATATTGGCGGGCCGTCTCAAAGAGGAGGTGTCCGGATCATCAAGTGATCTTCTGCAAGGGCTGTCGCAGTTGCACGAGCAAGCTCGGCAGGAAATGCAGATTGTAGCCAAGGCCTTATGGCCATCCGACTCCCCTCCAGGAAGTATGGAGAAGCTTGTAGAGCTGTTCAAGGGAGCGCGGCGATGTATCCGACTATTGAAGATATCGGCCTGCCGAGAGGGTGCGCGAGAGGCCTGGGCCATGGTAAAAACACAATATACCAAGCTGGATTCGAATCACATGGCCCGGGTTGGACCTCTAGGGTCAAATGGGGAAGAAATTCCCGTTACTTTAGTATATGGCCAAGTAGAGGTGGCTGCTAGATACTCTCAACGGGATTGTAAGTTAGACCGCCTGTTGGACGGTATAGAGGAGGAAGTATTTATGTCGTAAGTGACTATGTACTTTCCTTCTAGCTGGATAATAAAAACAATTTTCATGGCCAACCTTTTTGCTTCGACCTCTGGACCCGAAGGTGCGGAGTGTTTCCGAATACCCTAACGGTAGAATATACCGGGGTATGCATGGGAACCGGGCGTAGGGGTCATAGTTGCTTGAATAGACAATGTGTATCCGGCTAGTTATGTTATATTACATTATGTAAGAAACATCTTCTAGAGAGAATAGTTCCGTTAAGGGTTCCTTTCCCTGGGTGTGCATGCATTTAATGTGCATGTCCGAACTGTGATTGAAAAAACGTAGAGTAAGTAAATTCTGGGGTTTCACAATGGAGTGAATGCGGAAACGTCTTTAATTCGCCGACCGGATATTCCCTTAAAAACGCTAGCTTTCGGTTTCACCCAGTCTGAGGTACACATCCGGATGACCCGGCAGTAACAATCGCAGAGGTGCTCCCTTTATGCCCTAGCCGAACTAACGGGAACATAGGGCATAAGCACAGGAGCCAGGCAACCCAGCTTGGCCAAAACTTAAGTCATATCGATGCATATGATGGCGAAGAAAAGGTACATATGGAAAAAACGCATATGTGGTGAGCTTGATGCTCGAAGAATAATAGCAAGCTTCTGCACGAGAAGCCCCCAGGTATAATGAACGTACATATGTGGATATGTACGCATCAGGGGAGGACGGTCTAGCCGTACTAAAGCCGTAGGGATAAAGAGCAAAACAAAAAAAGATAAAAAAACTAAAAGAGAGAAAAAATAACGTTAATAACAGGAAGAAGGAGACGAACCCAGAATTCAACGCTAGGCATAAAATAGTCAGAGTCTGGCCGCATTACAGGGGTTCGGCTCCAGGTGATTGTCTGACGCATCACGCAGGCGGTACGCTCCTCCGGTGAGAACTTCGTCAATGATGAAGGGACCCTCCCACTTGGGCTTGAGTTTGTCCTTTTTCTTCTCCGGCAGGCGTAGAACGAGTTCACAAACGTTATTCTTGGCTCACACTTCTCTGCTTTGATACCTGCGAGCCTGCTGTTGATAAAATGCGGAACGGGCTTTTGCGACGTCGCCTCCTCCTCCAGGGCATCTAAGTTGTCCTGCCGATCAAGCTCGGCTTCTCTCTCTTCATACATGCGCACTCGAGGTGAGTCATTTATAATATCGCAGGGTAACACTGCTTCTGCACTGTACACCATGAAGAAAGGTGTGTATCCAGTAGTGCGGTTAGGCGTGGTCTGCAGCCCCCAGAGTACGGAGTCAAGTTCCTCCACCCAGTGCTTGTCTGATTTCAAAGACCGCACTAGTCTAGGTTTGATGCCGCTCATAATAAGGCCATTAGCCCGTTCGACTTGACCGTTTGTCTGCGGGTGATAGACAGAGGCGTAATCGAGCTTAATGCCCAGATTAGCACACCAGGTTTTCACTTCATCGGCTGTGAAATTAGAGCCATTATCGGTGATTATGCTGTGTGGGACACCATAACGGTGTACCACGCCGGATATGAAATATTACCGGCCCCGCTTCGGCCTTTTTGACTGGTTTGGCCTCTATCTACTTAGTGAATTTATCCACCATGACCAGCAGATACTTTCTCTTATGGCTTCCTCCTTTAAGGGGTCCGACCATATCGAGTCCCCAGACCGCAAAAGGCCAAGTGATGGGGATTGTTTGTAAGGTAGTGGGGGGCATATGGCTTTGGTTGGCAAAGAGTTGTCATCCAACGCAACGTTGGACAAGGTCCTGTGCATCTGCTCGGGCCGTCGGCCAATTAAACCCTGTATGGAAGGCCTTGCTAACAAGGGCCCGAGCTGCGGCATGGTGACCACCGAGTCCAGCGTGAATTTCAGCCAAGAGTTGCCTCCCCTCTTCCTCGGAGATACATCGTTGAAGAACTCCGGTAGCGCTTTTCTTATAGAGCTCTGCATCATGAACCTTGTAGGCCTTCGAACGCCGGACAATGCGGCGGGCCTCATTCTGGTCCTCAGGAAGCTCCTTCCTGTTAAGGTAGACTAGGAAGGGTTCGGCCCATTGGGCAATGACTGTCATGATGAGATGTGCCGACAGTGTTATTTCGTTGGTTGAGCCTCCGATGATGTCAGTGTTTTTGGAATCTGGGGTTATGTTCGGATCCGGACTAGTGTTGTCGTTTTCCCCCTGCCACACCACGGCTGGCTTAAAAAGCCTTTCCAGAAAGATATTAGGTGGGACGGGGTCGCGCTTAGCATACGAGCAAGAACGTTCGCTGCTTGATTACTTTCTCGAGCCACATGATGGAACTCGAGCCCCTCAAACCGGGCCGACATTTTTATGACGGCATTACGATAAGCTGCCATCTTCGGATCTTTGGCGTCGAAGTCTCCATTTATTTGAGATATTGCAAGGTTTGAGTCCCCACGCACTTCTAGGCGTTGTATGCCCATGGATACAGCCATCCAAAGACCATGCAATAAGGCCTCGTATTCGGCTGCATTGTTGTAGTCTGTGTATAGTATTTGGAGTACGTACTGAACGATGTCTCCAGTAGGTGACATTAAAACGACGCCCACCCCTAGCCCTGCCAGCATTTTGGAGCCATCTAAATACATAACCCAATTGGAATATGCGTCGCACTCTTTAGGGAGTTCGGTCTCTATCCATTCGGCGATGAAGTCAGTCAGTACTTGGGATTTAATAGCTCGACGTGGTTTGTATGTAATATCGAATGGAAGGAGCTCAATGGCCCATTTGGTAATCCGACCCGTGGCATCGCGGTTGTTTATAATGTCATTGAGGGCTACTTCGGAAGCCACCGTGATCTAACACTCCTGGAAGTAGTGACGGAGCTTTCGGGATGCCATGAAGACCGCGTATGCTATCTTTTGATAATGGGGGTACGGGGATTTGCATTGTGTAAGGACAGTGGATACGTAGTATACTGGCTTCTGAAGTTGGAATTTGTGTCCGTCCTGTTCTCGTTCAATGACGAGCATGGCGCTCACCACCTGATGTGTTGCCGATATGTATAATAACATCGGTTCACCGACGTTTGGCGCGGCCAGGATTGGGTTGCTCGCAAGGAGGGTTTTTATTTCCTCTAGTCCGGCTGTTGCCGCGTCCGTCCACTCGAAGTGATCGATACGCCGTAGAAGGCGATAGAGTGGCAGCGCCTTTTCTCCCAATCTGGAGATAAAGAGGCTTAGAGCTGCCACGTAACCCGCGAGCTTTTGGACTTGTTTAAGGTCAGTTGGCATAGCCAATTGTGACAGAGCTCAGATTTTGGCTAGATTTGCTTCAATTCCTCGGTTGGAAATGATGAAGCCCAACAGTTTTCCAGCGAGGACACCGAAAATGCACTTTTCAGGATTGAGCTTAATGTCATACGCGCGGAGGTTATCGGATGTGAGACGTAAATCGTCTATTAGTGTTTCGACGTGCCTAGTTTTGATGATGACGTCGTCCACATAAGCTTCAACTGTCTTGCCGATCTGTTTCTCCAGGCATGTTTGAATCATGCGTTGGTATGTGGCACCGGCGTTCTTGATCCCGAAAGGCATGGTGTTGAAGCAGAATGGCCCATATGGGGGTAATGAATGCTGTTGCAGCTTGATCGGACTCCTTCATTTTGATTTGATGGTATCCGAAATATGCATCAAGGAAACACAGTGAGTCGTGTCCTGTTGTAGCATCAATGATTTGATCAATGCGGGGGAGGGGGAAGGGATCCTTAGGGCAAGCCTTATTGAGGTCTTTAAAATCGACGCACAACCACCAGGATTTGTCCTTCTTTGGTACCATCACCAGGTTTGCCAGCCAGTCCGGATGTTTTATTTCTCTGATGAATCCGGCCTCAATTAGCTTGGCCCGCTCCTCCCCATAGCTTGGCGTTTGGGCTCAGAAAAGCGCCGCAGTGCTTGTTTGATTGGTTTGTATCCCTTTAAGATATTAAGGCTATGTTTGGCCAGCTCACGTGGGATTCCAGGCATGTTAGAAGGATGCCAGGCGAATTTGTCCCAGTTTTCGCGAAGGAAATCCCTTAGTGCGGCGTCGACCGTTCGGTCTAGTTGTGCTCCAATAGATGATGTCTTCTTGGGGTCCATTGGGTGGACCTGGAATTTGACTATTTCTTCTGCCGGTTTGAAGGAGGTGGATTTGGGTCGTTTGTCTAAGATCACGTCATCCCTATCCACCGTGGAGTGCAGTGCGGTTAATTCTTCGGCCGCGAGGGCTTCAGATAATGCCTCAAGGGCCAGGGTTGCGGTTTTATTTTCGGCGCGGAGTGCTATGTCCGGATCACTGACAAGAGTGATTATGTCGTTTGGTCTGGGCATTTTGAGCTTCATATACCCGTAATGTGGTATAGCTTGGAAGCATGTAAAAGCATCCCGCCCCAACAGGGTGTGGTATCCGCTGCTGAAAGGAGCCACTTGGAAGGTGATTTCTTCAGACTGACAATTCTCCGACGTGCCGAATACCACGTCAAGTGTGATTTTTCCCGCACACCGCACCTCCCTACTATGAATGATTCCTCGAAAGGTCGTGTTGCTTTGCTTGATGCGGCTCCTGTCTATTTCCATTTTGTGGAGTGTATCTTCATAGATGAGGTTTAGTCTGCTGCCACCGTCCATGAGGACCTTGGTGAGTCGAAAGCAGTCCATGATGGGACTGAGGACTAAAGCGGCTGGTGCTCGGACTGTCCTATATTTTGGTTCATCGCCGGCATTAAAGGTTATAGTCGTGTCGTTCCAAGGGTTTACTATGGCGATTTGACAGACTTCGGCGAGGCCACGAAGTGCCCTTTTGCGCTTATTGTTTGAAGCGAATGTCTCAAAGACCGTCAGTACTCTGGGGTCATCGTCTTTTGGAGGGTGTTGCTCTGGGGTGTTTTTGGTAAGGATGTCCTCGCCACTTTTGGCTACCTGCTGGAGTATCCAACATGCTCTAAGGTTGTGGGTTGGTATGGTATCCGGAGTTGTGTGTATTTTGCATGGGCTATCTAGCCATCCCTCCAGAACGGTTCCACGCCGCGTAATGGGTTTGTATTTCTTGGCTATTGGACTGGGCACGTCACTAGGATGCACCCTTTTCGCCTGGACCAGTGGTTGAGTTAGGACCGATGGCTCCCAACAAGCTGCCTGATCCCTCTAGGCGTTTTCCATTGTGCTATACTTCTGTACGATAGTTGCCAAGTCAGCGAAGTGTAGTATGCGGCGACGATTAATGGTGTTGAGGATTCCTTCATTCATGCAATTGTTGCGAAACGCTGATATCGAGTCCTCGTCGCGGCAATCTTTAACCTTGTCCTTGACAAGGAGGAATCTGGCCCAGAAGTGGTGGACCGTTTCCTGAGACTGCTGTTGTATGCTCGTGAGAGCGCTTATGTCTGGTTGGGTGGGTGGAATTGAATTTGGACCTTGACCCGATCGATGATTCGGAGTCTGAAGTTTCTCCAGACTTAACAGTCTGGGCTCCGGTGTATCTTCTGTTTGCTTTTGCCCGCCATCCGATTCTATGTTCGCAAGGCCAGTCACCTCCTTTCGCGGGTGGGTATCCGGCTCTGTAGGGTCGGCGATCCGGACGTAGTCTATCTTTAGTATAGGGGAAGAGTCGCCATCTTGCTCCTCGACTACCGCTATCTGGTGGGTGATCGGTGGAGATTTGATTTCTCTTTGGTCGGGTTTGAGCCCGATCCGATTGTAATCTATGGCAATTCCCAGGGCGGCGATACGATCTAGGAGCTCGTTTAAAGATGAAAACTCCGCCGGATCCATCTGCTTGGAGTGTTTGGGGTCGATACGAAGAGGATTTTTGATGGCCTGAGAGGTCATCGCCGGCTTAACGGCCGAACGGGTGGTCATGGTAAAGCTGCCCAACCGAAGGGTTTGGCCTAGGGCCAGTTCTCCTCCGGTAGTGATATTGTCTTTAAGGACGAGCGCGAGCCATCGATCCTATCATCGACGACATAGTGGAAGTCTCAATGAAAGCACCAATGTCGGTGTCAAAACTGGCGGATCTCGGGTAGGGGGTCCCGAACTCTGTGTCTAAGGTCGATGGTAACAGGAGACAGGGGACACGATGTTTGCCAAGGTTCGGGCCCTCTCTATGGAGGTAATACCCTACGTCTTGCTTGATTGATATTGATGAATACAAGTATTACAACAGTTGATCTACCTCGAGATCGTAATGGCTAAACCCTAGAGGTCTAGCTTGTATGGCTATGGTAATGAATATTCGGCCTATCTACAGACCTAGCCCTCCGGTTTATATAGACACAAGAGGGATCTAGGGTTACACAAGGTCGGTTACAGAGAAAGGAATCTACATAGTTGGCCGCTAAGCTTGCCTTCCATGCCAAGGGAAGTCCCATCCAGACACGGGTGCAGTCTTGATATCTTCACAGCCCGTCAGTCCGGCCCATGGCTAACAGGCCGGACGCCCGAGGACCACTTAGTCTAGGACTCCCTCACTCCTATGGTCCGCCACCCAGGCTCAAAGGGATCATAAGATTATTCATGCTAGAAACTTTCGTGTGCAGCCACAAGCTATTATGGGCTCTAGCATAGTTGAGTAGGTTGCATGACCTCTTCCAGTGGTAGGCTAGCAGATGTAGGGGATGTAGGTTGGTACTGTCTACCCGGGGTTAGAGTTAATGCTTCTGAAAGACTGTGTCTCAGTCATTCATTTTTCAAACACCATGTAGTGCAAGAAATCCAACAGAGGAGATCAAGTCTTGTGGGGAAAAGTGCGCAAACCTCTGCAGAGTGTACAAACTAATCATGGTTAGTCGTGTCCTCGGTTATGGACAACTTGAGTATCTGGTTCTTGGATTATCATGTTGATCTCATCACTCTAATTTAATTTGTTGGGTTGATAATTACTTTTAATTGGGATTGAGATGGTGGTACCTTCTCAATGTTTCAATTACCATGATAGTTAAATAAAAATATATTCCTTTGTTGTAGGGAAAAATCAGCTTTTCGCAAAACATTATAACCATAGAGCCTCCACCAGCCATATATGCATGTAGTGATAGCATTTATTCTGTTCATTGCTCTACTATGTTATATTGCCAGCATATTCCATGTGCTGACCCGTTTTCGGGCTGCAACATATCATGTTGCAGACTTTTCAGACGAAGAGTAAGGTGTGCTAGGTTGTTTGTCGTGCACTCAGCTATGTCGTTGGAGTTGATGGACTCACTTTATCTTCCAAGCCTTCCGATATTATCTTATTTAGATGGCCTGAAGCCATATTTATTGTAGTAAGTTCTCTATTGAGACTATCTACGTAATAAGTGTGTGATTGCTACTCTGTTATAAATCCCTTCAAGTACTATGTGTGTCAGCATTACCGATCCAGGGATGACACTGAAGCATAGAGATTTGACCGTCCGAGGTTGGATCGCTACAAGATGGTATCAGAGCACACGCTCAATGTAGGACACGACCACTAAGATGAGCCATAGGTCACTCTTCTCTACTCATTTCTGACTCCTCTCCATTTTCTACTCTTTAGGATGGCAGACTCAAGGAACAAGTTTGCACAATCGGATAAAGACACACCCTTTGGACGACACTTGAAGGAAGTTACTAGGTACCTGAACATTGGAATACCAAGCTTCACCGGGACCTACACCGCCACTTTACCAGAAGAGGAGCGTTGGATGATTCGAGTTCAAGTTCCAGGAAGGACATTCACGCCAGTTACTGAGCCCATAGAGTTTTCCTTCGATGCACCAACCTGGAGTCTACGAAAAAGCATGGCAGCCCACATCGCCATAGGACGCATCGGCGAAGTTTATCACAAGGAGCTTAAGGACACTATCTACCAGATATGTGGGCGCTGAGATGAGCAATGGGAGATGATCAACATCAGGAGAGACAGGTCCATTGCAGCTTTCATCCAGGAGTTAAACCAGCACATTCGTCAACAGGAGAACCAGATGTGCGCAAGCATGATAGATCTGAATAAGTTGATGACTAGGAACATGGAGCTAGAAGAGGAACTCAAGTCTACACGTGACAGATACGAGGAGGAACTCACCATATTAGTGGAGATGAATGACGACCTGACAAGGAAGCTAGGAGTATTCATGGGAGACCCTACGCTAGGAGGAGGTGACGACCATTCCAAGGACTACATCCTCATCGACGACACCGAATCCGACCCCAGTGATGATGATTATGAAGACGAAGCTGGAGCAGATATCATGGAGTCTTCCACCGATCAAACTTCCTAGATGACCACCATATGATCAGTAGTATTCCCGTATGTACATAGTAGTAGTCCGAGCACTTCTGTAACGATAGTTCTAGACCGATTGTATGCCCTTGCTTGAATTGATTTCGTGTGATATGTTTGTGTTTGTCTCATGTGCATATGGGTAGTGCTTTCTCATTAGACCTCATTCTATTCTAATCTCTCCCCTCTAAACCCATCAGATGCCTCCGAGACGTGACCCCGGATTTGTCTTCCCACCGGAGCTCACTCAGTTGATCCAACAGCAGAATGCCATGATGCAGCTACTAGTCCAGAAACAACCCACCGCCACCACCTCCAGTTGACAACTTAGCCCGTTTTCTGAGGTTGCAGCCACCGATGTTTTCCAGTAGCACCGAGCCAATAGTTGCTGATGACTGGCTACGCGGGATAGGAAGGGAGTTGACCACCGCAGGTTGCACCCATGCGAAAAAGGTGCGTTTTGCCGCACACCAATTGGATGGACCCGCAACCACATGGTGGGAGAATTACATTACCACTTTCCCTATAGCCAGTGTCACCTGGGATCAGTTTCAGCAAGCATTCCACACTGCTCATGTCTCAACTGGAGCTATGAGTATGAAGAAGCGTGAGTTTCGCAACTTATGCCAGGGAAATCGTACTATGGCCCAGTACGTAGATGAGTTTAGTAAGTTATCTCGCTATGCCCCAGATGATGTGGCCACAGATGCCGCGAAGTAGGAGAAATTTATGGAGGGTTGAATGATCAAATGAGTATGCAGTTAATGGTGGCAACATTCAACAACTACTAGGAGTTGGTAGGTAAGGCTCTTATGATTGAAGGGAAGCAGCAGCAGATTGAGAGCCGCAAAAGGAAGTATGGACAAGGGAATTACAATTCAGGAACGCAACAGAAGCCTCGTTTTACCCCGAACTCGGGAGGATTTACCCATAACCATGGAGGCCACACCCACAATGGAGGGAGTTTGCATAACCACAATGGCTCCAAGAATGGAAACGAGAATGGAGCAAGTAGCAATCAGAACCGCTCTAACCTAGCCACACCCGCCAAGAAGGATCAAAGTCACATTACTTGTTTCAAGTGCGGGAAGACTGGGCACTACGCTAATGATTGTCCTGAGTTGAAGAATGGCAATGGGAGTGGAAGCTCTGGGAAGAAGCCCAACCCTTTAAACAGGGGGCAAGTGAACCACGTGAACGTGGCGAAGGTTGAAGAGCAACCAGACGTAGTAATTGGTAAGTTTTTGGTTAAGTCATTAACTGCTCTCGTTCTTTTGATACTGGTGCATTGCATTCATACATTTCAAGGGGATTTGTGGACAAGTTTAAGTTACCAACCTTAGCCCTTAGGACACCCTTGCTAGTAAGCTCACCAGGTGCAGAGTATATGGCCAGTCGATGGTGCGATCGTATACCCTTAACCATTGGTAGCCATATTTTCCCCTCAGACCTTATAATTTTGGAGTCGCAAGGATTGGATGTGATACTAGGAATGGGTTGGCTATCGAAGTATGGAGGAAACATTGACTTTGCTAGTAGGTAAATTCTACTCACCACCCCGGAGGGAAAAAGGATCAAGTATATATCCAGGCATTCGCCGAGGAGGACCCAAGTAAATTCTCTCACGGGAGTTGTTCAGGAGGAAGTGCGTGTAGTGAAGGATTATCCGGATGTATTTCCATAGGAATTACCAGGCATGCCACCGGATCGATATATTGAGTTTTTGATAGAGTTATTGCCGGGCACCGACCCGATATCGAAGAGACCGTACCGGATGCCCGCAAATGATCTGGAAGAGATCAAGAAGCAGATCAAGGAGTTATTGGAGAAAGGTTACATTTGACGAAGTTCGTCACCGTGGGGATCCCCAGTGCTCTTGGTTGAGAAGAAGGATGGATCATTGAGAATGGTTGTTGATTATCGTGCGTTGAATTAGGTAACGATCAAGAACAAGTACCCACTACCGATGATCAATGATTTGTTTGACCAGCTGCAAGGAGCTAAAGTATTTTCCAAGATCGATCTGCGATCAGGATATCACCAGCTGAAGGTCCGAGAACAGGATATACCTAAGACAGCTTTCACCACAAGGTATGGGTTATATGAGTATACGGTTATGTCATTTGGATTGACAAACGCCCCTGCCTATTTTATGAGCATGATGAATAAGGTGTTCATGGAGTTCTTGGATAAGTTTGTAGTGGTGTTCATTGATGATATCTTGGTACACTCGAAGAATGAAGAGGAGCACAAAGAGCATTTGCGTTTAGTTCTCGAGAAGCTCAGGGAACATCAGTTATATGCCAAGTTCAGCAAATGTGAGTTTTGGTTGAAGGAAGTTGGATTCCTTGGACATGTTATATCAGGAGAAGGTATAGCAGTAGACCCCACCAAGGTTCAGGCAGTCACTGAGTGGTTGGCACCCACTTCGGTTAGAGAGATCCGCAGTTTTCTTGGACTCGCGGGATATTATCGGATATTCATTGAGAATTTCTCTAAGATTGTGAAGCCCATGACGGAGTTGTTGAAGAAGGACACCAAGTTCAAGTGGACCGAAGAATGTGAAGCAAGTTTTTAGGAGATGAAGAAACCTTTGGTTACAGCCACAGTGCTGATTCTGCCAGATACACGCAAGGATTTCCATGTATATTGCGACGCGTCTCGCTTAGGACTTGGAGGTGTACTTATGCAAGACGGAAGAGCCGTCTCATATGCCTCGCATCAACTTCGACCGCATGAGTTGAATTATGCCACATATGACTTGGAGTTAGCAGCCGTAGTTCATGCACTCAAGACCTGGAGACATTTTCTTATTGGAAATCGATGTGATGTGTACACGGATCATAAGAGTTTAAAGTACATTTTCACACAGAAGGAGCTGAATCTCACGCAAAGGAGATGGTTGGAGCTCATAAAGGATCTGTCTTCGGCATTGCAAGGCGGGTTCCTCCTTCCGAACTCAAAAATGGTCTTCGGACGAAATGGTCGTGTCCGGACCCGTAACACACACACACACCACACACAACCGCAGAGAATAGTATTTTATGAGTCCAGTCTGCTGATATTTCTTATAACATGACATCACGCTCGCCCGGTTATTTATTTCGAACCGTTTCCTATCCCGTCGTTCCACGTTTCAAGGTGTGCTCGTTATTGGCACGTCATGTCGAAGCAGAGATCATGTCCCATTATTGCGGGATTCTCATCAATACGAGCGTGGGTAACCCAACTGTCTTGTTGGAAAGATTCCTTAGGAATAGGCAAGTCTTCAGGCTCAGGAGGAGGCGTTCAATACCTGGTGCCTTTATAAAGGAACCAATGGCCGCCTTTTTACGCCAAACCTCTCCTCAGCCTTTCCAACCTCAAGTTCTACTATCCAAGGTTCGAATTCATTGCTCCAAGCTTCCCCATCATGTCCGGGTCCAGCCCTCAAGGTCGATGGGTGGCTTCCTCTATTACAGAGGAGGATATCGCAAATCTTCGGGCGGCCAGATACCTGACCGCGGAGATCCCCCACAGGCTTCCTGCTCAAGGACAGGTTATTCCGACCCCCAGGTCCGGCGATAGGGTCGTATTCATCTCTCACTTCCTCCAAGGGCTAGGGTTCGCTCTCCACCCCTTTGTCCGGGGGCTAATGTTTTATTACAGACTATATTTTCACGATCTAGCTCTGGATTCTCTCCTCCACGTCTCGGCGTTTATCATCACGTGCGAGGCCTTCTTCCGAATCTCCCCACACTTCGGCCTATGGCTCAAGACCTTTAGTGTGAAGCCGAAGGTAGTCGACGGGGAACAGGCGGAGTGTGGCGGTGTTGTAGTAAGCAAGCTTACCAACACTCTCTGGCCAAAGGGCTCTGTCACCGAAACTTCGAACCAATGGCGGCGAGGGTGGTTTGACATCACGGAACCCCGTAGTACCAAGTGGGCAGCTATACCTGCATTTTGTTCCGGCCCTCCGTTACAGCTTGCATCATGGATCAATAAGGGACTGGAGTGGGATCAGTTGATGAAGTGCATACTCTACAGAGCCGCATCCGAACCCACCTTGAGAAGGACATCGATCTTGTCGACATGATTCAAGTAATGCTAGTCCGCCGAGCTTTGCCATGCCAGCGTAGGCCTCTCTGCATGTGGGAGTTCAATCCGGAAGGACCACAAACCCTCCAACACTTCTTTGGCATTACACACAAAGGGATGTGGAAGTTGTTTTCCGGGAAACGAAAACATTGGCCGGACACCACTGAGGACGCCGGCCTCGACTGCAACCGTCCAGATACCCCGGTAAGCACTTGACTTCCGAACACTTTGCAGTTCAGTATGCCGTAATATGTTACTGAGCAAACTATCTTCTTCCAGGGCTGGATAAAGAAAGCGGAACTAATTAGGTGTTCAGCCCCCCTTCCTGAAGGCTCAGCGGATCCCGTGTTAACAAGGATGCTGGCCCCGGCACCCTACCAGATGCCTGTGAAGGAGAGCAAAGAGGAGAGTGGGAGGACCAAAGATGCCCTCCATCCCGAAGGTATATCAGACATTCTGTCCGGGGGAATGAAGATTCCAACGTACGAAGACACCAATGAAGCGGAAGTCGACATCTCTTCGCCTCACGGAAAGAAAAGGGCCGCCTCCAAAGATTGGGAGGAAAAGGCTCCTAAGAGAGGCAAGATGCCTCTGACGGGTGGCCCGGGCATGGAGGATGACGTCATCGCACAGTCCTATGACGAGGACAAGCCTCAGGCCAAATCGTAACTGAATGAGGGTGTTTTAAACATGTCCTGTTCCTTTCTTGTAACATCTAGAATATATGTTTTTTGCAGTTCGGCACACAGTCTTCTTCAACAGTCCTCTTCCTTGGGGGATCTTCTCCCGGAGATGATGGAAAGCGAGACACCTCCATCGATCTCCTCGCCCAATAGGGCGGATGACTTCAAGGTGTCGTTGCGGAGGGTCTCCCCCGGCCGACAAGTGGTGGAAGGGATGAAGACACTATTCAAAGGTGATACTTCGGAGGCCGAGGGTCCGGGGACCAATAATGGAGGTCCCGAGCAGCCCGGTCTACAGCCGGATACGAATAAACAGATTCCTTCAAAGGGAGGCCATACTCCTTCAGCAGCTTCCGGGGACCCGGAGGCGCCGGATATATTGACGAACATGCTGCCGCAGGCATCCGTCTCAGAGGAACACCACACCTTGATGGGCACTGTGGTTGAAAAGGTCCTGTCCGTGAAAAGCGGATTGAATGAGGCCTTCGTGGGCCTGCTAAGAGGCTTCGAGGTTTGTACTATAACATGTTCGATTGTGTTTTATTCACAAAATACACCTGTGTATAGATAGTAGCCCCTGAGACGCTGATTGGCTTCCCGAGGGAGGCGATCACAGGATCAAAAGATATGCCTAGGAAATAATCTGATTAATTGGAACACAGGCTGTGACCTCCCCGGTAACTGCCCGGACTACAGAAGTTGCGGATTTGCAACACAATATTGATGAGGTGGATAATGATATCACGCTTATCAACATGCGACTTGACGAGGCGCAAGGTATGTTTTTGGGGCAGCCATACTATGCACATGTTTACAATATAAGCATGATGCGAAGATTTGTGTAATAAGATGTACATATCTGTAGATGGTGCTGCCGCGGTCGTGATCCTTCGAGCTGAGCTAGCCCGGGCCAAGGAGCAGGCCCGGATTAGTAATGCGGCTGCTGAAAAGGCATCTGCCGAGTTAAAGGCCGAACAGGCTGCTCGGCACCAATACGAGGAGAAAATATCCTCGATTATGCTTGAACTAACGGTGGCTGCTAGCCGCTGCGGATTTCTCGAGAGGGATAATAAAGCCAAAATGGCTGATCTTGACAAGGCCTTACAAGAGGCAAGAGAAGCCCGGTCCGAATCTAGAGCGGGCTGGGAGGAGATCCGGCAAGCTGGAGAGATCATGGCTGGTAAGCCCTTTTTATTGCAAACTAAGTTCGGCGATCCGAATTATGCCCCGCTTAATCAAGTGTGGAGTTCTCTAGATGCTTTGTTGGATTTGCCGAAGAGTGCTTCCGATGCGGCACAGTTTTACCAAGCGCAAGAAGGGTATGCAATGGAGAAGCTTTTCTGGTCGCAATTTGGTGTGTCAAAGCGCCCACTGTTGGTGAACGAGCAGATGACCCAATGGGAAGAACTGCACCGGATATCCGGCGCTGTCATGAAAGACGTCGTAGTCCGGCTATGGCCGACCGAGCCAATTCTGGATAGTTATTTTGGTTTGGTGCGGCGACTTGCTGCCGCAGTGCCGCGCATCGACGCCGTTAAGCGGTCAACGTGCATTGAAGGTGCACGGATGGCCTTTGCCCGTGTGAAAACATACTGGATGAAGATGAAGGCCATCGATGTTGCACCGAAGAGTCCACCCAAGGGTAAGGACCATCACGCACCAGAGCATTATTTCAAAGATGTCTTAGAGGCTGCCCAGTTGATAGAGGGCCAGTCCTCAAAAGATATGACATTCGAGTGAGATGTATTGACATTCTGAAAAACGGTATTATGAAATAATAAGTTTATTTTAGAGTTGCCTAAAAGCTTTGAATCCTCCTGTGCAGCCATTTTTTATATAATCTGAAAGATTTCCAGTCGTCGTCTTCAGCCCCTCGTAGGAAATACGAGGGTGTTTAGAAAAGCAATTGATCACTCTTAACCCAATGTCTTGGAACAAAAAGGAGGTGTCAATGCGGTGAACTAGGCAATCAGACTATAGGGCGTTAACACTTTTGCTTAGCCATAGGAGTTTTATGGTGTATCTACGATATAGATCCTGTTATGTACGCACTTATCCCAATGCGGTGCCTTACATGGATGATCCAAAAGAAGGTCCTTCGTATAATACGGGGGAATCGCAAAAGATCCCGTTAAGTCGTCGAGCGGTTGACCAGCTCTCGCCACATCATGACAGTCAGTTTTTGGCTTTCTCTACCGAGGTGTTTGACCAGGTGAACCGGAAACACAATCGCAGTAGTTCTCCCTTTACTACCCTAGCCGAAAGAGCGGAACGAAGGGTAGCAAGCACAGGAGCCGGGCAACCCAACTATTGACCCAAGACATGATTCGGAGCTGATGCATATAAGGTCGAACTCGTGACGCCGAAGTATGCCATGAAGCTGTTCGGACTTTGTTGGCAACTTACTTTGTTCCTATGTTGAGCCCCTGGCAAGGTATGCCGGGGTGGGTGTGTAAAACAACCAAAAGGAGCAAAATTCGGTTCTTTATAGAAAAGTGAATATCGGGTATAGAGTATATTCACTAGAACCTAGGTGACATGCCAATTGTCATTTTATAGATGATAACGCCACAACCCTGGCTATTTGACATGCCGGGGGTCGGCGACTGAGGAAACAGGCACTTTATACGCTCGAAAAAATAGAGAGTGATGTCTACAAAAAGTTATTTTGGACCCCCTGTCGCACGTCTGCGCCGCCGTTCCTCAGTGGAGGGGCTCCTTTATAGGAGTAGCCTTTGGGTGAATTTAGGAACCCGGACTCTGATACCGTCCATGAGATGACAAGCCTTTGCGCTACCTCTGGCAAGGGATAATGGAAAAAGAAAGAGTAATTTAGAAAAAGGGAAAAGGAAATAGTTTATGGGAGTACTTGTAGATCCGTCCATGTTATGCTTCCGCCGATGCCCAGGCTATTTCAAGTGCATAGTTATGTATGCGCGGTACACATTTCGCAGGTATATGAGGCAGACGGCAGAAGCCGAACTGCTAGTTCTGCTCCAAACTTGGTCGATCCTGTTGAATGGAGACCGGTGGCTTAACAGCCAACAAGGTATGCGGTTTAATGAGACCGCTTTGTACCTCGGCTGAGGTCGCCGTAGTGTGATCCTCAGTCCGGAGGGAGTGTCTCTCCAGCTCCCCTGTATAGTCATGCGTCACGTATACCATGTTCATTGTTTTCACTTCGGGGGGAAATTGCTTCTGGCCCCCGGAATTTGGTTGGTGAGCCTCTTTGTCATCGCTATCGCCTGGCGACCTCCTCCCCTTGTGTTCGACATTGAGCTTGCCAGCCTGCTTGAAGACCCAATAGCTTCTGTTGGTATGATTAGCTAGTTTGTTGGGGTGGCCATGAATCTGGCAGGGCCGGTCCAATATCTTGTCCATATTGGATGGTCCATCTCTGTTTGCCTTAAATGGCTTCTTTCGTTGACCGTATTTGGGGCCGCTGAATCTGGTGTTAACCGCTATGTCATGCGTTCTTCATTATCATTGCGGCGTTTGTATTTGCTACGTCGGGGTTTGCCATTGCCGTCCCAGACTTTGGAAGTGCCCAGATCGCTGGCGCTGTTGCTTCTACGAGTGAGCCAGTTGTCTTCTCCCATGCAAAAATGGGTCATCATAGCGGTAAGGGATGGCATGGATTTTGTTTTTTTTGACCAAGGTGGCGAGCGAGCCACTCGTCCCGGACGCTGTGCTTGAAGGCTGCTAGGGCTTCCGCGTCCGAACAGTCGAGAATTTGGTTCTTTTTAACTAAGAACCTAGTTCAGAGCTTCTTGGCTGACTCTCCGAGTTGCTGCACAATGCAACTTAAGTCATCGACATCTGGTGGCCGGACATATGTACCTTGGAAGTTGTCGAGGAAAGCCTCTTCCAAGTCCTCCCAGCTGCTAATAGAATTTTTAGGCAGACTATTTAGCCAGTGCCGAGCTGGCCCTTTGAGTTTAAAGGGTGGTATTTGATGGCGTGGAGGTCATCCCCACGAGCCATATGAATGTGGAGAATAAAGTCCTTGATCCACACCACAGGGTCAGTTGTTCCATCGTATGATTCGATATTTATGGGTTTAAACCCTTCTGGAAATTCATGATCCATTACTTCATCAGTGAAGCAAAGAGGGTGTGTGGTGCCTCTATATCGGGCTGCATCGTGACGTAGCTCCGATCGATTCCGTCTGCGGTGTTTGGCCCGTGCAAGACTAGGCTTGTCACGTCCGAATAGATAGCCGTCGACACATGCCGAGGTACGTCCTCGCGATCCGTAGATCGATCTGGTATGCCCTGCTCTATTGTTCAGGTCCTGCCGGAGGTCATATGTGTGACCACGAGCTGTTTTATCTTTGCCTTTATAATGAGACGGGATGGGCTGGTGTTCGGCTTGAGTTGCCGCTTTATCCCGACCATGTGGTAGTCGGTCAGCCTCGTTGCATGATGATGGTATGGGCTCCAGCGCCTCATCATCGAACTGAGGTAGCAATTTGTGCTTCGGGTAACTTTTTGCTGGGCGCTTAAGGCCGTATTCTTCCGCTGTCAGGACGTTAGTCCATCTATCATTTAACAGGTCTTGATCAGCTTGAAGTTGCTGCTGCTTCTTTTTCAGGCCTCTTGCGGTGGCTATTAGCTAGCGCTTGAAGCGTTCCTGCTCGAGAGGTTCTTCAGGTACGATGAAATCCTCGTTGCCGAGGCTCACCTCGTCCTCGGAGAGCGGAAGATAATTACCATCCTCCGAGTCTTCGTTGATGGCCTGTTCGTCGGGGCTATCTTGCCCATCTTCCCGTTCTTCTTGTTCAGGAGTTTCTTAAATGGGGTCTTCATTATCGTCGGCACTGTCAGGGGTATTATCTTCTCCTGTGCTGGTATCGCTATCTTTTGCATGACGTGACTTAGAGCGGCGCCGCTGACGTCGGCGCTTAGGCTGTGTCCCAGGAGGTTTGTCCTCGACAGGATCTTCTTTGTCGTCTTTGTTAGATTCTTTAGGTGTATCCACCATATATACGTCATACGAAGAAGTGGCCGTCCCGCGTCCGGTAAATGGCGGGTTTTCGCCATGCTCCTCGTCTGCATCGTCGTCCATACCGTCGATGTCTTCAGAGCCGTAATCGAGCATGTCTATTAAGTTTTCGACAGTGGCTATGAAGTGGGTGGCGGGTGGGGAACAAAATTCCCTGTCATCAGCTTCTAGTTCGAACCGGATATAGTTCGGCTGTGAATCCGCCGCTAAGGATATTTTTTTAATGAATTCAGCACATCGCCCAAGGGTGAGTGCTGGAAGATGTCCACGGCACTGAATTCGGCGATGGACAACCGATCATGGCTGACGTGCGCGGACGCACATAGTTCGAAACTTTTATCCGGAAACGAGCCCGAGGTTCTGGTGACCCAGCCCTTACCAGAAGTTAGTTTTGTGTGCGGCTCCAACGCCGTGGAGTCTGCAGCTTCCGTGGTGGGGCCAAGGAGGAATCAAGTAAATTCACTCTCGAGAGTTGTTCAGGAGGAAGTGCCATTTGTGAAGGATTACCCTGATGTATTTTCGAAGGAATTACCAGGCATGCCACTGGACCGAGACATAGAGTTTTTGATCGAGCTGTTGCCAGGCACCGAACCAATATCTAAGACACCATCGGATGCCCGCAAATGATCTGGAGGAAATTGAGAAGCAGATTAAGGAGTTATTGGAGAAAGGTTATATTCGACCAAGTTCATCACCGTGGGGAGCCCCAGTGCTCCTAGTTGAGAAGAAGGTTGGATACTTGAGAATGGTTGTTGATTATCGTGCATTGAATGAGGTGACGATCAAGAACAAATACCCTCTACCGATGATCAATGATTTGTTTGACCAGCTGTAGGCAGCTAAAGTATTCTCCAAGATCGTTCTTCAATCTGGATATCACTGATACGTCTCCAACAAATCTATACTTTTTTATTGTTCCATGCTATTATATTATCTGTTTTGGATGTTTATGGGCTTTATTATACACTTTTATATTATTTTTGGTACTAAACTATTAACCGGAGGCCCAACCCAAATTGTTGTTTTCTTGCCTATTTTAGTGTTTTGAAGAAAAGGAATATCAAACGGAGTCCAAATGGAATGAAACCTTTGGGAGAGTTATTTTTGGAACGGAAGCAATCCAGGAGACTTGGAGTAGAGGTTAGGGAAGCTTCGAGGTGGCCACGAGGCAGGGAGGCGTGCCTGCCCCCCAGGGCGCGCCCCCACCCTCGTGGGCCCCTCGTGTCTCCCCTGACCGACTTCTTTCGCCTATATATGTCCATATACCCTAAAAACATCAGGGAGCAGAATAGATCAGGAGTTCCGCCGCCGCAAGCCTCTGTAGCCACCAAAAACCAAACGGGACACTGTTCCGGCACCCTGCCGGAGGGGGAATCCCTCATCGGTGGCCATCTTCATCATCCTGGCGCTCTCCAGGACGAGGAGGGAGTAGTTCACCCTCGAGGCTGAGGGTATGTACTAGTAGCTATGTGTTTGATCTCTCTCTCTCTCTCATGTTCTTGAGGTGGTACGATCTTGATGTATCGCGAGCTTTGCTATTATATTTGGATCTTATGATGTTTCTCCCCCTCTACTCTCTTGTGATGAATTGAGTTTTCCCATTGAAGTTATCTTATCGGATTGAGTCTTTAAGGATTTGAGAACACTTGATGTATGTCTTGCATGTGCTTATCTATGGTGACAATGGATATCACGTGATTTACTTGATGTATGTTTTGGTGATCAACTTGCAGGTTCCGTGACCTCGTGAACTTATGCATAGGGGTTGGCACACGTTTTCATCTTGACTCTCTGGTAGAAACTTTGGGGCACACTTTGAAGTTCTTTGTGTTGGTTGAATAGATGAATCTGAGATTGTGTGCTGCATATCGTATAATCATACCCATGGATACTTGAGGTGCCATTGGAGTATCTAGGTGACATTAGGGTTTTGGTTGATTTGTGTCTTAAGGTTTCTATTCTAGTACAAACTCTATGATAGATCGATCCAAAAGAATAACTTTGAGGTGGTTTCGTACCTTACCATAATCTCTTCGTTTGTTCTTCGCTATTAGTGACTTTGGAGTGACTCTTTGTTGCATGTTGAGGGATAGTTATATGATCCAATTATGTTATTATTCTTGAGAGAACTTGCACTAGTGAAAATATGAACCCTAAGCCTTGTTTCCTAGCATTGCAATACCGTTTGTGCTCACTTTTACCACTTGCTACCTTTCTGTTTTTATATTTTCAGATTACAAAAACCTTTATCTACCATCCATATTGCACTTGTATCACCATCTCTTCGCCGAACTAGTGCACCTATACAATTTACCATTGTAATAATGTGTTGGGGACACAAAAGACTCTTTGTTATTTGGTTGCAGGGTTGCTTGAGAGATACCATCTTCATCCTACGCCTCCCACGGATTGATAAACCTTAGGTCATCCACTTGAGGGAAATTTTCTACTGTCCTACAAACCTCTGCACTTGGAGGCCCAACAATGTCTACAAGAAGAAGGTTGTGTAGTAGACATCAAGCTCTTTTCCGGCGCCGTTGCCGGGGAGGTGAGTGATTGAAGGTATATCTTTAGATCTTGCAATCGAATCTTTTAGTTTCTTGTTTTATCACTAGTTTAGTTTATAAAATTACAAAAAAATGGAATTGAGTTTGCGTCATACGCTTCATCTTTTTAATATCTTTCGAGAGAATGATGGAAAGGAAAATTTCCGGGGAGGTGAATGCTAGAAGAAGAAGTCTATAAAATGTTTGGCACTAAATCTTTGAATGATGAGCATGATTGCAATGTTGTTAGTATGAACTCCTTGAATATCCATAGTACTAATGATGATTGCACTAGTCATGATGAAAATGTCTCTTATAAGCATGTCAACTTTTGTGGAATAGATAGAGCTTGCAAGTACACACCAATTAGGGAAAATAGATTTTTCAAGAGGCATAAGTATTTGGAAACTAAATGGTTGCAAGAGAGGCTAAATGTTTGTGCTCAAAATTTAAAATATCTTCACCATACTTGTGAACTTTGCAATGGACATGGTCATTTAAACCTCCAATGCAAATTGTTTCATGATCTTATCATGTCCAAAAATTGTGATGATTTGATGTCCCTTGCACATCATAAAGAACTTAGTTTGCTTTTGGGTTATGACTAAGCATATTCCAGAATATAACCTTGAGAAATTCCTCGATATTGATCTAGAAGAAATTTTTATGTATTGTGCGGTGAATTGCATTGAAAATCCTTATATTGCCAATTACATAAAGAAAATAAAACAAATAGAGGATGAAGAGAATACTAATGAAAGGGAAGAGGCTTCCCAATATCCTCCTATTATTTCTTATGATGAATCAGGTAACGAGGAGGAGCCTTCTATTCAACCAATCTCATCAATAAGGAGCTCCGAAAAGAGGATTAAACCCACACATGATGTGAAGAAGAAACAGAAAAGACAAAGAACAAAAGGTAAAAGTGTATCCCTCCCAAATGATGTTGCTCCTATTACTCATTGTGATGATGATAATTGTTATACTATTGGTGCTATCCATACTATTAATGATGAGAGTGATTATGCTTATGATATGAAAAGGCCCAAACTTGGGGATGCTATGTTTGATGAGAATGACATTTTTGAGAATGTATTTTCTGCAATTAATGTTAGTCCCAAGCTTGGGGATTCTATGTTTAATGAATATGATATTTGTAGTCTCCCAAGTTTTGATATGCAAATTTGTTTTGATGATAGCATGCCTCCTACTTATGATGATTATATTGATGAAAGTGGGTTTGGAAGAGTGTCAACTTTAGGAAGTAATGATCCCACTATTTTGGAGGATGTTGAATCTTATTGTTATAATTATTAAAGTGAATTTGGAGAGGTCATGACTTTATTTAGTAATGATTCCACTATCTTGGAAGACGTCTCAATTGATTATGATGAGAACAAAGTTGCTACTTATGATATTATTGTGATGATACTTATGCTATAAAAACTAATGATGATGATATTTATAAAACTTGTCATGATTATGATTACCCCTTTTCAGAACATTACTCTTTTAATTTGGAAACAGTTTATAGTGTTCGAGTTTCTTATGATACTCTCACTATTCCGAATGAGAAGAATTTTGCTTATGTGGAGTGTAATAAAATTTCTATGCTTGTAGATCATGAAAAGAATGATTTATGTGATAGTTATATTGTTGAATTCATTCATGAAGATACTGAAAATTATTATGAGGGAGGAATATATGCTTGTAGGAATTGCAATAATATCAAGTTTTCTCTATGTGCTTAAAGTTTTGAAGTTAAGCTTGTTTTGCCTTCCTATGCTAGTTGATTATTGTTCCCATAAGTTGTTTGCTCACAAAATCCCTATGCATAGGAAGTGGGTTAGACTTAAATGTGCTAGTCATATTCTTCATGATGCTCTCTTTATGTTTCAATTCTTACCTTTTATGAGAGCATCATTGAAATCATCATGCCTAGCTAGGGGCGTTAAACGATAGCGCTTATTGGGATGCAACCCAATTTTATTTTTGTTCTTTGATTTTTGCTCCTGTTTAGTAATAAATAATTCATCTAGACTCTATTTAGATGTGGTTTTATGTTTTAATTAGTGTTTGTGCCAAGTAGAACTTTTCGGAAGACTTGGGTGAAGTCTTTGTGATCTTGCTATAAAAAATAGAAACTTTAGCGCTCACGAGATTAGCTGCCATTTTTACTGGAGAGTGCGATTAAGTTGATTCTTTTTGCAGATGATTAATAGACAAATTCCTCAGGTCCACCAATTTATTTTAGAATTTTTTTGATTTCCATAAGTGTATGTTTGATACAGATTACAACAGACTGTTCTGTTTTTGACAGATTCTGTTTTCTATGTGTTGTTTGCTTATTTTGATGAATCTATGAGTATTATTGGAGGGTGTGAACCATAGATGAGTTGGAATACAGTAGATATTACACCAATATGAATTTATAATGAGTTCACAACTGTACCTAAGTGGTGATTTATTTTCTTATACTAACGGAGCTCACGAGTTTTTTGTTAAGTTTTGTGTTGTGAAGTTTTCAAGTTTTGGGTAAAGATCCGATGGACTATGGAATAAGGAGTGGCAAGAGCCTAAGCTTGGTGATGCCCAAGGGACCCCAAGGTAATATTCAAGGACCACCAAGATCCTAAGCTTGGGGATGCCCCAGAAGGCATCCCCTCTTTCATCTTCGTTCATCGATAACTTTACTTGGAGCTATATTTTTATTCACCACATGATATGTGTTTTGCTTGGAGCGTCATTTTATTTTACTTTGCTTGCTGTTTGAATAAAATACCAAGATCTGAAATTCTTAAATGTTAGAGAGTCTTCACATAGTTGCATAATTATTCGACTACTCATTGATCTTCACTTATATCTTTTGGAGTAGTTTGTCATTTGCTCTAGTGCTTCACTTGTATCTTTTACAGCACGGTGGTGGTTTCATTTTATAGAAATAATTGATCTCTCATGCTTCACTTATATTATTTTGAGAGTCCTTTAGAACAACATGGCAATTTGGTTTTAGATAATGAAAAACTTTCATATAAGTGCATTGAATACTAAGAGAAGTTTGATACTTGATGATTGTTTTGAGATATGGAGATAGTGATATCAAAGTTGTGCTAGTTGAGTAGTTGTGAATTTGAGAAATACTTGTGTTGAAGTTTGCAAGTCTCATAGCATGCACGTATGGTAAACATTGTGTAAAAAATTTGAAACATGAGGTGTTATTTGATTGCCTTCCTTATCAGTGGTGGTCGGGGACGAGCGATGGTCTTTTCCTACCAATCTATCCCCCTAGGAGCATGCGCGTAATACTTGGATTTTGATGACTTGTATATTTTTGAAATAAGTATGTGAGTTCTTTATGACTAATGTTGAGTCCATGGATTATACGCACTCTCACCCTTCCATCATTGCTAGCCTCTTCGGTACCGTGCATTGCCCTTTCTCACCTTGAGAGTGGGTGCAAACTTCACCAGTGCATCCAAACCCCGTGATACGATACGCTCTATCACACATAAACCTCCGTATATCTTCCTCAAAACAGCCACCATACCTACCTATTATGGCATTTTCATAGCCATTCCGAGATATATTGCCATGCAACTTTCCACTGTTCCGTTTATTATGACACGCATCATCATTGTCATATTGCCTTGCATGATCATGTAGTTGACATCGTTTTTGTGGCAAAGCCATCGTTCATAATTTTTTCATACATGTCACTCATGAGTCATTGCATATCCCGGTACACCTCCAGAGGCATTCATATAGAGTCATATCTTGTTCTAGTATCGAGTTGTAATCATTGAGTTGTAAATAGAAGTGTGATGATCATCAAAGTAGCACCATGATGTAACATCCCAAAATTCTAAATTTTGGAATGTTATAATAAATAGATAGATTTGATTGACTGTTTGATTGATTGATTGAAAGTGAGTGAAATTCGAAACTTTTAGAAAGTTAAATGAGAGGGAATAAAAGGACTTTCCCAAACTTCCATTTTTGCATTTATGCTCTCCGTGAATTCAAATACTTTTTCATCACGAAACCCTAGAGAGAAGATGACATAACTTCTTCCATTATTTAAATGACTAGGGTTGTTGAAAATATTTGAATTTCATTGGAAAATATTTCCAATTCAGAAACTTTAAGCAACTCAATGATTTTCACGAGAGGAGATAAAATGACTTCTTCAAATTATGAAAAATGAGTTGGGAGTTTCAAGGATCAAATCCAAAGTCCTTTTGAAATTATTTTCAATTTGGAGTTATTTGAGTTTTATTCAAATTATTTATATCCAAAAATAAAATATATGGAAAATAGGGTAACATGATTCCCTACATGAGAAAATTGGAGATAAACAAATTTGAATTCATTTTGGTATTTTTAAAATGATTTTTGTTGGATTTTAATAGACCAGTAGCACTCTTTGATTTATCTGAATTTGTGTGAATTTTCTTTATTGCTAGAAAAGTGTTGATCTTGTAGAAAATCTTTTTCTGAAAATTTTGGTATATTATATGCCTATATAATATTTTTAATTATCTCGTTTTATTATTTTAATTGTCTGGAAAATGTTTTTTTAAACCCTTCCCTCCGACCGGGCCGGCCCAGCTCTTAGGCCAGGCCGCAGGCCCAGCCCACCTCCTTGCCGTCCCCAAGCTCCCGAGCGGGAATCCCGCCGCCGCATGACTCGCCGGCCACCTCCGTGGCCGAGTCGGCCTCCTCGCGCCGCGTTTGCCCCTGCCGCACGCCTCCCAAGCCCGCCCTTCCATAAATAGCGCCCCGGGCCCTCTCCTCATCGCCGCTCGCACCGCCTCGCCTCGCCCGCATCTCGCGACGCCGCGATAGATCCGCCGCCGCCGCTGGAGTGCCTCGCCGCGCCACCGCCCGCTGCTGCTGCACAGCGCGCCGCCCGCGCCGCCGCACCCCTTGCTCGCGCATCGCCGCCGCCGCCGCCCCGCGCCGCCCTGCCTCGCCGCGCTCACCGGAACCACTGCACCGCCTCACCTCGCTATCACAGAGTTGACTGCCGACGCTGGTTCGATCCACCGCCGACCCGCCTGAACCGGTAGGAACCGCCCGGTTCGCCCGGTTTTCTTTTAGTAGTTTTAGTTTTGGTTTTCAACTTAAAACCATTTTGTTTTGTTTTATTTATTTAGAGTTCGTTCGTTCGTTTATGTTCTTCAGTGAACAGATTCGTCAGATAGGTTCTGTTAGCAGCGACCGCTCGATAGGATTTTTCTTTTTATTTTAGTTTTCGTCCACGGACCTATTTGTAGTAGTTTCTTTTACAGATTAGTCCTTGTACTTCAAACGACCACATCTTCTCGCTCGTTTGTCCAAATCCAACGAAACCAATGCTCACGTCTTCGTTATGATCTCCTCTATCCATATAAACAACTTAAACATGTTTTCGAAAAGTTTAAAATTTGAATTAGATCAGATTTAAATTCAAACTTCGTTTGATCATAACTTGAGTTTCGTAGCTCCGTTTGAGCTGATTCTTTTTGCAAATCGAAGCTCTTGACCTAAACTTTCTGATAAGGCCAAATTCACATAATTTTGGTACTGTTAGAAATTGTTTTATGTTGCGAGAGATATTTGCTTGATTTTGAAGTTTTCCGAATCGTCTTCTTCGATCTTTCTGATCTTTTGAGTGATTGCTTATGTGTGGTTACTATTGCTTGCTTACGATAGATTGACCGGAGTGTGACGAGTAGAACTATCAAGAGTATTGAGTGCGAATCATCTTCATCAACATTGCAGGCAAGTTCACACTTTGATCATATCCCCATTCATACCCAGTTTTTATGCATTAGTTTCACCCTCAAACATTGCATGAGTAGGATTGATAACATGTGGGTATTGGGAAGTAGTTGATGAGGTAGGAACCTATTGCCCTGCATTCAAACCTTGGGAGTTACTATTACGTTATGCTTACATTGCCATGCTATGCTCGTAGACGTGGATTGGGTTTTGAGACTATTCATGACAGATGTGAGATTGTTAATTAATGGTTTACTTAAGGTGGCAACTTAAACACACATCTGGGTGGATTGAGGCACCTGGGTATTCCAGGATTACCTGTCTAGGCACCTGGGTAGACCAGGATTGCATGTTTTTTTATGGACCGCCACCCAGGCTCAAAGGGATCATGAGATTATTCATACTAGAAACTTCCGTGTGCAGCCACAAGCTATTATGGGATCTGGCATAGTTGATTAAGTCATGCGAACTCTTACAGGGTAGACTAGCAGATGTAGGGGAAAGTAGGTGTAACGGTCTATCCATCGTAAGGTGCTAGCGCTTCTGAAAGACTATGTCTCGGTCATCCGTTTCTCAAACACCATGTAGTGCGAGAAATCCAACGGAGGCGATCGAGTCTTGTGGGGAAAAGTGCGCAAACCTCTGCAGACTGTATAAACTAATCATGATTAGCTGTGTCCCCGGTTATGGACATCTTGAGTATCTAGTACCTGAATTATCATGTGAATCTCAACATGTTACTCTAATATTTAATTTTGTTGGGTTTTGTTTAATGATGATGCTTAATTGGGATTGAGAATGCTGTCAACCATTCTCAATGTTTAACAACCACCATGATAGTTAAATAAAATTTATTCCTTTGTAGTAGGCAAAAATTGGCTTTTCGCAAAAACCTTATCACCATAGAGCTTTTCCACCAGCCAAATATGCATGTAGTGATAGCCTTTATTCATCATTCTCTATGGTGTGAATTTGCCAGTACATTCAATGTACTGACCCTTTATGGCTGCAACGTCTCATGTTGCAGGATTATCTTATGACGAGTAAGAGGTACGTTAGGGTTACGATTTCTACACTCAACTTTGCCGTTGGTGTTGATGGGAATCCACAACCCTATTACTTCCGCTATTTGGATTGAGGTAATAGTATTTACATTACTTTCTACATGTGATTTACCTCTGTTATAAATCCTCGAGTACTATGTGTGTCAGCATACCAATCCAGGGATGACACTTAAGCACAGAGACTTGATCCATTTGGGTCGGCTCGTTACACATGATCTTTATGATAGAGAGTCTCTTGTTTTGTTATTTTCATATATTAGTGGGAACTTTTCGTTATAGAACTTGGCTTGTATATTCCAACAATGGGCCTCCTCAAGTGCCCTACGTCTTCGTGAGCAAGCAAGTTGGATGCACACCCACTTAGTTTCTTTTGTTGAGCTTTCATACATTTATAGCTCTAGTGCATCCGTTGCATGGCAATCCCTACTCCTTGCATTGACATCAATTGATGGGCATCTCCCTAGCCCATTGATTAGCCGCATCAATGTGAGACTTTCTCCTTTTTTGTCTTCTCCACACAACCCCCTTCATTATATTCTATTCCACCCAAAGTGCTATATCCATGGCTCACGCTCATGTATTTTGGAAAGTTGAAAAAAGTTTGAGATTACTAAAGTGTGAAACAATTTCTTGGCTTGTCATCGGGGTTGTGCATGATGAGAGCATTGTTGTGTGACGAAAATGGAACATGACCAAACTATATGATTTTGTAGGGATGAACTTTCTTTGGCCATGTTATTTTGAGAAGACATGATTGCTTAGTTAGTATGCTTGAAGTATTATTATTTTTATGTCAATATTAAACTTTTATCTTGTATCTTTCCGATCTGAACATTCATGTCACAATAAAGAAAATTACATTGATAAATATGTTAGGTAGCATTCCACATCAAAAATTCTGTTTTTATCATTTACCTACTCGAGGACGAGCAGGAATTAAGCTTGGGGATGCTTGATACGTCTCCAACGTATCTATAATTTTTTATTGTTCCATGCGATTATATAATCTGTTTTAGATGTTTATGGGTTTTATTATACACCTTTATATTATTTTTGGGACTAACCTATTAACCGGAGGCCGAGCCTAAATTGTTGTTTTCTTGCCTATTTCAGTGTTTCGAAGAAAAGGAATGTCAAACGGAGTCCAAACGGAATGAAACCTTTGGGAGAGTTATTTTTGGAACGGAAGCAATCCAGGAGACTTGGAGTAGACGTCAGGGAAGCTTTGAGGTGGCCACGAGGTAGGAGGCGTGCCCCCACCCTCGTGGGCCCCTCGTGGCTCCCCTGACTGACTAGTTTCGCCTATATATGTCCATATACCCTAAAAACATCGGGGAGCGGAATAGATCGGGAGTTCCGCCGCCGCAAGCCTTTGTAGGCACCAAAAACCAATCGGGACCCTGTTCCGGCACCCTGCCGGAGGGGGAATCCCTAACCGGTGGCCATCTTCATCATCCTGGCGCACTCCATGACAAGGATGGAGTAGTTCACCCTCAGGGCTGAGGGTATGTGTCGGTGTCAAAACCGGCGGATCTCGGGTAGGGGGTCCCGAACTGTGCGTCTAGGATCGATGGTAACAGGAGACACGGGACACAATGATTACCCAGGTTCGGGCCCTCTCTATGGAGGTAATACCCTACGTCCTGCTTGATTGATATTGATAAATATGGGTGTTACAAGAGTTGATCTACCACGAGATCGTGATGGCTAAATCCTAGAAGCCTAGCCTATATGACTATGGTAATGAATGTGTCCTTTCCAGACTATCCCCTTCGGTTTATGAAAGTGCAACTATCCCTAGGTGGTTTTGGTAATTCATAACAACATATAGCTCATTGAGCTAATGCTATTCCAAGATGACTATTTCAGGAAAGCTCAATGATTGGCATGGCATCGATGTGAAAGTGGAACCCTCAAAATGCCAAGGACAAAGGATTGGCTCAAGCTCAAAAGCTCAAGACTCTTCATTTTATATTTTAGTGATCCAAAATCACATTGAGTCTTTAGGAAAAGCCAATACTATCAAGGAGGGATGAGGTGTTGCTTAATGAGCCTCTTGCTTCATGTGCTTAGTGATATGCTCCAAAACCCTCAACTACTTTCTCATATCCACATATGACCTAAACCCTAAGCCAAACTCGGTCCTACCGATTCTTTCTATCCGGCGCCACCGAGTTTCACTTGTCATAAGCCACTGCCAAACCCTAGCAATTCGGTTCTACCGATAGGGATCTCGGTCTCACCGAGATGGGATTGCAAACTCTCTGTTTCCCTTTCGTAACTTTTCGGTCTCACCGAAAGAGCGGATCGGTCCCACCGAGATTGCAATGTAAATTCAGTGTTTCCTTTTTGTAACTTTTCGGTCTCACTGAAAGAGCAAATCGTTCCCTCCGAGTTTGCCTGACCAACTCTCTGGTTAGCTAATTACCAAAATCGATCTCACCGAGTTTGTGTAATCGGTCTCACCGAGATTACGTTATGCCCAAACCCTAACCATATCAGTCCTACCGAGTTGCATGTTAGTCCCACCGAAAATCTCTAATGGTCACTAGGTTTACCTTTTTGGTCCGACCGAGTTTGTTGATTCGGTCCCACCGAGATTGGAAAACTGTGTGTAACGGTTGGATTTTGTGTGGAGGCTATATATACCCCTCCACCTCCTCTTCATTCGTGGAGAGAGCCATCAGAACACATACACAATTCCAACTCATATGTTGTGAGAGAGAACCACCTACTCATGTGTTGAGACCAAGATATTCCATTCCTACCATATGAATCTTCTTTCCACAAAATCCAAATCCTATGAGAGAGAGTTGAGTGTTGGGGAGACTATCATTTGAAGCACAAGAGCAAGGAGTTCATCATCAACACACCATTTGTTACTTCTTGGAGAGTGGTGTCTCCTAGATTGGCTAGGTGTTACTTGGGAGCCTCCGACAAGATTGTGGAGTTGAACCAAGGAGTTTGTAAGGGCAGGGAGATCGCCTACTTCGTGAAGATCTACCGCTAGTGAGGCAAGTCCTTCGTGGGCGATGGCCATGGTGGGATAGACAAGGTTGCTTCTTCGTGGACCCTTCGTGGGTGGTTGCTTCTTCGTGGACCCTTCGTGGGTGGAGCCCTCCGTGGACTCGCGCAACCATTACCCTTCGTGGGTGGAGCCCTTCGTGGACTCGCGCAACCGTTACCCTTCGTGGGTTGAAGTCCCCATCAACGTGGATGTAGGATAGCACCACCTATCCGAACCACGGGAAAAACATCCGTGTCTCCAATTGTGTTTGAATTCTCCAAACCCCTTCCCTTTACATTCTTGCAAGTTGCATGCTTTACTTTCCGCTGCCAATATACTCTTTGCATGCTTGCTTGAATTGTGTGATGATTGCTTGACCTGTCCTACAATAGCTAAAATCTGCCAAGAACTAAAATTGGGAAAAGGTTAAGTTTTTATTTGGTCAAGTAGTCCAATCACCCCCCCTCTAGACATACTTTCGATCCTACAAGTGGTATCAGAGCTTTGGTCTCCATTTGCTTTGATCTCCATAGCTTTTGGTGGTCAAAGCCTTGGTTTCACAACCTAGGAGAGTATGGCATCTAGCGAGGGAAATTATCACCGTAGAGGTCCTTACTTTGATGGTACTAATTTGGCTAGTTGGAAGCATAAAATGAAAATGCATATTCTTGGACATAACCCCGCCATTTGGGCTATTGTGTGTGTTGGTTTGCAAGGTGACTTCTTTGATGGGAAAGAACCAAACCGTGAAGCTACCGTGGATGAGTTGAAGATGTTGCAATACAATGCTCAAGCTTGTGATATTCTCTTCAACGGATTGTGCCCCGAAGAATTCAACAAAATCAGCCGTCTTGAGAATGCAAAGGAAATTTGGGAAACTTTGATTGATATGCACGAAGGTACCGACTCCGTCAAGGAATCCAAGTTGGATGTGCTTCAAAGTCAACTTTACAAGTTCAAAATGAAGGATGGTGAAGGTGTCACTGAAATGTACTCTAGGCTTGCTCTCATCACAAATGAGATTGCCGGCTTAGGAAGTGAAGAGATGACCGATAGATTAATCATCAAGAAGATTCTAAGAGCCTTGGATGGAAAATATGATACCGTGTGCACATTGATCCAAATGGTGCCCAATTACAAAGATCTCAAGCCAACGGAGGTGATTGGAAGAATTGTTGCTCATGAGATGTCACTTAAGGATAAAGAGGAACTTCACAACAAATCAATTGGTGCCTACAAAGACTCATGTGAAGCCCCTACATCATCAAGTGAGAAACAAAACTTCAATGAAGAATTGAGCTTAATGGTGAAGAACTTCAACAAGTTCTACAAGAGTAGAAGCAAAGATAGAAGCTTCAAGTCAAGGTCCTACAATGACAAAAGATCTTCTAGTCGAGAGCGAAACTGCTACAGTTGTGGAAGACCCGGACACTATTCCAATGAGTGTACGGCTCCCTACAAGAGAAGAGAAGATTCTCTAAAAAGAAGAAGCAAAGAATCACCACCAAGAGAGAGAAGGAGTAGAGATGATCGTTATGAACGAAGATACTCACGGAGAAGCAAGGATTCGGAAAGGAAGGAAAAATCATCAAGGAGCTACACAAAACGAAGACATCAAGCTCATGTTGGTGAATGGGTATCCGGCTCCGACTCTGACAGCCACTCCGAGAGAAGTTATCACTCCGACTCCGAAGATACTCAAGATGAAGGTGTTGCCGGTCTAGCACTTGTGTCAACCAACTCCTACGACATATTTGACTCACCAAATGAAGGAATTGGAAGATGCTTCATGGCCAAAGGTCCTAAGGTAACACACCCCGAGTATGTTGATTTCAATAGTGATGAAGATGACTTGTTAGGTGATGATTTGCTTGTTGACAACTCTAGTGATGAATACTATGATGAAACGCCAATTAATCATGCTAATCAAGATAAAATGAATGACAATGATAAGGAGAAGATTGAGGCTCTAACTAAAGAACTAAACACTCTTAAGTTAGCTCATGAAACTATCTTCGAAGATCATCGAGAACTTTTAAGAGCTCATGAGAAATTACGCTTTGAAAAGCTCAATCTTGAGCAAGAGCATGAGTTCTTAAAAGCAATCAATGATGATCTCCGCAAGAAAAGTTCTTCTTACATTGCCAAGAGTTTACTCTTATCCACTTACATGCCTCAAGTCAAGTCTAGTAACAAGAACAAGAAAGATTCTTCCTCTAGCAGTAACAATGATCATGCTAAATCCAATATTGTTGCTTGTAGTAGTTCTCTTGATTCCACTAATGATTCTCTTAGCCAAGTTACACTTGAGCAAGAAAATATCTTATTGAAGGGAATTATAGAGAAAGGAGTGTACAAAAGCCTTGCCGGGAGTAAGCAATTCGAGGAAATTGTGCGCAAGCAAGGAATGCACCGGAAGAATCAAGGTGTTGGTTTTGAACGAAAGTTCAATGCCAATGGAGTTGAGTGGGAAGAAGATCAATACCCCAAGACAAAGTTTGTTCCTCAACAAGAGAAGTATGATACTTCTTTCAAGGGGACACAAGCTCAAGATGATCTTCCACCACAAGACTACAAGCAAAAAAGGCAAGGAGAAGCTTCAAGAGGAAATTGATGCATTTGAAGAAGCTCCTAAGACCTTAGTCAAGTGGATTCCCAAGACTACTTCAAGTTCCACTTCATCAAGTACGACTACAACTCCAAGGATTCCCATCAAGATGGTGTGGATCCAAAAGAAGAAGAACTAGAGAGTTCTTGAGGGTGACTCCGCCAACATACTTCACTCTTATCATTTTGGCAAGAACAAGTGCAATCAACTTCCACATCTTGCACTAGTTCAAGGAGTCACAAACCCTCTTGTTGGTAAGACAAGGGACAAGGTAACCTAAAAGTTTTCATGGACATCATCTTGTGTGTGCATCACTCTATGCCTATGGATATCCTTGTTTGTTCCTTGTGGGACTAACCCATGTAGGTATTGAAAGTGCAATTCACTCAAATGGATAGCTCCAAGTGATCTACATCAACATTGAGCATCCACATCTTCAACATCTACATGAAGTCATCATCGACAAAACCCGAGGTTAGTTCATCCCTCTAAGGGGGGATATCACATCTAGGGGGAGCTTTACTCTAAGACATGAGCTAAAGCAGCTCTAAAGATGTGAACACAACAATGCTTTATGTAAAAGTGGTAACCCCACTTGAGCTTAAACGATGATTATGACCTATGATCAAGTGTTCTCACTTGACTCCTAAGTCAATATACTCATATATAGATGACCTTGTCATCGCAAATTGCTTGATAGATGCTAGAATTGGTTGTGCATGCCTTGTCACATATTTCATTTGCCATCTTATTTTGTGAGCATGCTGGTTGCATATTTTACTCATTCGAGGACATCCACTTGTTGTTTTGATTGTTTGGTTTTATTTCCTTTGCCAAGTGGATGGACAAGAATGCCTAAGAACCTCCTCTAGCTATCTATGCTTTTCTCGTCTCAAACTCTATTCATGCTACATCACAAAATTTGATCAAGTCAGATTCGAACCACTCTACGTGAGGAGCGCTCGGAGTCCCCGATTCCTCGTAGACTTAAACTTCCAAAACCTCTTTATGATTCTCGGTCTGACCGATACCCTACTTTCGGTCCTACCGAGATCATTAAGTTGATCTAGGTTTTCAATCTCGGTGCAACCGATTTGAACCATTCGGTCACACCGAGTTGCAACAACTGTATACAGTTTTGCATCTCAGTGCCACCGAGTTGTTCCACTCGGTCACACCGACAGGGTCGGGCTATATATAGTCACGGGCAAAAATTTGGAAATTTCTCCGAACCCCTTCGCCCGCGCGATAGCCTGCTCTGCCAACTTGGTCTCCGGATCGTCTCCTCGCCGCCAGCCGCCTCCAGTCGCTGGTCTCCGTCGCCGTCAACGGAAATTCAACCCCGCCGTTGCCACCGTAGCGAGTCTCCGCCAAACTAGGGTATGGACTCAATCTTTGTGCTATTCCCCAATCCGATTCTTAGCACATTGTGATCATTATGATTCTTTCCACGTTTGTTAAACTTCTATCCAGTCAATGAACTCGTAGATTAGGTTTAATTCGAAAATTTTAGTGTTAGGTTTCCGCCGAAACCATCTCGGACCCACCGAGTTGAAAAACTCGGTCCCACCAATTTGGCTTATGCCATTGCACAAGTAAGACTCGGTCTGACCGAGAATTACTTATCGGTGTGACCAATTTTGGAACTTTCTGAAACCCTAGCAGTCTCGGTGCCACCGAACTGTGACTCGGTCTGACCGAGTTCACTAGTTTAGGTGCCAAAACTGCTTCGGTATCACCGAGTTTAGAAATCGGTAGATCCGAGATGCTTTCAGTGGGAAACTAAAACTAAGTTTTTGAATTATTCTTTTGCAAAAATCTCTGCATTTTGTGATGCTCATCCACTCTATCTCATCTATAACCTATTTACAGGGCCAGCAGTCAGAGTTTGCATCATGTCAGACCAAAGTGATAGCCAGAACTTGTCAGAGCAGCAAGTGCAGATGAGTGAGGGCACTAGTCCCTCAAGTTCTTCAGATGAAGGCAGCAGGAGCACCCCTAGCAATCTGCCAAAAGCTTCCACAAGACAAAGGAATAAGAGAACCTCAGAATCAGAGGATAAGGACTATGTGGCAGAAGAGGAAGCAACTTCAAAGAGAGTAGTGCTCGAGAAGGAACATGGCTCAGCTCAAGGCACAAAGCCAGGATTGAAAATCAAAAGGCCAGCAGGTAGGCAGCCTATGCCAAAGGCCAGAGCCTCAACTCAGATTCCTGAAAAGCCTGCAACCATAGAGCCAGTTGCTGCTGAAGGAAAGAAAAGGAAGGAAAGAGTCAAGAAGACCGTAGCCAGAGTGCTTGGAAAGGCTTCCATCATGGAAGAAGAGGAAGAAGAAGAGGTTGCTGCACCAGCACCTAAGGCACCCAAGCTAATGGGTGATGCTATCAAATCAGGGGCTACTGCATCTAAGCCCAAGGAAGCACCCAAGGCTGCATCAAACGTCAAGACAGCTCCAAAGAAAAATACGAGGAGCATACCTGCAACTGAAAAGAACAAGGCCCCAGTGCCTGAGACTGCTGTTGAAGAAGAAGATGATGAAGAGCATGTTCTGAGAAAGCTCAAGCCCAAGATTCCAGACCACAATGATGCTCATCCTGTGGCTGAGAACATGAAGCTCAGAAGAGACTCAGGGTTGAGAAAATGGAGAGAGACGGATCCATATGCTTCAAGGAGAAGAACTGCTGTTGACTACAGGTTCCACACTAAGGAACAGCAGGACTTCTATGAGACAATTTTGCTTGATAAGAAGCCCATTGTTTGTGACATGAGATGGGTTGACTGGACCTACATGAAGGAAAATGAGGAACATTATCCTGGTGTGATTGACAGCTTTAGTGATTGTGGAGTTGCAGACTTTGTTGGGCAGAAGCTCACAAAGTGGAACAAGGAGCTCATTATGCAATTCTACTCCACATCACACTTCTACCCAGATGGAAGGATAACATGGATGTCTGAAGGTACAAGGTACCAATCAACTGTTGAGGAATGGGCAAAGTTGATCAATGCCCCAGAGGAAAATAAAGATGACTTGGATGTCTATGCCAAGAAAAAGATGGATCATAACTCAATGGCAAATATGTACAAGGAGATTCCAGTAGATGATCTTGACACTCACCAGCTTGGGTCTGAAAAACACTTGTTGTCAGGACTGCCTACGATCAACTGGATCCTTAGGCACACACTCTTGCCCAAGTCTGGAGATCACAGAATGATCAGAGGTCACGCCATTAACTTGCTACATATATTTGATGTGCCTCAGAAATTCAAGGTCATGAGCCTCAGAGTAGAAACTATCAAGAGGACTGCAGTAGATCAGAAGAGGAGCTGTGGTTATGCCCCTCAGATTGAGGAGTTAATCAACTCAAAAATGGGCACAGGAACATACTTATTGGACAAGGAACACCTGCCCATCCGTCCAGATTTTGAAGATAATCAAGTTGTCATGAATGAGAATGAACCATCATCAGTTCAAGCACAAGCAAAGAAGGAGCAGGCGAGGAAGGAGAAAGATGCCAAGATGCCAACTCAAGAGGAGGCATCTGAGTATTTCTTGAAAACCAAACAAGAGCAGCTTGGTTACTTGATTGCATCCACACTGAGGATTGAGCAAGGACTGGCCACCCTCACTCAGAATCAGCAGAGCTTAGAGAGGATCATGGAACAAAAGTTCTATGACTTGGATGTCAAAGTAACAGAGATTCAGTCTGCAGTGGAACAACTTCAGGATGACATGCAGGAGAGGAGAGGCAAGACTACAACTGATGCCTTTGCCAGAGTGCCACGAGGTCCGAGGTCGTCTGCAGTGCCAGTTGCTGACCCCAGAGCCACCACGTCTGCACCAGCTACAACCTCAGTTCCACCAGCTCCAGCGTCCACTTCAGCCTCGACTCCGACCACGTCTACAGAAGGCTTCGTCCTTGGAGTGCTCCGGACTCCACCACCACCTGAAGATCAAGCCTGAGTGTCGACTTAGCACTATGCATTTTCTAGGAACTTTTTGGTAACTTGTTGCCAAAGGGGGAGAAAATGTATAGATCATAGGCTTCGAGAGAGAGTGTTGCTTTTATTCTCTCTTGTTTTATTTGGTGGTTTTTCGAACTTTGTTTGCTTTTGTGTGAGATACTATGTCATTTCTCGTGAGACATTGATGATCATGTGTTTGATCATAAGCTACACTAAATGTTTGCTTAATATTATCATCTTATCTATCTTATGTGATCATTCACTATTCTTGGTGATGAGTGCATGTATTTCATTCTTATCATTTTAAGCGCTCCACCAAGATGTATGTGACATGGAAGAGTAACCCATGACTCTAACTCTTTGTGCATTTGCAGTCCAAAGCAAATTTTAAATATGCACAAATTTAGGGGGAGCTCTTACTTGTCACATACTTCTCAAAGCGACGATATATTTCATGCTTATTATCATTTGTCGAAGCTTTGATCTAAATGTTGTCATCAATTACCAAAAAGGGGGAGATTGAAAGTGCAACTATCCCTAGGTGGTTTTGGTAATTCATAACAACATATAGCTCATTGAGCTAATGCTATTCCAAGATGACTATTTCAGGAAAGCTCAATGATTGGCATGGCATGGATGTGAAAGTGGAACCCTCAAAATGCCAAGGACAAAGGATTGGCTCAAGCTCAAAAGCTCAAGACTCTTCATTTTATATTTTAGTGATCCAAGATCACATTGAGTCTTTAGGAAAAGCCAATACTATCAAGGAGGGATGAGGTGTTGCTTAATGAGCCTCTTGCTTCATGTGCTTAGTGATATGCTCCAAAACCCTCAACTACTTTCCCATATACACATATGACCTAACCCCTAAGCCAAACTCGGTCCTACCGATTCTTTCTATCTTGCGCCACCGAGTTTCACTTGTCATAAGCCACTGTCAAACCCTA
Source organism: Triticum urartu (assembly GCF_056163025.1). NCBI lineage: Eukaryota > Viridiplantae > Streptophyta > Magnoliopsida > Poales > Poaceae > Triticum > Triticum urartu. The sequence continues at coordinate 413,562,092 of NC_141878.1, read as the reverse complement.
GCAATTCGGTTCTACCGATAGGGATCTCGGTCTCACCGAGATGGGATTGCAAACTCTCTGTTTCCCTTTCATAACTTTTCGGTCTCACCGAAAGAGCGGATCGGTCCCACCGAGATTGCAATGTAAATTCAGTGTTTCCTTTTTGTAACTTTTCGGTCTCACCGAAAGAGCAAATCGGTCCCACCGAGTTTGCCTGACCAACTCTCTGGTTAGCTAATTACCAAAATCGGTCTCACCGCGTTTGTGTAATCGGTCTCACCGAGATTACGTTATGCCCAAACCCTAACCATATCAGTCCTACCGAGTTGCATGTTAGTCCCACCGAAAATCTCTAATGGTCACTAGGTTTACCTTTTCGGTCCGACTGAGTTTGTTGATTCAGTCCCACCGAGATTGGAAAACTGTGTGTAATGGTTGGATTTTGTGTGGAGGCTATATATACCCCTCCACCTCCTCTTCATTCGTGGAGAGAGCCATCAGAACACATACACAATTCCAACTCATATGTTGTGAGAGAGAACCACCTACTCATGTGTTGAGACCAAGATATTCCATTCCTACCATATGAATCTTCTTTCCACAAAATCCAAATCCTATGAGAGAGAGTTGAGTGTTGGGGAGACTATCATTTGAAGCACAAGAGCAAGGAGTTCATCATCAACACACCATTTGTTACTTCTTGGAGAGTGGTGTCTCCTAGATTGGCTAGGTGTTACTTGGGAGCCTCCGACAAGATTGTGGAGTTGAACCAAGGAGTTTGTAAGGGCAGGGAGATCGCCTACTTCGTGAAGATCTACCGCTAGTGAGGCAAGTCCTTCGTGGGCGATGGCCATGGTGGGATAGACAAGGTTGCTTCTTTGTGGACCCTTCGTGGGTGGAGCCCTCCGTGGACTCGCGCAACCATTACCGTTTGTGGGTGGAGCCCTCCGTGGACTCGCGCAACCATTACCCTTCGTGGGTTGAAGTCTCCATCAACGTGGATGAAGGATAGCACCACCTATCCGAACCACGGGAAAAACATCCGTGTCTCCAATTGTGTTTGAATTCTCCAAACCCTTCCCTTTACATTCTTGCAAGTTGCATGTTTACTTTCCGCTACCAATATACTCTTTGCATGCTTGCTTGAATTGTGTGATGATTGCTTGACTTGTCCTACAATAGCTAAAATCTGCCAAGAACTAAAATTGGGAAAAGGTTAAGTTTTTATTTGGTCAAGTAGTCTAATCACCCCCCCTCTAGACATACTTTCGATCCTACAAGTGGTATCAGAGCTTTGGTCTCCATTTGCTTTGATCTCCATAGCTTTTGGTGGTCAAAGCCTTGGTTTCACAACCTAGGAGAGTATGGCGTCTAGCGAGGGAAATTATCACCGTAGAGGTCCTTACTTTGATGGTACTAATTTTGCTAGTTGGAAGCATAAAATGAAAATGCATATTCTTGGACATAACCCCGCCGTTTGGGCTATTGTGTGTGTTGGTTTGCAAGGTGACTTCTTTGATGGGAAAGAACCAAACCGTGAAGCTACCGCGGATGATTTGAAGATGTTGCAATACAATGCTCAAGCTTGTGATATTCTCTTCAACGGA